>NC_056517.1:26608888-26628994 GCF_014905685.2 Nematolebias whitei
CATACATCATTACTCCAACCATTTATCCAAACAACCATCCATCTATCTGTCCGTTCAGCCATCCAACCATCCATCTGTCCAACCATTCATCCAATAACCATCTAACCACCCATCCAACCAACCATCCATCCAACCATCCATCTGTTTGTCTATCCAACATCCATGCAACATCCATCCATCCAACCACCCATCCAATTATCCATCCATCCATCCATCCATCCATCCATCCTCTTTTATCCACTTCTTCCTTTTCGGGTCATGGAAGGCACTGGTGTCCATATCCAACATTCAATGTGCAAGAGGCAGGGGACACCCTGGACAGGTCTCCAGTCCATCACAGGGACACATAGAGACAAACGAGACAAACAACAGTTCAGTCTCTCACTCATCTAGGGACAGTTTAGAGTTACCAATCAGTCTAACATGCATGTTTTTGATCTGTGGGAGGAACCTGGAGAAAACCAATGCATGAAATTACAAGGATGTTTAATAAATAAACAAATATACATATATACACATATATCTATACAAATATATATGTATATATATATATATATATATATATATATGTATATATAATGTATATGTGTATATATGTATATATATAACAAATATACATACACATACATATTTATACACATATACATCATATATATATTTATATATATATTTATATATATATTTATATATATATATTTATATATATATATTTATATGTATTCATATATTTATATTTATATATATATACATATTCATGGACTAAATCTGTAAAAATGTCCTATTGTGAGGCGATCTGATCAGAAAATCAAATGGGGAGTTTCATGTGCATGAACATATTTCCACCCACAGCTGGTAAAGTTTAATGTGGTGTCCTGAAAACACCAAGCCAACCTTATTTACCATGCATTAGCATGTCCATTTGATTTACATTTGAGCACACTTGGATCCAGAAGTTCAAAATTCTGCAGTTATTTGCTGTTTAATTGAGGCTCGAGTGGAAATTATATGAGCTAAACTTTTATCCACATGCGGAGGACTTGATATTTCCCCACTGGGTCAGGCTTGTGTTGATTCGCTTTGAGCTCCTTGAAACATTAGAAAGTGGATGCTAAGCCGTTTGACGTGCTCCGCTTCTGCACTTCAGCGCTCAATCACACCTCAGACGAGGGAGTAAAATCAAATGTCTGCACCACTCAGAGCGGGTCACAGAAAAGGTCAAGCCGGCCTATTTCTGGGTCCTCCGTTGCCGCAGCAATGCCATCTTTAATTCATGGCGGTTGTCTGGGCTGTCGCCTGGAGCTGGCAACTGAAGTGACTGGGAGTGACCCGCCTGACTGGGAATTCTGAAAGAGTTGTGTTTGGTTGCACTCCTGCAGATGTCAGGTGGTCTCAGGTGGTGTCGGGTCCTCTCTTCAGTCACAGTGACCTCAAATTTTGGGCTTCAAGCTCTTACAAATGATTCACATTAAGTGCTTTTACATTTATTCTCTGGTGCATTTCATTCGCCCTCAAGAAAAAGTTCTACTTTTTTGAAAGGACACTCCAGTTGTGCCAAAATATAGATAGTTTAGTACCATTTTATTGTCCGAATTGTAAATTAGAAATGTATGAGCAATTGAACATTTAAACTACTCTAGTGTAGATGTTTACCGTGTGAACAAAAGCAACACCCCACCATCATGGGTGATGGTTTTAGCATCGTGTGCTGCTGATATGATAACGTCTTTCTTTTCTAGCCAGGAGGACGTCGCATCCTTGACACTTAAAACACTTCCCGTTCTCACCTAAATACATTTTTACAAACTTGGGCTGAGAAAAGGCAGCAAAATTTCAGTTTTATTATCACCTGCAGCCATGAAAGGTGGGGTATGTGCATTTTGTTACTTAGCAAAACATGTCTGTTAGCAAATTATTTCATGAACCACAGGACAGATTTTATTGAAACTCTCAAAAAGTAAACTTTACATGTACACGTACAACTGTTTAACTTTTGGAGTCAATCAAATTCAAGTTGATTTCCACAGTCAACTCGCCTTAAAAACACAAAATGGGTATAACGTGTTCAATTCTTTTTAGATTTTGTGCTATAATTTTACATGTTTGTAGTTAAGCATCATCCACAACCCGTACTGTGAGGGCTCACAGCTTTTTCAATATCTTTGTGGAAAACTTTGGCATTAATTGGTGGAAGCAACCCTGTCTGTCTATTAGCAAAATATCTGATGAACAGGCAACTGGATCTCAATGAAACCCTCAGAAAGTAATTGCTGAATGTGCACCTACAATTGATTTAATTTTTGGAGTCAACCCTATTCAAGAAGCTGCCACAGCTCAATCAGTCACTTTAACAAATATTGAGCTACAGTTTGGCACAGTAGTAGCTGAGAGTCATTCACATCAAAAACTTTGAGCACCAACAGTTCACTTAAGATCGTTGCATAAAAATTTGGCATCGTTGCTGTCACTAGTTTTATTTTATTTTATTTATGTTTGTCTGACTCGACAGCCTGGTTTCTTTTATCTTCATTTAGAAGTTTATTTGATCACATGTTCTGATAGTTAAGTTAACAATCAAATTTACACTTGCCCATAAAATGACAACAAACCATATCGGATGAATTATAATAATGATTATTATATTTTGTTGGTTAAAAGTCAGTTTTATTCAACCTTTATTTATACAGGTTAGTCTCATTGATCCTCGAGGCCTCATTTACAAGAGAGACCTGTTTTAGATAGAGAACACAGATGACAACGATGGACTAGTTCAAGTTCAGGAATCTTTATTATCCCCGAGGGGCAATTTTGTTTCTCAGTCAAGTAGGCACACAAAAACATCCATACTACACAAGACATTGAGACGTTAAAAAGCAGTACAGATGTCATCAATGTTCATTGAGAAGCCTGATCACTACATGGATGAATGAGTTTTTCAGTCTGATTGTTCTACATTTGGGCAGCAGATACCCGCGTCCAGATGGAAGCAACCTGAACTCACCATGGAGTGAGTGATCAGGATCTGCCAGATTCAGCCTGGCCTTGGTCACTGACCTTGGCTTGTGTAGGTCAGTGACTTTCTGTAATCATAAAAAAGCATATAAAATGAAACGTAAAACAAAACAGCTTCCAGTACATTGTTAAAACGATGTAAATTACTAAAAATAGGAACATGTCTGCATTGATTTTTGTCATGAACTTAGCAGTTGTTTAAAGTCACTTAGAGAAGTCAAGGTCTAGTGAGCTTCAGATTTTATTGCAAGGTGTTCCAGGTTACAGGAGCGGAGTAATTGAAGGCCTAGTTCCATCTGCACTGAGGGTACACTGCATCTAATAATGTCCTGAGGGCGCACGCTGTAGCTGCACTCACGAGGTGACATAAAGGAAGAGATATATGAAGGTAACAAGCCAAGAAGTGACTTAAAGATGAAAATGTACCAGTGTGAGAGTCTGCTTGAAGTTAATGATGACCAGTTAGCCAGTGAATACAGTGTACAGTGATGGGTACGGTAGTTACAGCTAGTTATGAATCTTAGCGCACCATAATAGACAGAGTCCAACATCTGCAAAGTGCTTGCAGGAGCATTCATGTAAATAATGTCACAATTGTCAATGGAGGGAAGGAAAGTCACAGTTACAAGGTGTTTCCTAGTGTTCAGAGTTAGACAGGATCTGTTTCTGAAAAAGAAACCCAGTTTTACTTTCAGTTTCTTTACAAAGTTTTCGACATGATGCTTAAAAGAGAGATGCAAATCAACCAAAATACCCAAGTATTTGTAAGAATCGACAAACTCAATAGGGACACCTCTCGAAGATAAAATAGAAGGAAGGACTGCTGAAACCGACTTCCTGTTTGAAAACAACATCCCTTTGTTTTTGTCAGCATTTAGCACCAATTTGATATGAAACAAATCTGACTGGATGATGTTGAAAGCAGACTATAAGAGCTGAAAACCTTAGCAACTGTTTTGGCTCTACAATAAACAACTCTGTTGTCAGTATAGAGATGTAAGGAAGCATCAGGAATGATCCGACATCACTTATACATCATGCACATCATACTGCCTGATGTTCAATCTACAGATTGTGAAGAGGGTGGGTCCTAAGACTGAACCTTGTGGAACACCGTTGTTAACAGTTAGCTGGAAGAAGTACCATTATATTCAACACATTGCCTCCGATCTGAGAGATAATTAGAGAACCACCCAATAGTGTGATCTGAAAAACCAGTTTCAGAGAGCTTATGACATAAGATGTCATGGTCCACAGTGTCAAAACTGCTATATACAAGAAAATGTTGGTTTCATTGGTCCATTCATAGAACTATTGAAATATATTCATATGAAAATCAGACGTGTATTAAAATGTTGAGCATGAAGGTCAGCTGATCTTTGCTGCCGTCTTCTTACATGAAGCCCTTGACAGGAACAAACCTACTGGAGCCAAAAACTCAGAGCCATCTTTAATTTTAGCAGAAAAAACCTTAACGACACAAGCTGTTTAAATCTTTGTAAACGGTGTCGAGCTTATGCTAATTCGCTTGCAGGTGATGCTCTCTGCGGTCCCTGCTCCAGTCAGGCTTTTTTTCTCAATTTACTTGAGCTCGTATTGCAGTTGTCACCCACTGCGGAGCCCTGAAATGGCTTTTTTGGCAGGCAGCGCAGGTGTGTGTGATTAGAAATGAGTCAGACGTCCTTGGTGGCAGCCTATATTTAAGGTAAAAGATGGGTTGTTGGCCCCAAGAGTGTGAATGAAATACATCTTTAACTGCAGCAGGCTCTGGGAGTAGATGTCCTCTGTGCCTGGCTTCCCAGCATCCGCCTTGGCCTCTCAGACATTGCAGATGGTTTCCCTGCACTGGCCAACCACCTGTGAGGCAAAGCAGCATAGAGTTCTCATTCAGCCTTGGGTTTGGCCTCTTTTAGGGACAGATTTTATGTTTCAGGCAAGGTCAGCCAATCACAGCCAGAAAATCAGCCTCAGATTTGGACAGATTGTTCTGTACTGATAAAACACAGGCAGAGAATAAATGGAAAAACTGATACTCTTATGTCCCAGAGTCTGAAATAACTGCTGTGGTATTCTGCTAAAAACAAAATAAACTGGCTCTTTCAGGATTCTCCCTCCGTACGGTATTTTTGTAAATTGGGTCAGGAGCAGGTGGAGCTTCTGCAAATTCAGAATGTATTCTGTTAGCTCTCAACAAGTACTACCACGCATATATTTTGTCATTATCTTATATTCGGTCAATTAATGAATTGTCATGCATTTTAATAGGTAATGTCAATTTGAAATGTCAAAAATACCACCATTATTTTTTCTGAAGCAGTTATGCTTTATCGTTGCTCATAATTGACACATTTGGACTATTTAAGTTATCACATTTGCAAAAAAAAAAAAAAAGTTTATTAAATAAATTGCCTTAATAGAAATTTATAATAATCAGCAAGAACGAGCCAAATACTGACAGATTTAAATACTAAAGCATAAGGCAGCAATTTTTTTTTATTTTTTTTTGCGTGAATTAAATATGTGTTAAAAACCTATTATGTCAATTGAGTCAGTCAAATATTACTTTGAAGGAAACATCCTTATGGAATTTTTTTTTTAAGATTAGACAAATTAAAATGTGTAGCTATGCTTTGTCAGGATGCCTCATTAAGATTTACAGCCAACGTTTTTTTTTTTTTTTTGTTCACTACAAACATTTTCTCCCAGCCTGCGGTAATCAGCAGCATCCACTGTGATTGCATTTTAATTAAAAGGTGCCATTTTAATCATCTCTAGCATGTCGTCGCACAAAGAGGATGTATCATTATCAGTGTCCCTGCCCATCACGTGCACTCACACATGCAAGCGCACCCGCACACACTCTCTGACTCACTCTGCACGACTTGGTGCGTCATTAGTTGAAAGTCGTAATTAATATTGAGAGCTGACAAGGCCTCCCAGAGAACCCATTGAATTATGCAGCAAAGTGATGAGGAGGTGATGTTGAATGGACTGACACTAATTGCAGAGCGCCGAGATGCACGGTCAAGAGGGACTGCCGGAGTCCTTCACCTCCAAGGGAGTGTTTCTCAGAAGTTTGGTCTTACGTTTTCAAGCAAAGTGTAAAAATCCAGGCAATTTAGAACCTATTAGATAACAATTATAGCTCCTGCTGGCACTAAATGTTTAATGTGGAGTCTAAAACTTGACAAAATTGACATGTTTTTCTTTACGTCAATGTGAAACGGTGTAATTATTTCCTTCAGTACGGTTCAAAACTCAAATATATTCAGTTTGTTCACTTTAAAACAGTATTTACAGCGAACACCTCAAATTTCAAAGCTTGTGTTTCATAATTTGCTTTAAAAAAGAGATTTCAGTTACCAGAACATCATATAGTGCTAATGTCAATGTGACTTGACTGACTTAACGGAGTAATCATGGGACTGTGTTAATGTTTATTCTTTGATTAGTTACTGGTATCAAAATGTCAAATAAGTGATTTTATGAGTAATAAATGACAGCTCTGTAAGGAAACATGTCAAACTAAAAAGCATATTGTTCCACTTTTTTGCTTTTAAGGTGGATAATTACAACTCTGCTGCACACTGCCATTTCAACAGTGATACAGCTTTAAAGAATGATTTGGTGGTGGATTAGGGGACATACTAAATTGTACCGCTCAAGGTGGCTGCATGTTGGAGTAGCTATTACTTTCATTCTGGGATATTGCTTTTGAAAACTTTATTTCCTTATTTTTCTGGATATAAATGCCTTTTTTTCAGATGATTACTTCCTCTGGTATCGGATGATGGGCAGCTGGAAGGATTTTTAGTGAAAACCATTTACTTTTGGACATATGTTATGACGCGTAACCATAACAACAAGGTGGGTTTTACAACTGGGAGCAGCTGATTAATGGGATTTACCTGTCTAAATAAAGGTTGAATAAAAAAATAAATCTCAAAGCTCAAATATTACCTCAAATACAGCTCTATATATCAAATGAGTTGTAAAGGAGGTGCCGTGGATGCATCTCCGTCTATCTGGCGGAGGCGCTTGAGTGACTGACTGCTGAGATCCTGGAGCTGGCAGGAAATGTGGCTCATGACAAGAAGACCAGGATCATCCCCTGACTCTAGCAGTTGCCTGTGATGAGGAGCTCAGCAAGCTGCTGAGAGGAGTGGCCATCGCTCAGGAGGAGTTCTGCCCAGCATTCAGGTGGTACTGCTGCCCAGGAGGACCGAGAGGCCCGCTGGGTCTGGGTGGACAGATCGGCATCTGCAGCCAGTTTCTTCAGATCCGCTGCAAGACCGATTGCTGCAGATCCTTCCAGCCCACATCCATCAGCATCTATAACAACTCTTAATGAAACCAGGATGATGAGCTACAACAACATTTTATTTCCCTTTAGGATTAATAAAGTTTTTTATATTGAATTGAATACAGTGGTAAAAGACCAGATTTATATACAAAGTAATTAAAAATAGCTGAAAAAATGCAGACTACAACAATGAGTTACCCTAAACAGGAACATTTCAGACTTTAAAATAACACGGAATAATTTAATTTAATTAATAATTTCAAAACACGGAAGCCTCAATTTTTGAAGACATTTTTTTTTGCATATTTACTGAAAATAATTGAACAAAAGCTGAGGCCAGTATAAGATGAGCACTACAATAACAGAAATTAAATACAAGATCAATAGTTACTTTACTGAGCTACTTATTTATTCGGTATTTGTTTTCAATTTTGGCTATTCTGGCATTCCTTAGCAGTCAACAGAACAAAGTTGTTCATACCAGTGTTTATGCTATTCTCTCCAAGTTTTTTTCCTAGACAGTAGGCCTTGCTTTGCAGAAAATAATACCACCACACAGCAAAGTGTCATACGAAGAAGTTGTGCAGGAAATACATTTTCTGAACAGATAAGTTTCAGCTTATCTGTTCTAATTTTAAGAACTTTAAACATTTATGCAGCATCTTCGACAATTGCACCTTCTCAGGTTTTGTTCAGATATCTGTTGAAGCAAAATTTGTTTGCAGACTCTGCTGCACTTCCTGTTTTACAAAGTGCCACTCGCACTGCACGTCACAGGTTACAAAAACTGAGAGGTGAACAATCGACTGCAACAACACCAAAGCATTTCATGCGACCGGGGTTATGATGCCAGTTTTGGTTGAGGTCAAGAATGGCGGGCATATGTTTGCGTGTGTGTTCATAAATGCAGTTGACTGTTTCTCAATACATAAACTAATTAAATCCAGTTTTCATTTGACACAAACTGTAGCAACTTTAAAGTTTTGAGAAAATGCACGTATTTGATTTGAAGTCCCTTACCTGTGTTCTTTTCTCTATCCTTTAAAGTGATAAATACAGTGTGTGTATGTGGAGCAGAGTAATATTCAGCAGCTTCTCCTCAGATCAGGACGCTCTGCTGTTTGTTCCAGAGAGCAGGGTGACCCTGCAGCACAGGGACCATGCCTCACTCTGCATCATTAAATAGCCATTTACCTGACATATCAAAGCTATTACCTCTAAAAGGCTTTTTTTTAACAGCACCTTCTGATTCTAAACAAAATATATTTTCACCGTGTCCCTATAATCACCTTTTTTTTAAATCCTCGCCCCACAGATGCACCCTTTAGGAGAATAAAAGAGCAGAATAATGACGTCAAATATGGGAAGGAGAAACTCAAGCAAACTTTGATGCGTGGAAACTTTCTCTTTTGTTCGCACTTGTCCTGATTGTCTGTCCTTTCTGTGTCAATCGATTACCAGGCTTTCTGTGCCTATCTCTTCTCATTATTAAAGAAGACTGACAGAGACCTCTCCTCCTACTCAGCTCGTTCTCCTTTCACGGTCACAAGCTGCTTGCTGCTGTCCGTCGAGGCCACTGGGCCATAAGAGCCCATTCAATTCCATCATGCTGCCTGATGAAGCACAGGGAAGAAATAACTAAGATAAAAGTCGCAAGCAAAACATCTGAGGCCTTGTTTGCATTTCCTTGATGCCTTGCCAATAGCTGGTTTGAGAGACTAATGGACTGTTACTCATTCAAGGCACGATCTGAATGCGCATTTGGAACTCAGAATTATTATCTGATCCCATTTCTGTTCCTTTTGTCCCCCTCCAGAAGTTTTAGACATGCACAGGATCAGTTGTGCTGATCACTAAGCTGAACAACGAGTCCTCTATTTGCTGCATCTCCCTTGAGTAAGATATGAAGGGAATAGCTTCTCATAATGCTCCCGCCATCTGTTCTTTTATTAGTCTGGAACACTGGTTCTTAGCCTGAGCATTAAAGTTCATTAATATTCATCCAACACTCATATATGGAAGCGTTGCCAGTGGAACTGGAGTATCAGTGTCGGAGATAGAAGAAGAGAAGCCGTTCTAATTGGTGATTGATGGCTCTGCCATTAGCCGCAAAGCTCTTTGTCAGAGTAAATGTACTACCAGGCTGTGCTTTTATGGAGCAGGGATGTACCTAGAATATGCAACATAAAGCTAAGCTAATTTGTAAGCACTTCGTAAGTTTTTAACACACAAGTTGGCATTACTTCGACATCTCGAGCTGTGTTTTAATTGGCTCTGCTTCCTGTTTCTCTGACCTTCAGGTTGTCTGTTTGAAGATGAGCTCTGTGCTCCACAAGAGTTCTGCGTCAACGGTGAGTATTACTCAAACACCCATATACCTGAGGTGACGTCAGTTTTAGGACAAATCCAAGCAGACGTTAGCTTGAAAGTTTTTAACACACATTGACTGTAACATTATCCCTGAAGGATGAACATTGTGCTAATTTTAGTCCTATAGAATACATTAAATGGTGAGCGAAGGGCTGTCTTGCATCGCACAATAGGTTTCAGCCCAGTTTAGACTTATGAGTCATATAAGGAAAAACTCTAAAATAGGAGCAAGTCTGGAACACTGAAACTACGCAGTAGCTGCATCATGGATTGACATCAGCAGGATGTTTTTCTTTCCTTCACATGGCAAGATTCCCCCAAACCAGACAGCATTGCAACCTCATTTAACTCGTCTTGTCACGAAGGATGGATGTGTCCGTCTCAGTGGTTTCCATGGTTGTGTCACCTGATGAATGAAAGGAAAATGTCAGGCTTTTACCGCTTGGCAATCAGCTGAATCGCACAGCGGACTGTAATATTGAAGGGACTTATTAACGTGCAAATATTGAAGATTACCTTCACGAGACAGCCATTACAAAAGGTTAATGTATTCTCCCATAGAACAGTGGAACGTTTCTACACAGCAGAACGGGTTCATGATGTAGAGATAGGATGCACATCTGCAACTTTGTTTTTGTCCTCACAGATATAATGATTGTTTCATGGCTTGCTACAGTACCCATGCTTAATCTAAAAATACTTTCTTCGAGCAAAACGAAGGAAGCAAAGGGAACACTTGTACCTGACAGGAAATGAGTCTGCTTGCAGAACATAATGTGACTTAATGCTGGAAACAAAAGAAATGACAGGAACTGAAAAAGACCAGACAAGTACAGCTTGTCTATAGGAGGATAACATTATATTTAAGCAATGAGAGATATGGGATAAAGTTAGAAGAAAACAAGCCATTTTTACACCTTGGTAAGGGGAAATAATACAACACATATGGAATTTCAAGGAATGAGAGTTAACTTTGAATTTAGCTTTGACTTAAAGATAGAAACACTCATTACTACTAATCAGAAAACACACAAACTAACGTTTTTCCCAAAATGTTCTACTATTTTATTGAGAGGATGAAGTGGGATATTTAAAGAGAGACAGTGGGCTGTGTTTGGATAAGTTACAGGGAAGTATTTGGAGACCTCCTCCTTTATTTCCATATTAACCCAGATTCAGAGGAACCATGGAAGGAGAAAGCAGCCCAGAAGAGAAACTGCTTTAATTACACATCCGGCGTTTGTTCAGAGGGGAGACTAATGGAGGAAAACTGCTGACAGCTTAACACTTAAATATCCACAGGCAGGCGTAGAGACAATAGAGCATCAGTCAAGGTTATGATGTCGGTGGTAATTGCTCTAAATTTCGGCTCTTTTTTTCCAATCTAATTGTCAAAAACAGGCTGTTCTTTCACTAAAAATACATACAGGATATAAAAGACTTATTTGGATTGAAGTAATTGGTTGCCTCAGAACCGACTGTGCCTACTCTGACTCTACACGTGTCACTCTGCTTCGGAAACGAGCGGCAGCCACAGCACAGACAGATGATGAGTGGGAGGAACTAGGTCTGCCACTTTCACTTTCTCCCAGGTCCCTGATGGAGTAACCTGGTTTATTCTGGGCTGGGCCAACCGTTTTCTTCTTCGCCCGTCTTGTTGCCATGCAGGGTGGTGGAAAACACAAAAGGGTTGCATGAGGAGGCTTTATATTGCAAGACATTTTAACACTTGGTAGCTTGAGTTTACATGCACCGGTATTGCATTTGTATTAAATATAATAATAATAAGTGATGTGTTGTCATCATTGTGTTTCCATACATTGGTGAAATTGGTTCTCTGCATTTAACCCATTGCACCTTGGATACACCCAAATGGGGCAGTGGGCAGCTACTGTATGTGAGCTACCTGGGTGGGAATGGCTGGGGATTGGACCTGAGACTTTCGGGTCCTGAGTCAGCTGCCCTACCTCTACCCCATCTTGGCCCCAGTCACTGTCCAGTGACTTGGGCCATTTTTATTGTCTGCAGACGAAAGACAAAGGTGGATGATGATGTGTTTCCATGTCTGTTTGTTACCACAATATCTCATGAACCACGAGATTCGTGGCTCAGTCAGTTTTACAGATATTGGCAGTAGCCGATACTCATTCACAACCATCACTATGAGCATGACATCTCACAATATCGCTAGAGATAACACACAGAAATGGGGAATAAAAATAATTCTGACAACTGTGATTTCACCCACAAAGGAGAAAATGTGCTTTAATAGCTTTTGCTTTGTGAAAGGGCACCTTGGGCACAGGGAAACTACAATTCTTTCACAGAGAGTGTTGGATAAATACTGTTGCAGCTAATTAACCCAGCAGGTCCGGGTCACTCTCATATCAGGACTAATAGATTAAAGAAAGAATCGTTTTCAAAATAATTTATTCTTAGTATTTACAGATGTTGCCATGTTGTTATTGTAATCATTCAGCCTCCTGTTTTCATGTCTCAGATCCAATGCAGGGTCTTCAGATCTTCAGGGAAAATGGTTTTCTAGAAGTTCGTCCAAAAGAATAAGTGATTACCTGAAAAGGCGTTTTAATTTGCAGCTCTCCGGAGTGTTTGGTTTACTGGTTTGATAAGCTAAGCTAAAGTGCAGCAGATAAGTGCTGCGTGTTTCCCTCGGGGCGTCGGTTGGCTCCTATTAAACACTTAACCAACAGTGTTGAATCGATCGGGGCTTACCGTGCCTCCTCTTGGACCAATATCTACTGAAATGTCTGCGCTGTATTTTACTTTTAAATGATTTAGGTGGCATGTTTATCGATCAGTAACAAGTGCAACTGCAGCATAAACACAAGAAAATGCATCTATGAAAAGGTCTGCGTTGCCAGAGAGAAAAGGGCTGAAGAGGCAAAAATCATAATGAATTAAAAACCTATCATCACCCAGCGCCTTTTATTCCCAAGTTTTAGACTGAAGATTGATGAATGACTGATGTCACGCTCAATGAATGTTTTGTGAAGGCCTCTGGCTAAATCTTAGCTGTAAGATGACTGAGTTAGAGCCTTGTTTGTGTTAGCTAATATAGATTAGCTATGGTGGCCCTTTTACTTGGATTCACTCCAAAATTTAACTAAAGAAATTGCATTTCATGTGAAAATGCAGTGTGAATGCTTCTTGCAGACCAACTTGCTGAAACACTTGCTAAACAGCTGAAATGAGCTAAAAAATAATGCTGAAATATAGCTGCAATGGAAGAACAAGCCCAAGTCAGCAGAATAAAGAAGAAAGAACACACATTTGCTAAAATAGGTTTAAATGAGTAGACATTAGTAAATTACAAAAAGAGCTGAAATTAGCAAAATGTAGCTGAAAAATAGCTGAATATAGCTGAAAAGGCATAAAGAAGCTTAAACTGCCAAAAGGAATCAAAAGAGCCCCCCAAAATTAGCAGAAAAAGATTAAATAAACATAAAAACAGCTAATAAGTAGCTGAAATAGCAGAAAAGGCTGAAAGTAGCAGAAATAAAGGAGCATAACAAGGCCAAAATAGCAGAGAAAAGTTAATTAGGCTGAAAGTAGTCAAAATTATCACGAAAAACTTGTATTTATCTGAAATCAGCTAAAAAATGCTAAAAATGTAGCTGAAACAGTAGAACAAGCTTAAATTATGTTTAATTATATTAAAAATGGTTATGATGCGTAACCATAGCAACAAGGGAGTTTTCTACAACCAACAGCAGCTGATTAACATCTCAAAAGCTCAAATAATATCTCAACTATAGCCTCAAATCTCAAATGAGTTGAAAGGATGTTCTGTGGACGCATTCTCATCTACCTGCCAGCTGTGCTCGAGTGTCTGACCACTGAGATCCTGGAACTAGCAGGAAACACAGCTCATGACAGAGGAAGGACAGGATCGTCCCTCGACACCTACAGTGGGATGTCCACAGCGATGAGGAGCTCGGCAGACTGCTGGGAGGAGTGGCCATCGCTCTGGGAGGAGTTCTGCCCAGCATTCAGGTGGTCCTACAGCCCGGGGGGACCGAGAGGCCAGCCGAGTCTGGGTAGACGGATCGGACGGCATCTGCAGCCAGTTTCTTAGGATCCACTGTGGGATGGACCTTTACAAGAGATCCTTCCTGTCTACAGCCATCAGTATCTATAACATCTCTTAATGAAATGAGGATAACGAGTTACAACAACAAATAATTTCCCTTTGGGATTAATAAAGTGTATTTGAATTTGAATTTGAATTGAATTAGCATAAGAAATCAGAAATAACATGTTTGCCCATTTAGGCTTAAAGAAAGCAGAAATGAGCACAAAAAAGTCAAAATTATCTGAAAAAGCAGACATTTGCAAAAAAAAAAAAACATCTGAAAAGTAGCTAAAAAACTCAGAAAGAAGCTTAAATTATCAGAAGAAAGTGGAGAGAGTACATTTTTGATGAGTTAGGCTGAAAAATGTTTAAATCAGTGCAAAAAATGTGAAATTAGCCAAAAAACGCTAAAATTGGCATAAAAACGGCTAAACAGTAGCTAAAATAGCAGAAAAGGCTGTAACTTTCATAAATAAGCTGAAAGGAGCATGATAAGCTGTAATTAGCTGAAAGAAGTTAGAAGAAGCCCAAAAAAGTTGTAGTTAGCAGAAATAATCTAAAAGGATCACAAAAAAGCTGGAACCCCCCCCCCCCCCCCCCCCCCCACCAAAAAAAACAAACTGAAATTAGCTGAAAGTAGCTGGAATTTTTTTTAAATTTGTACAAGGAAGCTGAAAGAAGCTGAACCAGAACAAAATGTGAAAGGAGCAGTAAAAGGTTGTAAACAGATCAAAAGATTTGAAGGATGCAAAATGAGCTCAATTCATTTTCTAGAAAAAAAGTGCCAGAAAAGGCTAAATATTTCAAAAAGCTAAAGTTGCACCAATACCAAAAGTCATAGCAGGATTGTCCTGAAAGAGCTAAACGTTTTAATTTAGTTTTTTTTTTAAAATAACATAAAAATTGTGGAATAGGAAAAAGGCCAAAAAACATAAGGAAGAAAAATGGATCTCAATAGTAAGCATTCACACTGTTAGTTGTAGATGTACATCTTAGTTACTTTTTGAAAGTTTATTTAACGTTTGTCAAGTGGTTTATGAGATAATTTGCTAACAGACAAAGACATGAACATACACAAAGACACGAGGCAAAAATCCTGGCTAAACACTTACTAGAATAAAAAAAAGAACAAATATTTTAATAAAAAGGAAATTATTAAAAGTATTTATACTTCAGAGCCACATTTTGCAAACAGCATGCTTTGATGTTGTTCTGAGAGCCTGGTTTATCTTTATTAATTCGTCTATTTACATGTGCATGCCACTCATGCATGAATATAATTATCATTTCAGAGACACAACTGTCGCAATAAAAGGCCAAAAGAAGTCGTAAACACTTCATTAGTCAGACCGTGATCACTTTAGCTTTTGTTCCTGCGCCGCTTTTCATTAGCGGACTACATCTGGCCCGTCTCAGTGCATTGATTTCAGCCCATTCATTTTCCTGACATGAACTGCACAGCTAATACACCTGTTCCGATACGTCTTCATTTGTCTCCCGCGTTTGCCTGCCTCTCCTCCGACGTACAGTGTTTAAGAAACGCTTTGCTGACTGTCAGCTTTGGCGTTTTGGCTCCTGTTATTCCCCAGCATTAGCTTTCACAGTTTAAGTAGCTTTACTGTTGCTCTTTATGTCTCAGTGGGAAGAGAGACAGCGTCTGGATTTAATGCTTTTCACCTTTTTTTAGCTGAAAATCTGCTTTATTCTTGTCAACGTGCAGTAAATTCACATGCAGCTTCTCTTTACTGAAGATGTTACTGACTAACTGGGTTGTGCAATGAAGGATTGATTGATTGTGGTTGTGGCTTGTTTTTTGAATTCTTGTTTGCATCGACTGAGGCTTATTATCTCCTGCTGCCAGAATTCAATTAAATTCAATTCAGTTTATTACATAGCACCAAGTCACAACAGAAGTCGTCTCAGGGCACTGAACAGAAATATTCTTATTTAAAAATAATAATTTAACATTATTTATCTGAGGAGCAGACTGCTTTGAATTTAACTCCACCACAGAACTCTCATCTTGAGCAAGCATGAAGGTGACAGTGGAAAGGAAAAACTCCCTCATGAGGAAGAAACCTTCAGCAGAACCAGACTCAGGACAAGTGGCCATCTGCTTGGACTGACTGGGTTTGAGAGGAACAGGAAGTAGGAACAGATACACAATGGCAGGTTGAGAATCACGTTAAGATAGAAATAGTATCAAATGAAAAATATTCAATTTTAACAACTCATTTAAGGAAATGAGGTCAATTTGTTCTCTAGTAGTCTAAGTCTGGTTCAAATGGACAAATATAACTGTGTATCATCAACATATCAATGATAATTTATCCCATGCTGTTTAATAACTTTAACTAATGGAAGCATAAATAAGGTAAAGAGCATTGGTCCAAGCACTGAACCCTGAGGAACTCCATAACTAACTTTGGTGTATGATGAAGATTCATTATTTACATTTACAAATGGGACTTTATCAGATAAATATGAATTAAGCCAATTTAGAGCCATTCATGTAATCCCAATATCATATTCAAGTCTCTGTAATAAAATATTGTGATCAGCTGTATCAAATGCCGCAAAGACAGTCGATAATGTGTACCTGTGTACCTGTCTGTTAGCAAAATAACAGACAAGATAATCTTGGTCTAAAACTCTGACATCAAAGCCAGTGGGTGATAAGCATTCCTTCAAGAAATGACAAGTATTGATTTTTAAGATTTTTAATTGCCCATATGCAATACATTTTTTGGACAATGGCTGACATATATTAAGCTCTGTTCAGCTGCTCTGCTTCTTCTCAAGTTATTTTCAGCTTTTGACAAGCCTCGATGGATGCAACACATGCTGCGCTCCTCCAGGCCTGAAATTAGAATGTTGTTTTTCGCTGTCTAAAATAGGAGGAGGAAGAAAGGCTCTATTTTTCCTCCAAGCTGTCACCTGAAACGAGTCTCATCTTGATCACTCCAGTAATTAGAGAAAACAAAAAGAGACGGAACAATTGTTTGTGATCAACGTCTCAATAAATCAGAAGTTACACTTGTAAGATTTCTTTGCGGTAAAATATCTTTTACTTCTATATTTGATGCACTTTATCCCTCCGCGACATGTCTGGTTGCTAACGGGAATGTCCCTGACAACGGAAATGAAAATTACCATCGCCATGGAGACCGTTGAGAGATTTGGAGCATCAAACATTTAGCAGTTTTCTGTCATTTGTTATGTCACCAGACACCCTTTTGTTTCTTACATAACGTTTTTTTGTAATTAAAGCATGTGAAATATATATTTTTTTTAAATGAGGCATTGTTTGTGTGCAACTATGTCGAGAAAAATGGAAATGTCAAGAAACAACTTCTTTAGGAAACAACAACTAATAAAGTTATCTGATCAGTCGCTGAGCTTTACACCAAACATGGCACAAAAATGAACAAGTTACTTTTTTCATGAATCATTTTTCATTTTCTCATGAACTAGTGGATGAAGTTTGTTTAACTCTCTAAAAGTAATGATTAGGTGCACATCTACAACTAACTTTAGGAGTTAACCTAATTAAAGATGGCTGCCACAACCTGCTTACTTTAGGAAACACAAAAATGCTCATTAAATCAGCACATTCTGTAGAAATTGAGTTAAGATCTGGTGTGGCAGTAGCTGTGCATCATCCCAACTCATACTCTGAGCATTTGTACACTTTACTATTTATTTGCTTAAAACATTTATATCATGGGTGTCCAAAGTGTGGCCCGGGGGCCATTTGTGGCCCTTTGAATGATATTGTGCGGCCCACATTTTGCAGTTTAAGGATGGTATAAGTTTGGCCTGTAGGCTTAATAGTGTAGACGTTTTGCAAATTTAATGATGTTTTTTTTAATATAATTGTTAGGTTTAACAGCAAAACGGATTTAAAAGTCTCAAAATGCGCAATATTAAGTTGAATACATATAAATCAATAAAAACAAATACATTAAAAAAAAAAATTAATAAAAGGTTAATGTTTATGAAGCTTTCCGTGTTTTGAATCTACAACAATTTAGAACACCTTCACCAAAATTAGTCAATTCTGTCCAGTCTCCAAAATATTGTTTATGTTAAGTTTAAAGAAATTACTAAAATATTTAGGCTTATTATTGCTATTATTATTTTTAATTCACATTTTTGTGGCTCGTGGCTCCTTTCATCTTCAAGGTTTTGGCCCACATATGAAAGTGTTTGGACACCCCTGGTTTACATTAACCGTTGGGGTTGACCCTGTTTGACTGTTAGCAAAATATGTCTTGAATCACCAGATAGTTTTTGAAACTCCCAGAATGTAATCACTTGCTGTTTATCTGCAGCTTGTCACAGCAATCCAAGATGATTGCTACAGCTAATTGATCAAAAATCGCTGTAACTTTTTTAGTTTTTGTCTTGAAGTAGCAAATATTGTCCCCAACATATAGCTCTACCATCTTGCAAGGTTTCCCAAAATCACAGGGGCCTGTACAAAAGACCATTTATGAGGTTTGACCAAAAAGGCTATACCTACCTGACTTTTTTTTAATTTTATGTAATAACGTTTTTGTTTAAAACCCTGGCTTGAAATGTGACAGGGCTTGAATATGGCATGCAGTTTATGCATTCAAATTCAAATTCAACAAAAACAAATCCATCCAGTGGGCCTGACCCAACCTTGTTAGATTCATCTACTGGGATTATTGAGCATACATCAGGACAATTTGTGTACAATTTATTGCAAATCTTCACTATATTGATTTTGTGGTGGCAATACATTGTGCTCCCTTGTTGATACTTGTTTTTTTTTAACCCTTTGTGTACAATTAGTATTAAAAAATGAGAAATGTTACAACAAATATTAAACACCAGTCTGCGTGTTATGTGTAAGCATCATCCTTGATGTCTGCTGTCACCATCTGATGTCTTGAGGCTAATTAATGGAAGGCTGTGGTGTATGACCAAGTGTTGATTCACATCATTAGTTCCCATCTAATCACAGCGGCATATTTTCCACATACTCTCATATGAAAACCTCACATATGCTCTGACTGCATCTGTCTCCAGAGAACCACCTTTAAACTAAACTTACATTTAGAGAGTTTCGTCAACAAGCTGCAGAAATTTATCTTTCCAGCTTAGAGAAAAGGTTGGCAGCTTGGTTCATTTATATTCAAGGCCTTACATTTGCACAGTGCTTTCTGACCCCCCTCCTCCTTGAGCATCTTTCAGAGGTCTAGACCAGCCATTGAATTATGGGCTGATAGTGAGTCTGTGGCATGAGTTGCCTGGCAACCCAGGCAGGAGGCCTGCTGATAGGGAGATTACCAAGGTCTCTGATAAAGTCCTTTCTGCTGTGATTGTCTGCTTATCGTAGAGCTGTCAGACAAAAAATATCAGCTATTAGCCCCCCCACCCAAAAGAAAGAAAAAAGGGAAAATCAGATGTACAAAACGCTGCAGGTGCCTCACATGATTACAACCTTTCATCCGAGCCTGAAGACACATTAGGCATCACCAGAGTTGCAAAAAGTGTGCTGAAAACGTTGCTTTGCTTGTCATAAACCTGTTCTCATCATGTCCTTTCCTTGTAGATGGAGTGTTCGGACAGTGCCAGGAGCTGGCTGGTGCAGACTTGTACACGTACGATATTTCTTCCTCTGCTCTGCAACGCCTCAGGATGATCCTACAGAAACTGGCTTATAGAGGTACAAACTGCCTTACAGCCGTTGATGGGAAGTTAGCCAAATAAGCTAAATTGTCTTTTTGGCTGGCACAGCACACCAACAGAGCTAAAACAGGTCATTTGACTCATATTAGACCATTGTTTTGCCATCATCTTCTAACTCCAGCAGCCGATTTTATTGGCTTGTGTGCTTGCTGGACATTTAGAGGTGATTTTGTGGATGACTAACTGTGAGGTGTGCAGTGTAATCACAACAGACAGTCTCTTCAGCCCAGTTGATGGGCAATAATGGGCTTGTTATAACAGGTCACAGCATCAGGCAGATATAATGTCTTTCTAATAATGTCTTTCTAACATTGGTATTATTGGTAACTATAAATCTTCATTAAACGTTACGTTAGAGAGAGCATTATTGTTTCTTGTTTGTGTGTAAACTCCTTTGTGCATTCTAGTGTGATTTACATAATGCCTAATTTGATATTCTTGTACTAAATCCTTTTTCCCCCTTTGCTTATGATTGGGAAATCCTGGTAGAAATGGCTGCATCTTTAAGCAATGTTTTGCAAAAAAAAGGGGTGCAACTAGTTGAAGTAAAAAGCAATTAAATATTGTTGAATTCTATGAAATGAATTCAACAATTTTTAGTCTAACTCCA
>NC_056517.1:26643994-26716780 GCF_014905685.2 Nematolebias whitei
CCATAAAGGTCTGATGTAAGTACAGTCGTCATCTTACTGCAGCACAGATAGGAGTAGCAGATGAACACATACTTCATATATATGAGAAAGAAAACGGGTCATGTTCTAAGTGAAATAACTTCACCATCTCCTCCTCATCTCTCCTCCACCCACTTAGTGGACACCTATAGTTGGCCTGTAGAAGTGTATATGCATTTGCTTGCGACATCATGATTGCACAGTTGTTATTCCCTGCTTCTTTGCACCCTGCAGTGAGGCTGCACAAGCCTGCTTATCCAACAGCTCCTGACATTGTGCGGGTGGCAGAAAGAAGAGGGGGTGGGGTGAGGGAGTTTGAGATGTGGGAGGAAGGTTGGGGTGGTATATGGGGAGGTGGGGTGGAAAGGTATGAATGCAGGAGAAAAAGACAGAAAAGCCCAAGGGGGAAAAGTGCAAGCATCAACAATCAAGTCACTCCTGGAGCTCTCCAGTTGCTAGAATTACCGCAGAGGGATGTGAACGTGTCTGGAATAGCTTTGGTGAAACTTCAGCCTCCAAAACGCTTCAAACATTGGAGGAAAAAAAGAATCCCCCGCTTTTTTAAGAGCAGTGAATCAGCTAAAATGTGCTTTTTTTTGTTCTGTTAGAAAACTGTAAACTATAAAATACCATTGCTAACCAAATTTAGCAGAATTCAGACTTTACGCGATAGTTCAGATCTTTAGACGTGGGGTTCTGTGAAAATGTACGAGCTGTTTATATGCTACTTGTTGTAGACAGCTCGTTGAACAACCTCACTTTGAAGTGAACGCCAAATTGATATAAAAGCTTATAAAACAAAATTGGAAAAAAAGTACTGGGAAAGTTTTTAGATTAGATTTGTTTTCAGGACAATCCACTTTGCTCTTTGCCTCATTCAGACAAGTCGTTAAATTAAACTCTATTCCTCTAAAATGAAGTCATTCAAAGAGTTACTCTGTCTACACCAAGTAATATGATAATTGTTAATTTTTCCACTGAACCTCACTTCACAACATCTCTTAGAGTTTGTCCACATTAAGTTTTTTCTTTTAAATAAAGATCGTGCTGTGTGTCTGAAAACTGAACACATACTCAGTTAATGATATTGCACTCAGTACCCAGTCCTCCATGAAATTGTTTTCCTGTTTATTTCCCATTTCTCCATTATAGAATGGCAACAAAATTTCAACAATGTCTCATCATGATCCATGACTTTTTGGTGCGTGTCACCTTGCAGTCACTTGCCAGTAATTCTCAATGATTCCAGGTTAAGCTGTCAACAATAAAGTAGCTTTCTTTAGTGTGTTTGTGAGAATGGCCTTCTCATTTCCTGTCTAAGACACGCCGGCCCACAGATTGCCTTTGTTTGGTCTATTTGTCCGGCGATTTACTCTCTGAGTGAGAAAGCAGCCATGGACTGAGCTGAGATGAGGCATGGCTTTATCAGACCACCATTACACTTTACCTCCATTCCATTTGCACCTTATTATTTTCATCTCTCAGTGAAGGCGCCTGCGTTCCTCTTAGTGTTTGTGTATTCCTTGTTATCACGTTATAGTTTGAGGCAGCGGGTGTGGACGGTGGAGACAGTCAATGCAGAGAAAGAAGAAAGATGAGACCAAGAAAGGGAGAGGAAGGAGTATCCATATGATACAGCCATTACACCTCATGCAGGTTCCATTTGCACCTTATTGTTTGTTTCATTGCTGGGAAAAAAGCAGGTGATTCACCAAGCCGGGAGAGGCAGCTGATCCCTTTTCCCTTGGCACAGTTGCTTTGTGTGTTTATTTGTGTTTGTCTGTAATGTGCAAATTTTCACAGAACATCCGATCAGACAACCATAGCTTTTGCTTGCATGCAATGACCCATTTTTGGGAAGGAATTCTAGCAGTATCTCCCCCCAAATATATGTTTTAAAAACTGAATTTCTGCACAAATGATCCATGGTTGTGAGCCTTCAAACCTGACTATTAGCTGTGTTTTGTGTCCCTCTCAACCAGGTCTCTCACCAATGACCGGGCCTCGGACCTGATGGAGAAGCTGGCCAAAAGGCTGAACCTTCACGCTTCAGATCTCACCCAGCTCTCGTACGTATAAACACAATACGCTGTCTCAAATTCTGATTTACCTCACAGATTATAATACAATAAATAAAGTGCTATGTGTTATCATCATTGTATGTTCCCATGGCGAAATTAGTTCTCTGCATTTAACCCATTGCACCTGGGATACACCCAGGTGGAGCAGTGGGCAGCTATGTAAGCTGCTTGGGGAGCAATTTGGGATTGGCTTGGGGATCAAACCTGGGACTTTCGGGTCCCAGGTCAGCTGCCCTACCTCTACCCCATCTTGGTCCTGCCATTATAGCCTGAGTAAAGTATAACTGGTTACATTTATAGCATTTAAAAGGCTTTTTGTGTTGCCTTTACATTTAAAGAAGCAGGATAAAGGTTGCCCAGCCACTGAAAGGATTGTTTGTGTAAAAATGATGCGCTACACTGTAAGAGACTGCTGGCGTTTGTTGTTTACTGACCTTTACGGGTGTTTGACTTCGTGCAGTGAGAGAAATCAGGCCTAATTACCTCCAGGTGCATATTAATATTTCCACTTTATTCAAAACTCTTTCTCTTTCACTGCATCTCTTTGCCAGAAAACAGCAGCGCAGCTTTCAAACACTTTTTAGTTAAAGGAAAAGAAAGAAAACTGGAAGTAGCCATTTAAACTGTCCAGCCACTGAACTGTCCTTGAACCCAGTCAGTTTGCGTCTGTGCAGTGATTCTTCTGTTTTTTTGGTGTCAGACCTTGTAGGAGGCAGAGGAGGTGTGTTTGTCTAAGATCTGACAAGCCTTTTGAAATGCTCTTGCAGGAAATGTGAAATCTCTGTGGCTCAATAACACCTGCAGCATATAAAAAATGAAGCCAGACAGACACAGTGTGCCACTACTCTCCAAATGCAATACAGAACATTCTGGTGTAAACATTTATAGCATAAAACTCAACATTAATGCAACCACAGAGACATTCAGGTCACTGCCTTTTTAATTCAACCCCCATATTTAGCTTTGATGAGCCAGAACACCCGCATGTGTCATCACACTGGCAGTGATTTTAGTTAATTTTGTTATTGCAGCTGTCATTTCCTATCACTCAAAATTAACTCCTGATGCAATCAACGATTAATATCATCTGTATGCTAATGAAAAGCCAGCAACATTATTGTGCTGTACTTGTTTTCATATTGTGAAGGGTTCACACTGACTTTGATGAATGGGGCGGAGGGAGTGTGGTAGCTCAGTGGTCATTTTGGTGACCTTGTAATCCTGAGGCTGCAGGTTCAAGTCCAGGTTGCATCAGGAAGGGCACCTGGCATGAAACAATTGCCAATCCTATTCCGAACCGAGTTTGCAGAAGGGAGGAGCTGAAGCAACACGTACATTGACTCACAGGTAAACTCTTCTCAGTCAAGAAAGAAAAGATTTTTATACCTTTTGAAAATAAATCAACACAGCAACATAAGTTGTAGTAAATATAACAGGCTAACCAAACAAACATGTGCAAAAACTCTGGGTCTGAGGGCCTACACATTATGCTGCACAACAAAGTCCATGCTCAATAATCCAGGTATACAATCCAACAATTTTCAGTCATGTCACCTGCTGCACAGTATTTCTGCACATTACTACAATACAACACTGTATCAACATACATAGCATGATGTAAACGCAGTCTTTAACTAAGGTTCTAGAGATAATATCTATATTTTTCATTTTTACAATGCTCTATTCAGAAGACAAATTGCGAAAATGTACATTTTGTCTGGTTGTTTACCTCCAACCTTTTTCCACTTTTACAAAGTGATGAAAGCGCAGTTGTGTAAAAATAGCTGAGGCCAAAGATATGACGCAAGCTCTTTGTGCCATCTTGCTGTGCGGCTTCGACAGGTGAGTGTTTGAAAGCTTCTGTCTGAATATGTGCCGGCTGGGTCAGAGCACACCGGCCTGCTTTGTTCGGCGGCCTCTCATTTCCACCCACTCTGATGAGCCCTGATAGCAGAAGAGGAGCAGAGACACTCAGGTATGACAAGCATGCAGAGAGGACGTTCAGGCAGTCTGAGAAGAGAATGCTTTTTTTTTTTTCTTTCTTTTTAAATGGTGTTAAAAGAAATCAGATGTTAAACACAAATATATTGGAACTCAGCAATCAGGAGAAAATATTCCCTTAAAATGTAGCTTTGAATGTTGATGAGCCTCTTTGAGATGACGTAAGTGTTTTACTCATCAGCCGCACTAGGGGGAGTGGGATACACACTCACAAGTTCACTCTAACAGACGGTCTGTGCAAGTGAACACACCACCACCATGACATTATCCCACCAACGAGTCTGCACACACATACACACTCATCATGTCCCACCAGCAGAGCTCAAATGAAGTCCAAACTCACACATCTGATAACACAGGTGAGAGTGTGAATTCCTCCAGATACCTTATCTGTCTTAACTTTATCTTTCAGCTATGTCAATGTTTTCTCCATCAGAGTATTTAAAAAGTATTTGTGTGGCTTGGAAATAAATAAATAAAAAAAAAAACCCGTCAATTCAATCTGAGATGCACTGGGATCTCTGGCAGTGCAACCCTGCCCAGGGAGAGCAGAGGCAGGGGCAAAGATTGTGGAAACATTGACATTTACGAGAGCAAAGAGAGCCCAGGTGATGCTGCTAGAGAAGGGCATATTTCTTTCTGAGCCATGCACGCACACGCATGGGTGTGTGTAATCATGTTCATAAATGCATTGTTGTATGGTTGGGTCTGTCGAGCAGTATCGGCTCGTATATTGCTCCCGGCTCAACGATTGTCGCTGCAACTGTATAGCAGGCTGACTGATGGAGAGTGGGTCTGGGTCACAGCACTGTGGCAGTCTGATGAATCTCCATCTCTGTTGCACAGTCTGGCAGGAAGTACACTAAAAACGTATGTGCTCTTTCCCGGCCAGAACAGATCAGATATGATGACAAACTGAAAGGTTTTTTGTGGACTGAGGCTGCAGAAAAATGAGACAAACATCACCTCTCTATCACAGTCACACACTACCAGCTGTCAGTGGATTAAAGTTTATCTTTGTATCCATCATATAATATA
Source organism: Nematolebias whitei (assembly GCF_014905685.2). NCBI lineage: Eukaryota > Metazoa > Chordata > Actinopteri > Cyprinodontiformes > Rivulidae > Nematolebias > Nematolebias whitei. The sequence goes on from NC_056517.1 coordinate 26,649,133, forward strand.
AACAGGACTGATTGTCCATGCTTCCTAGCAGAATTGTGTATTGTCATTTTATAAAATATTATAAAAAACTAATTATATTCATTGTTCCCGTCTTCATTATTTTTCATGCTCTCTTCCACCTGTCTGAATACCAAAACAGGAAACAAGTTTCTCAGATATTGTGAGTGGGTGTTGTCTACTGTGAGTGGGGCATTACAAGCACATAAGAGAAAGTAAAATACGGACATGAAAATTTATACTTGATATTTGTGATATAGTCAAATGAAAATAAGTTGCAATATACTGAGTATTTTTAAATAACTACTTTGAAAAGAGTACTTAAAAGTACTTTGAAAAGATGTAACTCTATAAAATTGTTAGACGTTACAACATTTTTAGCTAAACATGAAAACTGTTTATATGTTTAGTAGTCCCTCGATTATTGCGGGGGTTATGTTCCGGACACCCCTGCAATAAGTGAAAAACCGCGAAGTAGAAACGTTATATTTATTTTAATATTAATATATATTTTAAGGCTTTAGAAACCTTTCCCACACTCTTGCAATGTTCTAAACTCTTAAACCTATATGATTTTAACAACATACTTTTATGTACTGCACAGCAGCTACTACAAAATTTTATATGTGTACTCACCAGCCTTGGTCCAGTTCTGATCGGATTTCTGCAGCCGTTGAGCACCAGACGCTTTTAGAGAGAGCTGGACCTTTGGAGAGCCAGCACAAAACAATGGTCCAGATCGAGTCCAAATAATCCAGAGGGATCCAGATACAAAAAAGTCCGGGTGAGCTCTGGAGAAGACACCGGACTTCCAAGCAACGCCTCCCCGCTCGAGAGGCTTCATGGGCCAACAAGCAGCACTCAGTTTGACTGATAAGGCTGGAAGTAGTCCTGGTCTGGTTGTGATCGGCTCTCTGCAGCCACTGAGCGCTGAAGTCATTATGAATAAGGACCAAACTTTTTAGTCAGGTTCGGATCGGATCAAAACTTGCCCTCTATTTCGTCAGAAAGCAGTGGTCAGAAGCACAGTTGGCTTCTGGGTAGTGTAGTTGTTTGACTGACGTTACAGTGTAGACTTATTGAAAGAAAACTACAAAATGGCGGCGCGTGTTAACTTTTTATTCCGTACCCTCCCAATGGCATGAGTAATATTAAAGTTGACAATCATTGAAAACATTGAGTCCTCGAAAGTCAAACCGCGAAGTAGCAAGGGACTACTGTATTGGCTGATTGACTGTTAGACAAGTGTGTTTCCCTGTTTGCCTTCATTATGCAGCGCTATGCTGACCAAGTCTTAACTTTAGCTTGATTTTATTTTCAATTATAAACACCAGAGACCGATATCAAGTTGTTTTATTTGTCAACTTCAAGTATGAGCTTTTGATTTTCTGATTTGCATTTGATACAGATTTAATTTTTTTACACCTCACTTGTTTCTGGAAAATTAACCATTTGAGACAGTACAAAATACTCCAGGTACTGGATAGCATGCTGAATGTTTAATTCTTGTATTTTAAAATCCCGTCTCTCTTCAAGGGCTAATGCGTCTGCCTTGTGCATTGATGATTTCTTTACTTCTTTTCACACTTTGTCGTGATCCTCAGTGTCTTCATGTCTTCATTCGTCCTGCTGCCATGTTTGTAGCTGATATTTCCTTAGAGTCTGCATCATTCATGGGGGATGAATTGTTTTTCATTGCCTGTTGATCCTTTTTATGAGGAGCTCCAGTCAGGATTTATTTGTTGTTTATTTCCTGTCAAAAATCCCTCTCTTCAGTTTCAGCTTTTCACGCTATAAAAATATTTTTGTTTGGGATATAAAGAGGTTGAAATGAACACGAGTAGGGTAACTTTAAGGTCACAATACTACCATTTTTCTTCCTACCTACTATAGAAAGTGTGCTGTGGTTGTTAGGTTTTATTTCATGGCCAACTTCAGACCTCCCATGCTGGTTTTGCTCCAAGGAGAGAAGTCTGATTCTGACTCTTGACCAAATGTAACAACATGGGTGCTAAACTAATAACTATACTTTGATTTTTGAACAAATTAAAACTGAAAAGAGGCATGATAATTACAATGATTTACATCTTCAGAAAATAAACTGACACTTTGCAAAGTCTTACTATCTGTGTTCTGTCAGTTACATTGAATATAAATATTGATCTTAGTGCTGTTGAGACATTTTATAAAATGCAAAGTTAAAGCCAGCAGCAGTCAACGTTAACTTAGTTTTTCTTACCAAAATCAAAGACCAGAAATTGGAGAAAACTGTCTGAAAATAAAGTAAAGTTACCTAGCACCACTAAAAATAAAAAAAATTGACATGATAGATTTAGTTTGTGTCATTCAATTAAAAGGTGTGATTTCTAATGAAGTTTTATTTGAGAACATTTTACAACAAAATGCCTTCCAGGTATGAAAGCTGCTTTTAGGCATTATTTAGCTTGACATGGAGCCGTGCAAGCTCCATGTTCCAGTCTTTATTCTTTAGCTAAGCCCGTTATGCAGCTTCATCTTAAAATATGGTAGAACAAAAAAAGTCAACTTATGCACCATTTCAAAGGATTCTGCTACATGTTCCCAAAAGTAAAAATAAAATAATGAAATAGAAAAAAAAACCTTTCATTGCTTGAATCACAAACAAGGAGACAACACAACCTTCCAATTCTTACCCTCAGAAATGCATACTGAAGGTGCAACAAGATCAAGATTATGTTATTTTTAAAGCATGGAAAATATAAGCTCAGCTACATGCACATCAATAGGGATTTCCACATTTTAATTCTGAATGTCTTAAATTTGGGGGAGTGGTGGCTACCCATCTTGGTGTAATTGTGATTGACATAGAAGGTTTGAAGTCATCCCATCACTGTTATGCCTCTGATCCACCGTGCAGGGACAAAGCTGTCATGACTCCGAGTTTAAGCAGGGGTATGAATTAGAGTTGCATTTGGGCCCAAATAATCCAACCCGGCCCCAGCCCATAATCATAATTTCCGAATCCCACCCGACCCAATGAATTAACAATATTTACAGGTCCGAACTCGAAACACACCCCCACCCCGGACATTTTTAATTAAACTTTGACTGCTTATATAGTTAATAACGGTCGGCAGACACGCGCGGCTAAGGGTGCAGAAGATCGGAAATGGGGTGTTTGTCCTTTCTTGGTCGTCAAAGCACATCAAATCCCCGTTTCTACCTGCATTCTGCATTATTCAGACACGGACCTTGCTCTGATGTCTGCAAGGCTATTTTGGGATGTCACCTGTTTGGGTCATCGGAGGCACGCGTCCACTGAATGCAGTGGTTGAATGAACGTCCATTTGGGCTTTGATGGATCGCTTCCTGGCAGTATAGTCCCATCTGAAGCTTAACTGAATTTTTTTTTTTTAACCTCTTTCAAGGTCGGTCAGTACGCAGTCAAATGGCTGCGTGCGGCTGGTAATGGTATGGCAAACCATGTTGCCATATAATTGGATTGCCAGCCATGTGTCCGCTGACGCAATCAAAAGCTCGACACTGGCCCGGCCCGCACATTAAGCACGTTATTATGACCTGACTCAACCTGGATTAGGGCCGGGCTTTGGGTTCAGGTTCAGGTTAGAAATGACAGCTCTAGTATGAATCAAGCTTACCTTAATCTAAAAGCAAATGGTTAATCGATGGTGGCTCGCAAATTAGGTGCAGTGGAACTGCCAAGCTTTTCTTTACATACTGTTTCTTGTTTGTGGTTGCTTTGCAGCGTCCTGGGTCCCGCGCTGACGTTCAGAGTCGGTTCAAACCCTAAGAACGTGACCACTGCAGATCTCGTTCAAGTTGCAGGTAAGAGGAGCTTTACGCTTTCCTTTACAACCATCACACAAAGATCCATCCACAATCTTCATTCTGAGTCATCTCAGTTTCATGAGCCAGACCACTCCATCACAATCTAGGCTTGAGATATATTTAACCCCCCCCCACACACACACACACACTGCACACAGGGCAGTTTGTTCGGTCTGTTACATCCAACAGGGCGACAGGTTGAGACAGGTTGGTGTTGGTCAATCAGTTTATCCTTCGTATGCCTGCAGTGTACTCTTGTTTGATGCAGACTGATGGAGCGCTGTCACCCTCTTATAGGAGGCTGTAAGAATTCACTGCCTTTGCTCCCCTGCCTATTGTCTGCACTCTGGTCATCCTGCCTGTTGGCGTTGATGTGTGTGAGAGATGTGTCCTTGCTTTGGTCGGAAATGACTTGAGGACAACATCAATACTTCAATATCATTCAATATTGTCTTTGTGGAATCAAAATGATTTTGTTTTTATTATTGGCATAAATGTGTTGCTGTTCCAGTTTTTTTTTTTTTTTTTTTTTTTTTTTTTTTTAGTGTAGCAGCACTTTAGAGCACCAGGTGTTGGACGATGGCTCATGAAAAATAGGTTGTGCCCTATTTTGAGCTTTGGATTGGCACAGAAATTTATCCCACTGTCAGTTAATTTTCCCAGTTTCTTTGTCTAAAACAATTAGTTCACCATTATTGTATGTATTATTACTATTCCTGTATTATTTCTCATGCTTTTCTGCCTCTTCCTCTTCTTTTTGTTCCTGCTCACTTGCTCGACTGACTTTGATGAGGTTTCGTGTGGTGAGAGCTAATGACAGGCATGAGCAGGGCTGAAATGTCAGACCAAATGTTATGTCAACATGATCATGAGCCTGACCCATGCTGATGAATTATGAATACAGCCCACCTGAATAGCAATTTGTGGGGAATAAAAATAGAGAGAAGGACATCTTGTGGTTTAAAATTATCCTTCTTGTTCAAAAGAAAGTGAGATGCAGCAGTGAAACGTATAAAAATGGCATTGTCGAGAAAGTAAAACTATCTTTAGGGCCTCATATGTCCAAGCAGTCAGCACCCTGAAGCCCCCTGAACTCACACCAGCAGTGTGATGTGAACAAGACTTCCCACCCTCCTGAGTTGAAGTTATTTTTCAGCTTCACAAAAGCAAAAATTGATTTCAACATATAACAAAAATACAATTTTCAAGTGCCAAATTGTAGAGGAACAGCATGCTTTTAGTACAGTCTGAAATCAAAGTGACACCCACATACAGTGACCACCTGGGTAATCCTGTCTGACCTTTGCCACACGTGTGACTGTGCATAAATGGCGTGGCCTCCTAATGAACTTGTCAGAAGCCCTGCTGCATTTTGTGTGCATCTGCTGCAGAGAGTCTTCAACACAAAGCTTTGTGGCAGCGATAAAAACTGGAAACAAAAAAATTGAAAATGGCACTTGTGCTAAATGAGGCCAATTAACTATAAAAACACATACTGTATAGGCCTTCCATTTATCGTTTGTGTGGGAGTGTTCAACAATTACTTAGGTGTACTTGAGTTCTATTTCATGCCTTTATTTCTATTAAACCCCACATTTAATTAAAAGCATTTTACAAATATCTTTGTTGTATTGCTATAAACCAAAACAGACATATTTTTGCTTTTCAGTTCCAGAAAAAAATACATTCCATAAGAAAAAGACGCTTAGTTCAATTAGAGTTTTCCCTCATGTTTAATACTTTGCTTCAAATAAGCCAGACTCTTTTGTGATCTTAATTGAAAACTTGACTTGCAATAGATAATTCATCTCTCAGGTCCTGTGTGCCAGATATTTGCAGAATTTTTGTCTTTATCATACATATGTGACTTTAATCTTTCTGTTGGTAGTGATTTCAGGCTTATAATCAAACAACATATTATGATGCAATGGTCAAATGCAAGGAAAACCTATAGAGAGACTTAAAAACTACTGATCGAGACTTCTACAAAAAAATTACAAGAAAGTCTTGCTTCTTGTAAGCAATTTGCAAAGAAATTAGGGGTGGTTTAAACCTTCTACGGAGGACTGTAATCATCCAAACTGCAGTCGAGCAATTCCCCTGTTGGCCTGATGAATGTTTTCCACAACTACTAGGACTATTTTTTACTTAAAGATAGAAAAACCCTTCTTTAAGAAGCTGAAATTAAAACTACATACTGGTGCATACGCACACACACACACACACACACACACATACATATATAATATAAAGTATATATATATATATATATATATATATATATAAAGGTGTTTTAAAACCTTCCCACACTCTTGCAATATTCTAAACAATGTTTCTAAACTCTAAACACTCTAAAAGAGCACAAAATGTGATGATCTTTGCTCTCTCTGCCACTGGCTGCTCTCTACTACTTGCCAGTGCACTCGGCCACGCCCACTTCTCTGCTGCAGAGCGGAGATCGACAAGCAGCAGGAAGGAGCTTCTCCTTGCACATGTGGGCTGCACACTGGTGCAGCAGGTGCTAAATATTTTTAATTGATTTATTTTAAATAAAAAAATCTGTGCCGATCTTGCGGTTCATCCATCAATCAGCCAATTGTGCGTCATGTCCAATCTTACTTTGAAAAACCGCAAAAGAGCCAGTCAGCGAAAATCGAACTGCCAAGCAGCGAGGGACTACTGTATGTTATCACAGCTCTACCTTTTTATTTCTTGCTCACAAACTAAAAAGTCAGAACTACAAATAATACTAGCTATCTGTTGTAAGGACTGCAGCTTAAAATTACATTTTAATTTCCGAGTAACAAGTTAATCAATATCTAAAACATAAAGAAATGCATCCTGTGTGTTTATGAGGCGATTTTTTTTATGTCTTATTTTTCATCTACAACCTAAATAATATTATAACAGACATCAGATTGCCAATTTCATTGTTAATGAAATATGTTTTAATGATCCTTTTTTACACACACTATTCTTTTTGTCTTTAAAATGTCAGAAAATACAAGAAAAGTTTTTTCTGAAGTTGCAAAAGTCTTTGTTTATTAAAGTTCAACTGTACTCAGCAGTGTCTAAACTAGATTAACGTGGTTCTACCACATTCTGCCGTCCATCTATCTGCCCATCAGTTCTATTTGATGTGTTAAAGGCCCCGTTGAAAAGAATAGACAAAGCGACTCAGTTGAAAGGCATGGACAGTATAGAGGAGATTTGATAACTCGTTGAAAAGCATCTTTTAGGCAGCAGGTTCTTAGCGGCTGTGTGGTGAAAGGCCTGCTGGGAGGTCTGACTGTATTAGTGGAGGTAGAGGCTCTTGTGTGCTGCTCAACTGGAAAACTGCAGGACAAAGACGGGGCACTGCCTAATCCCTGCTCGGCTGCAAAACAAAAGCGAAAGCTGCTGCTTTATCAAAACTACAAGGCATTCTGCTTGTCTGTGTTTGTGCGCGTATGTGTGGATTTGTGCAACTTTTTTTTTTCTTTGCAGCTGTGTTCATACTGTGCCAAGAAAATGATTTATTCAATATTTGATGAAGTGGCAGCCAAGCTGTTAAAACCAATGCTGGAATGTGTTGTTTAGAACTAGTTCTTGCTTCCTCCCAGTGATTTCTAAACATGTAAATCACCTTCAGTCGGCGGGGATAATAGATCTGCCAGAACTGCTTTTGCTCACTGTGAAGTGACGTTTTGTAGCTGATGATGGATTTGATCCACTTACACGTTTGTGCTTTTCACAGCGAGTAGGTGGATTTAGATGTAGGAAGAGTGTTCTGGCTTCATAAAGTGTTATTGTATAATTATGTCCTGGCGTAATTTTTTTTAAATGGTGTTATGTACGTGTTTTGCAGTTATAATTATAAATGATGAATTGGAGTGCTTGGTATAAAAATTGAGTCCTGATGACTCGGTGACTTGTCTACCCACTGGGATCAGGATGTCGTGGTCAAATACGAGTGTGTTAGAGGGGATATGTGTGTGTTAACAGTGGCTGATAGGTGGTGGGTGGGGAGCTGAGCGAGGACACTTCTATTGTCTCGGCTGTCACGACTGGGTGACCTCGGAGCCCTTTAGAGGCCTCAAAGGCCCCAGAGGCCAAGCCGTAGCAATGAGTCGGCAGGCCCCCAGGCCGTGAGAACCCCGGCCCCGGTCAATGAGTGCTCGGATCATAAGGACCCTGGGAGCAACTTGCTGGGCCATCTGGAAAAGACAGCAGAGACCCTGACACATGGTTGTCACCCGAGGGAGACACACAGAGATGTGGACATAGACAATGTTTCCGCCTCTACTCCGGTCTTTTTGTTTCACACACGCTCACATTAGATCCTGGAAAAAAAAAAAGAGTGATGTAATTCCAGAGTCATTCAGGTAAATAGCATCACCTGTGTATGTATCCAAAATGTATATTTATACACTTAATAATGCATTGTAGTGAAAATATGTACATTGTTAGAAAATGTTCATTTGTCTTCTCTACATGTTTTTACTTTGTATTTTGTCTGAGTTTAAAAATTAGACAAAGAATACAGAGTTTAAGAGTAGATGATCTAAGCCACATGAGTCTAACTCAAGGCTCGGGAGCCAAATGTGGACTTTGTTTACATCATTTCTGGCCCCCACGATGATATGTTAAACGTAAAATACTTTTATCACTTGAATTTTTTCAGTAATTTTTGCTTAAGATGTTGAAAGCGCAAGGGTGAACGTCACATGATACCAATCAAACTCTTGTTGAGGAAGCTGCAATCAAGAAAAGATGTTGAGGTAATGCTGTTTCTGAAATTGGCCCTTAGTTTGGAAAAACGTTTTAATTTTGGCCCCCTTTTATAAGTGTTTGACACCCCTGAAAAACGTCTTCTGTGCTTCTGATTAACTTTGAGGTTAAATGTCGAGCCAACGCAAACGTATTTGTTATTTACAAAACCATGCACTTATTTACACATTTACTGTTAAAGGGAGTTTTAATGTTATCGAACTGAGAGTGGGACTATGTGGAGTCATTAGAAGTCAATATCTTACCTGAAAAGGAGAGATGTCTGAATGATCTCAGTTTGGAGTATCAATCAGAAATTGCTTATTCAAGTACTCAAACTGGAGCCTATGCTAAAAAAAAAAGACTTTAGCTTTCTAAAACAATTCAAACTCTTAAAAATTTTGTAGAGGTTCATGAAAAAGTGCTTTTATAAAAGTTTCCATTACAACTTTGTGATTCTATTTAATTACGATTCAGATGGCTGCAAACAAAAGCAAACACTTACTTATGCATTTTGATTATCTTGATGCACCTGGGGAGTGGTGGCACAGAGGTTAGAGAAGGTGGGCCACATCAAAATGTGAGTGGGATTGCTGAAGCACCCACACCTGTCTTCACCCTCATTTGCCTTACTCTGCGCCCTTGAGCAAGGCCCTCAACACCCCTATCTGCTGCTCCGGGCACCCTAGACAGCAGCTCTCTGCTCCACACAGAGGGCTGTGGTAGCTCGGTGATCTGTGGTTGCGTCAGGAAGGGCATCTGGTGTAAAAATAATTGCCAAGTCTTCATGCAACTTAGTTCGCTGTGGTGACCCCTGACAAAGGGAGCAGCCAAAAGAAGAAGAAAAAAAATCTTGATGCACCCACTCTACTTGTGTAACTGAAGTATTTGTGCATTTAATCAAATTACTTTAGTTTATTATGCTTGTCCATTTTGTATGAGTCTATTATGTGGTTACCAAATACTGTCCAGGATCTGCACTTACATCGATCTTCTGCGATCCTCAACATTACGTAATTAATTACCATTAACAAAATAATTTATTGACATTAAAAACACTAAGAAGTTTTCATATCTACAATGCAATGCATCAAAAATGGATTTTACATGTATATTTACCTAGATGACTCTGGTCTGTTACTATTAACGGTCCCTGGAAAGCATAAGTTACAAAATGTTATGGTTTAAGAAAAACTAGACTGAAAAACTGCTGGTAGAAAAACAAATTGGTGTAAAAAAAAAAAAGAGGAAGAAAATGGCATGCTGTATATGCTTTGAAATGTTTGTGCTGAGTGGATTTGGATGAAATTCACTTTGGGATAGTCTTCAGTTTGACTATTTGTGGTTAACTTGATTTTGGAATGAAAGTTTATCCCTGATTCTTCAATTTGAAATCAATCAGACTCTTGTCTACTGCAGGTAAGATACTGTCTGCTCATAAAGTCACATAATCCCGTTTGAAACATCGAAACTATCCGGCTACGCATTAATTGTTTTCCAACATTGTCACATCTTTTACATTTATTTTTGGTTTGTAGTCAAAGCATTTTTGTTATCAGCAAGAAAGATTTTCCTGCGCAGATAAAATATGCAACACTTTCTACGGTAAAAATTCAGAAGCTGGTTTTATTTTCTACGTTTCAATATTTAATAGTTTTTAAAGGAATCGATAAAAGCTCCTTTAAAGTGACAGCGTTGAATGTAAACACTTATATGTAGATACGTGTTCTTTTCTTCACCCGTCCATTCCTCTGTCTGTCTGTCATTACTCTCTTCAGCTGGGTCTGATCTGAGTCACACGCTTTCACATGCACTTTCATTCAAATGCACACAAACCCTCGCAGACATGTCTAAAACGGAAACACGGTAGCCGTGCCTAAGCGACGGAGCTAGCTACCATTTGAGTGGTGAGTTGGTAGTCTTTTCCAGCTGAGCAGATTAGCATAGATCTCCCACGCAGACAGAGTTGACCTTCACTCTGGCAAACACTTGTCAAAATGCCAGCGATAATTACCTGTTCTCTTTGCAAACAGCACTGCGGTTTAGCCACCTGCATCTCAGACATCGAGGATGAATCAGTAGTGCCGTCGCTGTTTGTCTTATATGCTATACAATGTCCTTAAACGGGATGTAATCTGTAGGGATTCCTGTGTGACACAAGTGTCTGCTTGATATCGCAATGTTTACCATTCAGAAGTCGGCAAGCCGCTAGAGGCTAAAGAAATAAGTGTGAATTAATTTTTCCGAATGTTGCCACCACTTTCTGTGCACTCGTGTCCAGACGCATAAAGCTGAAACGAAATTAGTTTTGTCAGCATGGGTTTGCGCTTTTGAGGCTCGTGTCAGGAAAATGTTTTTGTATGTTCTGTCTTGCAGCAGAGCACGGTCGCGTTTGTGTTGGATGCCTGATTGTCTGTGTGCCTTAACATCCGTATCAATGATCTCAGAGGTCAGGAAACAAGATTCCTTTCTCCTCATAGTCCTCCCTCTTCCCTTCCCTTCCTTGGACACTCTCCGCTCTCCTCCTCATCACTGGCTGCCCTCTCTGGTAGAGTGCTCGAATGTGCTCAGTTCGGTGATCAAAGTCTTTCCCAGTCTCTTCTCCTCCATTGCCCCTGGCTCTGTGAGTGAGTGTGTGGATTAAAAAAAAAAAAACTCTTCGTGTGTGTGTGTGCATGTGAGAGGTTCAGCTACAAGCAAAGTTCTCAGTCATCTAAACCGTCACTCTCGCTGTGTTCACTCGGTCTTTCTGGTACCTTTTCAGGCTTCCATGCGTCTGCTAGAGGGCAAACTCACCCGCATATACATACATACAGTACACACATGAATACATAAACCTGCAGTGATGCTTATTTGACATGACACATCTCACTTTCCTGTGTTAGGCATTGTTGATTGCAGAAATTCTTACTCTCTGTTACCGTAGATAATTTATTCACTCCACACTTGCGCGCATCTGTACATGTGTGTGTGTTTGCTGCGGGGCGCCAGATAACCAGAGTTGTATGACTCACAGTAAACTGCGAAAAAAAAAAAAAAATACAGCGCAGGCAACTCTGGCTCCAACTCTGTGTTAAACATCTTTTTAATTCCAAGGTCACATTTGTTTTGTTTTTTTCCCCTCCTCATGCATTCTCTAGTGCCTCAAGGAACAGCAAATATCTCACATTGTCAAAGAGGACTATTAAAATGCTCCAGCAGGGCATTTTCACATCTGAAAATTGGTCCTGAACATCTTGTTTTTATCCTTGTCTCTAACCCAGAGAGTGAGGTTTCATCACTGCTGTCTTTCTGTGTTCAGCTCAGTGAAAGACAGTGCACAGAATGTCCTGATGAGCTGAAAATTTTCTTTTCCCTGGTTGTCCTTGTCACTCATCTTTCATTCTTGTCGCTACTGCTTTCTCTCTTACTGTTTTACCTTGTGCTTTTTCCTACATCTTGAGCTCAAGTTCAAGTCCTTGTAAATGTATTTACTGTGTCGACGTGGCTGTTGCGAGGCAGCTGAAGACAGTAACAGGTGCCTGTCAACAGCTGGCCTGATCTCCAGTGCATTAAAGGATCTTTGCTACAGACGAGGATTAGCGTCGCCTGGCATTGTTTGTTTGCTAATTCCATCTCCAAGGTATTTGTGGAAAAATAGGCATGAATAATTGAAAGTGATTTCTAGTGGACACAACAGAGCTATCAGCGAATGGAGGGGAGATTAATGAATGTGGCGGAGATGAAACAACGCCACCACCTTGCTCTAACACCCACAGAGATTTTGAGTTTGTAAACCAAAATTGAATATGCATTATGCCAGGGGTGGATAAAAGCTTTGAAATGGGAAACAGACATCGATCGGGAAGAAATGCAGCCCTAAGTTTAAATGTGAAATGTGTCAAAGCATGATGCAGAGGCCTTAAGGTGCTCTCTGCTCATCAGCAATTAGCATTTTTCAACTGAATCAATACATTGTCTGGAATTGTGTTTAATAAAAATGCAAATTTCTTTTAAGTAAACATGTCAAAATTTACAATTAAAGGGCATAAGTAATGCCTTGCATGTGCAAGTGTCCTTGTTAGTTCTTCAAAAAAAAAGATGTTTGCCAAAATTGGCTTAGTTTGACTTTTATAAAAACATATTCATAATTTCACAACCTTTATTTGACAAGATTCGTGTTTTAGATTCAGAAACAGCACCGAACAACAGGAATGGTTAATAAATTTTATTTAAGAGGGGAGGGGCCGAGATGGTGTAGGGGCAGGGCAGCCGACTCTGGACCTGAAGGTCCTAGGTTCGATCCCCAGTCATTGCACGTCTCGTGATGTCTCTGAGCAGGACACCCAATCCGAATTGCTCCCCAAGCGCTTACATAGCTGCCCACTGCTCCACCTGGGTGTATCCCAGGTGTGATGGGTTAAATGCAGAGAGCCAATTTCATCTTTGTATGGGAACATACAATGATGTCAACACAGCTCTTCATGTATTTATTTATTATTTATAAGACAGAGCTGCTGGTGGAGGTCTGGGTCCATGAATGGCTATCTAAGTTATCTATCGAGAGATAACTTAGATAACTTAATTGGGTTTGACTATGAAGGTTCTTAGGGAAATAAAAACAGTCACTAACCTTCACAGTCAGGTAGAGAAGGGAATCTTTCTGACAGCTGGATCTGATGACATCACCAGCGGCAAGTAAAACGCATCAGAGCAGCAGACCTGTGCAACATGAAACTTTAGGGCAGATCCAGAAGCAAGGTAGAACAGGCAGGGGTCATACACAGGAGGTCAGAAATCCTTATCTTAATCCAAAATGAGATTCAAGAAGTGTAGTCGAGGAAATGAAGAGCAGAGTCTGTACCATGGTCAGAGAGAGTACTGTTCTTTCCGCCACCACTGACACGTCACGTTTGTTATGCATCACCTCTGACCACATGGAAACGCGGGCCCGTGTTGTGCCAAAAATCGATTGGCTGCCAAATGGAGGCCAGGGAGCATGCACGGGAGGACTTTAACAAGAATTTAACAAGATTAACACTTTAAAACAATTATTTGTTTGCTCAACATTATAGCAAAGGTGTGTCTCAATTTAGCTTTTCCTTAATAAATGCACTTTAATGGTGAAAGGACTTGCATTTCGCCTGGGCAGCGTGGCGAAATGAAGCTGATATGACGTTTGCTCCAGGCGTTTCGGAGCAAGACAAAGGTGGCTACTATAGCAAGCCAACTGTCTCATTAGTTAATTAACTTTTACCCATTAATAAGACACTTGGATTGCCATAATGCTTGAGGACCCTCTAGTGGCTGAAAATGGTAGTGTTCAATATTTTCCATGTCAGAATGAATGAAATTGTCAGATCTCTGCCAAAAATTGGGTTATAAATCTGGGGGGAAAAGGTATATTATTCGCTTCGGAGCATAAGTTGCAGGACTTTCTAACTTGTGCAAAAAATGCGACTTATAGTCCGAAAAGTATGGTAATCCAAACAAGATGAGGAACAGGGAATGTGAGGAATCCAAGGGACAAGCATGAGGTCAGAACCAGACAGGCAAACAAGGCTGTGGCATGAATTCTGGACATCTACTTTCAAGGTTTTGAGTTTGATAATGTGGCACTGGTGGAGAGTGAACATGGAGATTAAAAAGACAAGAGAACAGGTGCAACAGATGAGCGCTGATTGAGGTGACAAGGCAGAATGGGCGTGGTGCAAGGTGACAGGAGCAGGCTTGAACTGAGGCATGAACATGAGGAAAAACAGAGCAGGGGGACAGAAACTGTGGCAGGAGGGGCAGAAATGTGACCTTATTTTAATAAGAAAATATTACTTTAATTTTTATTCCAAACTGTTTTGGGGTGTTCTGGTCAGTTTTATAGATCAACCTGAGGAGAAACTGCAGTGTAACTTCCATACATCTCCTCTTTAAATAACAAGACAAAGCTCTGTTTTTTTGTAACATGATGATGTAAACACAAAGAAACAAACTGTAAAAAAAAAAGTTTACAACATGATTGATGTTTTTGAAATGTTTTTAATCATGTTGCTTGCTTTACCTTTAGCATCCTTAGAGGGCCCGCTCTTTAAATGCCATTTATCAAGGCAGTCTGATGGTTCTAGACATCTTGAATAAAAAATGTGCACCCACTGTTCTTGTACTTTATGTTAAATGCCCATTTTGGGCTTTATTTGGGACAAAGTTTTCTTGGGTAACTGGGCTGCTGCGCAAAAGATAATATTATCTTGTTAGTTTCAAATAGTCACACTGAAAAACAAGTGAGACGCTAACGGTCAAAGGTTCAAGCCCTTATACTCATTGCATTATTTTCAAAAATGTTCGAAAGCTGAATTAATAAGTGAGAGATGTGGAGGAAGTCTGGTACGCAGCCAGTACTTGCACTGCTACAGTTTTTTTTATCTTTGTGCCATCTTTTAGACCAGCTTTTCAACTTAATTTATTTGCACTAGCCATTTTTTTATTTTTATTTCTTATTGGTCCATTGTATGTCAAACAGAGGCTTAACGCTTTCTTGTCTTCCTTGTTTCTCCTTCCACACTGTGTTTCTGCTGCCTGAGGCACTAACTTAGCAGTTTATCGCTGGGGGCCATCTTGCGGTTGTATCCCTAGATCTCCTGGATCCAGGATAGTGGCTCTGACACTTTACTTGCCCCCTACCTCAATCTTGCAATGCCGTCTTAGGCTGCTGGACTTGGAGTGAACTCTTCAAATCACCAAGAGGAAAAAAATCTTTTTTTTTTGTCCATTTTATCTCTGCCTCCAGTCAGGATAATATACTGGAGAAGTATAGGACAACTTGTAGGGTGTATGTATGAATCACTCAGAGTTTGTTCTTTTCATTCAGCCCAAACTTCAGAAATGTCTTGCTCTTTTGGGGACTTGGTTATAACTGATTTGATCATCCAATTTCTGAACTAAGTTGTGTTGCAGAATTGAAACCCTTCGGGTTGAGCACATTTATATTGTCCAAATGATATTTCACTATTGTTAGCATATATTCAGATGAGTTGAGTCACTAATATGTGCCCTGTTCTTGGACTGGGCCAGGATACTGCTCTTGGCTATGATCCTTGAACTGCCCTGTTTAAAAGTACATTTAAGATTGATGTTGCAGATTGTTATTTTGATATTTAAACTCAATTTTCCCTGAAAATGTGTACAAGCAGAGCCATTACACATTGTTTGTATGTTGGTTTAAACATACAAACTGTTGGATGGCTGTGGCTGAGTGGTTAGACCAGTTGTTCTCCAATGTAAGAGTTGGGGGTTTGATTCCACCAGCAGTCACATGCTCAAGTGTCCCTGGGCAAGATACTGAACCCCGCATTGCCTCCGATGTGTGTCCCATCGGTGTATGAAGTGGTCTAAAGCACTGATTATTCTTTGTAGAGATCTAGTAGAGTAATGTATGAATAGGTAAATGAGAGCACATATTGTGTTGTAAAGTGCTTTGAGTATTTTGATGAGATAGAAAAGCGATATATAAGTACAGTCCAGTTACCATTTAAAAAAGGGCCCCAGTTAGCAGAGAGTTGTTAATATGCAACGCCAGGTTTAATAATCAATTATTGTTGAATTTGAGCCAGAATTTTTATCATTTTTAACTGACCAAAAACTTTTACATCATTTCATTTCCAGCTGAGCTATGCGATGCCAACAAAGCGTTTTTCACACATGACGGCGAAAACATGGCTTGTAAGATTCACATTTTGTGAGCGGACAAACAACATAATTTGCCACATAGTTTTAATTATGATTAATGGTAGGTGTCTGCAATCTCCCAAAAATAAAACAGGAATTTTTTAATGGAAAAGTCTATGCTTTCATTCAGAAATGAAAAGATTTGGGGCACAAGTTCATAACCTATAAGAAGTAAAAGCACAAACTCTTTCTGTCTGTAGAAAATTCAACTTCCACTTCAGTCCTGCCAACTCAGTTCCTTTGCTTCATCTCCAACCTTCATCTTTATACTCCTCTCTGCCTTCATCTTCCATGCCCGCACTTTTAGTGAATGCCACTCAGACGGAGAGACCATGTGCTGATGGCCCTCATGTTTAGAACAGCAGGTATTCATTCAGTGTACTTGTTGTGTGCTCAGTGGTTTGTATACCCAATGGGTGCTACTTTATGAATTAGCAGACTCTAATAAATATGTGGGAGTGGTGGCGCAGAGGTTAGAGAGGTGGGCTTGTGATCCGAAGATCGCCGGTTCACGCCCCGGCCCCGACAACATCAAAATTGTGGGTGGGGTAAGTGAAACACCCACACTTGCCCCCACCCTCATTCGCCCCACTCTGGGCCCATGAGCAAGGCCCTTAACCCCCACCATGTGCTCCCTAAACAGGTCTCTCTTGAAAATGAGTTCTCGTGGCTCAATGAGACTAACCTGTATAAATAAAGGCTAAATGAAAAAAAAAAAAATGTAATTTTTTTCCTGTCTTCTGCTTTGAACCACGTTTCAACACCGGAAAAGCAAAATATTTTAATCATAATTCTGAGAATTTGATTAAAACAAATATGTAGCTGTGTTTTTTTGTCTTTTTCTTCAAAAAGCGAGGTGACATTAATGCGATTCTCAAGTTTTACACAAGGTGGTGAAAAATGTAAAGTGGTTCTAACTGGATGAAAATAGTCTCAGGTCGGTGGTTTATTGCAACTGTGACATGTCTGCTTTAAGGTTCGACTTGTGCAATCAGAAATACTTTTATCTGCATTCGTTGATTGTAACAAGCAGATATTTAAGTTATTGTTGCCTTTTTTTTTCAGCTGAAACCAGTCCAAGCATTTTTCTCCCCTGAACTTCACCATCAGAGAAGACACTCCCCCCCCCCAAGAAATGCTGCTCAGTTGTTCACTCACCTGAGCAGTAATGGGTGCATTTGAAAAACGACAGAAGATCAGAAACCTGTGAAATATTCACACCATCTTGTGTGCACTTGAAAACTATACTACTGTCAAAGTCACTTAAATCACAATTTTCTCTTTACCCTCGGGCTTGGCTCGTACTTTGCTGTGTTTTATCTGGAGATGCATTGATTGCAGATATCTAAGCCGAATAGAGATTCTGGTTTTTGTAGCGCTCTGACCTGTCAGTTCTGATTTGGGAAGGTTCCAATGTGTTTTTCAAAAACTATATTTAAGTTTGTACTTTTTAAATTAATATTAAATTGAACCTGAAATTATTACACTGGAGACAATCTCCACAATAACTAATCCATTTTTACTTTTACATTGTTTGTGCTTATTCTGCTTGCAGATATTAAAGACTAGCTTTGAGTTTTCCTCCCACTGTACAGTTCTTCACCAGACACGTTGTTGCTAGCACAAATTAGCTGCATAAATTCAATGCAATAATAATAAAAAAAAAATCCTGAAAATCTTCAGATTTATTAAACTTGTTGGCCAGTCAAGCTAAAAAACTGATTACAATCACCTGGCAAGCAGTGGTTGCACCTCTACAGTAGTTCTTCGTTTATTGTGGAGGTTACGTTACGGACCCCAAACCGCAATGATGAAAAACCGCAAAGTAGAATTGACACTAAACTAAAGCAAAAGTTTATTTAGCAAGAGTTTATTAATCAAGATAACTTGATGTTTAAAATGCTTAAAATTTTAAGTTGAATGAGTAGTAATTCCTTTTTAGTCATCAGCTCTGCAGAACACAGCAGCTCGGTTTGGGTCCGGCTTGGTTCCGGTTCGGCAGACCTACCCAGCCTTGGTCCAGTTCTGGTCTGGTTCTGATCAGCTTTCTGCATCCACTGAGCACCGAAGTCACTATGAATAAGGACTGAACTTTTTTGGATCGGATTAAAACTTTCCCTACATTTCAGCAGAAAGCAACTTTGCCTTCTGGGTAATGTAGTCCATTAGGTATATATAGGCGTATTAAGAGAAAACTACAAATGATGGCGCTTTTTTTTTTGTCATGTAAAATCTTACAGTACTGTACTTTGAAAAACCACAAAAGGGCGAGTTCATAAAAGTCGAACCGTAAAGTAGCGAGGGACTATGCGTCTTGAGACCTGAGTGCAATATTGTTTTAGTCAAGTGATTGGCTGATTACAAATTTTAATGCTGTGCCAATTAAGTGTCAATGGTGACAACTTCAATAAGACTAAACTTGCACAAAAATACTTTTGCAAGTTCATAAAAGGGACCCAATGAATAGATTCATGTTTAGGAAACAATAAACACCATTCTGTGTGATGATGGCAGAAGAGCCTAACAGTTTGTAAAAGATAACACAGCTACAAAACATGTCTAATGTAAGGATAACTATCATTAGCAAATACACAAAATACTAGGAAACATTTCATATTACTTATCATCAAAAGTATTACAATTTTATTTGTAAAAATACCAAAACTATCAGTGAGCTGTTTTTTTATTTTCAGGCTAACTCTCGTGTTTCATTGCCAAATAAAAATCAACAGTGAGTTATCAACAAAAGCCTATCGCTCCATATATACAAGTTTGAAATTCAGATTATTTTTGTTGGATATGGACGTTAATGGACTAACAAAACTGTGTGCATTAAAGAGGCAGCAGATGACACTTAAAGTCCCTGAACCCACACAGGCTCAGCACAAATCAAAGAGATATGATAGTGTAGCCTCTCCAGGTGTGCACATCTTGTATTTCTGCTGCAGTATAGCTCTGTCTAAGCTTATGTGTTCGTCGAGTGTGTTTCTTCTCCTAATGGTACATCCATACTAAATTGGCTCCTGAATACAGCATGCTCTGCCTGTGGTTTTTTGTGAGCTACAAGTGTAGAGAAACAAAGAGAGCTTCAAAGTAGGTGGGTGACATTTTGGGCTTTCAATCTTCAAAGCACTATTTGCTTTTGTAGTTCCTCTTTGAGTATAATTATATTTTTTCCCCCTAAAGGTTTACAGCTGTCTGAAAACAGAGTAGAGTTTGAGGGCCATTTCATAACATCATCAATAGAGGTTACACAATGAGCTGTCTGCTTGTTTTAAAATGTATTTACTCCTGTGCTAGTTGCTGTTATTCATAATTAAGTGCAACTTTTAATGCAGCATATAGAACAACGTATCCCAGTGTCACTCCTTGTTGATACCGAATTGAATTGGTGTCGCTCGACATGTGAAATCCACCTTGTTCCCCTTATTTCCATTCACCTCTCCTCTTCTCTGCCTCTCTATAATTCATGTCCAGGTGCAGCGCCAGCTTTCTTTGGCAGGGGGGGGGGGGGGGGCTTGAAAGGAAGGCAAAAAAATAAAAGACACGTTCAGTTTTCACTTCCTTTGTGCAGCTTTCCATACGTGTTTGCGTGTGAGCGCATCTCTTTTACCCGCGATGCAGATTGCGGTGTCCCTGCACTTAACAATAAGCCGTAATTAAAGCGAGTCACGGCCATGACTAACTGCTGGGTGCTGCTTCATGCAGATCTGGATGTCATGGTTTGCATATTGTGTTAGTGAAAAATAATTAACCATTCTGTCCCTCCCCCCCCCCACACCCACCCCACCCAGCCCCCACTCCCCGGATTGTTGGTTGCAACAGATTTTCTAGTCCCGTAATCATCATGAGAAGGATTACAAAGACATGCCCACGGTGCAGCTGTATTTACATGCTGCTTCTGTGCATCTAGTCATACAAAGCGCATGCACACCCTTGCCCCCTCCCCTCCCACACACATGCACACGCACACACCGACTGTGGGAGTGATTGAACTATGCATGTTTTATACTACAAATTGACTAGCATAGTGAAACTCACCGTGGAGTATCAGATACTTTCAGTTGTAAAAGTAGTGTTTTTTCAAGTACTGCTGCATTTTATTACACATGAATACATTTAAAAATTAATGTTTATGAATAAAAGTTAAATATTACAAATTTTTAGATTTCTTTCTTTTTTGTGACTGTTGCATCTGCCATTATTATTATTAATATTATTATTATCACTCTCAGCAACATAATCTTAAAATATTTGGACTTTACACAATAGTTCAGTTACCTTGAAGTGGGGTTCTGTGGAAAGACAATAAACAAATAATATCTTACCTGCTGTGGATAGCCCTTCAAATGAGTGTAGTTTGTACCATATTGATGAGCTAACAGCCAATGCAAATGACTAAAGTGGATTGCTGCCATCTTAGAACAACTCTGCGAGTGCAAATAATGGCAGCAGCAGCTAACTGTAGCACTTCCAGTGCAGCTCGAGATACTTTCTGCATGAATATTTTAATATTTCTGTCAGAACAAAGCAATGTAAATCTGACAGCTATGTAAGGGTTAGCAAAGAAGCATTTCCATAAAACTCTGGCATTTTTTGGAGATTGTTGTTGTTTTAGGACCGGAATGTTCTACTTTGGTCTTGGCCTGCCTGAAAGTAGAAATCAGTGTATCAGATTGTTCAGAATACAGTTTCGCTTCTCCAAAGTGAAGTCAATTTAAAGTGTTGTCTAAAACAGGTATGATAATTGCATGCTACTGTATGTTGACTGCACTTCAGGAGAGCTGAACTATCTTTTACTATTGGGAGTTTATCTCATTATAGTTTTATTCTTCATAGCTTTATTTGTGTCAGAACAATATGTCTGAGCTGTAGAAACCCCCCCCCCCCTCAATTTAGAGTTTATTGGCAAACATCCTTGGTTTTATTTGCCACTAAATAAAAAGAAGACTCTTGAAAATGCATTTGTGATGTTTTAGCTGCTAAGAAATACCGTAATACTGAATGACAAAACTAAACTTAAACTAATGAATGCTGTTTCTGTTTGTTAAATTTGCTTTTAGACAAACTGGCAAACTTCCTTTATACTATAAAACCACACAAATTTAAATGTGTAAATTAGAATGAAAATATGATAAATTCCCTCAGTTTGTCTTTTGTACATATAGCGTCATTTATTGACACAATGTTGTTTTTGTCTCTGACACACCTGAATTTTACCTTTTACGTTAGTAGCAAACCTGCAGTAATGGGCTCTATTTGTTGTGTGAAACAAACCAGAATAATTTGACTACAATATTTTCTAAAAGGTTCTTTTACATGTATGTGTTTATTTTTTCTATAGAAAATGACTCTACATTTAGTGTTAGGGAGGCATTTCAAAATATATTGTCACTAATTCTCTTTAAAATGTTGTGTGGTCAAAGAGGGAGAAAAAACAGTATGAAAGAAAAGGCAATGAATTATGGATCAGTTTTTAAAGAGATGTAGCTCCCTGCCCTCCTGACTGTATTTCATTTTTTTTCTTGGTCTGATACTGTCCTTTTTTCTGTGTCCTCGGTGTCCTTTGCCTTTTCTATAGTCGATACAGTCTGACTGTTATGGGTCAGCGGCCTGTAAGCATCGAGCTGGGCTGCTCCAGGGTAGCCCTGCATCTCCCAGGGTTGTCTGTGAAGGTGATAACTTGTTCCTGAAAGGATAATAATGCTTTTAGTTTAACTTCAAAATATAAAACTTAAACACATATTAAATGTGTTTGTGGGCATGCTCAAGTGCCTAATGCACCTTAAAATATTACACCTGAAACTAATCTTCTGAGAAATACACCTGTCACTTGTAGGTTAAATGGCTATAAACCCAGGAAGTTTTACAGATATTGAGCTAAACTTTGGCATGGTAGTAGCTGAGAGTCATCACCATCACATATTCTGAGCGCTACCTGGTCGTGTAAGATTTGTGTTTTAAACTTTGCAGGTTAGTTGCATTTCTTCAAGCAATCCTACTTTTTATTTCAATAGCATAAACTGGTTTCTTTTCTTTTTTTTTTATTAATATATGCTTGGCTATATTTTTCAGTTTATTCATTTGTTTCATAAATTTCAGTTGAAAATTTTACCAGTGTCTTCATATTATTTGTTTATGTCATATTGCACTGGGTCTTGGTTAATGAGAGACGTTAGTTCAAGTTCAAGTCAACTCTTCTGTCATTTTCATACATGAGGTGGAATGGAATTATGTACACAGGGTCCAAGTTACACCCAAAAATAGCAAAATATAAAGTACCGGTATAAAAAAAAGATCTGCATATAAAAATCTAGATTTAGATATGCGCCAAACGACACGCCAAAAGAGCTAAGATATACGCTAAACACTAATGGCGTAAAACAATACGGCGTAACAACAGCCGTTCAATCATGAGTCTTTGGTGAGCAGGTAGGTATAAATGAATAAAGCGGCATGCGATAATCAGCAGCATGGATCAGCAGCACATATAAGTTGCATATCACCAGTTAAAGTGGAACTACAGTGATTTTTCTTTTTTTTCTTACTTTGTACACTGATTATTCTGGCTAGAGATTCATGAGTCTAACAGCTTCAGGGTAGAAGCTGTTCCTCAGTCTAATGGTTCTACACTTTATGCTCCTCAACCTCCAGCCTGAGCGCAGCAAAAAAGTGTGTGCTGGGTGAGTGGGGTCCTTCGTGATGCATGTGACCATGTACTATATAGCTTATTTGCAGTCGTTTCGACAACCTACAACTTACTGATGGTTGAAAAATATGAATTGGTATATACAATAACCTTCAAGCTGTAAAAGTGCTTTTAGAAAATAGTGTATAAATATAAGTGTAAGGAATCAGACTCAAGACAAACAAAAAGAGTTTGTATTTGAAGTCAGTCTGCAGTGAATGTGTTTCAGAGTGGTGTGAGTATCTCGCCACAGGCCTCCTCGCACTCCAAGTCCAATTACCTGTGTTAAGGCCACATCTGAGACGAGGGATTACAACATATTATTCTAGCACAAACAACAGTCTTCTGCCCACCAACCTGCAGGCAGCCAGTGACAAGCAGCTAAGGAAGGTGTGAGAGGTGTTACATTAGCACCTGGATGTGCGAACAGCAGACTGCTGACCTTTTATCTGTGACTGATACGCTACCTGGAAAACTTGTTTGCCCCCTGTAGATTCACCCATTTTCCACAGTTCTTCTGTGTCTCTTCTCCCCCGAGTCTCTCTCTTTGTCCTCCCTTATTTTTTTGACTTGCTCTATGCTTCAATTTTTATTCTTCTATTAAATCATTTTATTCATTGTATTTTTTGACAGCTCTTGCAGTGATAGTCAAAATTTGCCTCTTTCATTTTGACTTCTTTTTGTATGCAAGTTGCAAACACCTTCATTTAAGTTTCTCAGGGTGCCTCGTGTTCACCAGAAATGGCCTGGAAGGATGTCTCGCACGCCAAAACAGTTCACTGAGTCATCGTTCGAGACGATTCTCAAGCCATAATTTAAACCCCCCTAATTTTCACCATTTTCCTGTTGTATGTATCACAACTGTCATGCCTGTACAAATCACTGTGCCTGAACGTCCCTGAGACGTGCAGCTTCCTTCAAGTCACCTGCCAGGGGCTCTAATTAGACTGATAAGCAGTGCAACTGGAATCAGCTCTTCCTGGTAATCAGCCCCACAGAGCCCAGACAGACGGCTAAATGAGGAGGAGATGAGCCATGCAACCCAACAGGTGTCCTTTAAAAGACAGGAAAGTACGCTTACACATTCTTGTCTTTCCTCCTCTAACTGCTTGATTCACAGGAGGGTTCAGAACGTAGACATTTTGCACATATTTGAGAAATAATCCTGAAAAACTAAACCAAAATTAAAAAAAAGGTCGGCTGTGTTTCTGTGCTGTATGGATTTAATCATCATGCTGCGCCTTTGAATCTCCGCCTCATGTTTAAAAGGAATTGTTTAGGGAACTCTGCAGCACGATGATTGATTAGCAGTGGAGCGAACTATAACAAACACTAGTCAAATCCTGTGTTTTGATTTTTCAATTGCGCCCCTTTGAATGCATTTGTAGCTATTTTCTTTTTGCCGTCGCTGCTGCTCTGCTTTAGACATATAATAATGATTATTACATGTTGTTCTAAAGCAAAATCGTAAAATAAACAAATAAAAACCAGTGACGCGCCATGCAGTCTGAATGCAAAACGATATCTGAACTAATAAAATCTCTGAAGGGAAGTGTCGTATTTCTCATTCTGACACTTGCACAAGGCTTGCACTTTCATTTTGCGCCCACCACTCCCAGCTGTACGCAGGAAAAGCAGCGCGGCGAGATTAACGCTGTGATCTAAGGAGCTGCCAGGATGCCTCACGGAGACGGAGAGAGGCAAGCTGATAGGATGCAGCGCTCAGATGCTTTATCCTGCGAGAGAAGATGTGCTCCAACATCTGTAGACGTGGTTGGAGGGATTTACTTAAAGGCCACCTGCAGCAGATGTGTTTGCTTTGACAATAACCCCCACTAGCTGAAAAAAGCACATCTGGACTACCTTAAGAGGGGGAAAAAGTAACCTAGATGCTCTAACGTTGAGTTAAATTGTGCTGTAGAAAGGCAGAAACAAGAAAATGTATTTAGATAATCTCCGGTTGATGAAGTTACACTTGTCAGGAGAACACTAGCAGCTTATGTTGGACTCTTTTTGAGCATATCCTGCAGCAGTTTCATATTATCACAACTAACAAGAAATTGCACATTAAGCTTGAAATGATAACTGGCACTTTAAGCAAATATGTTGTTTAAAAGTTGTACAGTCAGGAAACAGAGACGGATTTGGACAAGCGGAACACGTCAAATCAGTCCAGTATTATTTCATTTTTTGTAAAGAAAAAAAAGGGACACTTTTGTCTTTCTTGTCAGTTATTTTTGGTGGCACACTGATGCAAAAATTATATCAAGGAAACCCCTTGTTTTTTGGTCTTAATTCATGGCTTGAATGTAAAGGACCCACACACAGGACTTTAATTGTAGCCAGCAGATGATAGAGATAAAGAAAAACTTTTATTTACTAAATTTAAGGGGGTTGCAGATGGCAGACTGAACAGGAGATGAAATGCAAACTTGGCAAGAACTGGCTGACTTGAGAACTGGAGAGGATGGCAAACTGGCAGGAAGTGAAGAAAACCAGGAGGCATGTATACTGAGCGCAGTAATCACGCAATGAAAAACAGGTGTGCTGGTGTAAGAAGACCTGAGTAACATAGTTTCTGCAAAGAAAAGGGGCTGTTGAAACAGGTGTTGCAGTGGTGAAAACATCCGCACACACAAATATCTGAAAAAATCAGCCTTACTGTAAAATTCAAATAATGGTTAAAAATCTGTGATGTCAGCGTGTGCTATTTGCTATGACGTTGTTGCTTCCTGACGCAAACTAACTTGCTTATGTGTTAGCAACATATATTTTATACCACTGAATGGATTAACTAATTAATGAAGCTTTCAAAAGACAACCGTAAGAAGGGCCACAACAACAGATTTGCACTTGGAGTCAGTTTAATTCTAGACGGCGTCCACAACTTTAACCAACACAAAAATGGCCATAACTCAGTCAACTGTACAGATGTTGAGCTAAAGTTTGACGTGTTCGCTGAGATATGTTCTCAACACAAACTCTGAGTATGGCAGTGCACAATATTGAATGAGACAACACATTATTTTTAAATTTGACCAAAATATCTACATATATCTCCATAATTTTTCTACATAGCCAGTGGTTCCCAACCCTGGTCCCTGAGGAACACCATCCTGCATGTTCTAGTTGTTCCTCTGCTCCAACACACCTGATTTGAATGAAAGGGTGATTAACAGGCTTCTGCTGAACTTGAAGAAGTGATTAAACCACTGACTCAGGTGTGTTGGAGCAGAGAAACAACTAAAACATGCAGGGTGGTGTTCCTCAAGGACCAGAGTTGGGAACCACTGGCTTAAAACACTGGCATGAAGCAGGTGAAACACATTCATTCAAAAATTGATAGGCCTTTATTTATTATAGAATTAAAATTATTTTGCTTGTGTTTATTAATCAGTACTGTTTTGGAAGTTCTGCAATGTCATTCTCACAAATGAGTCTCTCATCTGTGCTATTATTGATTTTTACACATTAAATTACTCCCCGAAACAAATCTGCCCCTAATCTGAGTCACTAATTTCTCTCATTGTTGTGGTAATCATCCTCCACCGCAACAGAAATGTTTTTATTTTTCCCAAACTTTATGCTTGAGTAAACATACAGTACATCTTGTGTGGATGTTACAGATCGTTGATGAGTCGTGTTACTTTTCAGATCAAATGCACTTGATTACAATTAGAGCCCTTCTGCACCGTGTTAGCCGCCCCTGCGTACTCCACTTCATCCTTCCACGACTTGAGTGATGGCGTTTGTGATTCCTAATGACAGTCGGAACAAATCCACGGTAATGAGGTCACATTGGCTTCTGTTTTTTTCTTTTCTCTGAAATCACCCTTCACACTTCTGAACAGTCAACCTGTCTCTGAATCTCAGACTGTATTCAAGCTCCAGTGAACCAGTGTGAAACATACGCCTCCTCCAGGAGATCTCCCTGCAGCCAAAATGGATAGGGTCTCTTTCTGAGCATGTATTTTTTTCTCTCTCAGTGGCTAGAATTCACTTCTGAGTCACTGGAGCTCATATCCGGGCCCTATGTTAACGCAGCCTCTTGTTTCCAAACCTCCTTTTTCATATTTATGGGTTTATTTAAGTCCTCCAGCAAGCTTATTTCAAGATTTGATTTGCTGTTGCACCTAAGATAACACATTTATCCATACAAACCACAAAAGAAGAATATATACATGCTTGTGCAAGCACATATCTCCACTTAATGATGTGCGTTTCTCCTCGTTTAAGCAGGATGTCTGCACGGATGCGTCATTCGCTCGAGCCATTAGCTTGCGTAGAGCGAATAGTGGATGAAAAAGCTCAAGCGTGTGAACATGTACAATATTTATACTTGTGGGTGTGCCCTCCCGTGTGTGAGTGAGTGTGTGTTTGCTCAGTGATGTGGTTAGTAATGTGGAGACCTGCAGGAGACGGTCCGTGGAGAGAGCCTGCAGGATAATTGCTACCACAGTGACAGGTAGGGCTGCCTCTGTCACAGCTCTCTGGGCAGGGAAGCGGCGCGAGTGTTTGTGTTTAAACATATGCATGTGTGTGTGTCCTTTTTACCAGCCATTCCTCCATAAAGCATTCCCGTATGTAGGCTTCATTCAAACAGTGCACCTGCAGATGTTTTCATCTTTGTTTGCAAAAACATACAAATCCAGTCAGATGGATTTAATCATTTTGAGGTCAATCTTGCTATGGAAAGCCTTAAAAATGTCTTGTTGAGTTTTTAAGAGAGCGTTCATATCTTTGTAATTGAGGTTCTGTGAGAAAGTTATAAACAATATTTTGTTATAAATAGCTCTTGGAACAAGCTCACTTTAGAGAAATGGCATTCAGTTCAGGCAGGATTGTGACAATAATGCGTTATCTGAGCAGCAACAAGACCAAATGGATTCACTGCTGCCTTCAAACAACTCCAGACTCGAACATGTCGCAGGTGATAACGTGGAAGCTGTTTATAAATCATTACATTGCTGCTTATTTTACATTACGTGGTTATTCTAGCAGAAATATTGGGATATTCATGCTGGAAGTGCTACAGCTCAATGTTGCTGCTGCTATTTGTACTCGCCAATAACAAAATAATTTCGTTGTGAATAAAAATGTACAGTAATGCTGTCTCTCTTAATTAAAAAAAAAGATTATTAAATAGTGTTTGAATTGCTTTATTTTTCTTAAACTGTTTTGGTTTGGGTTCACGCTGTGATATTTTCAGCCCTTTCGGACAAAACAGTGTTTAATGAAAAACAAGTTGTAAGACAGTTTTTGATTGTAAGCTTCAATATATTCTCCGACGTCGTTCATTGTAACAGGTGCACTGTGGTGTGTGATGTTTGAGTGCTGCTGTGACCATCTCTTTCCCAGCTATGCTTCATCCACAACTGCCTCTTTTTCTTATCCTCTTTTCTCTCTATTAAGAGACTGAATGCAATTTTAAAAAGTGTCTACATCGACACATAATTCCCTTTTACTGTTGAACTTCTGGTTTCTGTTGGATCTTTGTGCACTTTATTCTCTTGGGGCAAAACATCATACATTTCAAATTCAACTAAATTTTACAGTCATACAGTGTGACATGACTTAATGTCAAGATTTAGGATCCTGAAGGTTCAAGGTTCTTAAATGTCATTTGCATCACATGAGGTACATGAGGTGGAACAAAACTGTGTACTCAAGGTCCCAGTTGTATCCAAAAATATCAAAAATATAAAGTTTAAAAAGAAACAGTATACAAGTGTACAGGATCTAAGATCTAAACGATATGCTAAAAGATCCAAGATATACACTAAACACTAATAATGCAAAATAATGTGGTATATTAAACAGCAGCCCAAACATGAGTCTGTAATGAGCAGATGGGTATGAATATAGCAGCTTAAGCAGCATGGATAATCAGCAGCACAGATAAGTGACATATCACCAATTAAAGTGTCATTACAATGATTTTTCTGGTTAGGGATTCATGAGTCTAACAGCTTCAGGGTAGAAGCTGTTCCTCAGTCTAGTGGTTCTACACTAAATGCTCCTCAACCTCCTTCCTGAGGGAAGTAGGGCAAAAAGTGTGTGCTGGGTGAGTGGGGTTCTTCATGATGCAGGTGTCCCTCTTCCTGCATCTGGAGGTGTAGATGTCTGTGATGGTGGGGAGGCTGACTCCAATAGTCTTCTGTGCAGCCTTCACCGCTCTCTGCAAAGCTTTTTTTTCTGCAGCTGCAGCCTGCATGCTGGATCACGACTGAGCTTCCTAGTCAAACTCGCCTCAGCCGTCTGAGGAAGTTGAGTCGCTGATGTGCTTTTCCCCTGCTTTCACCTTGTGGCATGTGCACGTCGTTTAACATAGCCATAAATCACACTGTCTGAGCCAGGCATTAGAACAACAATCCACTTTAGTCTTGGCATCTTTCAAACTGGTCATTAACTTGTCAATATAGTAAAAATTAAACAATTTTGTCATCTGAGATTGTTTGAACAGCTACAACAGGTAAAATATTTACTGTTTATAACTTTTTTCACAGATCCCTGCTATACAAATTACAGAGAAGACTGCAGTAACTTGTTTTAATATGTTGCCCTTACAGTAAGTAGTTGCAGTGGGTCATCCTCTGCAACATTCTGGTCTCCTGATCATTCTTTAGCTGTGCATTGTTTACCTCATCGCTCACTGTACTCCACAACCCGATCCATTCTTTTTGAGCGATTGTCACATGTGATTTTGCATCGCTTATGTCACACATGTGCACACTGTCATCTCTGCAAAAGCAGCGTCAAAAAGTCTGGGTGCGTCCCTGCGAGAATTCAGAGTGACATGCACGGGGCTTTTCCTGCACATCTGGAGGTGTCGGGCCATCCAAGTCATTTGCCTGAGCCTCTCCTGGTCTCCTGTAGTCCGTGAAGAATTGGTGTCAGCACCTATCAGAAGCAAAATGCCTATTCTACACAGAGTGTCAGAGCAGCCACAATCTATTAATCAACAAGCCAGCGAAGAAAAAGATATTATGTATCTGTGTGTGTGTGTGTGTGTGTGTGTGTTGGCTCGGGAGCAGCAGACAAAAACTCATCTAGGTGTATTATTGAGCCATAGTTGAAAGGGGGTTCTAATAAGGCAGGATGCAATTATAAATGTCACATGTTCTGTTTGAAAAAGGAAACTGGTTTGATGTCTGCAGTGGACTCAGTGCATACTGATGGCATGACTCCAGTTATTTAATCTGTTTTTCCCCCCCTCTTTCTTTCCTCATTGCGTTGTCTTTCCACATCACCCATAATTGCATTAACCAGAATGCTGCTGCTTTGGTGCGCAGTATTTTGCAGTAGGATTTATGAGTTGGGAGGCAAAGGTTCCCGCGTGTTGATCTAGACAGAATAACAGCAGTTGGTTTGTTGGTGGGGCACTGTTGGCCTTATCCGCAGGAAACGATCGATCGGGTGAATAAACAGTGAGCCAGCCAGGACCCCTGCTGTTAACAGCATGATCCTTACCATGTGACAGGCATGGGGGTTTATGACTGCCACTGCTTATTGGATATTAGAGCCTAATGATGTCATTGCTATTGTGTTGGCTTTACTCAGAGAAAACTAGTTTTCTTTGTAAGGAGAATATTTGCCACCGTGCAACAATTCATGTAGCCTTCTAAGGGATTACGTTGCTATTTTTTAATCGTATTAGTCTTGTAGGTGATCATTATTTTAAGCTAAGCATCATAAAGGGAGTAATTAGCGAGCCAGAGTTCTCTTGTAATATATAATAATCAGTGCACAAATGATTAGCTGACTGACAGAGCATTAATGAACCTTTAATACGCAAACAATTAATCTTATAAAAGATCTTGCTACGTACGCCTTCTTTGTTACAACATCAAGACTTTTTTATGTTGAGTTCAATTCATTGGCGTTTAAAATAGCAATCACAGTTTCCCAACTATTACTTGGAAGAGTGGAAAAACCAAACAGTGATTTGAGAAATAAATCAGAAAACATTCAAAAAGTGACAAAAATAAACCAAGTATTTGAGTTTTCATCGAAAAACAAATAAATTAATTTATGAATAAGCACATAATAATTAACGTGTAATTAATGACTAAGCAATTACTCAAAAAAATGATTAGTTAATAATTAGTTCATTAATATGCTAGTGTTAATTGAATCCGTAACAACTTGGAAAAACCTTTACAGCAACCTGCTAATTATGAGATAGTGATCTCATCACCTTTAAATTATAAAACAGGTACGGCTAATGAATGAATGGATTATTAATTAATATTATATTGCTTTCTATTTTAACAGCAGAGTGTGTGAGGTAACAGAACCTGACTTCTATCAGTAGCTTGTACTGACTCAATCATCTCTTGTTTGTCTGAACGATGCACCACTTTATTAGTTTGATTCTGTACACACTAATCATTAATCTATTTTTAGGTACTCAATAAAGTTTGATTTAAAGTTGTTGTTGTTTTTTTTTATCTGACCATTCTTTCATTGCTTATTTGTTTCCTTCTAACCATTCATCTCTTGAACCGTAAAGCCACTGTCATGACAGCAGTTTCAATCAATAAAATGATTTTGAAGCTAAAATATTTAAAATGTTTATCCTGACTGTTTTGTTTTAATCAACAATCTACAGTCACCATATATATATATATATATATATATATATATATTTTTTTTTTTTTTTTTTTTTTTTTTTAATTTCCTTATTGTCTGCAATGAAAATAATTAATTAAGTTTTTGAGTAAATAGAAACAAGTGTAATTTATTCTCCTCTATTTAGTTTAGTTTAATTTAGTTTTAAATTTGATTATTTTGTCCCTTTCCAGACACTGTTTTCAGGTTTTGTATACAGTTTTTACTCCTATAGGTTTTACTTTTTGAGAGGTAAAATAACCTGGTATGCACCTGGTACAAACAGAGTACATATTAGGTACTTACCCAGTGCATTCTAAGTACTTCTCTGGTACTGATAATTGGTCCATATTTGGTATTTACCTGGTATGTTGTAAGTCCAGAGTATTATAGCCTGATCCTCATGGGTACCAGGTATGTACCAGGTCAGTACTAGATATGTACATGGTTGTATTATGTATAACTACCCTTTTCTGTTTATGTAACTCAAACACAGTAACATTTACCAATGAAAATAGTACCTTTTTCTTATTTACACAAATATTTTAATGTTTAATTTATTTCTGTCTGTATCAGGTATCACTTTCTTGCAGCAGCTGCTCATCTGCAAGTCAGCATTATATTTATATATATTTTTTTAAATGAACATTAAATAAATTGGCAAACATATAATATCATATCTTTAAGTTCAGTTAGGGGCAGTACAGTGACGCAGTTGCTGCTGCCTCTCAGTGAGAAGGTTGCCAATTCAAATCCCAGCTGGGGGCCTTTCTGGGTGGAGTTTGCATGTTCTATCTGTGCTTGTGTGGGTTTTCTCCCGGTACTCCAGTTTCCTCCCACAGACCAAAAACATGCATGTTAGGCTGATTGGTAACTAAAATGTCCCTAGGTGTGAGTGAGAGAATGAATGGTTGTTTGTCTCGTTTGTTTCTGTGTCCCTGTGATGGACTGGAGACCTGTCCAGGGCGTCCCCCGCCTCTCATACAGTGACTGCTGGATATGGGCACCAGTGATCCCCATGACTGAAAAAGGAATAAGTGGGTAAAAGATAATGGATGGATGGATGGAAGTTCAATAGATCCATCCGACCTAACTGCTTGTCCCTCAGAAAAGCAACTTGTTGACTTTAAAATTTGCAGAAAAACCTTTTGCAAGTGTGTCTTTCATCTTCATAATAAACTAATAAATGTTGTGACATCATAAATCTGTGCTGGACCAACATGACTTTTACTATCACAGGCTCTGATTTAATTTAATTTATTCATCAAATAAAATTTTCTCAGTCATTTATTTCCTAGTTTGATGTTAACCATAGCAGTGATACCCAAAAAAGTTACGTCATCTGGATGGATTTTTTCTTGATTGTTAGACTGATGGTCCTCTTTTTACATGTGAGAAGCTAGTTCTGGATGTCCTCAGCAAACTAGTTTATCCACTTTGAGAAGATGCTGTTTATAGGACTGAGTTTGTGACAAGAAGTCTTTCAGTTGAAAGACGAAACGTTTCAGCCAAGAAAAATTCATCCAGATGACCTGACTTAACTTCTTTGGATTTATTTACCTGGATGACTGATCATGCATTAGGACACTGCAGTGAAACAAAATTGAATTTTGCTCTTTTGGTTAACTTATCTAATTGAATGAGTGAAAAAAGTTGCGTTGGCTCAACCCATAAATGTAACAATGAAAAAACACATTCATCTAAACCTGAAGGAAATTCATGCAATTGTGCAAAAAAAAAGTTTTATTCAATGTGTTTAATTGTTTTATATTGCATTAAATATTTAGCACACTCAAGAACAATATATTTTATTAAGTAATTTATTTTTAAGTCATTGAAAGGTGTGCCTTTAATGATTTTCTGCATCTGATAAATCTCACTGCCTTTTCTGCTCCTGCTGTTTGAAATCAGCTCAAAGAAATGTGGAAGAAAGTTGAAAAATTAGATTTTTATTGGAACATTTTCAAACGTAATATTTGAACCAGTAAGCTTTGTAAAAGCAAATTGTTAACAAACTTGCATTTCAATAAGCCTCAGCTTGGCAATATCAGATGTAAATCAACATGTATGTTTGTTTTGCTCATGTAATAAAGTTATACTCTGAATTCAGCGCTGCGGTTTTTCATATCAATGTAGCAGGATTTTTATTTTTCTACAATAATATGCATTTGCTTTGTATCTTATCTGTCAGGGGGGATCAGGTGCAGCTCCCTCTCTTTTCTTTCCCCTCCTCTCCCTCTCTCTGGTCTCTACCTCTGATAGGTAGAGACAGCCGTCATATGTACGGAAAGGAAAGGGATGGGCAGAATGGCGACTTTAATATTGGAGCGATTTCCTGCTGATAAGGCTAACGGCTGCTGAGAGGCGTGAGCGTCAGCCCTCCTCCGCAATAAACACTTTCATTTTGTTTGGTTGGAGTGACGGATGGAGTGAAGGAAGCGGTGAATATGGAGGACCTAAGAAACAGAGAAGAAGATAAATGGAATGGATGAAGATGTTATTGAATATTAACAGATCAATCAGTGGATGGTAAAATCTGCATTTTGTCAACTATATTCCCTCGTTTCAGCGAAGAGGGAACAAAAAGCATGTGATTTTGCTGTTGAAATAAAAAACACTTACAGCCTGCAGAGGGTAATTTGTCTTTAAACACTGAATTTATATTGCCTCTAACAATAACAACCCTGTCACATATCAGAAAGATGAATATATGTATTCATGACTTTATGCCATGATGACTTCTTGATAATCACTGGTGAATTGCCATTAGAGTCAATGGTGACGAGTACACAATAGCTTCACTTTTCATCATACGGCAGAGAAAAGCAGCCTTTTATTCAAATTACATCTCACCTTTTTCATTTAGTGCATTTGTTACTGAGATGCTTAAAGGTCAAAATAAAATCCAGCTTAAATATCGGCTTGGTTGGTTTATCCATATTCTGCTTCATTAGTGTCAAAAAAGTGCTAAATCACTTCTCAGATTGTTGATTGAAATGACCTTTTTTCTCTTAATCAACAAATACAACGATTAACGCTTAAATAAATAAATAAAATAAAAACACCTATTAGGTTCTATGGCTGAATGTATATTTTAAAATATTACAAACTTTCTCAGCAAATCAATGGTGTTGAATTGTTATACGAATCAATCTTGTTCAAATAATTTTTAATGAGTTAAAATCTTTAAGTACTGATTGAACCTGCAGTTACTGAAGTTATTTCAACTCTGTTTTAAGTACTATTAAGTCCTTTAACTGAAAACAAAATTAAAAGAAAGTTCAGATCTTTAAAAGTGGGATTCTGTAGAAAGAGTGTGCACAATACATATCTTACCTGCGGTGGATAGATTTTTATATGGCCTCAGTTTGGAGGAGCAGAATCTATTACTGACTGGACTAAGGAGCTAATGGCTAATCTTAGCAGGACGAAAACCAAAGTGGATTACTGCAACATCAATCTCAAACAATTCACATTATTTTATAATGCTGCCATGAATACAGCTTTACAGCAAATTGGTTTCTCAGCTCATGCCATTGGTTGGTTCTTGAACTATCTTTCAGATCGGAGGCAATGTTTTCAACATAATGGTATTTCTTCCAGTTATTTAACAGTCACCAATGGTGTACCACAAGGCTCAGTCTTAGGACCCACCATTTTTACAATCTACATAGTTAATGTAGGTCAGAATATCCCTGATGCAGCCTTACATTTCTATGCTGATGACACAGTTGTTTATTGTCGAGCAGTTGCTAATGCTTTACAGCTTTCGCAATCCGCCTTTGACATCATCCAGTCAGACTTGCTCCATCTCAAACTTGTCCTAAATGCTGATGAAACCAAAGGGATACTTTTTTCAAACAGAAAGTCAGTCCCAGCAGTTCTTCCTCTGATTTTATCCTCAAATGGTGTCCCTATTGAGTTTGTCGATTCCTATAAATATTTGGGTATCTTGGTCGACTCGCATCTCTCTTTGAAGCTTCACGTGGAAAACCTAGTAAGGAAACTGAAAGTTAAACTGGGTTTATTTTTCAGAAATAGACCCTGTCTAACTCTGAATGCTAGGAAACGCCTTGCATTTGTGACTTTCCTTCCCTCCATTGACTACAGTGACATTATCTATATGAACACTCCTACAAGCTCCCTGCAGATGCTGGATGCTGTCTATCACAGTGCGCTAAGATTCATAAGTGGCTTTAGTACCCATCACTGCACCCTGTATTCAATGGTTAACTGGTCATCATTAACTTCACACAGACTGTCCCACTGGTACATTTTCATCTTTAAATCACTTCTTTGTCTGGTGCCTTCATACATCTCCTCCTACATGTCTCTGTGTGAGTGCAGCTACAGCGTGCGCTCTCAGGACATTATTACCTGCAGTGTTCCCTCAGTGCAGACTGAACTAGGCAAAAGGGCCTTCTCCTACTCCGCTCCTGTTTCATGCACAGGCGTCGTAACCATTATATGTAAAAATGTTCATTTGGACCCCCCCCCCCCCACACACACACACACACTTTTACTATGAAACATTTGTTCAGGTGGCGCAGTTTCTCTTTCTTTGTGAACAAATCCATTCCACTTGATTAATAGGAGAATACTCAGGCCACTAAAACTCCACTCCAGGTTTTCCTGGTTACCTCCAACTCTACACACAGCAGCCTGTTGCCACGGTCACAATATACGGTGGTCATAGAATATGGTGTAACACCTGCAATGTTTCTGTGCGTCTCCTCCTGTCTCGGCATAAAATGCGCACAGGTGGAGGAGATGGAGACACCTCTGTTACTCGCTCGCCAGTTTAGTATGCTTAGTGTGGGCAGTTGATGACCGCGGGGCTGATCATAAACATATATGTTAGGAAGAGAGAAGTGGAGCGTTACGTCTGTAGCATGATCTCTTAGCAGTAACTGTGACACTGTAAGACGCTGCAGGTGTAAGAGACGCTGTGTGTTCAGGTGCATTAAAGTTGAAATGCCTTTAAAACCCCACACCTTATTGTCCTCAAGCTTCATGAGAAACATAATTTAGATGAGTAGTGTTGAACACAAGTAAAAAAGTCCAGTGGTGATGGTTTTTTTTTTAACGCAAATAGTACCAACCTGACACTCTGTATTAAAGTGTATTAAAGTTAAAACGTCTTTAAAACCCACAGATACACAAACTTGGTGAGAAACATGATTTAAATGTGTGGAATTAAAGGAAATCTAGGTTAAATGTTGCTTTTTTGTACACTAGTGAGCACCTTTTTTTT
The DNA here is from genome assembly GCF_014905685.2 of Nematolebias whitei. NCBI lineage: Eukaryota > Metazoa > Chordata > Actinopteri > Cyprinodontiformes > Rivulidae > Nematolebias > Nematolebias whitei. The sequence goes on from NC_056517.1 coordinate 26,685,957, forward strand.
TAACGCGCATACGCACATGCACGTGCGCGTGCACACACGCACATCTAGACACATCAATGTGTCCCCCCCCCCACACATTACGGATGCTTCTGACGCCCATGGTTTCCTGGAATATCTTTCAAAAAGATCTGAAGCTCTCGACCTTGACCTCTCTAAGTGGTTTCAAACATCTGCTAAGTTCCTGGCAAAAAACAATGCAGCCATGTTCCTGTTTTTAGTTTTCTACATCGCCTTATAATCTAGCTGGGTTTTTTTTTGTTTGTTTGTTTTTTTTTGCTACTTTTCCTTTTGGTTGCTATTTTGTTTTGATTTGTAAAAAAAAAATTTTTTTAAATGCCTCTTTTGTGACTGTCTATTCTTGTCGTTGTTATTCACTGGTGTCGTCACTCTGTTAAAATCAGGTCTCGTTTGTAAATGAGTCTCTGAGGCTCAGTTGGATTAACATGTCTAAATAAAGGTTGAATGAACATGTTTTTCCAGCAGAAATGTTATTTGCGCAGGAAGTTCTTCAGGATGCACTGAAATTGCTACAGCTAGCTGTCGCTACCACTTTTTGCACTTGCAAATAACCATAAAATCTAATGTAAATAACTGTGTATTGTGAAATTCACGTCAGTGTTAAAGTCTCTGTGACCAAAAGTAAATTAATCCCATTGTAACATTTTGTTTGAGATGTTTTAGATCAGGCAGCACGGTGGCGCAACTGGTAGAGCTGCTGCCTCTCAGCGAGCAGGTCCCTGGTTCAAACCCCGGTCCAGGGGCCTTTCTGGGTGGAGTTTGCATGTTCTCTCCGTGCATGCGTGGGTTTTCTCCGGGTACTCCGGTTTCCTCCCACAGTCCAAAAACATGCATGGTAGGCTAATTGGTAACTCTAAATTGTCCCTAGGTGTGAGTGAGAGAGTGAATGGTTGTTTGTCTCTATGTGGCCCTGTGATGGACTTGCGACCCGTCCAGGGTGTACCCCGCCCCTCGCACAGTGATTGCTGGACATGGGCACCAGCGACCCCTGTGACCCAAAATGGAATAAGTGGGTAAAGAAAATGGATGGATGGATGGATGTTTTAGATCATTGTTTGTTTAGATTAACAATGTTCAGTTATGTCATCTGGACGGTTTCTTTATTTTTGTTGAGAAGTTTCGTCCTTCATCCAAAGGACTTCTTCAATCTGAGGAGCTACAAACAGACTAAGTCCCACAAGCTCCACACCCCCAAACAAACAAACAAACAAAAGAAACCCTCCAGATGACCTGATTTAACATTGTTGGATTTTTCCTGGATGTTTTGAACCACTTTGGCTATAGCTGCCTCAGAGGAGTTCACTGGAGAGAGGGCGGGCCCCAGAAACCATCTTATCACCTGCAAATTGGTTGGTCCACTATGAGAGTTTGTGGGACTCAGTTTGTTGTGGCTCCTCAGATTGATGAAGTCCTTTGGATGAAGGATGAAACGACTCATCCATCCATCCATTATCTTTACCCGCTTATTCCATTTTGGGTCACGGGGGTCGCCGGTGCCCATGTCCAGCAATCACTGTGCGAGGGGCGGGGTACACCCTGGACGGGTCGCAAGTCCATCACAGGGCCACATAGAGACAAACGAGACAAACAACCATTCACTCTCTCACTCACACCTATGGACAATTTAGAGTTACCAATCAGCCTAACATGCATGTTTTTGGTCTGTGGGAGGAAACCGGAGCACCCGGAGAAAACCCATGCATGCACAGAGAGAAAATGCAAACTCCACCCAGAAAGGCCCCTGGACCGGGGTTTGAACCAAGGACCTGCTCGCTGAGAGGCAGCAGCTCTACCAGTTGCGCCACCGTGCTGCCCCTGAAATGACTCAACAAAAGAAAAAAGAAACCGTCCAGATGACCTGACTGAACATTGTTGGATTAGTAACCTGGATTATTGAGCATGAAGACAACTGATTTTGATGTTTCTTAGTGTTTGCTTGAACTGCTTTGAATTTTTTTTTAGATTAGAGTAGACTGCTGTGATCTGTCGTTGCCTTGGTCTCACTCAGACCAACTCTTCGCTCTTCTTCCTGGTCAGAATTAAACTAATCCTCCAAGCTAAGGTTGTTCATAGAGCCGTCTACAACAAGTAAGATATTAACTTTCATTAATCATCCTACAGAGTCTAAAACGATGTGTGCTATTACTACAAAAAATAACCTAAAGATACAATAAAATTTAAAAGAATAACAGTAAAGTGTTGACATGGGAAAAAGAAAGTCATACCAAATACATATTTGTCTTGATATCTACTTCAAGCCCAAGAAAATAAAAAAGTATTAACTTCAAGGCAACAAGGGTCCTGGTCACAGAACAGACCAACAAATGTGTGCAAATAACAATTTCAACTGGGATCTGATTTCCTGTTGCACATGGTGTAAGTGGTTTTCCACACAACAGCAGGAGAACCCGTAAAGTTGCTGTTCTTGCTGTGAAGTATCACTATTTCATCTTCTTCGCACTACTTTAATTTTCATGCAAAAGTTGACTCGTGTTACAGAGGAAAGAACCGAAATGTTTTGCTTTGTGGACACATTTTTGTGCCATACAACGTTAAAACAGAAACAAATGATTGCTCCTTGTGAACCTCCTGTGTGCAAACAGGAAGTGTAATTTTTGTGTCGTAAAAACTAAATGCAGTTTTAAGCAGGATTGGTTGTGAATGGAAAAAAAATGCTAACTCTAAACTGCAGATGAAATTTAAAATTGTTTCCTTCTGCTGGATTATATATTAAAAAAAAACCAGATTATTCCTTCTGGGAACGGTTGCCTTTATGATTTATTTCACTCAAAATCTTAAGGAAGTGAAACTCATTATTACACTGGGTGAAAACCGTTGTCGCCATTTATTTTTGTGCTGCACAACTGATGATTTGGCTCAATCTGATTTGGAAACTAAACAAGATCAAATGAGCAGCGGGGATCATATCCACTCAGATGATGGCTAATAAAATAGCTGGAGGTGTCTCTTTGAAATGGGTCCTGACATCTCTTTTCCACAGCCTGTCAGGAGTATTTGGTCACTAATTTGAAACCTGCAAATTCTGTGTGTACGCCAGCAAGAAGAAAAAGAGGAAGAGAGCAAGCTCCAGTGGGAGGTTAATAGAAGAGGTGACCAAAAAGAGATGCCCGGGGCTGTTATCTGTTCAGCCGATGAGAAGACAAGCGATCCACTAGCTGAATTGTAGCTGCTGTCGGATCTATCGAGTCGCCTGCTAATAAGCTTGGCAAGTACATTGTATTTACATTTAAAGTGGCTGTCGTGGGACAGTCCTCCCCTTCAGGTTGATTGGAAAGTTTTTAGCTTTGATTCACAGCTGACCTTCAGTCTTCTTTAGTTTCAGCCTGTCAGTCAAACCTGAGCTGCTGCTGTGACAAGTCGCCTGTTGATTTCTGGCTTAATCCTTCGTAGTTTGGCTCTCGATGTGTTGCCACCCCAGAGGGGTCCTCATTAGGGCCAAAATGTTGTGTGACCTTTAAGCAGCTTGGCCTTCCTCCACCACCCAGCTGGGTCCAATTACCTCGCTCATTACTACCCCACCGTAACAGGTGCCGAAGCTATCTACGGAGCGCCAATATGTCTGTGACTAAATACAACAAGCTCTGAAAATGGCGGGAGATTTTCTTCTTTGTCTTCTCTCTCTTTCCTTTCGCCCTCTGTTCATTAAATGTATATTTGACCTTCCCTGCTCTCTGTCGGTTTCCTTTCAGCTCCTTTTTACCGTGCCTCAGAAGCTACAGGCTGTTGCCTAAAATAGGGGTCCTTTTCTCTGCTGCCATGTTGATAGGGTGATAGGATGATCAATGTTTGCATGGTTCTTAATAGGCAGAAAGTGAAAAGGCTATAGAAGAAGAGCGAGAGAGATGAATGAATATCCTAAAAGTAGCAAACTTAATTAGGTAGAATCCTGCATACATTGTGGCCTGAGTCCAATCATTGGGATAGATTAAAATACTAATTAAACAGACCCATTGCCGAATTTGGAGTGTGGGGTGGGGTTCAGCTCTTCAGGGTCATTTGCATAGCCCTCATCTGTGGAGGAGATTTAAAGGACCTGCTCTCTTCCTCCAATTTTCTTTTTCCACACTACCAATTGCATTCAAATGCTAACAAACTCATTTAAGTGATGCTGCACTTCTCTCCTTTCCCTCTATACTTTAACCTATTAAGGCCCCTTTGATTTTGTTTTCTAATATAAACGCCTCCATCAAAGTAAGGAGGAGGATGCTGAGCATGGGGAGGAGGAAAAAGTCGGCAGAGCTGTGTGATCTTTAGTGATGGATATTTAATGTCACCTCACTTTGGCTTAATTTGCATGAGAATATCCTCTGTGAACAAAGCATTGGAAATAGCATGCCATATTTGATTAGATCACAAGATCTGAGGATCAAACTCGAACGGTGTATTAATTACTGCAAGAACAAAGGCAGGAGCTCGTCTTTTTGTGTGTTCTGGATGTACAAGCACTTTGTCTGCTTTCTGGTAATCTTCAACAAATATAGATATTTGTTCATAATGGTGTTGTTATTTTAGATGCATCCTCCTTTGGTGGTTGATGCTACAAGCAAACTTGCATGAAAGCTTTGGGAAATTGTTTTACGCCGGATGTCCTTTTTGATGCAACCTCAAACCTGCAGCCTCACGCTTACAAGACCGCAACACTGACCACCGAGCTACCGTAGCCCTGTGTTTGTCCATAAGAGAGAGCTGCATTTTAATTAGCACATTTACTGTGTGATGTTTTCATCCAGTGTATATCCATTCCACTCTCTTTTCTATTATTTCAGTATGATGAACCCTACAAATGGATAATCTCTTCACTTCCTCTCCCATGTCAATAAAAGTTTCTCGTCATCGTCTCATCGATTAACAATGTATAGTTTTTGATGATTGCCTTATTTTTCACCTAGTACTTTTAGTATTTGTTTTCATTATTATTTTACAAGGTTTAAAATAAGGCCAAAATTCTTGAGACTGTTTTTAAGATCCCATGAATGAAATATGCATGAAGAAAATGCATCAGTTGTTGGAAATGTAGGTACGTATGGTGTCCCCAAGACAACCTTCATCACCATTGCCCCAAACTATCCTTAGCAATGCTTTATTTCTCAACTCTGACCAAGTTATTTTAAATTTTAATCTCAAGATTATTGTTTACAACTATTGAAGTGGGGTTCTGTGGAAAATGTATGTTCAGTCATCCAATTCGTTGCTTTTTGATTAGCTTCAATTTGAAGAAATTTCTTTTAAATTTGATGAATTGATGAGTTCATCAGAGCTGGGCCAGAAATAAAAGTGGTCTGCTACCATAGTTAAACAACTCCAGTCTCCTAAATTCCATAATCAGTCATTTGAATACTATTTTATAAACTTTTAACATTAAATTGTAAATAGCCATGACTAGGATGCACGTGCATGCTAATCTAACAAGTTCAATATTATACTTGCTGAAAATGTCCATGTAATGTTTCACCATTAAATGGTCATGTGTTTGGTATAGCTACAACTTCTGAAACATTTTTTTTCTCCAAAAAATATAACATACTACAATAAATAAATAAAGAAAAACAATTGCTAAGATTTAAATTGTAAAATGGCTAGATCTTTATCAGTGGTTTCACCTCAAACTGTTCATGCCAATAAAATACAGCAGCCTTTTCCCTGATTACTTATAGTCACAGTAATGTCTTAGTCTGAACAGCCACATTTTAAGTTGTTTGTTAAGACCATAAAATACATTGCATGAGAATGTTTGAAACAACAAGGATGATAAAAGTGCCAACATGTTGGACTTATAGTGATTGATAAGAACAAGGTCTACCTGTTGGAAGAACTCCGTTCAGGACTCTTGGATTTTCCACTTCAGCTTTAATATCAATGCATTTTTTTAAGAACAATAAGGGGAATTACTTAGAATTGGAGGGAAAGCATTGGTCATTGCATGCAGTTTATTTGTCCACATGACATTTTATGTGTAACTCATTCATAAGCACTAAGGGTGAAATAATTTGGTTACTTTAGTAAGGGATGTAATACCATTTATTTTGTATTAATATTTGGTTTCAAGAGAAAACCTCAAAGTTTAACATCTAACAGCTCATTTTGTCATTGGTGCTTTAATTTCGGTCCTTGGATTCAGCTGCCACGTTGTATCAGCAAATACATTATAGTTTAGGTTGTGAAATCTGTTTTTAGTACGTTGTAAAGTTGAGTGTTCGGGACTGAGCTTGGGGTTAAAGTTGGATTTTTGATGAAACAACTTTCCGTCCAGTGCTGTAATAGAAGTTACTTCCAGCAGGACTGCTACAATTTGCATTAGCTCTGACTCCAGTGTCAGCATGTTAAAGGTGTCTGCCTGCTGGAACAGGAGAGAAATGAACTGGAGGACTCTCACAGGGCTGCTGGTATGGCTGCAGGCCATCTAAAGATTTTATGTGCTCTTGGTGAAAATTTGATGTGTTTGTGTGTGGGCTGTGGGCATTTTCTATGACCAGTTTGACATCTGACTCAGGCTGATACATTCATTGCATCATTCTCAGTTTCTGTAACCACTTGCTCTGCCTCGGGAACTGAAAAATCTGCCACTTTGTCATCCGCTGCTCATTGCCACCTCAAACCTCCTCTGCTTTTGTCTCCCCATGCAGTCCAGCAGAAGCAGCAGTTGGAGAAGGAGACAGGCCTGAAGATTGTGGAGGCTGGAGTGAGCGATGTAAGTAAAATTCACTAAAATGAAGGAAACCGTGCTTATGGTTGTGCACATTCTCTGTGTTTGGGCTCATGGAATAGGAGTAATGTGATTACAACTCGTATTGGCATTTGCAGCTTCATCAGTGCAGCCAAGCACAAATCTTTTACTGCAAAACTATCCAAACGTGTATTCTATTAAGTGCACCACTATGACCACTGCCACCTTAATTTATTTAATTAGTACTTCTTTAAAAAGTCTCCAGTTAATCCAAAATGCTGCTGCCAGAGTCTTAACTGGAGTAGGAGAGATCAGACTGTATCTCTCCAGTTTTAGTTTCTCTCCTGTGGCTCCCTGTCAAATCCAGAATTGAATTTATAATCGTACAAAGTACTTCTAACCTACAAAGCCCTCAACAACCTAGCTCCATCTTATATTTGAGATCTTAATGTTCCACATTTTCCCAACAGAGCACTTGGTTTTCAGACTGAAGGCTTACTCGCGGTTCCTAGAGTTTCCAAGAGCAGAATGGGAGGAAGATCTTTCAGTTATCAGGCTCCTCTCTTGTGGAACCAACTTCCAGTTTCTGTCCATGAGGCTGACACATTGTCCAGTTTTAAGACTTTCCTTTTTGATAAATCCTATAAATAGAGTTGGCTTGTTATGCTGCCACAGGCTTACACTCCTAGAGGATAAATTATCCTCATTTCTTTAAAAGAATTGTTAAAATTGAATAGTTTTCATTTGATACTATTTCTATCTTATCATGTGATTCTTGACCTGCCATTGTGTATCTGTTCCTCTCAAACCCAGCCGATCGAAGCAGATGGCCACTTGTCCTGAGCCTGGTTCTGCTAAAGGTTTCTTCCTCATGAGGAAGTTTTTCCTTTCCACTGTCGCCTTCATGCTTGCTCAAGATGAGAGTTCTGTGATGGAGTTAAACTCAAATCAGTCTGCTCCTCAGATAAATAATGTTAAATTATTATTTTTATATAATAATGTTTCTGTTCAGTGTCCTGAGATGAATTCTGTTGCGACTTGGTGCTATATAAATTAAATGAATTTAATTTAATTTAATTGATTTATTTTAGGTATGTGTTTGTGAATTTTCTTGGTCATCCAGGTCGTGATCAATAAAATAAAAAAAAATAAAAATAAAAAAAACGTACGCCAATTCTAAAGCTGAAAACATTGAGCTTCCCATCTGGAAGTCTTTATCAATTCAAAAATATCTGGCCTGTGTGAAGTTTCCAAGCTGTATAGATTTGCATGAGAGGCCTGGTCGTTGTCAACCAGGCCTCTCATGCAAATCTATAAAACTTGGAAGTTTGGAAAGCGCAACATCTTCAGCTTCATATTAGGTGTGGTATTTAAAAATAAAACGAGATCAAACCTGATGCACTTGGTGAAAATTATAGCAGTCCCTCTGAGCAACAATAACTGGATTATCTTAAGTGCTGCACTTGTTTAGAGCCCTGATGCTCTGGTTATATGAATTAATAATAAAAAAACTAACTAACAGAGACTCTCCAGATGATCCAGATGAAAGGAGAGTAAATGTGTATTCATTCATCAATAATAAATATTCATATGCATCAAAGGTAAGGATCTAATCAAGCCCCCATTTATGTGCCGTAGCCCTCCATGCTTGCCTTGTAAATGAGTTTCTTTATGTAAATTTGACAGACAGCCTTAGACCCCTGAGCTGTCCAGAACCCAAGGCATGCTGGGAGCTAAGTGGATGTGGTCTGTACCCTGCAGGACAGTTGCCAATGGCAACAGCCATCACACATTGCACAGATAAGATCATTTTCTCATGTTATGCTGTCTTCTTTTGGGCGTTGATACTTTTTATCACTCATCTGCCTCCCACTTATATCTTTTTTAGTTTCGCTCATCTCATTCCACATTGTGTCTTCATCATGTTCCTTCTAATTAACTCTGATTCATATTTCCACCCCCACCCCCCACTTGATTTTCACTCTGACTTTAGTTCTGTTCTTTGTCTACCCTGTCTTCGCCTCCTCTTTCATTCTTTTATTCCTGCTCTGAATGATTCCTGCGCTTTAGCCAGCACCGGTACAGGGCTACGTGTTTGTCAAATTGGGCCTATTTGTAGATAATTAGCTGCAGTAATAGCCTCTCTGCAGGAGACAGTGGTAAGGGAGGGATGAATACAAAGAGAAAAGGAGCAAAAAAAAGATTTTGTCTTCCACCTCTTGGGGAGAACATCCGAGCCTGTGACTGAAGGTGCACTGAATTTACTGTACTACAGATAGTGAGTTTGCAAAGTGCAAATCCTTAAAACACAATAAGAGGATGTTTTATGAAAAGCAGCTTTAATATGGACCTGTGAAGCTCACCAGTTTGCATCTAAGAGTCTGAGAATTAAGGCTAAGTTGGGGGAAATTTTCAGCTTTTGACAGGAGAATATTTGACGTCCGCTCTTCAAAAACATTAGTTTAAAAGGCGTTAAGCCAAAAAGCCCGCTTTCAGTAGATTTTCTCCAAATTGACCGCAGTTATGAGTGAATGCATGCGAGGGGTTGCAGAGAGGGTCGTCTTTAGTCCGCCTATTAGTGAAATATGCTGGATGAAATTGCTCCGTGAATCTATTACATGTACAGAGCAGGAAATGAAGCTGTATGAGTTGTTTTTCTCTGGACTTTTTTCTCATCCCAGTGGTTTGCATCATTAAGTCTTATCATTGACAACTCCCCCACCCCTTCCTGTCTTGGCTTTTATTTAAGAGGTGACAAATGACAAAACAGCTTAGAAGATGTCCAGATAGAGCAGACGTCGATACGAGCAGATGCACGTGAGGATAAGCAAATGTCAAAGTGGGCAGGAGAGATATTTAGTCAATAGGCTGAGCAATATCTACTCTACTATAGATTGTATGGGAGTTGGGTTGCTGAGGACACAAAAAAGGCAAAATATAAAAACACTTTTCTTACGTGTATAAAATAATGTGTTTTCAAAGAAATGGATCTTGTTAACTGCTGTTTCCCAGGTTGGCGCTGCAGACACGCAGGTTTCCTCGCGGCAATTTATGAATCTGTAAATGTATGAAAAACTGAATCTCGGACAAGAAGTAAAGTGGAAAGGAAGTCACGGTTGATGTGGTCCAACCCTTAACTGGTTATGCTGCATACGTAAAGTACAGATTCACAGCGAACTGAAGCTGTATGCAAGAAACGTAATTATCCAACGTTCTCTGCTCGGAGTGTGGAAAATAAAAGCTGGCAGATGATAAGACACATCAGCTCCTCTCTGACATAACTGTTCCTAAACAGCTCTGTGAGTGTCCGTCCCTCGATGCGTCCACCCGCCCTGCCTCGTCGAGTCTTCTTTCTGAGTTAGAGATGAAAACACCACAGAGGCAAAGGATGCTGACAGCCAGAGAAACAAGGGAATAAAACCGATGCTTAGAAACATGATTTGTCATTGGGGAGGTTCATGTCTGTCAATAAAGGCAGATGTTTTTTGAAAAGATTTCAAATATGCCTAATGCTCATGTGATGTGTGTAAGTTCAGCTTGCGCCATCGTTTGGTGTTCTGAAAATGTGAGCGAATGACCTTTAACGTGAAGTCATTTTTAATCTACAAAATATTTTCTTGGACTCAATATTTACCAAACAATTAGAGCCTAAAAGAGATGGTTCGGAGGTTCAGATCTATTGATGAGTGAAGTATGGGTGCAGGTGGTGCTGAAGCACCCCTTGATGGATGCCAGAGGACACGCTTTGTTTTCATCCATTCATCCATCCATCCATTATCTTTTACCTGCTTCTTCCATTTTGGGTCACGGGGGTCGCCGGTGCCCATGTCCGGCAATCACTGTGCGAGGGGCGGGGTACACCCTGGACAGGTCGCAAGTCCATCACAGGGACACAGAGACAAACGAGACAAACAACCATTCACTCTCTCACTCACATCTAGGGACAATTTAGAGTTACCAATCAGACTAGCATGCATGTTGTTGGTCTGTGGGAGGAAACCGGAGTACCCAGAGAAAACCCACGCATGCATGGAGATAACATGCAAACTCCACCCAGAAAGGCCCCTGGACTGGGATTCGAACCGGAGACCTGCTCGCTGAGAGGAAGCAGCTCTACCAGTTGCGCCACTGTGCATTTAACCTTTATTCATACAGGTTAGTCTCGTTGCGCCTTGAGGACTCATTTACAAAAGATACCTGTTTTAAACTAACACAGAAGAGGTAAACACAACAATAGATATAAATGGCATATAAAATGAAAAATAGAAGAAATTATATAAAAATTAAATAAAAACAGCTGAATTATAAAGCGATGATGACTACTGCTGCTAGTGCTAATTTTACTGATGTTAATGCTAATACTGTGAATGCTAGTTCAATTACTTTTAATGCTAATACTGCTAATGCTAGTTCTACCAATTTTAATTTATTTATGTTTTTTTTATTTTTTTTTATTCTTTCGGTTTCTCCCTTCTTCAGGGGTCGCCACAGCAAACTAAGTCTCACGAAGACTTGGCAATTATTTTTACACCGGATGCCCTTCCTGATACAACCACACACCACCGAGCTACCACAGCCTTCTGTGTGGAGCAGAGAGCTGCTATCTAGGGTACCCAGGGGAGCAGATGGTGGGCGGGTTAAGGGCCTTGCTCAAGGGTCCAGAGTGGGGCAAATGAGGGTGGATAATGCTAGTTCTATCAATGTTAATGCTAATATTGTTAATGCTATTTCTATTACTGTTAATGCTAATATTGTTAATGCTAGTTCTATTACTGTTAATGCTAATACTGCTTATGTTAGTTTTATTACTGTTAATACAATTGTACTCCATACATCAACAGTTCAGTTGGAGCCAATTAGATATGGCTGCCAAAGTCAACTGACCTTAGAAAACACAAAAACTGCTAAAATGTTTAAAATTTACAGGTATTGAGCTGAACTTTTGTGTGGTAGTAGTTATGAGTCATCCCTAACATGTACAGTGAGGGCTAACCAATCATCTGGCAGCACGACAGCTCAGTGGTTAGCACTGTTGCCTCACAGCAAGAAGGTCCTGGGTTCAATTCCCGGTCAGACCTGGGGTCTTTCTGTGTGGAGTTTGCATGTTCTTCTTGTGCTTGCGTGGGTTTTCTTTGGGTACTCCGGTTTCCTGTCACAGACCAAAAGCATGCATGTTAGGTTGCCTTCAGGCCCAGGCCTCCATTGCAAAAGAGATCTATGATCTCAATGGGATTTGCCTGGTTAAATAAAGGTTAATAAAATCTGGGATCACTTATTTTTCTGTAAGCTATTTTATTTATTTATTTATTTTCTAGCTTATTTGAATAGACAGTGTAAAAATTGATGAATATAGGAATTAAAATAGATTTTATTTGTGCTGATAAATGATAATTATGTGTTTTGTAAATATGCACTGTTACACTTCTGTGCAAAAATTTACAGCCGCTTAAAACCCACAATAAAGCATTCAGAGCAAAATTAGGTTATGTTCTCAATTTCATAGTTTATGTTTTCTCAAAATACACGGTATCTTTTCTGTGTTCATATTCATGTAAGACTGCACTGCCCGAGTGTATTTTTACTGTTTGGTATAATGGTAATTTTCATGCGGGTGTTTATGGTCATTCGAATTCACACATGCTCACAGCAACCCTTTTTGTTTTCCTCAGTTTTGTGTTTTTCTTTCAATATCTCTAAATGAAACACACAATTACACATTAGGTCTGAACGAGATGTGTCCCATGTGATCAGGATGGTGGTTAAATTAAGATTCATTGACATTTTGACAGCAGTCTTCTGTGCAGAATAACTGCAACTGCTTATGTGGAGGAGCTTTCATTAAGCACAGAATTCCCAGAGCTGCACGCCCGCTGATTATTCAACCACTAAATTTAAACCCTATATGGCAGACGGTGTCTCTGCGCTGTGCGTATGTTTGTTGATTATCCAATTTTCAGGTTTAAATATATCATATTGATTTCTGTGACTGCAATGTTTGTCCCTAATACTTGATACTTACAGTCAGTTTGCATGTTATCGCCCGCCTGTGAAGGTGACGTGGCGTTAATGATTTTGCCCACCTGTGTGTCTATTTGTCTGCCTGTTAGCAACATATCTCATGAACTGCAGGATGAATCTATAATCTATTTATTTTTGGACCCAATCTAATTCAAGATGACTGCCACAGTCAACTGATCATAAAAAACACAAAAAGGGCAATAACTCCACCAAGTTTGCAGACATTGAGCTATAATTTGGTCTTGTAGTAGCTGACGTCATTCAAAACATAGAGAACAAACACATCTTGCAAAATCTCAGTTATCAAAATGATCATTTTAAGGTTTGACCCAAACATCTCCAGCTCAATTTGTCAACATAAAATGATCTTCGTCTTGAATGAGGCCTTTAATTTCCTGTTTTTAAACATGCTGCCTGTGCGTTGGTGGCGCTAAAATCACAAACTGAACCTGAAGTTACATTAGCGGGTTTCATCAAAACTAAACTATAACAAGGATGTTCAGCATGTAAGCTTTTATATTTTGTTGTCCCTGCTTTGTTATGAAAATTGCATATAATTTAGCCTGAACTCCGTCACTTTCATTTCCACATTTACAATCAAAACTCGGAACAACTGCAATTGTAAAATCACCCTCGGTTCACTTAGTGGGATATGATATCCTCATGGTGCAGCGATGATCACATAAATTTGCATTTTGTTTGGATGAAAGTCTATTTTTATTTTTTTTTATTTTTTTTTCATGAATACTGATTCCATTTTCTGTTAGAACAGGCAACATTACTGCAAGTTGCTTTCCTTTAATCTAACAAAGCTTGCATCTTGTGCAACCAGCAGCCACTGCAATTCCCCCAAGCAAACAGAACAAATCATTTTAGCATTGACTTCAAAGCAAAAAACTATACTGACCATTTTCTTCCCGAGCAAAGACGTGAAGACTGAAGGCGATAAATAGAAAACTGTGACAACATGTTTAAAAAGTAAGAATCACAAGATAAGAAAACTCTATTTTATGTAAATTTTAAGATTGTTTATTCCTAATTAAGCATGTATGTCCTCAGAGGAAATAATGGTAGCATTATGAGCTAAATGCTCTTCTCTTTCTTGTTTTGTGTGTTGTGTATAGGCCTGTCGCGATAAACAATAAATCAATTAATCGCATGATGAATGAAAATTATCGACCTCATTTTCATTTACCAGCTTTATCGTTTCTTATGTCTCTCGCTTTCTACTGAAGACACGGCTCAACTCCGGTGCTCTTCACTGACCCCTCCCTTTCTCTTTAAAATACATTTTAATTGTACAAAATTGCGTTTTTAGATCGTTAAAAGCAGCTAAGCTGAGAAGCTAAGCTATGAGTTAAGCTAACAGGCCGACCTCAGGAATAAACCTCCGTCTTGTCGAGCTCCAAAATTCACGGTTGAAACCCGTGCCTTTGTGTAAAAAGTTGTTTTTCCTCTGCAAAAAGAAGCTGAGAACTTGTTTACAGATTTTTTATTAAAAGCTTTGGGTGACAAATGCTATGCTAAAGAGCTCAAATCACCGAGCGTTCGCCATGTCACCATGTCAGCCCATGTCAGCCCATGTCACATCAAGGACTCTCCCTCCCATTTTTCTTAAAGAGATGCTGCTCAACTATCCATCCTTTGCTTCAAACAGACTTATACTGTCATCAGATGGTCAAAAAAGGTACTACACTCCAAAACAAATCAACATTTCTTCTAAAATTTGACAATTAATTATTGCTAAATTTCAAACAATATTATCGTTTATCGCAATAATTTCTGAGACAATTAATCGCCCAGCAAAATTTGTTATCGTGACAGGCCTATTTGGGTATAACGCATTTCGACTAGCCAATCAATCCCAAATTGGCCATTAATAGCCTTTTCCACACAGACAACCAATCCAGTCTTCTTCAGACACTGTAATAAACCCAAACAATAAAAAAAAATTGCTATCTATAAAAATTTCAACAGAGTAGGAAGGGCAGTCTGGCTGCTCTAAAAGTGGCTAAAATGCCATTACTGTGGCAGATCTGGATGTGAAATGTCACAGTGGAGCAGCCCCACTGTGCTGCCGCCTCTTTGGAGACTCCAGCTGCCTCCCACTGATGAAAGCCCTTCCAGCAGCTCCATTCCTCTGCAACCTTTTAGCATCACCTGACCTTTGGACTGCAGAAATGCCTTTGATAGCATGCCATGCAGCTTGGTATTTGCCTCTATATACCATGACGTGTGCTCTCCTTAAAGAAAAATAAGACTTGTCTGTCTTTAATGAATAAGAGAATGTAAAGTGTTTACTCTCCGGTCTTTCGCTTCTTTTTTATTCGTCTACCTTTAACGAGAGGTTACCGTGTGGAGCTGACATTGGTATTTCCACTTTGCTCATCGAAGGGCAACTCTTCATAGTGAATCACTTTTTGGGGTGTCTTTTAGGTAAATAAAGCAAGGAAAAATTGGCTTAGGAGTTTTTTTTATGGAAAATTTGAAAATTAAAGCTAAATAGCAATAAAAGGTGTTATAATTTTCTAATTGAAGTCCATCCATCCATTTTCTTTACCCGCTTATTCCATTTTGGGTCACGGGGGTCGCTGGTGCCCATGTCCAGCAATCACTGTGCGAGGGGCGGGGTACACCCTGGACGGGTCGCAAGTCCATCACAGGGACACATAGAGACAAACGAGACAAACAAACATTCACTCTCTCACTCACACCTAGGGACAATTTAGAGTTACCAATCAGTCTAACATGCATGTTTTTGGACTGTGGGAGGAAACCGGAGCACCCGGAGAAAACCCACGCATGCACGGAGAGAACATGCAAACTCCACCCAGAAAGGATATATATATATATATGCTAAGGCGTTTTAAACCCCATTCTCTTGCAATATCTTAAAAAATGTTTCTAAACTTGAAACGCTCTAAAAGAGCACAGAATGTCATGAACTCAGCTCTCTGCCATGGCTGCACTCTGCTCTCGGCCACGCCCACTTTTCTGCTGCAGAACGGAGATCGACAGAGGAGGAAGGAGGAGGGAGGAGGAAGTTTCTCCAGCAGTGTGGGCTGCATACAGGTGCAGCAGGTGCTAAATAATTTAACATAATTAATTTTAAATAAAAATTCCTTGCCGATCGTGCAGCTCATCCATCAATCAGCCACTTGCGTGTCATGTCCAATCTTTTTTTGAAAAACTGTGAAAGAGCGAGTCCGCAAAAAATGAACGGTGAAGTTACAAGGGAGTACTGTACCCCTTTTCAGTAATTATGAATAAATCCTTTCTTTGTAATTATAAGTTTGAAGTGGTTGTTATAAAAAAAAAATATATATATATATATTATTTTTGCATCAGTTGAGCCTCTGTACAGTGAAATCTTTCAAGTTGGACTTTCACGCTCTTGATTGGGTTCATGTCTGGATAGATTGTGTCACTTCAAAATCTTCATAATAATCTTTTTTAAATAATTTATTTTTAATCTGAAATAGATCAGATTGTCTTGTTAGAGGGTGCAGTGTTTCTGTTGGTCCTTATTTATTACCGTGCTACTTACTTTGACCAATTTACCCAAACTACTGTAGTCCCACCACCATGCTTGATAGTGGAAATGCTTTAAATCTTTCCCTTTCTTTTACTAATCTCACATTACAAAAACTGATGATCTGAAGCATTCTTCTTTTTCCCTTTCAGATGAGCCTTTTATGTGTTTGTCTTGGAAAAATGAGTTCTTTATAGTTAGTGCCCAATAAAACTAGTGTTGCGTTTTATCTGCTTTAACATCTAGATACCACCCTAAAATAGCTCACACGAGTCTGGATGAAACAGATGGTCATCCATGCATTTATCTCTAACACGATGCATTATCTCTCCGTAGACTGAATAAGTGTTTCACTCCTGCTGCACACTTGTTTTGCTCAAACAAATGCATGCCTTTTTTTAATCTGTCACAAACATGTGTTGCACTTTAATCGTAAACAACGTCATTCTTGGAACAATTAATTTGTGCATATTTGTTGACTGCTGTCTGGCTGCAGGAGGGTTGAGGGCTGGGTGCCTGGCTGAGAGGGGGCGCATGAGGGAGCCTGCAGGGTCCACAGCTGGAAAGCATGGCAGAGGTTTTAAATGTCAGTGTTGAAGGGGGAGGCTGCTGCCATTTGACCTGAGAGGCTGTATGTGAAGGGACTGGCAGCGGGATTCTGGGGCAAGGGGGGGCCCTGGTCACAGCCACGAAGCTCTCACCTTCTGCCATTTATCATGCAGCTATTTTCCTAGCGCTTCTGCCACCTCAACACTGACGGCAGCAGGAAAAGCCCTGACTGGAGGCTTATCAGCAACCCGTGGTACTCCCTTTAACATCACAGCAAAATTAGAGCCATTGTTTTTTTTTTATACTTTTAATCCAGGTTGTTTCTTTTTTAATTTAAATGTCAGAAAGCCATGTAAAGTGTGAAACTAACAGTGTTTATGATTATGACGGAGGTCTTTAAAAGGGATTAAAAATAATACTGATCACTTACTGTGACAGTTACGATGTTGAAAAATGTGACAGACTATCCTCTAATGTTCATCTCGACATGTAAAGTAGTCTGAATCTTTTTTTTTTTTTTAAATAAACACCGCAATTTAAATGTGCGGTAGCTGTGAAGCAGCACAATAATTATTGCTCGGTGAGTGCACAATATGGAAACCACTTTGCTCTGAGTAAATTAAACGTAATCAACTGTCATATCATCTTTTATTGACTTTAATTGACTGTAATTGCGAGTCCTGCTGTAACTGCTAGTTACTTTACGCATGGCAAGGTCAACTAAATTGCTTGATGAGCTGTTATGGTCTTTAATATGATGACCTTGACTAAAAAGGGTGTGTGAAGATCTTGTCTTTGTGTAGATAAAGCATAAAATAATTGCCCACTATGCTACAGTAGGTAATTTTACAACACCTATTTCTGAGATTCACTGCTTAAAGATGCAATGTTTTAATAGTTTGGCAAGATTTAAACATGGCACTAAACTTAAAATTGATAAATTTTCAATAATGGGAATGTGTTTAAACATGTTTATTTTTGCCTTCCTTTAAAATATCCCATTTAATTGTTCTGTTACTAACATAACTAAACTGAGGGTTCAAAAACAAAAAAAATAATGGGTTAGGGAAATGTTTTAAGTAATAGTCTTACCTGTTGTAGATAGCTCTTATACTGACCTCAGTTTCAGAAGAAAATATTGAATTTTGATCAGATTGACGTGATAATGGTTGAAACCAAGACCAAAATATAGTAGTCCCTCATTTATCACGGGGGTTACATTGCAGACCCCGCCCCCACCCACCCATAATAAATGAAAAACCGCAAAGTAGGAATGCTATATTTATTTATTTATTTTTTAACACAAGTACAATTGATATAGATGAGCTGAAACAACAAACCAAAGCAGTTCAGTCAACTAATAAATTTATATCAACTAAACTAAAGGAAACGTTTATTTATCAAGATAACTTGATAATGATTATTCAATTCAATTCAGTTTATTTATATAGCGCCAAGTCACAACAAAAGTCGTCTCAGTGCACTGAACAGAAACATTCATATATAAAAATAATAATTTAACATCATTTATCAGGCAGCACGGTGGCACAACTGGTAGAGCTGCTGCCTCTCAGCGAGCAGGTCCCTGGTTCAAATCTCGGTCCAGGGGCCTTTCTGGGTGGAGTTTGCATGTTCTCTCCATGCATGCGTGGGTTTTCTCCGGGTACTCCGGTTTCCTCCCACAGACCAAAAACATGCATGTTAGGCTGATTGGTAACTCTAAATTGTCCCTAGGTGTGAGTGAGAGAGTGAATGGTTGTTTGTCTCGTTTGTCTCTATGTGGCCCTGTGATGGACTTGCGACCCGTCCAGGGTGTACCCCGCCCCTCGCACAGTGATTGCTGGACATGGGCACCGGCGACCCCCGTGACCAAAAATGGAACAAGCGGGTAAAGAAAATGGATGGATGAACATCATTTATCTGAGGAGCAGACTGCTTTGAATTTAACTCCACAACAGAACTGTCATCTTAAGCAAGCACAAAGGCAACAGTGGAAAGAAAAAACTCCCTCATGAGGAAAAAACCTTTAGCAGAACCAGGCTCAGGATAAACGACCTACCTGCCAATTCTGGTCTGGTTCTGATCAGCTCTTGGCAGTCCTTGAGCACCAAAATGCTTTTAGAGAGAGCCGGACCTTCGGACAGTCAGCATAAAACCACACAATGATCCTGATCGAGTCCAAATCCAGATGAAAAAGTCCCGGTGAGCTCTAGAGAAAACACCAGACCTCCAAGCAATGCCTCCCAGCTCAAGAGGCCTCATGGGCCAGAAAGCAGCAATCAGATTGACTGATGAGTCTGGAAGTCCAGTTTTGATCCAATTCCTGGTCAGTTCCATACAGCTCTCTGCATCCACTGAACACAGAAATCACAATAAAAACTAAACTTTTTTGGATCGGATCAAAACTTTCCCTCCATTTCAGCAGAAAGCAACAGCTAGAAGCAGTGTTGGCTTTGGGGAAATGTAGTCATTTTGAGTGGTGATACAGTATAGGCTTACTGAGAGAAATCTACAAAATGGTGGTGACTGTCCAAAGTTTTTTTTTTGTTAATTTTTTTTACTGTATCCCATACTGTCTCAAACATGTGAGTACTATTAAAGTTGACAATCGTGTGTCGTGTACAATTTTACTTTGAAAAACCGCAAAAGAGCGAGTCCACAAAAGTCAAACTGCGAAGTAGTGAGGGACTGCTGTAGATCGTAGATCATGATCATTAGATCATCCTAAACTTTTAGAGTTAATGCCAAATTTTTTATACAACCCTGTACAGCATTATCAGTTTAGTAATACACAAGTATTTAAATAAATCTTGATGGTAATTTGCAAGCATCTAAAGAAGTAGCAAGAGCTGAACTTCCAGCAACAAGACCATCATATTTCTGCCCAAATCACCATGCTTTGTGAAACTGGAAGTATTATAAAACTGTATTTGTTATAATTGTTGTGACATTTTTGAGACTGGAGTTGTTTCAAGACAATGATTCACTTTACATTAGACTCAGCTAGTCCTATCATGATAAACAATAAATCAATTAATCACATGATGAATGAAAATTATCAACCTTATTTTCATTTACCGACTTTATCGTTTCTTCGTGTCTCTCTCCTTTGACTGAAGACACGGCTCAACTCTGGTGCTCTTCACTGACCCCTCCCTTTCTCTTTAAAATCTGTTTTAACTGGCCAAAATTGTGTTTTTGGATCGTTAAAAAAAGCTACGCTATGAGCTAAGCTAACAGGCCGACCATGGGGAAAAAAACCCCGTCTTGTCGAAGCTCCAAAATTCACAGTTGAAACCCGTGCCTTTGTGTAAAAAGTTGTTTTTCTCTGCAAAAAGAAGCTGAGAACGTATTTACTGGGTTTTTTTTGTTTTTTTTTTATTAAAAGCTTTGTGTGAAAAATGCTATGCTAAAGAGCTCAAATCACAGAGCATCTGCCATATCAGCCCGTGTCACATCAAGGGCCCTCCCTCCCATTTTTCTCATAGAGACATGCTGCTCATCTATCCATCCTTTGGTTCAAACTGTCTTATACTGCCATCAGGTGGTCAAAAAGGTACTACACTCCAAACAAATAATTTCTTCTAAAATTTGACAATTAATTATTGTTAAATTTCAAACGAAATTATCATTTACTACAATAATTTCTGAGACAATTAATCGCCCATCAAAGTGTGTTATTGCGACAGGCCTAGACTCAGTGTGCATTAATGTTAGCTCAGAATAAAACTTTGTCCACACTGAGGTCATTCAAAGAGCTATCTACAACAGGAAGCATATTAATTTTACATCACTTTTTCACAGAACCTGGCTTCAAAAAATCTGAACTATCGCTTTACATGCTTTATCTTGTTCCCACGAGGCCATTCTCTGCAAAGTAAAGACAATTGTTTTGTGAGTTGCGTTTCGTTCTAAAGATAAAACGCAATCAAGTCTGCTTTAACTTTGGAATATAAATAGAGCCCCTCCCTGGGCTGCCACCTTACCGTGGTGGAGGGGTTTGAGTGTCCCAATGATCCTAGGAGCTATGTTGTCAGGGGCTTTATGCCCCTAGTAGGGTCACCCATGGCAGACAGGTCCTAGGTGAGGGACCAGACAAAGTGCAGCCCAAAGACCCCAATGATGAGAAACGCAAATGGACCTAGCGTTCCCTTGCCCGGACGTGGGTCACCGGGGCCCCACTCTGGAGCCAGGCCTGGAGGTGGGGCACGCGGGCGAGCGCCTGGTGGCCGGGCTTTTACCCATGGAGCTCGGCCGGGCACAGCCCGAAGAGGAGACGTGGGTCCCCCTTCCCATGGGCTCACCACCTGTGGGAGGGGCCAAAGGGGTCGGGTGCAATGTGGGATGGGTGGTGGCCGAGGGCGGGGACCCTGGCGGTCTGATCCTCAGCTACAGAAGCTGGCTATTGAGACGTGGAATGTCACCTCACTGGTGGGGAAGGAGCCTGAGCTGGTGTGTGAGGCTGAGAGGTTCCGGCTAGAAATAGTCGGACTCACCTCTACGCATGGCTCGGGCTCTGGAACCAGTTTCCTTGAGAGGGGCTGGACACTCTTCCACTCTGGAGTTGCCCCTGGTGAGAGGCGCCGAGCAGGCGTGGGCGTACTTATTGCCCCCCAACTTGGTGCCTGTGTATTGGGGTTCACCCCGGTGAATGAGAGGGTGGCCTCCCTCCGCCTACATGTGGGGGGACGGGTTCTGACTGTCGTTTGTGCTTATGCACCAAACGGCAGTGTAGATTATCCACCCTTTCTGGAGTCCTTGGAGGGGGTACTGGAAAGTGCACCTTCTGGGGACTCCCTTGTTCTGCTGGGGGACTTCAATGCTCATGTGGGCAATGACAGTGAGACCTGGAGGGGTGTGGTTGGGAGGAACGCCCCCCCTGATCTGAACCAGAGTGGTGTTATGTTGTTGGACTTCTGTGCTCGTCGTGGATTGTCAATAACGAACACCTTGTTCAAGCATAAGGGTGTCCATATGTGCTCTTGGCACCAGGACACCCTAGGCCGCAATTCGATGATCGACTTTGTCATCGTCTCATCTGATCTGCGGCCACATGTCTTGGACACTCGGGTGAAGAGAGGGGCGGAGCTGTCAACTGATCACTACCTGGTGGTGAGTTGGCTCCGATGGTGGGGGAGGATGCCGGTCAGACCTGGCAGACCCAAACGTATTGTGAGGGTTTGCTGGGAACGTCTGGCAGAGTCTCCTGTGAGACGGAGTTTCAACTCCCACCTCCGGGAGAACTTTGAACATGTTCCGAGGGAGGTGGGGGACATTGAGTCTGAGTGGACCATGTTTCGTGCCTCTATTGTCGAGGCGGCTTACCAGAGCTGCGGCCGCAAGGTTGTCGGTGCCTGTCGCGGCGGCAACCCTCGAACCCGATGGTGGACACCGTCGGTGAGGGATGCTGTCAGGCTGAAGAAGGAGTCCTATCGGGCCTTTTTGGCCTGTGGGACCCCGGAAGTAGCTGATGGGTACCGGCAGTCCAAGCGACATGCGGCTCGGGTGGTTGCTGAGGCAAAAACTCGGGCATGGGAGGAGTTTGGAGAGGCCATGGAGAACGACTTCCGCACGGCTTCGAGACGATGCTGGTCCACCATCCGGTGTCTCAGGGGGGGAAAGCGGTACGCCACCAACACTGTTTATAGTGGGAGTGGTGTGCTGCTGACCTCAACTCGGGATGTTGTGGGTCGGTGGGCGGAATACTTTGAAGACCTCCTCAATCCCACCGGCACGTCTTCCACCGAGGAAGCGGAGCCTGGGGACTCTGGGTCGGGCCCTCCAATCTCTGGTGCTGAGGTCACCGAGGTGGTTAAAAAGCTCCTCGGTGGCAGGGCCCCAGGGGTGGATGAGATTCGCCCGGAGTTTCTTAAGGCTCTGGATGTTGTAGGGTTGTGTTGGCTTACGCGACTCTGCAATATTGCGTGGACATAGAGGGAAGTTCCCCTGGATTGGCAGACCGGGGTGGTGGTCCCCCTATTCAAAAAGGGGGACCGAAGAGTGTGTTCCAACTACAGGGGAATCACGCTCTTAAGCCTCCCTGGTAAGGTCTATTCAGGGGTACTGGAGAGGAGGGTCTGTCGGATAGTCGAACCTCGGATTCAGGAGGAACAGTGCGGTTTTTGTCCTGGCCGTGGAACACTGGACCAGCTCTACACTCTCAGCAGGGTCCTGGAGGGTGTGTGGGAGTTTGCCCAACCAGTCTACATGTGCTTTGTGGACTTGGAGAAGGCGTTCGACCGCGTCCCTCGGGGGGCCCTGTGGGGGTACTCTGGGAGTATGGGGTACTGGGCCCTTTGATATGGGCTGTTAGGTCCCTGTATGACCGGTGTCAGAGCCTGGTCCGCATCGCCGGCAGTAAATCGGGCTTGTTCCCAGTGAGAGTTGGACTCCGCCAAGGTTGCCCTTTGTCACCGATTCTGTTGATAACTTTTATGGACAGAATTTCTAGGCGCAGCCAAGGTGTTGAGGGGATCTGTTTTGGTGGCCTTAGGATTGCGTCTCTGCTTTTTGCAGATGATGTGGTCTTATTGGCTTCATAAGATCGTGATCTACAGCTTTCGCTAGAGCGGTTCGCAGCCGAATGCGATGTGGCCGGGATGAAGATCAGTTCCTCCAAATCCGAGGCCATGGTCTTGAGCCGGAAAAGGGTAGAGTGCCCTCTCCGGGTCAGGGAGGAGGTCCTACCCCAAGTGGAGGAGTTCAAGTATCTTGGGGTCTTGTTCACGAATTAGGGAAAAATGGAGCGTGAGATCGATAGGCGGATAGGTGCAGCATCTGCAGTGAAGCGGGCGCTGTACAGGTCTGTCGTGGTGAAGAGAGAGCTGAGTCAAAAGGCGAAGCTCTCAATTTACCGATCGATCTACGTTCCCACCCTCATCTATGGTCACGAGCTTTGGGTTGTGACCGAAAGAATGAGATCTCGGATACAAGCGGCCGAAATGAGTTTTCTCCGCAGGGTGTCTGGGCTCTCCCTTAGAGACAGGGTGAGAAGCTCGATCATCCGGGAGGGACTCGGAGTAGAGCCGCTGCTTCTCCACGTCGAGAGGAGCCAGTTGAGGTGGCTTGGGCATCTGTTTAGGATGCCTTCTGGACGCCTCTCAGGTGAGGTGTTCCGGACACGTCCCACCGGAAGGAGGCCCAGAGGAAGACCCAGGACACGCTGGAGGGACTATGTTTCTCGGCTGGCCTGGGAACGCCTCGGGATTCCCCCGGAAGAGCTGGCCCAAGTGGCTGGGGAGAGGGAAGTCTGGGCCTCCCTACTTAGGCTGCTACCCCCGCGACCCGACCCCGGATAAGCGGAAGAAAATGGATGGATGGATGGATGGATATAAATAGAGAAGATCTGACGAAACAGCTTTCTGTGTCCTGCCCTGATGAGAGTTTTGCTCTACATGTCTGAGACATGTTCATGTATAGATGGCTGCCAACAAGCTCATTTACATTCACGTCCAGCCTCGTTGTGTCAGGTGCTTGTTGCAAACGCACAGATGTAGCTAACAGCTGGCATGGTGAATATGGATCGCTTGTAAAAAGAGTAAAGAATTATAAGGATTTGGACAGTGGCTGCTACACACAACATAAAATTATGGCAAACTTACGCAGCGATGGAATAAAATGTATTTTATTTGTTTCATACAAGCTTCTTACATTTTTAAGAACATAAAAATAAATGAGAAACTTAAAAATGGTCCTACTTTGGAACAAATTTGAGCAATTCTTTGTCTTTTTATTTGTAGCTTTGTCTACTTGCAGAACTTTGAGCACGGTTGTGTTTGATTGTTGGGATCAACAAAACGTGAATGGATTTCAGTCAGCCGAAGCCCTTGAAAACATGCAATCACACGTCTGTCACTATTCATTACATATGAAGAAAATATAAAAAAAATGTCACAGTTTCTCTGAAAGCCACATGGTGTAATTATGTTTGTGGGTGCAAAATAGGCGAGATTGATTATATGCATTTACAATAATGAGCTGTTGATGTAATATTACATTGCAGAGCCTTCAGAATCATGACATAAATCATCATTAATTCTGCTTTGAAAATTTCTGATGTTGTGTTATTGAGTGAGGCTGTGAAGCAGTGAAGCAGTGGGAGATACCATCCCATGGTTCAGCCACTGCAGCGGCTTCATTAGAGATTCATGGAGGTTTCTCTCCAAAAGCCGTGGTACTCGGTTTGGCTGGAGGGCAAACTCCTTGAATAAAGCTGTGAGACAGACATTGAGACAGGTTTTGAGGCTGCAGCCTTGTCCAGGCAGAGTCAACCCCCCAACTTCTCCCAGCTGATTGGTGGGGCTTCATTAGCATGGACTGCAGCTCTTCCGATTAGCAGTAATTAAAGACAGAAATCAAAGCGCCTGCCTGCAGTCCAGACCCAGCCGGAGTCTGAACTGCAGGCGAGCGGCTGGAATCTGACGTCTCTGCCAAGTTTACACCCCTCCCCGTCTCTCAAAGTAACCCCCAGGGTGACACAAGCGCACACGCCTCTCCTCGAGGGTTCACCCAGACCCGACGTTGTCATGGTGACAGCAGGGGGAAAATGTTTAATGAAGACGCTGATGAGGATTTATGAGGCTGTGGCTGTATGCGTTTACAGGGATATGACCCTTGGTCCATCACGCACCGCCTCCTGTGGTTCTACATCTATATTTTCACTTACACAAGTTGTAGCTGATCATCAGGGCGTGTGCTCAGGCGAGCGGCCTCAATATGCCGCCCATCCTCCAGAACCAACGTACAGCTGGATACATGTGCCACCGACTGTCCAATAAACCCAATTCAGCGTGAACCGAAATGTTTATTGTTTTCATTTAATTTAAACGAGAGGAATTATTTTCTACTAATGTCTTCCAAAGCATCTCCATAGGGACATTTTGGGCAGAAATTGTATTAGTGGGGCTGCAAACAATAAACAAAATTTAATTTGGTGTTTTCTCACAAGAAAAATAGCAAATAGTGACTATTAAAAAACACTAATTGCAATTTTGTTCACATTCTGGGCAGTAAAACTTGTTTACCGACCGTTCTTTATGTAGCTGTTTATTTTCAAGTTGGTCTGTGCTTTTTCCTTAAAAAATGATTTAAATTTTATTTAGCAGTATCTATAGTTTACATCCTGCTTTTAAGAGTCAACATTTATAGTATTTCTCACTGAGAGTTGAAATGAAAGTTGTCATAATTACAATATGGTTCTGCATGAACAGAAAAGTCCATAATCACCTTGAAAAATATTTTTACCACTTTAGACAGAAAATGCCCCCCAAAAAATGTAGGCAGAATTAACTTTCTATAAATCATTTGCTGAATTCTTCACCAGTTTCAAACAATCCTGTACATGATTTGTTCATTCCACTATTGTCCATTCTAGAGCTGCGATTTCTGGCCCGACTCGACCCGAAATTTGGGCTGGGTTGAGCCAAAATTATATACTTGATGTGCGGGCTGGGTCGAGCTTGGGCTTTAGATACAGTTTTAATTGCGCATGTGGCCCTGCCTGCACTTTGCTATTATCACACATATGAGGATTTGAAATTGACCCACAACAAACGACATAATGGAGCCGTAAAGTATTAAACAAAAGCTAAAAACGGGAGAACTCACTCTACAAAGCCAGCACAGTGAAACCTGCTGATGCGTGTTAGGTCAGGTGCATGCTCAGGTGGTTGAAAGAGGTAAAAAAAAAAGCATGTTAAGCTTCAGATAGACAACCGGATCATCGGCCACCTGCAGACCGGCCGGTTGAAAGAAGTAAAAAAAAAAGTCATGTTAAGCTTCAGATGGACAACCGGATCATGGGCCACGTGCATCTGCAGACCGGCCGGATGAAATAGGTTAAAAAAAAAGTTGCGTTAAGCTTCAGATGGACAACCGGATCATCGGCCGCGCACGTCTCCACACCCTGCTGCTATCTGTGGTGAAGGAAGTTGCAGCATATGAAGAAAAGCTTAAGCAAGCTGCGCGTTCAATTAAACTAACCTTGTTCTAAATTTTTCCAAATAATTTTGCTCAAAAAATTTTTTGTTCTTCTGTTTAATAGCCTATCTCTAGAGTTGATTTTTTTAGGTTGTTTGTTTTGTTAATATCCATTTGGTGACTTGTTAATAAACAAGAAATTTTATATCTTTCTTTTGTTATGTTTTTAAAACTATCATGTCAAACTGATTTGCTTCCAAAATCAGTAAAAGCATAATTATTATTATTATTATTATATTTTTTTTTGGTTCAGACCTCTAATTACAGTTAATTGGTTGGGTCTGGGCCGGGTCGGATGTTTTAGGCCTGAATGCAACTCTAATCCATTCTGTACCTTTAATTTTGCTGTTTTGTGTTTTGTACAAACTGTTGATGCTTCAAGAGTTTCCTGCAGATACTGTGTTGACATTGCTTTTTGCTTTTTCCCCACTCTGGAGCCAGGCCTGGAGGTGGGGCACGCGGGTGAGCGCCTGCTGGCCGGGCTTTTACCCAGAGGCCATGGAGAATGACTTCTGCACGGCTTCGAGGCGATTCTGATCCACCATCCGGCGTCTCGGGGGGGAAAGCAGTGGTGTGCTGCTGACCTCAACTCGGGATGTCGTGGGTCAGTGGGCAGAGTACTTTGAAGACCTCCTCAATCCCACTGGCAAGTCTTCCACTGAGGAAGCGGAGCCTGGGGACTCTGGGTTGGGCCCTCCATCTCTGGTGCTGAAGTCACCAAGGTGGTTAAAAAGCTCCTCGGTGGCAGGGCCCCAGGGGTGGATGAGATTCCCCCGGAGTTCCTGAAGGCTCTGGATGTTGTAGGGTTGTGTTGGCTTACGCGACTCTGCAATATTGCGTGGACATCGAGGGAAGTTCCACTGGATTGGTAGACCGGGTGGTGGTCCCCTTTTCAAAAAGGGGGGCCGTAGAGTGTGTTCCAACTACAGGGGGCTCACGCTCTTAAGCCTCCCTGGTCAGGTCTATTTGGGGATTCTAGAGAGGAGGGTCCGTCGGATAGTCAAATCTCGGATTCAGGAGGAGCAGTGTGGTTTTCGTCCTGGTCGTGGAACACTGGACCAGCTCTACACTCTCAGCAGGGTCCTGGAGGGTGTGTGGGAGTTTGCACAACTTTGTGCTTTGTGGACTTGGAGAAGGCGTTCGATTGCATCCCTCGGAGAACCTTGTGGGGGTACTCTGAGAGTATGGGGTACTGGGCCCTTTGATATGGGCTCTTAGGTCCCTGTATGACCGGTGTCAGATCCTGATCCGCATTGCCGGCAGTAAGTCGGGCTTGTTCCCGGTGAGAGTTGGACTCCACCAAGGTTGCCCTTTGTCACCAATTCTGTTCATAACTTTTATGGACAGAATTTCTAGGCACAGCCAAGGTGTTGAGGGGATCCGTTTTGGTGGCCTTAGGATTGCATCCCTGCTTTTTGCAGATGATGTGGTCCTATTGGCTTCATCAGATCGTGATCTACAGCTCTCGCTGGAGCGGTTCGCAGCCGAGTGCGACGCGGCTGGGATGAAGATCAGTTCCTCCAAATCCGAGGCCATGGTCTTGAGCCGGAAAAGGGTAGAGTGCCCTCCCCAGGAGGAGGTCCTGCCCCAAGTGGAGGAGTTCAAGTATCTTGGGGTCTTGTTCACGAATGAGGGGAAAATGGAATGTGAGATCGATAGGCAGATAGGTGCAGCATCTGCAGTGAAGCGGGCGCTGTACAGGTCTGTTGTGGTGAAGAGAGAGCTGAGTCAAAAGGCGAAGCTCTCAATTTACCGATCGATCTAAATTCCTACCCTCATCTATGGTCATGAGCTTTGGGTTGTGACCGAAAGAACGAGATCACGGATACAGGCGGCCGAAATGAGTTTTCTCTGCAGGGTGTCTGGGCTCTCACTTAGAGTTAGGG
This sequence comes from Nematolebias whitei, assembly GCF_014905685.2. Classification (NCBI taxonomy): domain Eukaryota; kingdom Metazoa; phylum Chordata; class Actinopteri; order Cyprinodontiformes; family Rivulidae; genus Nematolebias; species Nematolebias whitei. Next base: position 26,714,623 of record NC_056517.1, read on the forward strand.
TGAGAAGCTCGATCATCCAGGAGGGACTCAGAGTAAAGCCGCTGCTTCTCCACGTCGAGAGGAGCCAGTTGAGGTGGCTCGGGCATCTGTTTAGGATGCCTCCTGGACGCCTCTCAGGTGAGGTGTTCCGGACACGTCCCACCGGGAGGAGACCCAGAGGAAGACCCAGGAAACGCTGGAGGGACCATGCTTCTTTTCTGGCCTGGGAATGCCTCGGGATTCCCCCGGAGGAGCTGGCCCAGGTGGCTGGGGAGAGGGAAGTATGGGCCTACCTAATTAGGCTGCTACCCGACCCCAGATAAGCGGAAGAAAATGCATGGATGGATTATCTTTATACTTTTGTCATCCTGATTTGGCCACAGATCTGTACAGTCATATGTGACAGTCTTTATTTACCTCACTTGCAGCTGATTTTCTCTGCAGTGTCACTTTTTTTTTCATTTATTGTAAATTATTTTCCACCAAAAACACCAAAATCTGAACGTGTTGAGTTTAAATATGACGCTTCGGCCTGTCGCTCCCGCTGAAGGCTGCACGTCATCTGGATTGACTTTGTTTTACGTATTTCAAGAAAGACATATAAACAAACCACTTTAAACCTTTAATTTGTGAGGAATTAAAACATTAGCAGATTGAGTAGAGGTCAGTGTATCGGATGCTTTCAGATGAACTCGTGTCGTGAGAAGACATGCTGTTGAACCCATAAAATCCTTCAGTGCCTCAAAACACCTCTGTTTGTTCCTTTTATTGTCGGTCTTGATATCAGTCTTGCAACAAACAAAGTCTCTTGTGAAGAGGTTCAATTATGAGCACCACCTTTGTTTTTCCACTGCAGACCACTTGTCCCTGCCTGCCACCACTCATGTGTGACTTGATGTATTGTCTCAGTGTTTCCACCGCCTCTAAAAATTAATTGCAGTTTTATCTTTCTCTGAGATAAAAATAAAAATAAAAGCTCGCTGAAGGCACAATAGTCCGAACATAGCGTGGATTATGTTTCAGAAAAACAATTAAAACCTTGGTTTCCTTGTTGTTTTTTACTCAAGACAAGCTTTGTGGTGGTCTTTTATCTTTTTATTCAATAGATTTAGGTATTCTTATTATTATTAGGCTCTCTTCTAACAAATTCTGTGAAGTAGCCTATTTTTACTTATTATCTAATGACTTCACAACCAGTGTCTAAAAACTTCTGACCAATGTGATTAATGTAAATCGTAGTTCATATTCTGTTCAAGAGAACAGAGAGAATAATGTTTTATCATGCAGCACAGATATTTACTTTGTGCGACATTTGCTGTTTGTTGAATTAATTTTCTCTGGCATTTCAGTAAACGTGTCAGACATAATGGTATTGTCAACACAGCTGCGTGTAGAAAGGATCATTTCCTGAAACCAGTTGGTAGTTAATCCCACAACCTAAAAAATAATGAAAAGGGAAGTTTTCATCTAAACTTTATCAAACACAACATCCTTGTTTTGTCTGGATTTAATCGGTTGAACAGCAAACAAACTCAAAGTTGCCCTTTATATGGAGACGGAGGATAAAGCAAGCAATCAAAGCTTGGAAACCTCAACCAGAAATTGTCTGTGCTTAGTTCTGCTCAGAGTCGTACTCTTAAACTGGATAAATTACCTTTTCAAAAACAAAATCCCATGAGCAAAAAAGGAAACTACTGTAAATCATGTTTACCCTTTTAATGTAAGCTGCTGTTCTTATCCTGTTCAGGTAAATATAATACAGTAGTCCCTTGCTATTTCGCGGTTCATTTTTCGCGGAGTCGCTCTATCACGGTTGTTCAAAGTAAGAATGGACATGATACACAATTGGCTGATTGATGGATGAGCTGCACCATCGGCATGGATTTTTTATTTAAAATAAATTATTTTTAATTATTTAGTACCTGTGTGCAGCCCACAGCTGAAGGAGACACTTCCTCCTGCAGCGTGTCACTTGTTCACTATGCAGCCAAGAAGTGGGCGTGGCCAAGAGCGCAGGCAGATGGCAGAATGAAGTTGGAGGCGGAGAGCTGAAATCATGACATGCTGTGCTCTTTTAGAGCATTTAGAGTTTAGAAACATTGTTTAGAATATTGCAAGATTGTGGGAAGTATTTAAAAGGCATATACATATATATATATATATATATATATATATATAT
>NC_056517.1:26716790-26726186 GCF_014905685.2 Nematolebias whitei
ATATATATATATATATGGTGTATAAGTACTACTTACTACTTGTACATTCAAAGATTCAAGGTTCTTTGTTATGCGCACCACATGTGGTACATGTGGTGGAATGAAATTGTGTGTACACAGGGTCCCAGTTACATCCAACAAAAGTATAAAGTGTAAAAGAAAAACAGTAATAAGATCTAAGATATGAACTAAGAAAAACACTTAACTAAAAATACACTAAGCACTTGTACTATTAAAACAATACGCCGAACAGCAGCACGAACATGAGTCTGTGTGTGCAGATGAGTATGAATGAACACAGCAACATGAAACAGATCAGCAGCCACATGAAACAGATCAGCAGCCACATGAAACAGATCAGCAGCAACATGATGTGATTTTTTTTTCACAGTGATTATTCTGGTTAGAGATTTGTGAGTCTAACAGCCTCAGGGTAGAAGCTGTTCCTCAGTCTAGTGGTTCTGCACTTAATGCTCCTCAACATCCTGCCTGAAAGGAGCGGGGCAAAAAGTGTGTGTGCTGGGTGAGTGGGGTCCTTCATGATGCAGGTGGCCATTTTCTTGCATCTGGAGGTGTAGATGTCTTTGATGGTGGGGAGACTGACTTCAACAGTCTTCTGTGCAGCCTTCACCACTCTCTGCAAAGCTTTTCTTTCTGCAGCTGTGCAGCCTCCACGCCACACGTTGATGACATCTATTCCTACTTCGCAGTTTTTCACTTATCGCGGGGCTTCAGGGTATAGAGCCCCTGCAATAAACGAGGGACTAGTGTAAACTCAAATGAGGACCTGGTTTTGTTTCGTGGGTCAAGTTTCCCTTTAAGCTTTGAGTCCCCACTGTGTGAAATTACTGTTTGCCTTCTGAGTTTATTTTTTTCTTTCTGGGTGTAGTATGCTTCACGATAGGTAATATTTAACTGAATTAAGGCAGTTGGAGACTAAATGTCTAGAAAATTGCGAGAAAATAGACCTTTTTTTAAATTCCATTCTTGATGAATTCTGAGTGTTAGTGTTCATGCAGTTTCACTTTGAGCAGCCAGTTTTTTAAATCAATGCATACTTTTGTGTGCACGATTTGCAAAACTGTATTGTAGACCATGCACATTATTTCTCTGCCCACCTCAGCTCCCTGTGTATCTACCTTGGCAGTTCCCCTCGAATTATGATTTAATTTACTGGTGTACATGTTTAAAATAAAGATGGGTAGATTTAGACATTAATTTTTCAATAATTTTTATATATTTTGTACATGTTCAGACTATAATCAACAAGATGGTGAACCTTTGTGTCTCAAGGAAGGAAGCTGAGAACCCCCGAAAGACATTCTGGGGTATCTTTTCTGAATTATTTTCATCAAGGAGCCACCAGCAGTCGTAGCCAATTCTACTTTAAAGGGATAGTTCAGAACTTTTGACGCAGAGTTCTGTAGAAAGGTCATGACTAATTATATATTAAATTTTGTTGATTGCTCCTTGAAAAAACTTTTAAAAAAAAGGAAGAGTTTAATTATAACAAGTTAACTACTATTCCAAGTGGATTCAAGAGCAAAATGGAAACACAAATCAGAGTCAGAGTCAGAGTCAGAGTTTCTTTATTGTCATTCGCACCTCATGTGGTACATGTGGTGGAGCGAAATTATGTACACAGGGTCCCAGTTACATCCAACAATAAAATGTATAAGAAAAACAGTAATAACATCTAAGATATGAACTAAGAAAAACATCAACTAAATATACACTAAGCACTCATAACATAAAACATTGAACATCAGCACAAACATGAACATGAGTCTGTGAGCAGATGTGCACGCATGAACACATCAACATTGAAACAGATCAGCAGCAACATGAAACAGATCAGCAGCAACATGATATGGTTTTTCACAGTGATTATTCTAGTTAGAGATTCATGAGTCTAACAGCCTCAGGGTAGAAGCTGTTCCTCAGTCTAGTGGTTCTACACTTAATGCTCCTTAACCTCCTTCCTGAGGGGAGTGGGGCAAAAAGTGTGTGTGCTGGGTGGGTGGAGTCCTTCATGATGCAGGTGGCCCTCTTCCTGCATCTGGAGGTGTAGATGTCTGTGATGGTGGGGAGACTGATTCCAACAGATTTCTGTGCAGCCTTCACCACTCTCTGCAAAGCTTTTCTTTCTGCAGCTGTGCAGCCTCCATGCCACACATTGATGCTCGAGCACAGGATGCTCTCCACTGCACACCTGTAGAAGGAGGTGAGGACTGAGCTTCCCAGACCAGCTCGCCTCAGCCGTCTGAGGAAGTAGAGTCTCTGATGAGCTTTCTTAATCAGGCTGGTGGTGTTGTTGCTCCAGCTGAGGTTGTCATTCATGTGTACACCCAAGTACTTGTAGCTGGAGACCACTTCCACCGCAGATCCTCTTATGTTCAGGGGGGTGTAGGTGTTTTTGTTCCTTCTGAAGTCCACAATCATCTCCTTTGTCTTCTTCACATTGATGTGAAGGTTATTCTCTCTGCACCAGCTCTCCAGGTGTTCCACCTCCTGCCTGTAGCTGGACTCATCATTGTTTGTGATGCATCCCACCACCGCTGTATCATCTGCAAACTTTACAATGTGACAGCCTGGATGGGTAGCTGCACAATCATATGTGAGCAGAGTAAACAGGAGGGGGCTCAACACACATCCCTGAGGAGAGCCAGTGCTGAGGGTTATGGTGGAGGAGGAGAGGTTGTGGATCCTCACTAACTGTGGTCTGTTTGTTAAAAAGTCTAGTACCCAGTTGCAGATGGAGGGGCTTAGTCCTAGTGTGGATAGTTTGTCCATCAGGGTTTGGGGGATCATGGTGTTGAAGGCGGATGTGAAGTCCACAAAGAGCATACGGACGTAAGAGTTTTTCTGCTCCAGGTGGTTGAGTGCAGTATGGACCACAGAGGAGATTGCATCCTCTGTTGATCGGTTCTCACGGTATGCGTACTGATGAGGGTCCTCGTTGATGTTGATGGTTGTTTTGATGTGAGTCATGACCAGTTTTTCTAAGCATTTAGCGACTATCGGGGTGAGGGCCACTGGCCGATAGTCATTCAGACCAGTCACTGTAGAGCTTTTTGGGACTGGGATGATGGTGGCAGTCTTCAGGCAGGTGGGAACTGTCTCCAGGGTAAGTGAGGTGTTAAAGATGTCTGCCAGCACCTCACAGAGCTGATCAGCACATTCCTTCAACACTTTTCCGGGGATGTTGTCTGGGCCAGTTGCTTTGTGCGGATTAATCCTCCTGAAGGTACTCCTTACTTCTGCTGAGGTCACGCTGAGATGCTCTTCATCCGGTGGTGATGTGAGTCTGGTGCTGGGTGGTCTGTTCGGGTCTTCAAAGCGTGCATAGAACTTGTTGAGGGCATCAGGCAGAGATGGGTCTTTGGGGCATTGTTCACTCCTTCCTTTATAATCTGTTATGCACTTAATGCCCCTCCACATGCTCCGAGGGTCTTGTGAGATGAATTGACCCTCGATCCTCTTTGCATATGTGGCCTTGGCCCTCTTAATACCAGCAACCAGCTCTTTTCTTGTCCTACTCAGCTCCTCTGAGTTTCCAGACCTGAAGGCAGTGTTCCTGGCTTCCAGCAGGGTACGCACCTCTGCATTCAGCCAAGGTTTTCTGTTTGGGTAGCTTTTAACATTTCTGATAGTGGAGACTGTGTCAGTACATGTACTAATGTAACCCAGTACTGAGGATGTGTATTGGTCAAGATCAAGCGAACCTCCATTTTCAGCAGCTTCTCTGAAAACCTGCCAGTCTGTTCGATCAAAACAATCTCTCAGTATGGGGCCACTGTCCTGGATCCAACATTTAACTTTCTTTTGAACCGGTCTGGAGCATCTCAGCGGGGGCATGTAAGCAGGAGCCAGGAAGATTGAGATGTGGTCTGACAGTCCTAGGTGGGGGCGGGGTTCGGCTTTGTATGCATCTTTTACGTTTGTGTAAACACGGTCCAGCGTGCGGTCTCCACGTGTTGGAATCGTCACATGCTGATTAAATCTTGGGAGACAGTCCTTTAGATTCACGTGGTTAAAGTCTCCGGCTACAACGTAAAGAGCCTCGGGGTGTTTGTTCTGCAGCGAGCTGATGATATCATGAAGCTCCTGCAGTGTTTCATTAGCATTAGCGTCCGGAGGAATGTAAACAACTGTGATAAAAGTCACTGTGAACTCTCGGGGTAGATAATGTGGCCGACATTTCACTGTTATTTGCTCCAAAGCCTTCGAGCATGAGCTATTTACAACAGTACAGTTCGTGGACCAACTTTTACTCACGTAAATGCACACTCCGCCCCCCCGTGATTTCCCCGTTAGCTCGCTGCAGCGGTCCGCTCGAAATAAAAGTCTGTCATCCAGCTGGAAGACTGAGTCCGGCGTTTCACTTGTAATCCACGTTTCTGTGAGGCAAAGCACTGCACACTTCTTCATCTCTTCTGAGGCGCCCGCTCTCAGACGAAGTAAATCCACCTTGTTGTCCAACGAGCGGACATTCGACAGAAAGAGAGACGGCATGGGGAGTTTACCGGCTTTAGCGTTAGCTCGTAGCCTCACCATAACCCCCGCCCGGCATCCTCTCCTCTTAAGCCGGGAGCAGCGCTTCCTCTTCTGCCCGCTGGAACGCCTCTGCTGCAGCTTCAAATATAGCAGCATCAGCTAGTTGTAGCACTTCCTGTGTGGCGTGGAACACTTTATAAAGAAGTATACTTGTGCCAGAACTGAGTAACGCAAGACTAAACAAGATGAAACAAATTAAAATGCACCCATTATTATTGGAACAAAACAAACAAACAACAAAAATAGCTCAAAATAAGGACTGACATTAATTTTTGAATATTCAAAATGTAGTTAAAATAGACAAATTTCAAGAATTCATGTGACTTTCACAATTGTTATTTGTTTCTTCAGCATTGTAGTGACATCAAAGTTGTTTCATAACAATGAAAAAAAAAAGTAAATTAAAACAGCCACAGCATTTTTAGGACATTCTAGTTTATTTTTGGGAGAATTACATAGTGGGAACAGTGGGCAAGGGTGAGTTGTGAGTTCAGTATTACTGCCAGAAAATATTTATACCCGCCCACATTGATCCATTAAAAATGTAGACTAATAAAGATCCCCAGCTGGCAGAATTAGCAGCAGCACATGTCTCTGTACCTGAAGCCTATAATTCATTAGACATTAAATGAAATGTAGGATTTGTGGTGAGCACATTTTATTGCACTCTATGTGGACACAGTTATTGTTTAGCAAAAGTTGATGACTACTTCTTGACTAAATGGGACCAAGAAAATGGGGATCTGGAATATACAAAAATTGAATACTTACTGACAAAGACAAAGAACGTTTTTGCATAAAATCCCCATAGCAACAATAAATCATTGAAATGACTTTGGCTGACACATTACAAACAACAGACCTACAATAAAGCTCCAGAAAAAAAAAAAAAAGTTAAACTGGTCATTTTCATATCAAATTTAGTGGAAATAAAGATTATCTACTTCAAAACTCCAGATTTGTAGCATTGAGAGAGTGTACCTTTAATTAGCAACAGGTTTGGGCTTGTGGCTTTAGTGAAGATCTCATCAGAGATCCATACACCCCGGACGTCGTGTTTTGCTTTGAAAATGTTAGTCTGCTCTACTTTTATTAAAACAAATTTTTGGTTTATCATTCATAGAGCATGTTGCAATAACTTTAGTATTGTCATTTTCTGCATAAATCCTTTTCTTTTCGACAAAGTAAATGCGATTTCATCTAATATAATGTTCAAATAGAAACTTTCAGACATCATATATAGATGTTTATGTTACAGCCCATACTGATTTTCACCAAGTTTGTGACAATGAGCCCTAACATGCAAAGAAGTCATAAAAATGTTTCCTCACCAACAAGCAAAGCAAAGAGTCAGATCTAAGCCCACAGAGTCCTGATCTCATTGCATCAGTCAGTGAACACATGAGGAGACAAAAAACTCGGAGACACCCAGAAGAGCCTTACCTGCCTTTAAAGAAGATGATGAAGTACTTATTGTTGCAGCTGTGTGCACGCCTCTGCCTGCTTTAAATATAATTGAGGTGACAGGCAAAGCTTTTACCTTGATGTTTGCTGCTTTGAAGCGCTCGGCTACGTAAAGCCCAGGCTGCGATTCATAAAAGAGCGAGACCTATTTGAACAAGTTCATCTGGGAAAAAGACCAAAATGACACGACTGACACTCACATGGGCTTTAAACGGTTCCTTTCCGAACGAGTGTCAAGCATGAGAAAACAATGCAAACGTTTCAAGAAAAATCCGGAAATTAGACGTTTTTGCATCTTTGATTTTAATCCATCAGGAAATACGGAATTTCACGCGCAGATATTCAAAGACTTCAGGCTTTTGGAATAAAGTGTCACTTTTTTATATATTCTGTCTTTTAAGCGTCAAGTCTGAACAAGATCAAACTGCAGCCAAAAGACGAAGCATTCAAACCAAACTTCGAGAGCTCGTTTTGATTATAAATGCTAAAAATGTAAAACAAAAAAAATGTACTTTAAAAAAAAGTCCAGATGAAACTGGATCTTTCCCTCGTTCTCACACATTTTGTAGAATCACTGCAGCGATAGCAAAAACAGCTGGCGAATCTGAAAACACAACACCAAAATGTATTTATGCATTTATTTTTTGCATATTTCTTTCTCTGCTCTCTGATTCAAACCTTTTCTTCCAACACCATCCCATCCTGAGCCGCACGCAGCAACGGCTGGGCTCAGATAATTTTATGAATAATTTATTGCACCCCGTTTCAAAGAGCTGAGTGGAACAACTATTTTTGGTGTTGTTCACATTTGTTAAGTTTGCATGCACACAAACGCAGCTGTCGGCTTCCTTTGAAGGGCTGTAAAGAGCATTAGTCTCACAAATTAAATTATAGCACGATTTTGATGTTCGTCTCTCAAGAGAGCTGCTTCTTTTGTTTTATAAAACATGAATAGAACAGTGTGGATCAGGATTTAAAGGTGTCAGCACTCTGAAGCATCCTGGATAAGTATTTTAAAGCCGGGAACTTATGTTTGACATATCTGACCAAAGTTTAACACATCATTGTACAGTAGTCCCTCATTTATTGTGAGTAATGGGTTCCAACCCCCCCCCCCCCCGCAATAAGTGAAAATCCACAAAGTAACAACGTTATATTTATTTCAGTATTTATATATAAAGATTTTTGAAACCCTTCCCACACTCTTGCAATGTTCTAATCTCTTAAACCTACATCATTTTAACAACATACATACAGTACTGTATATGTAGCTAGTAAATTTTACTCACCAGGCTCTGCAGAACACAGCAGCAGCTCTCGGTTTGGGTCATTTAGTTTCTGTAGACCTACCCTGCAGTAACAAAGTCCATAATCAATGTTCTAAACTCTTAAACCTACTAATTTTAACAAAAATACTTACATGTAGCTACTAAATTTTACTTACCAGCATGTCCCCGTTCTGAGGTCCTCGTGGGCCGGTTGAAAGAGATGAAAAAAGTCTTGTTGGGATCCCAATGGAGAGCCAGACCTTCACTGGCACACGTCCCCGCTCGGAAGTCCTCGTGGGCCAGCTAGGAACTCTCAAGATTCACCTATGGGTCTAGAGGTCTGGTTTTTCTCCGGTTCCTCTCTGGTTCTGCTACAGTTTGGTGGGTTCCGTGCAGCTCTCTACATCCATTGGGCACCAAAGTCATTGTAATAAGATCAAACTTTTTCTGATCAGGTCAAAACTTTCCCTCTAGTATTTCAGCAGAAGGGGCGGGGCCCTCTTGGCTTCTGGGTAATGTAGTTGTTATGAGTGGGAATACATTGTAGGCTTATAGAGAGGAAACTACAAAATGGCGGCACCTGTCCAAAGTATTTTATTATTTTTGTTAATTTTTTACTGTATAGTGTCTAGAACTGTCCAAATCATGTGAGTAATATTAAAGTTGACAATAATGTGTCCTGTACAGTTTCTTTGTACAGTATTGTGGACTGTATGTTTACAAACTGCGATAGAGCGAGTCTGCGGACGTCGAATTGCAAAGTAGTGAGTGACTTCAGATGACACAGGAGTTGACATCAACTCAACGTGTCTAACTTGTAATATCGGAGAAAGTGCCATTTTCCAAGCTTGCTCAGAAGTATCAATGGATGTCTCTGCACTGCCAGCTCAACCCTGACATTTGGTCAACATTCCTCTACCCCCGTCCTCCCCTCAGCAACACAGGGACGTATCTCTTTCTGACTCTGTTCACCCATTTTGAATGTTATCAGCCATTAAAGGGCCATTATTAGTTGTTATCACCCCCATATGTAGCGGTCAGACTGCCCCTCCTGTACCTCCTAGTGGGTTTAAAGGTATGTTGTTAGCGTTGTTAGCGTTCATAAAAGGCTCATGTGGGTAGGTTAAGAGTAAAAGGTCTGGGGGGTAGGTTTAGGGTCTTGGTTAGGTTTAGGCACAAGGGTAAGAGGGTTAAGTTTAGGGCTGGTCCTCAGGGTCAGGTGTAAGTTTATGGGAGGTAGGCGGGACAGTCTGACCACTACATATGGGGATGATAACAATTAATAACGGCCAATTAATGGGCTGATAACATCCAAAGCCGCTCCTCTGTTTAAACATAACTTTGGCTTTTAGTTACATTTTATTTTATTTTTTTGTTTTAGAAATCAAATAAAATGTCCTGAAGGCAAACATCACAGCAACAACCTGAGAGGAGAGCACATAAGCCTCTGCAGGACGAACGCTGAGCGTTCGAACACGCTGCCCTGAGGAAGTACTTACTGGAGCAGCCATGACAGCAGCTGTGACCAGACCAGAGCAACTTGAATGCGCTCCTAAATGTAGTTTTTTGTGAGAATCAGTCGATGCACGTCAAAACTCCCTGGTGTGATAGCCATTAGCACTGGCCTCCCCTTGCGATGGGACGTGAGTTGTGAAATTGTACCATGCAGCGCACTGCAGACAAAAAACGTGTGAAAATGTGTTCATATTATACAAAGACTTCAAGGCTAGAATAGAAGAGGCGCAAATTTCAGGCTTTGATTGAGAGAATAGTTGTTTCTTTTAAGTCTGGAGACATTTTTTTCCTCTTTTGTTTATCATTTTAAAGTCAGTTTGGATATTTTATAGGTATCTCATGAAAAAGACTATAAAAAGCTAACAGTTCTTGAAAGAGCAGAACAAACAGAGTCGCACGGTTGACTTCATGCAAATTTAGATTTTCTGAGAATAGCTGTTATTTTACGTCGCAATACAAGTCTGTCTTTATACGTGCGCATCCGTTCTGTACTGCGGGGAATAAAAAGTGTTCCTGCGCTCAAACTGAATTAAAAACACTGGAAAAGAGAGAGAGAGAGAGAGAGAGAGAGAGAGAGAGAGAGAGAGAGAGA
>NC_056517.1:26726196-26737087 GCF_014905685.2 Nematolebias whitei
AGAGAGAGAGAGAGAGAGAGAGAGAGAGAGAGAGAGAGAGAGAGAGAAAAAAAAAAACTCTGGTCTGACAATGTGCCTGCTTGCCAGAGGGCAGGCAGAAAACAGAATATGAATTCAGAATAATTTCTGATGTGTGAAGATCCGAGTGTGCAAACAGCATGACGATGACGAGTGTCACTCAAATGCAGGGGGGTGGGGGGTGGGGGGTCTTGATGTAACAAAATCTACCAGTTTTTCTGAGTTACGCAGATGCCATAGAGATTTTTGAGTTAATTTTAGAACTTATCTCTGTCGCCCCCCCCCCCCCCCCCAATCTTAACTGGACGGCCTTACTGGATCCGCTTTGTGGCGTCCGACGGGGCCGTGGACCCCAGGCTGCTGGACAGCGAGCTCGTTTTTGTTCTCCCCTTTTGCATTGCCAACTCCAGCTGTCACACTGAGGGACAATGAGGAGAGAGGAGTTGGGGAGGGGTTCAGGGGGGTGCTCACTGAATGGGAAAAAATAAACTGGAGAGCCCCCATCACACCGCTCCCCCTCCCCATGACTCGTCATCTGCATTTGACAGGACCCCCGTTCTCCGCTCTTTGCCGCCCCCTTTTCTTTTGCTTTCTCCCCCTTTTTTCTTCCCATAATCCCACTTTCTCGCTCTCTCCCTGCTAAGTGCAGCTGTTGCTTTCCATTGGATCAGGAAAAAAAAAAAAATGTCCAACCCTGATTGATAATTAGGATAGCATTTTTACTGAGTCTTATCTCAAAAACTTGTTAAACTTGCAGTTTTCCTCCCCTCCTCTCTTTTTTTTTCCTGCCTATTTCTCTTTAATCTGGCTGATTTGAGGAGGAGGGACGGCAAAGAAAAGACTCAGTCAATTACGCATGATTTACATTACAGGCTGAGCATTTTCCTTAGATAATCTCCAGCGCGGCATTCATATAGTTTACTGCACTGTGTGGCCGCCTCTTATTCCGGAGCTCACTTCAATGTTGAATGCAAAAAAAAAAAAAGCCTTCTTTTTTTAAGAATAGGCTGCCGGATCGCCCTTATTCTGCTCACAAAACTGAATCCCTGGGAGAAGAAACAGAGGGAAAAGCAGAGCCTGAGAAAACAGCAATTCACACACCAAACACAGAGACCCCTAGTAGCTCAACAAATGAGCGACTAGCCCTGCGTCCATTCATTTCGCCCCCTCGGCCCACAAGCCTATTAGCCAGGCATCGCTCCTTGAACATTCAGCGTCGACAACATGTGGAGGCATCACTATAGCAACCGGTGGATATGACATGTGCAATGGACGGGGACTCCTGAGCTGCTGAATATAAGGAGGGGCTCAGCCTTAACTAAATGATCACCAAAAAAAGAAAAAGAAGAGGAAAAAAAAAACACCACCTCCCCTGTCTCTTTTCATTGGCACATCGAAGCTGAAAGGACTCACTAGTGGGGCTTCTGCACATTCTTCTGAGGCTCGGAAAATCAGGCGGGCATATCCCACATTCTTCTCCTCCTTTTTATTCTCTCAGACTCCTGTTTTTTTCCCCTTCTTCTTCTTCGTTTTTCTCCATCTACGTCTTGAAGCCATGGTCCTTTGTTGGCGCTGAGGAGGGGGAACGCATGGGACCCTCGCAGGGGAACTTTTCAGTGAAGCGGACTTGAGTGGGCGGGCGGGACGCGCACACGCTTCTTGGAGCTTGCGGCGAGCATCAGTCAGTGGTTCTTCCAAGTTCTCTGGAATACAAGAAGACATGGCATCTCTGCAGAGTTCGCAGCAAACGTTCGCCCTGCACCGCCACATGGACTTGGGTAAATCTTATTTCATGTCTTGTTTGGTGCGTGAAAGTCAAATTAGATGATGATGATGATGAAAAAATTGAGGTTGAGCGAGTTGCAGGATATTTTAAGAGTTCCGCTATTTTTGTTCCATCATTTGATTTCATCTTTCCTGCGAAAGTTGCTCACGTTAAAGCTGCCAACGCTGACGAAGCATCGGAACTAAGGATGCAGGCGTGAGCACATCTGGAGACAAAGTTTCTGAATCTTTCTCGCTGCTTCCAGCAGCTCCAACTCCTAAACCAAGAGAACTCAGCAAAAAAGTTGGCACAATTTTTCTGCATGTGTGTAAATCTAACCATCTGAAGGAAACTCATTGGCTTGAGGGGATTTTTTTATTATTATTATGTAAATTTAGTTAAATTTCCACACCTCTTGTGCACAGTAGGCTAAAAAAAAAAAAAAAGGATTCATGCCTACTTTTTCTTTCACATTAACAATAATTTTCAAGAGTTTTAAAGCATTTATTTAGCACATCTGCAATAGTTGTAGGCCTATTTGGAGAAATTTTGACTATTTTTGCATGTTCTTGTAAAATATGTCATTTTTAATCTCATTTAATGGCTTTAAATGTGGCTGCTTTAGAAGAGCCACATCACACGGATTTAATGCAATTGTGTGTTTCTGGTTTTCCTTTTCTTAAAACAAAATGCGACGTGAATGAATGTGCAGCCACCCTGGCCTTCCTTTTCATCGTTTGAATAATCCGGACGAGTGAAATCCATCTGCCCCCCACCCCCCGTCTCCTCTCAGATTCATCACAGGGCCAACCTGAAAAGAGGGAAAGTGTCTGACTGAGACTCTGTTTGGATGTTTGATCGTATCGTTGAATCACATCTGGGGAGTTTTATCCGCTTTAAAATAAGGAAATAAAATTCACTGTGAGTCTCTAAAATCTGTATGTATATCTAAAGCAGGATTAAAAACATCACAATAAATGTATATTACATTTATTGCATTTTTAAACGGCTAATATTTTAAACTTTTTCATCGAGATGTTAAAATTCACTCATTTTTTTTTCTTAAAAATATTATTTTATCTATACTTATAGTTGAACTCTACACTCTAGATTTAATTCAAACAAAACTGTGCAACAATAAAAATAAAAAAAAAGAACAATGAAGCTAGAAGACATAACTTAAAAAGCTCATTGTGCTAATTCTTCATCTTCCCTTTTTTCTCGTCTTTTCTTTTCTTTCTTGTCTCTCTTCTGATTTCAACACGATTGCCGCCTTCAAACGCTCTTTAATGCTCGGAGAATTTCAAGGCTGTTTGCGCCCACAGTGGGAACGCTTTTCATTCATTTCAAGGTGGATAGTTTTTAAGAGTTGCAACAGAAAAGAGACTACATCTGTGATGAACTTGATTACACGTTTTTTTTATTTTTCTTTTGCCCTCAACATAAATAAAAGATTTCTATTCTTTTGGTTTTCAAACCTGATATAAAACTAGGACTTTATTGGTTTTGAACCATTACACCGGTGATGTGGTGGTAAATTTATTGGTTATTACATAAAGAAAAGCATTTGTTTTATGTTTTACATCATGAACATGAAGATTAATCCTTTAGCCAAATACATTTTCTGAAAATGTTGCTGCTTTTGTCATCAGATCCATTAATAACGAGTCTCTGGATGGAGAGCATTCACCTTCTGTCTGCAGTGGGGCCTCTTCGAGCATTTCTCTTGTTTTCTAATCTCTCTGATTGAAACTACATGCTAGAACCACTGCAGCTGCAATCAAAAAGCAGCCGTTGTCAGGCCCAACACCGTCACTGAGCAGACCTGCGTTAAAACCACTGGCAATTACCAAGCACAAGGTCAAACCAGACTGTTCCTAGTCTGAGGTGAAATGTCCTGTTTGGTAAATGATAACAAGTTGTAGCCATCCTTCAGCTGGCCTATTAGACTCCCCCTTTTGGAGGCTAAATGTCAGAGCTTTTCCATTCTTTTCTTTTTTCCACAGTGTAGATTTGATTTACTTCCCCATCAATCTTTCAATATGCAGACAATTAGGAGCCTGCTGATGTTATTGATATTGCCCTTTTCTAGATATGTGGCTTTTAGTGTAACTGATGAAATTTCCTAAAATGTATTTAGAGCTGGCTGCTCCAGAAACAAGATGTTTTTACATCATTTGCAGTAAGGATGATTTATATGAAGGCTATGTGCAAACAATTTTAAGGAATGCTTTGTAATCAGTGCAAAACAACATTTTACCTTTTGCCTCAGTGTTGTGGTCTTTAATTACCACTCTTCATTAATGCTGCTAATTATGCTCTTAAAATGTATCAGTGAGGCCTAGAGGGGTTTTAAAATTGCAGTAAATGGCCACAAGTGGAATAAATAACAAAGCATAAGCCAATCTTTCTACCTAAATGCCTTTTAGGTTGTGTTTTATATCATATATGAGTGATTGCATTAACTTTCAGTGTGGTTGTATTTTTTTAATCATTATCCTTCAGCCAGTAGTGAATATTTAAATGTCTCTTCTGGGCTACCTGTCCTGTCCTGTCCTAATCCTTACAGCTCTGAACCACAGGAGCTAATCAAGCACAAGCTTTTAGCATCCCAGCTTCCTCTAGCTGTGCAGTGACAGGCTGACTCATTCCAGCACTGAACAAGGTTGTAAATATCCATAGATGGACGCAACTGAGCCTGAATTCACAAGATATGATGCAAATTAGATTGTTATATTCTCTTTATTTAACATAAAAGGACAACATGCGCTTCCAGGTGAAAACTAGATTAAAATGGCCACAATAATGTAGAAAAAGTCAGAGGTCTGATGGTGTGTCTCTGTGTTTGTATTTGTCCTCCAGAGGGGCAGCCTGACCCAGATCCCAGTGGTGAAGGAGACCCGGGTGGAGTCGGGCCAGTTCCTGCTGCTCTCCATCCTCTGCATGCTCTTCATCCTGGTGGTGCTGGCCGTGTCCGCGACTTTCTTCTGCGTTCGCCAGCGCTCACACCTCCACATGAAGGAGAAGCTGGCCAGCCTGGGGACTGACACCAGCACTGACGCCACCGCAGCCTATCAGGTTAGAGCAGCCGCCGTGCTGTGGGCCAATCAGAGGCCAGGACACTTAGCCTGAGCTTTGCCATTGGTGGAACACGCTCTCCGCTCAGATGTAGTGAATGGTCTAATTAGTTTATAAGATGTGTTTGTTCAAATGTGTGTTTGATGAAGTTAGAATGTTTCTCAACCACATTTATTATTTTATTTAGATTGTTTTTTTCATGTGGTGAGCATTTATTCATGATTTTGAAGACATTTATTTACTGAATTCATAGATTATTGTTCAATTCCACATTCCTAAATGATTTTTGTTTTTGCATCAGTGTGTGTGTGTGTTGGATCAAAAGTACATTGCCTCCACGACCTATTCCCTCTGTTCCTTCAGGGCAGCAGGCAGTCTGATCTGTATTGATTTTCAGGGTTGGGGCTCAGCTGTGCCCAGCGTGCCACTCTGAACACATTTATCTGCATGTCGCGTTAACATTTTCAATATTTAACCAGGTTTCTGCAGGGCTGTGCTGACAAGCCAAAGGTGTTGCAGCTAAATGAGAGATGGCACATAGTAGAAATACAAAAAAACTGAAGATAAATGTGAAACTCTGCGTCTATTTTTCTCACCGAGAATCACTTTTTTGTCTTGTTCTTAAATTTGAGGTATTTTGTTTCATAGACTTTGATTCATCTTGTTCTGCTTTCTTTCTAATAATCAGTCTCAAAGCAAGTAGCAACAGTGAATTTATAATCTTTGAAGCTGTGCTTCTCTTGGAGCTCCTCTCCATTTCTCTCCTGGCACTAACTGCATCCTCCTGCCTTCTTCTGGGAAAAACTCTCAGCTCAGGTGCTTTGCAGAAACGCTGAGAGGTGGGATGAGTTATGAGGTGAACTGGGATTGTGCCCCAAGGCCACAGCCCTGGGCACCACTTGATGGTTGTAATCATTAAAGTCTGATAGTGGAAAAGCTGATCCAAGACCAGGGCTTTGGTAGGAAGGATGAGTGGAGCGTCCTGTTTTTGCTCTAAAGGGAAATATTGCTGTGATTCATCATGAGATGGGGTTTTGCTTTCATGAGGTTTTCTCTCTGGCCTGCTCTTTACTTGCTGCCATAAATTGAATGTGACAATTAATTATGTTGCGAGAACCAAAAGAAAGTCCAACTTGGTCATGAATTGAAAATACTAAAAGATCAAGACCTCAGCTTGTAGAGTATTAGGCAAAATGTTATAGACTGAACAAATTTAGGTACAATCATTTTTTAAACCACTTTTACCACCCTAAACTGGATTGACTTGAATTTTGCATTTGGGAATGATGGGAGGAGGCATGTGTCATTTTGGTGTTGTTGTTTTGTTCTTTAACCGAAGGAAACTTTTTGCAGAATGCATTTAAAATATTACAACAGAAATGCATGGCATTGCATTTTTATGTCTTTTTATTTTGCGGAAATATTTACATTTATTATTTGATTGATTGTTTTTCATACATATTTGCACAAATGAAGATTTTTAATAAACCGTTTTTACCTATTTGGTATTTACATAAAACTGTTTTTGATGTTTAGATTATTGCTCACAACTGAAAAACACAATTCTTAAAAAAAGTGGTTTCTTTATGTGGCACCAATATTTATTTTTTAGATCTTGAAGGCTTCTTTAACCATTGATGTAATTACCGTATTTTTCAGACTATAAGGTGCACTTAAAATACTTTAATTTTCTCAAAAATCAACAGTGAGCCTTATAATCCAGTGCACCTTGTGTATTAATTCTGGTTGTGCTTACTGACCTTGAACTGATTTTTTGTGGTGCACGACACTCAAAAATCTGTCAAAATGTTTTAGTTTCGCTTAATGCACTTTATAATCCGGTGCGCCTTATAGTCCAAAAAATATTGTAATCTTAAATGTTTTTAGGCCAATAAACTGAGCAGAAATGTAGCTTTTTACAAGATGAAATCTCAGAACTCAACCAGTGAAGGGTGAACACTTACAACTCATAAATTATTGTTTCATGTTTAATCAAAACCATAAAATTCATAAAAATAAAAACAACTATGACAATTACATATTGTGATTTCTCCAGGAGCTGTGTCGCCAGCGTATGGCGATCAGAACTTCGGAGCGCGTCGAGCGCCCGGAGACCCTGCGCCACTCACGCCTCAACAGCGTGTCGTCGCAGTTCAGCGATGGCCCCATCGCCAGCCCGTCGGCGCGCAGCAGCACCTCCTCCTGGTGCGAGGAGCCCGTCCCGTCCAACATGGACATCTCCACCGGTCACATGATCCTGGTAAGACATCATGATGGTCTTAAATAAACAAACGCAAAGTGTGTGCACCAGACATGTTGCATTAAAAACAAAGTGGAAACTGAAAATTCTGATTGTGGTTAAATAGCTGAAATAATTTGCTATTTTAAGTACATTTATATTCGCACAATCGTTATGTTCAAATAATACGCGTTGTGCAGATCATTGTCACACGATCTGTAAAATGTCTGGTATTTTGCACAGCAGTAAATAATTTAACTCTTTATTTTAAATAGAGTTGTGCTGAGAACTATCTGCCTTATTTTCCATGTCTTTATCTGTTTTGTTGCATCTCTCTTTCATCCCACTCTCACTTCATTCCCTTAAGAACCCCGTTATCTTTTCCACTTTCATCACTCTTCCTGCTGCTTTCTCCCTCCTGCTTTATCTGAGCTCAGCTTTCTCTCGTTGTCACTTCTTCCTGCTTCTTTTTCTCCAGTTGTTTTTCATCTTTCCCTCCTTCTCCAGCCCCTCAGTCTTCTGTGATGAGAGCCACACAAAAGTGAAAGCCATTACCTATCTGATTGTTGTTTAAAGGTTTTAGAGAGTTCAGGTATTTATTTATTTGCGTGCAAATGCTTTTGGTTGCCACCGTTTCCACAAACACACAATGGATTGTTTTAATTTTGCACAACTTACATTAAAAACGGGGGGGGGGGGGGGGCTTGATAAAGAGATGGATAGATGCCTGGCAGTGTTTCCATTAATGCAGAGAGCATTCATCACTCTGCAGCATGTCTAGCTTTTATACTGGGAGGCTGTAATGAATGAGAGTGAATCTGAGTAATGCCTTGTATTGGTGGTAATAGATGGGTTTTGTTGCACTTGTCGAGGCTTGTTTGTGAAGCCCCTTTTGAAAACATTGACAATAGAAAAGCATTTAGCTGCACCAATAACAAAAGATCTGCGGTGACTCATTTCTAGGAGCTGTTGTTATTATTAGCCCTCATGTTGTCACAGCGTTATTAGAATATAGAAAGGTAAGATGCCCTGGGACCTTTGCTGCTCTTTCAGCCTGTGATTGACATGGAGATGTCCTATAAGGGCTCTGCTTTAAATTCTGCCTTCATCTTACGTGAAACCATGTGTGAGATTGCCTTGTTATCACTGATCTCAGACCTATATTTCTCCATCTCTGCTCTCATGCTTTTTGGAGCTCATATCATGAATACTGAACTCTCCAAAACACATTTACTGGGGGTCCTATCTCTCACTTTCCTTCATTTTTTTTTTTTTTTTTTTTTGTGTTCTTTTTTTTTTTGTTATTTTTTAAGCCCAATCTTCTCACACACACTTTGAGACTTTTGTGTTGTCAGGATAAATCAGTGTGCCCCCACTGTGCCAGCCAACCTTAAGACTGAAAGAAGTTTCAAATAACAAAGTTCAGAGCTGGAATTGGATGCCTTTGGGTGCTGAGTCATCTGCTGTGTGTGTGTGTGTGTGTGTTTAAAGCATTGACACGCCTCTGGTGTCTTAGATCTTTCTTTATTTGCCTGTTTCAGCTGCTCTGTGGTGCTAAAACCTGTACTTTTTATTCACTGGGTGGTTTAAATTACAGAAACATCATTACTTGTTGCAACACAGAGGAAACATTATTGCTCGTTTCTGCCGTTAAGTCGTTTCAGCACCATGGACAGCACTTTGTAGTCCCATTGCTTTTCCTTCAGTTTGTGGAGATTTAGTATTCACCTCTTGACTTAATCACCTCTTGAAAAAAAATCACAAAAGTTGATATTAATTGTCTTCTTAAATTGAGATTTACAGAGAAAAACATAATGTTCTGCCCTCTGTGCTTTTACTTGCTATTTTAAATTTAGTGTGTGAGCAAAAGATAATGTGCTTTTCTATTTTAAAAAAAATCACAATGTGCATTTCTCACTAAGCTGTTATTCAGATATTACACAATTGCATATTAGCGCCCTTTTTTTTTTTTTTTACATCGCAGCTGCTTATCATATCATAAAGCTGCCTGTTTAAACTGCTACCAGCATTTTAATTTGACAGCGGTGCGTTACCTGTTGTGTCTGCCTCCACGGGTCGAGCCTTCATCCTGATTTCACCAAACTCCCCTTCTGCTGCCGAGGAGGCTGCTTAGGAAGGATTAGACATTGTTTCCCTGACACACAGGCCTCCCACCCCAGCCCTCTGATTGGCAGACATAATCCCCCCATTCACCGAGCCTTCGTTACCCCCTGTCTCTGGAATACGCCACGGTCCACTGCCTCCCCCTAGAAACGGCAGGACTTGATAAGGGGCCCTGCTGGCTGCATCGCATTAAGCTTTTCGGAGGAAAAAAATATGAATTTAGAACGCAATCGATTCAGGGCATCGTTTGAATAGAATGGGATGCAATTCAGAGTGGCTGTATTGAGTACATGGAGATGTAATATTGGTAGGAGAGGTGGGATGCTGTCAGGCTGGCGTGCTGAGAGTACTTGTGTGGGGTGATGAGAGCATCATGGTGACAGGCTCTGTCAAGTGGCCATAATGGCATGCTGTCATGTTGCTGGGAAGACAGCGCTCTGTGTGTGTGTGGGGTGTATGTGTGTGTGTGTGTGTGTGTGTGTGTGTGTGTGTACATATGATGCACAACTCAACACATGCAATCTGTATTATATGCTATTAGAACTGACATCGTCTTTGAATAACAGAATTTATAACATGGGAAAATACCGAAGAAGCTGTTTCCCTCTCATGTTGGACACATTAAAGAAATTGTTCAGGTTTTTTTTTTTTGTGTGTGTTTTTTTGATTGAGCTTCTGTGGACAGATGAGGATTGATTGATATCCTACCTATTATTGATAGCTCTTTGAACAACCTCAGTTTGGACTAACAGAGTTTTATTCTGACCAGACTGATGAGCTAACTGCTTTCTTGAGCTGGACCAAGACCAAAGTGGATTGCTATTGGCTTAAAACAACTCAAGTCTCCAAAGTTGTATTGCATTTTGTTTAAGCATGAATCACTTACACTTTTGTTGACATTGCCCTCAGTTTTGCATTACATGGGGTTACATAGAATTGTGTGTGAGCAGCAAGCTGAAGCACATTTGGTCCTTTCTGGTGTATTTACAGCTAGATTATTAGATTATTTCAGTCAGGATTTGCATGTACTGAAAAGTAAATGGAGGTGTGAAGGTTTATGAAATACTGTTTACATGAACCCACATGACATTTTTGAGATTTGAGTTGTTTTAAGGCTGAAGCATTCTCCTTTTGGTCTTGGCCCTGCACAAACTAACTGTTGGTTTGGCAGTGTGATAAAAAAAAAAGTTTATTTTTCTTCAAACTGAAGTCAGTCAAAGACCTATCTACAACAGGTAAGATATCACTTGTTCATAACCTGTTCACAGAACCCCACTTCAAAGATCTGATCTAGCTGTTTAAACTGTTTACACTAAATATTTTCTTCTCATGCTAATGTGTTAATCTCACAATTTTTTAAATAAGTTAGTTTGTTAGTTAGTCAATTAGTTAGTAAACTAGTTAGTCAGTCAGTTTGTTAGTAAATTAGGCATTCTGTCAGTCAGTTAGTCAGTTATTTAGTTAGTTAGTAGTCAGTCAGTTAGTTAGTAAATTAGTTAGTCAGTCAGTCAGTCAATTAGTTGGTTGATTAGTCAGTCTGTCAGTCAATCAGTTAGTTAGTTAGTTAGTTAGTTAGTTAGTTAGTTAGATGTTTGGTTAACTGGTTGGTTAGTTAGTTAATTAGTTAATTAATTAGTCAGTCAGTCAGTCAGTCAGTCAGTCAGTCA
>NC_056517.1:26737897-26757767 GCF_014905685.2 Nematolebias whitei
GTTAGTTAGTTAGTTAGTTAGTTAGTTAGTTAGTTAGTTAGTTAGTTGTTTTGTTGATTTGTTGGTTTGTTTGTGTGTTTTGGAGGCACTTGTTTTTAAAACTAGATCTTCACTTTTGAATCTCTGTCTAACAATAAATCTATATTTCTATTAAATGTCAGATTTGTAACTTTTATAAAAGTCACCTTATATCTTACAGAAGACATTTGAATCATGATTCATCAATTCAATTCAATTCAGTTTATTTATATAACGCCAAATCACAACAAAGTTGTCTCAGGGCACTTTACAGAAATATTCACATACATAAAAGCCATTTAGTAAAGTTCTCTATCTAAGGAATCCAGCAGACAAGATGAATCTTGGCTTCAATGCAGTCTCCCATCCTGAGCAAGCACAGTGGCAACAGTGGAAAGGAAGAACTCCCTTTTAAAAGGAATAAACCTCCAGCAGAACCAGGCTCAGGACAAGCGGCCATCTGCTTTGACCGATCAGAGGGTAATAACCTAGTTTGTGCTGGACAAGTGTATTTGTGATTAGAGAAGACAAGCATGTGATCGGAAGGTTGCTGGTTCGATCCACCGGACTGACATCAAAATATGTGTGGGAAAAGTGAAACACCCACACCTGCCTCCACCCTCATTTGCCCCACTCTGGGCCCTTGAGGCAAGACCTTTAACCCCCACCATCTGCTCCCCGGGCACCCTAGATAGCAGCTCTCTGCTCCACACAGAGGGCCGTGGTAGCTCGGTGGTCTGTGGTTGCCTCAGGAAGGGCATCCGGCATAAAAAATAATTGCCAAGTCTTCATGCAAGTTAGTTCATTGTGGCGACCCCTGAAGAAGGGAGCAGCTGAAAGAAAAAAAACAAAAATCCTAATTGTATGCATTCTCAGAAGATTTCTTTTGACAGGCAGGAAGGAGCAAATGAATCAGACATAAGAATGGAGTGTCACCTCTCTGCTCAGCCTACCTATATACTGCTTTTAATATGGGATAAAACCCCAGCACATCTGGGTATCACTGTCATTGTATTAGCCAGCTGATCCCTGACATCAGTTTATGAGTCTGTAATCTTCTGTCTCGCACAAAAGCGGACTGAACCATTTCACCCACCCGTCGGGAGGGGAGCCATGATACAGGAGAGAAAACGAAGCCACGTTGCCACGCAGAAAAAAATACTCCACAACTCTAAGCTCCCCAAGACTTGCCCTGGTTTAGCAGAATAGGCCTTCACCCCTCCCCCCTTTTTCTTTTTTCCATCTTTGTCTCTCTGGCGAATTCAATTTTGTCTTCTCCAAGCGACGGCTTAAATGCAGACAATCTTATCAGCGGCTGTGCAAGCAGTGAGGGACATGATTGAAACACCCCTGAAGTATTTCCAATGCAGACAAACCTTTCAGGGCTCTTAATTGTGTGTGTGTTTTTGTTCGCACACACACAAATATACCAGCATTAGCACACCTTGATCCTCGGCAGCGTCTTCCAGTTGTTACAATACACAGGATCTCAAGATAATAATGCTCTCAGTGCTGATCATGGGTTTAAAAGGAGGATTTACTTGTTTATTTATTGTTGTTGATATGTAATTATAGATTACATCTTATTAACAGAAACCTTATGTATGAAAATATGATTTGCTGTAAGAGTCTTGGTTATGTCTAAAATCCTGACAAAACATACATTTAAAGCGGGAACATGTTTAGATGAGAGACTGGTGTGTTGTTTAAAATGGTGTCTGTTTTTCTCCAGTCATACATGGAGGACCACTTGAAGAACAAGAACCGTCTGGAGCGTGAGTGGGAGGCGATGTGCTCCTACCAGGCCGAGCCCAGCACCTGCAGCGTTGGCCACGGCGAGCAGAACTCCAAGAGGAACCGCTCCGACGCTGTGGTCGTATGTAAGTCCAAGCAGACGGTTGTATGTCCTTTATTTGCAGGAAAGTATTCAACCATGTTGCTTCATCACATATGTTTTAATCAGAGGCTCCAAAGAACAACTAACAGGTAAACAAACGAAACAAGGCATTAAAAGTACCTGAGCAATTCAAACACGAGCATTAAAACATGAATTTATATGTTCCGCTGGTGCAAATATTTTAATAGTTACTCAACAATACTTTTGATTTGTTCAAAATGATGTTTTCATAATTATCTTACTCAAATGCATGACACACAAATGTGATATTTTATTATTGTCCTTCCAACATTACACCGTGTACACAAAATAACCTTAATGTCCATACTTTAGTTGACATTTTAAAACAAATGTGCTCCACACCAGCTGTGAAGAGCTACGTCTCCTCATTATGTCAAGAAGAAAACACTGTTTGCATATGATTATGGAGTAGCCTTTACAGGTTGTAAACTGCTTGTCCCTGTCATCCATCACTTTGTCCCTCAGCCGGCTGGGCAAACTTTGCTTGGGTACCACAAGAGGCAGCTGCTGTTCTTTGCTTTTTAATACATGTAGTCTCTGCTGCAAGAATGCCAAGCAAACAATTTGTGAGTGGAATAAATATAACAAACATAGCTACAGATGCACTGGATTGTAATCATATCAATTATCTGGGTTTACATACATATTTTATTATTATTTTTTGGGGAAAATAATAAGAACTGGGAAAAAAAAAGTTTGGAACGGAATGATTTTTGCTAAACCTGAATATGTTTGTATTAGAAACATGTCCAACGTTAGCTTACATTGGATTTAAAAATGTATTTTCTCTGTTTTAGGCCAAACTGTGATTAATTGTTTCCCTAAAAGGCTTTGTTTCATGTTTAAGCCTACCATTTGCTCGACATTGCATTTTAAATTCTTATATTTTGCCTCTACTGCCAACTTCAGACATCTCTAAACGAGCTAGCTAAACATTTGTTTCGCGTTTTCTAAAAGTTCTCAAATATCATCACAATTTTTTCTGTATTTCACATCGAAAACAACTACAGCTTGAAGATCTAAACTAATATCAACAAGAATTAGAAAAACAAAAAATTATTCTATGAGCAAATGACATGAAAACGAAAAAAATAAAATGAAAAATAGGATGAACCTCTATGTCTGAAAAGTGAAGCCAATGAAGCTCATTCATTCAGGGCATGTCACAAAACGCTTGTTGAATTCAACAACTAATTTTAAGCTGTCTTTAACACATCACAATGTAATTTTGTAAATTATAGTTGTTTATTGTGACTGCGAACATCATGGTTCAGTTTTTTTTTAAATATACACAATGGAAATGTCCTTTCTTTAGTGTGGAGCTACCTTGTAATTGACAGTTTACTGCTATGAAACTACAACTTATGACTTGTGAATTGTAGTCTAAAATCAAATCACATGCCACATGCACATGCAGCACCTTGATGAAACAAAATACAGTTAATGATTACTGTCAGTCAGATTAAACACAAACAGTCCTCTAAGACTCTTGAATAATAAAGCAAACTGTTTCTTTTTATGTTTTTATGAAAGAGAAAATCTTTGAGCATTTGAATTTGAAGCAAATAAAAGCACTAAGGTGAGTTCAAATTAATTCAAAATATTAATCTTGAGGCAGTTTAATTTGTTTCTATAAAAGGGGGATTTTAGAGATTACAACTTTGAGGCTTCTTAAGATAAAAATGTAAGAATATCTTAAGATAAAAGTTACTTTTTTCACTTGAAACAGAAGTTTGGAGCAGTGTCTGATGAAAGTCCGGTGAAACTGCACTTCCTTTAGGTTTTATATTCCTGCGTTGCTCTTCAGATCTGTGTCGTTGCTGTGCAGGGAGTGTTGCAACACAAACAGATGAATTATGCACCTTCGTTGCAGATGATCATTCTCGGATCACCTTGAAAGCAGAGAATAACCACGTCAACTCTGATTACATCAATGCAAGTCCAATCGTGAGTATTGTTAATTGTGGCTTTGTGTTTTTTAATCAATCATTTCTGAAGCCTTATTGTGATTACTGCTGAATTTGACTCCTCCAAAATCTATATTTTGTTGCGTACTTATTGTTAATCCATGTTGAATTTTCTTGATGTTGTTGAATGCAAATCCTTGATTTCATCTTAACCAAAAAAAAATTTCAAAATCTACTTTTTTTTTTTTTTTTTGACTGATCAAATATAATCACAACAAATACAGAAAGAGCTCAGTGTTAGAGAGGGTTATTTCTGTGTGCATGTTTTGTTTTGTATTTTTTTTATTTCCACCAAAACATTGTCAGTCATGATTTCCCCAGAGGCTGCTGAGAAGGGATTCCATCAAAGAGAGCAGGAAGCTATGCATTTCAAATCCAGTGCCAAAATTTCTGAGGAGACAGATGAGGGGTGGGGGTGAGGGGCGCACGCAGCTGCTCTAAAAGGCCATTACTCTTCAGAAACAAACAATGGAGACCCGCAGATGCTGATTTATTCCTCCTTTTTTACGCAAACTCACTTTCAGAGAGTAGCACTGCTCCATGTACAAAAAAAGCCCAATAATTGGTTCAGATCTGTGTAAAAGTTGAAGCTGAAATGCAAACGTTGAAGGTGGGTGATGCAGCGGTGAGAGGACAAAAGGGCAATAATTGTGCCACAAAAGAGACCCCCGCCTGAGCCAAGCAAACCTGTGACAGCTACGTCTGTCAGTGTGGCGTCTTCCTCCTCATTAGCTTCAGAGGCCACAGCCTTACGAGTAAATAATCTGCCACTTCTGTTTTTCTGGGGATGTGAGTTCAGAAAGGGGAAGTGAAGGGGGGTGATCTTCACTCCCTGGGGCGCGAGGGGTGGGGGACGGGCATCCATACTGTGAGAAACCTGATTATAATAGCAAACGTTTGACCACTCCCATTTGAGCAGCATCATTAGGATCACTTTGGAGGAATGTACCATAATACCAATATTGGTCTTCTTTTATTTCCTTACAAAAGTTGTGTGGTTCTTCCATAATTTAGGATTGCTTAGAAAGGCAGCCACCTATTATTACCCACCTGACAAGGGTCTTACTCTTCCTTCAACTTGAATGTGGCCCGAAACGCAAAATGTATGTATGTGATGTGTGCTCTTACATTTTTTGGCATTTAGAGTTACCATGGCGATGTAATTTACAAACAAATTTGCCATTTTTCACTCTGAACAGCCTCTAACTGCCACAGTGAGGTCACATGACCCCGAGTGGAGAGGTCTTTGGACAAAACACTCGTCATTCCTCGATCTGTTACGGAAGCACGATCCGTAGTGTCAACTCATTTGCACGTGCACTAAAAGTAATACTTCCGGGTCGCACGGATCGCCGTTAACTTACTTAGAAAAGTACGATATTCATGTTGCTTATTTACGCCACTCGTATTTCCGTTAAAATCACTGACATATTCACGTCATTGGTTAAAATGATAGGCGATGCATATTTAGGGTAAATAATTGTTTTTAGGGTGATGTAGCGCAACTTCACCACAGAGTGGCGCTGTTTCACCATGGAAATAATTCATTCTGTATCTTGCAGGGTTTTCTCATTCAGCCCGTCGCATATCATTTTAACCAATGACGTAAATATGTCAGTGATTTTAACGGCAATACGAGCTGC
The DNA here is from genome assembly GCF_014905685.2 of Nematolebias whitei. NCBI lineage: Eukaryota > Metazoa > Chordata > Actinopteri > Cyprinodontiformes > Rivulidae > Nematolebias > Nematolebias whitei. Next base: position 26,743,444 of record NC_056517.1, read on the forward strand.
GTAAATTAGCATTACGAAGATCGTACTTTTCTAAGTAAATTAAGACAGTTCTTGTTCATAAATGGAATTATAACATTGTCTAGGAAAATTAATCAATTTATATAAAAGAGATATTTTAATTAATATGGTATGTTTCATAAATATATTTTATTAATATGTGTTGTATTAAATCAGCTTACAGGATATTTCCAGTACATTTTCCCTAATCTTGCATATTCAACAGCATTCGGTGCGACCTGGAAGTGTTACTTTTAGCGCATGCGTGAATGAGCTGACACTACGAATCGTGCTTCCGTAACAGATCGGGGAATGGCAACACTGATTAACGTTTGGAGCCATTTGGGTTCCAGATGGCTGCCACAGCTACCTCAGAACATTCACTATAACTCTGTCATTCTTTGAGATATTCAGCTGAAATGTGTTATGGTCGTAGCTGAGAGCGAGTTGTTATAAATTCCTAATGCAAATTAAAAATGAAACTTATGGTAATTCAGCTATTTTAAAAGATACTGAGCTGAACTTTGGTGTGTTGGTACTTGACAGTGATGCACAACAGGCTCTGAATTCAAATCTAAAATTTCAAGATGGCTGCCAAAGCTAATTTCAAATGAATATAACTCAGAGGTTTTTAGAGCTATTTAGCTGAAATTTGGTGTCTTGGTAGCTGAGAACAAGCCCTAACAGACTCTGGTTGCAAATCAAAAATCCAAGATGGCTACCATAGCTTAAAGTTAAAAAAAAATGACTATAACTCATTGATTTGTTGCCATATTCAGCTGAAATTAGGTATGGTCGTAGCTGAGAGTGAACTCAAACGATTATTCTCATACTGTGATAAGCTCAGCAACCATTTAATGTCCAATCAAGACACGGGCTCTAAAAGTTGAGACGTTTCTCCCTTTCTCTGAGCTTTTATTTTTTTCTTCCTGTACCAGCTATTTTACTTGAAGCCAAAGAGCACTCCTTTGCATTTTTCTTTTGTTGCAGTCTATCGTCTCCCCCACAATGGCGAGGGGAGGACAGCTGAAATGCAGGACTACGCTTTCATGTTTCCACTTTAGTATTCATGTCGGGATGTGAGCACACAGCTTCAGCATGTCTGCGTCCTTGAGATTGGCTGAAAGGACTGGCTAGCATTCGGCATCACCCTTTTATTTCTGTGGGGGAGATTTTTCTTCTTCTTCTTTGTCTAATCCATGTAAGGAATTACAACCAGGAAGGATGAAGGGAAGAAACTGAACAACATCGTTATGGTTCATTGAGGACTAAAAAGCTAAATATTTCCCTCATTTGTGGTATTTTTGGAAATTCCTCAGAACATTTTTACATTTTTATTCTCTAATGTTTTAATTCAACCCCTCTCCCCTCTTGCACAATTTATTCAATGTTGCAAAATTAAAGACTAATTACAAAAAAGTAATGTATAGAGATAAAGCTGTACACTATAATACATTAGTATGTTTATAATTGAAAATAACTCTGTTTCTGCTCAGACTTACTTGTAATTTCCACAATGTTTGATTATAATAAAAATGTACCGTGACTTTTTATCAACTAAAGTAAAACAGATGAAAAATCCAATTAGATTTTTTTTTTATTAGTTTAAAAAGCTTTCAAAGCATTTAAAACTTACTCCAGTAGTTTCAGATATTTAACACAAAGGGAGAAAAGTATAACAGTAAAATAAAATGGCATGTAAAACCCAATTATAAGCATTTAATGCACTGTATTTAGTACAGTATTATTGTTTAACATATATCTTAAATCCTTGTGTACTGTTTCTATTTAATACTGTATATTTTTGCTATTTTTGCATGTAACTGGGACCTTGAGTACACAATTTCGTTCCACCCCATTCACCACGTGATGAGAACGACAATAAAGAATCTTGAACTTGAACACAATTATTGTTAATTTAATGTTTGTGTTAAAAGGAAATGGGTTTAGGAAAGACACAAAGAAAAGTGAAATGCAGCTATATAAGGAAAAATGACACAGTCAAGTTGCTTTTTAGGATTAAATACAAGTTAATATAAGTTAAAAATGAAAAACTGTGACTTTTTTTTTTTACCTAATGGAAGATTTCTTCTTCCTCAAACAATTTTTAGAAATATTTTCTTACAAATCAATTGAGTGGCAGATTATCCAATATATACTGTAAGTCAACATGGTAGTTTTATATGATTTTTACTTATGTTTCGTGTAAATCAGTTGAATAATTTTATGCACTTCTACCTTCTCTGTGGTACTGTAATATTTTTAAAAAGGCAACAGAATACCAGACAACAGTTACTTCTACTTAATAATATATATTTTTGTTTTTTCATGTATGCACCTTGCACTGGTTGAATTCAGTTAAAAATAATCTTGGATTATAACATGGCTCCTTTTTTCCCCAGATGGACCACGATCCTCGCAATCCCACCTACATCGCCTCTCAAGGCCCTCTTGCTTCCACTGTGGCAGATTTCTGGCAGGTAGGACTCATCTGCTCTTCCTCATTTCATCTTTTTTCAAATGCAAAAAAATAAAAAACCAAAGCAACATGACTGCACTCTGTGTTTTTGATTCTCAGTGCTAGAAGGAGTTCGCAAATTAGTGAGGATTAGTGAAGTAATGTAGCAGAAGTTCTGAGTCTCACACTTTACAGAGGATATCATTATCTCTGTTTCGCCACAATTTTAAAGTGATAATTGATTTTTCAGAATCTGCAGTAAACAGCAGCTAAAAGTAACTAACTTGGTGTGCTTTGACAGTGTCAGTTTCACAAACCGCAGACAAATGAAGGTACAGAAACAGCTTAGATCATGCATCTCTTGATTAACTTCCTGTTTACTAACTGTGGTTGTAAAACAGAATCTCTCTCTGGAGCAAAGATATAAAAAGCATCTGTTTATGGCGTAAGAAAATTGCGTTCTTTTAGCTCAAATCAAAATTAGTGCAACTAATATAGATGCTGGTAAAAGTGTTGTTTGCTCATATTTGCAGTTTTTCTCAAAGCTATTTGCATGCTTCCCCTCGTCCATAAATGTCAAAGCAACATGCCATTAATTAGCATCTACGGGCTTTTGTAAAACACGTCAACTCGTGTGGAAGTGTGCCTTAAATGGGGCATGCTTGCCAAATAGCATTCCTCTGTGCTAATAGGACAGCACTGTAGTAATTAGTGGGTCCGTCACCTCCATATGGTGAAGGAGCTCTAGATAGCCGTAACCAGGGTGCAGAAGTGTGAGGCATAAATTGTGGCGGAGCAGCTGCTCCTCCACTTTACTCTGCATCATGGTCTGAGCATTACGGTTGAGTTTGAGTTTAGAAGCTGCGACTTGAAGAGAACAGCGTGGTCACGTTTAAATAACACCAAAATAAATTTGCTTTTAAACCTCCAAACCGCTCGCAGGTTTTGTTCTCATTTGTTTGTTTTTTTAATTAATTGGCAAAAATATATTTATTGAAATTTAAAATTTAAGTAAAACTTGTCTGTGTCCGTGTTTTCCTCTGCCACTTCCATTTTATTTTTATTTTTTTATCTTGAAGCAATAGTTCACATGTTTTAAAGTCAGGTGCTGTGAAACGGTTATGAACTTGTTGTAGATGTAATAGAGCTAACAATTTGAACTGAGGACCACAGTGGATTTCACCCATTTTAAAGCAACTCCAATGAAACACTTTACAGCAGTTTGTGCAAAAGTTGATTCTTTATAGCTAGCCCTGCTCAGATTAGCGATTAGCTTCAAGGTTCTTTAATGTCATTTGCATCACATAAGGGACATGAGGTGGGAAGAAATTGTGTACTCAGTGTAATATATGAACCGTTATTTATAAGTTTTATTTGGGCTAATGGACAACGCAATGCTAATGAACACAAATGACCGGAACACAGAAGAGTAGTTCTTGATAGAGCCTGATTAAAGTGAATAATGATCATTAAACACAGCAAATGGGAAAAATCGAAAAGTGTATTAATTATGAAAGAAAAGCAAATGACAACAAAGAAAGTATACACCTAATATACATACATATATATATATATATATATATATATATATATATATATATATATATGCTCAATTTAGCCACAGTATGCAGGGAATAACTGCTCAAAGCATTTATCATGCAATTCAATAATTCACAATAAATGTTCAGAGCACTTCATTTGCAGTCCCCGATTTCAGTTCAAAAAGTCTGTTCAAGACTTTGTTTCAGAGTTCTTTGTGCTTATACAGTAGTCCCTCACTACTTCGCGGTTCGTTTATCGCGGACTCGCTATATCGCAGTTTTTCTAAATAAAATTAGGCATGGCACACAATTGGCTGATTGATAGATGAACTGCACGATTGGCATGGAATTTTTACTTTAAATAAATCGTTTAAAATAATTTAGCACCTGCTGCCCATTTGTGCAGCCCATACTGCAGGATAAACTTCCTGCTGCAGCTGATCAGCTGTTCACCGTGCCGAGCGGAGAAGTGGGCGTGGCCAAGAGTGCTTGCAGATGGTAAAGAGCAGAGGAAGCAGGGAGCTACTACTGCTTACTACTTGTACTTATTTTCCTACATCACGGTTTTTTGCACTTATCGCGGGTCTTCAGGGTACGGATCCCCCGCGATAAATGAGGGACCACTGTATTTGTTTCCAAAGTTCCTTGTGATTCTCTTTCTTTTCTAAAGTTCAGTTGTGTCCTCCCAGGACTATAATCCAATCTGGAAAAGATCAAAAGGGAAGAAAAAGAAAAAGGTCCTACCAGCTCACCATCTGTTCAGTTAAGTTTTTATTTCGAGGTAGAAAAAAAAAAAACCTGACCGCTGAGTCAAAGGTAAGATTATATGTTGCTATGGATTTTGAAGAGCAATCGCTGGCCAGTTCTGCTTAGGACACCAAGTCTTCATCCAGCAGCCACAGCTGGAGCCAACAGACACCAAAACAAATGCCAACGCCCCCTTTTCAGCTCTCGAAATTGTTTTTCCACCAAGCAGTATTGGCCAATCTGGGAAGGGTTTATTGATCGTGTGAAATATGCTATATTGTTGTTTCTTTTTAATGTATTTTAGTAGCATGGGTTACATACACAGGGTCCCAGCTACATCCAACAATAACAAAAATATAATGTGTAAAAAGAAACAGTAAATAAGGATCTAAGATATACACTAAGATGTACGCTAAAGGAACGCCCAACGGTACGCTAAAAGATCTGATATTAAAACAATACACTGAACAACAGCAGCACGAACATGAGTCTAGATGAGTATGAGATCGGCAGCATGGATAATCAGCAGCACATAGCTTGTCAGTTCAGCCTTAAATAAAGACTTTTTCTCCAATATGAAAAATGTTTAGAAGGTTCTGCTATAACTAAAGCCATTCTAGGTTGCAAGTGTTAGAGAACAATTGGCAACTCAAAACTGCAACAAATTGTCATGTGAAGTCTTGTGTTTGCAACCATAAAACCAGTGACTTTGTGCGGCTTTTTTTTTTTAATTTATGGCCAATTTTTCTGTGCACCCTTTTCAAATTGGAATTCTATGCCATGCACATTAGTTTGTTGCCTATCTTTAAACCCACCCCAGCATTTGTTAGCAATTTTTCACAAAACCCCATGTCAAAACATCTGAACTGTCCTTTAGTCACAAACTGGACTCTGAATCTTTCCAAATTGAGCACAAAATAAAAAGTTTGACTGATATTCTTGAAATCATTTTGGTTGGAAATTGGTAGTAGCTATTCATTATTCAGTATGGCCAACCTTGGATTGTGGCAGACCCCATTAAAAGTAAACAAACAAATGGAGCGTGCAAGAGGCAAATCTTTTTGCTCTCCCCTACCTAATCCACTCCAGCCCCAGGCACTGCTCTGAAAGGCAGCTTGGCTCTAATCCTCTGCTCCTCTTCCTCCATCCCTTCATCCTTTACGTTACTCCTTCATCCATCCATTCATCTGTCCATCTCCCCCACTATTACCTTAGCTCTGCTGGGCTTGGCTTCTTCTCCGAATTAAGAGCCAATCTGTGTGAGTTTAGGAAGCAAAAGTCAGGCGTTTTTAGGAGTTGATGAATGGTCTTTGGAGTTTAGAAACTGTTAATCACATTTTTGGAAAGAAAAGATGCTTGTTCTAGGTGGGGATGAAACATGGGAATCCACGTTTACCCCACTACCTGCAAATATTAGCACAGTTATACAAGACTAAATGGATAATATTCCTTCACATCATCACGTTGCCTAATCTCATCACATCCTGGCACAGTTGGCACAGTTGGCGCGTAATGTGTCCACTGGGCCAGATCACAGAAGCTTGTGATTAGTGTATAGTCAAGGCCATTGTGTTTTTATAGCAATCATAAAAGCTGCGTTTCCTCCTCATTTTCCTAATGGCTGCCAGTGGGCCTCTATTTCTTTCCAAGGACACATTAGATTGTGATAAGATGAAATGGAGCAGCCGTGCAGAAGATGTTGTGATCTCGCTCAGACGACTGAGAGAGGGCGAAAAGAGGCGCCCTCCTGCTGCTCCACCCGGCATTTATCATTTGTCACGCACACAGAGGTGACATTTATTCATACTTCCTCCACGAAGATCAAGAAATCAATTTCACTCCAATACACGACTTGAGTTTGAAATGCCGGCCGCTCAGTTCAGCTACATATTAGTGCTATTTGAATTTCATACGGATGCATATGAGGGAATTTGTTGTCTCCTCATGTGTTAGATGGATATGTGGTTTTTTTTTTCATGTGCAGATGGTGTGGGAGAGTGGCTGCGTCGTCGTCGTCATGCTGACACCTCTGTCAGAAAACGGAGTGAAGCAGTGCCACCACTACTGGCCTGATGAAGGATCAGATGTCTACCACGTATATGAGGTATGCAAAAAATGGTAAAAAACCGGTACAGCTGGAAAAATAAAGACGACTTCTCGTGATGCAAACTAGACTTTAAGAAAAAGAAGACTTTAAGTTTGTCACCAGATATCTACAAGTTAAAATAAATTGGTTGCAATCAACTACCGGTAATCAATAGAGGTTGTTGTGTATCCCATTCTACTTGTGAATGTAAGTAGAAGTATACATTAGGATATACATGTTTTAAGTTGCTACGCTGAGTACATTTTTATAGTAAAATTTAGTGTTTGCTCTTTTTCTGAAATAGAAACAAAAAATATATATATACATTTTTTTATAATGTCTTTACCATCTTTGACTAAATGTTTAGCAGAGCTTGCGCAGTTAGCATCACTAACTTGAACATTTTGAGTCTCCAGAATATCTGAAATTGCTTGCCTTTTATCTTTACGTGAGTCTATTGAATATTGAACATGTTAAAATAGTCACAGAGTTGTTGCGAGCATCTCAAACCCTCCTAAATTTAGTTTCCATAACTTCCAGAGCACTAAGTCTGTATTTTGACACCTGCACAGGTGCCGCCTAAGCCTATTAACACCTGAGGCTACAGCTCCAAATGACTGGGTTTATAAAACACATTGATTAAGAATAATTAGTATTCAAAGACTGATCCAAATTTGCTTATCCTTGATTAAAATATGTACAGTAGTCCCTCGCTACTTCACGGTTCGACTTCCACAGACTCGCTCTTTTGTGGTTTTTCAAAGTAAGATTGGACATGACGCACAATTGGCTGATTGATGGATGAGCCACACAAGCAACATGGATTGTTTATTTAAAATAAATATTTTAAATTATTTAGCACCTGCTGCACCTGTGTGCAGCCCACAGGTGCAGGGAGAAACTCCCTCCTGCAGCATCATATCTCCACCACCTGCCATCGATTGCAGCGGAGAAGTGGGCGTGGCAGAGAGCGTAGATCATGACATTCTGTGCTCTTTTAGAGCGTTTAGAGTTTAGAAACATTGTTTAGACTATTGCAAGTGTGGGAAGGGTTTAAAACGCCTCTATATATATATATATATATATATGTAAATACTAAAATAAACTACTACTTATCACTACTCCTTGTACTACTATCCCTACTTTACGGTTCGCAGGGGGATCGGGACCTCGGCAATAAACGAGGGACTGCTGTACTCAAGTAGAATAAATCATAAACATGGGAGTGGCTGCCAATGTGGGCAGAGGTGGCCAACGGCATAATGTGCACAGGCTTGAATCTAGTTTTGCAAGCAATGCTCACTGGTTTTTTGGTGACAAACACTTCACGATTCAGTGAAACTGCAACTGAAAATTAGCCTATTGTTCACAATCTTGATCTACTCTCCATCAGTTCCAGCCAAGTGAGACACTGTCTAAAAAAAAAAAAAAACCTGCAGTACACATTTCTCCGTACAAATTACTGTTTCCTTTTAGGAGCCTCTTTCATGTTTTGTGCTTCCTCATAATTTATTTTTTAACAGACGATACACAGAGCTAGTCTTAACTTAATGTTTAAAATTTTTGAATCTGACCTTCATGTGAACAGCTTTTAGTTATTCTGAGAAAAATTATGGAAGAGCAAAACTAAAATGAATACGTAAACATGAACGGAAAATTCTTATTCTTAAATTCCTTGGAACAAAAACACTCAAAATGTTCTTCGATAAAGCATTCAGATGCCATCATTTCAAATAACAAATCAAAGGGGAAGCATAAAGTATATTCATTGTTATAGTTTAGCGCTGAAGCCTATTCACAATCAAAAGGAATAAACTATTTTCACATTTTCTTAGTTTCTGACTTTGCTATCAAAATTGTTCTAGTTTAGTAAAGGAGAGCACACAAACTATTACACTACAGCAGGAGGTCTTGTTATAATTATGTAAAAATTCTTGCAAACTTTTGTCAACGAAAACAAACGCAGCTCCCTGAAACTGAATTTTTATGCAGCCTGGCCAGAGTCCCCAAAAACGAGTCACAAAAATCAAAGTTTCTCGATCGCGGATGAACCAACTCTTTTACTAACATGATGCAAACACTTATCCCGTTTTACTTTTCTTTACATTTAGGTCAATTTGGTGTCCGAGCACATCTGGTGTGAGGACTTCCTGGTGCGGAGCTTCTACTTGAAAAACCTGCAGACCAACGAGACTCGCACCGTCACCCAGTTCCACTTCCTGTCCTGGATGGACCGTGGTATCCCCAGCTCAGCCAGGACCTTGTTAGACTTCCGCAGGTAGAGAAGAGACCCTCAGAGGGACAGATCCTTTCCAACATCTCTACTACTGACCTTTTAGTCCATGCTTGTTCTTCAAGCCTCCCCCTTATAGTCTGCATTCTGTCAGTGCCTCTTCGGTCCTTCCCCCTTTATTTTACCACCTCTCTATGCCTTTTGGATAATGGTTGTTCTAATAAGGAACCCCGTCTCTGTACCCATTCCTTTCATCCCAGGCCGTTCTCCCTCACCTCCCTCCAGCACATGTGATGCAGCAAATTAACAGCACTGCCTGGCTTGGCTTGGGAAGAAACAAAAGAAAGAAAGAAAGAATAATAAAACACCTGATTCAAACACCCAATTAAGTGAGAGCTGTCTCACCACGGGAGGGGGGGAGGGGGTGACTGAACAACCTCGCTCTGTTCTTCATATAATGTGTTCTGGCAGAAGAGCAGCAGTGCTCCTCTGAGAAAACCCAGGAGGGAAAAGGAAAAGCCCTCCGAATGAGAATAGATGCATCTGATTTGTGGATGGAAGTCTTTGGTTTCCGATGCAGATGAGAGATTTATGCTTTTCTGACAGAGCTGGTGTTACTTTTCCAAACTAAACTTGAGTGCAGCTCACACTAAGCTATTTATTTGTCATGCCTAGACTTCCTAATGCTGCTGCAGGGTGTTTTGTATCTGATGAAGCGTTCAGAGGTCTCAGATCCACACTATGTGCTCTCCAACACTCACGGTTTTTGTGGTTTTGGCCAAGTTGGTATTTTGCGGTTGCCAGTGTCATTTTTGTGATGTTGCAGCTAGTAATATGAGCCCAGTTGCATAGTCACAAAAGTGATCATTGGAAACTGTGTCTCCTCAGCCAGGCCTGGGCACACACCGTCTTTCTCTCACTTCCCACTCTTTGATTCCCATTCCCTCCTCTTCACTGCTCCTTCCTCTGGCCTGCATGGGAGCTCCAACCATCCCTGTATGATGTCTGACCAAGGACGTGCTTTGATTTGATTTGACTTGGGTGCATGTATTTTCAAAGGTTTTTTTTTACACTTTTAGGCATTCAAGTGCTTTAATACTGTTGTAAATCTTAAAGCAAAAAAAAAAAAAAATTGCAGAGCAAAAAGTTATTGCAAAATATCCGTTGCCTAATTTATAAATCATAATCACAAAAAGGTCAAATTTCACAGCCTTTTAATTGCACTTTTTAAATAAATCATGCAAAGTTTCAATTTATTGAGATAGTTGGGTGTTTTTTTTAACGGAAAAGTGAAAAATTGTAGGAAAATGGTGAGCTGCTGCAGGGAGCTCTCAGTGTAGTCAGTTTCCATGGTAACAGTGGGGTGTGAAAAGGCTTCTTGGCCTTCGCCGTGCCTGCGGTGTAAAACATTCATAATTGGCCGGGGTTAATGCGTCAGCGGTCTGTAATCACAACATCGCACCACCATCACGTCCATCACACGTCACAGAGATCTAACTGTCGCTGAAATGACGCCAGCTTTATTTACGGGCTTCTCTCTCCATCTTCCTCGCACTTTCGTCGTCTTCCTGCGCTCGAACTGAAATGACTGAGTGACTGACAGGAGGAAGCAGCTCTCGCAGATTCCTTGCTTTGATTATCATTAGTTTCACCCAGACTCGACAGCGCAGAAGTCCCTCATGAGTCACATTTGCTGTGAATCTCACTGTTCTTATTCAGCCAAAGCTAAATCGGAGTTTGACATTGCAGCGTTTGAAGGTCTCGTGCTGTCGAGCTTGCAGTAACATCAAGTCTTCTCCTTTTGCTTTTGTTGCAGAAAGGTCAACAAGTGCTACCGGGGCCGATCTTGCCCGATCATTGTTCACTGCAGGCAAGTATAACTGTTTGGACTTTGTAAAAGTGGCTCGCCCTGCTGAACTGAGACAGAGTGTTTGTCGTGGCTGTTTGTTTAAACCCGCTCAGTCCATTTTCTCTGTCTGAACCACTGAAGCTGCTTCTTATGTAAATAATGTGGCACAGTGTCACAGAGTGATAGACTCTTCTATTTCCCATTTGGTTGAGTTAGTTAACTGGCCTTGATTGGTTCGTTTTAAACACCAGGTATCTGTTGGACCACTTTTAATACTCACATCCTGTTAAGTCATGCATGGGGCCAGTAAGCCTGCTCTCCCTCTGAGGACTGGAGGATCTAGCAACGGATTAATGAAGCTGTGGCACTCGGGCAGCTCTCCTGGTTTTTTTTTTTTTTTTTTTGGTTTTTTTTGGCCTTGCCTTTATTAGAACGATGTCCACGCCTTGTTTGCAATTAACATGTAGAGCCGCTGAATGGCCGGCGGGCACAAAGAGAGGCTTTTCATGAGGCTATCTCTGGAGTAATGGAAAAGCAAGGCTCTCCAAAAGCGGTTCTCAAACCGCCCCTGGCCTCTCAACCTCTCCTCTGCTCCTGAGGTGCATGCATTTAAAAGCTTTTGTCCCCAGCGTGCCTTAGAAATCGTCCCCCTCTTTCCAACAGCCACTCTCAAGACCACACATGCACTTGTGTGTGAAGGTTTACCATAATTACATTTATAAAAAAAAAAAAATTAATAATAAATTCTAGGAAAATGTAAGGGATTATTAATAATTTTTAGCTTTTTAAAGTATTTTATTTCATGTTGTCCTGTTCTACGCAAAATAAGGTGCATGTCTGCATGCATGGACCAATTTGAGTTCAAACATACTTGAAAGTCTCCCACCAGATGCCAAATGTAAATGAGTAATTTGTTTTATAATAAAGCAAAACACTCAGAGATTAAAGCATCTCATGCTGCTGCCTTAATGATCTCTGTCTGTCTCTTGACTGTCTGCAGTGACGGAGCTGGCAGGACCGGGACTTACATTCTGATTGACATGGTCCTCAATAGGATGGCTAAAGGTAACGATCAATGGCTTCTCTTTCGCTTTCTCTGCTTGAAGTGTTGCCCTGGCAACGGGAAAGCCTCTCGTTTTTTTGTAGAGGGTCTTGGGGATGCATTAGAGGGTGACTTCTCTGAGGCCTGGAGAGACAGCGAAGACAGAGGCAGAACAAAGAGAAAGCAGGGGAATGGAAATGAAAAAAAAAAAAACTCCACCCACATTAATAATTATTTATTTAGGCAACGTTCGCATCATATTGACCTGCATCAGCAGCTGCAACATGAATATAGATAGCACATGCATGGAAATGAAATGTTTCATGAAAACATATATTAAAAATTGGCTATTTGCTCCAGCGGTGCAAATCAATATTTAATATTTAATGGGAACTTTGCGCTTATTTGATTCCGACATTGATTTTGTTTTGTTTTTCTGAACATGACAAATGTTGATATGTTCTCCCAGATTTACACAAATGCGCACTACACCGTGAACGTTGCTAGCATGCTCGAAGTTTGCGAGGCGCATTTATGCTAGGCAGAAATAAAAAATATATATAATAAAAGACAAGCTGTGTGGAAAATCAGGAAACCAGCATATCTGAGCAGGAGCAGTTTGAACGTTGTTGCTAAATCTTTAGCTGCTGTGTGAAAAAAAAATCTTCTGAATTTTTCTTTTTTTTTTTACATCACATGAAAAGCACTATTATTGTGCATGAATAAACACTTAGATTTCACTCAAATTCTTTTGAGAAATCCAAGTTATAAACAGCTATTGTCACTCCAGAACTGTGTTCGTCCCTGCCTCAGACTGCTCTTTGGCCTCCGACCTTTGCCCTTTACCCTCTCCTCTTTGCGCTCCTTCTTGTGAGTACCAGAATGGGTGAAAAGGCTGCCTGCCTTGGCTGCAGCTCCTGCCTGCAATAAGACCGACCCGTCCTGATGGAGCTGGAGTAGCTCAGTGACGAATGTGCAGTAGCCTTTGGAGATGAAAACCTTCTCCTCTCTCTTTTTAACCTTTTGTTTCTTGCAGCTGGAATCAAATGTGCATAATCTCCAAAGCTTTTTGTTATTTTACTTTGGTTGGAGAGCCTCTTCTGAGCTTTACTTTGGATTCCAGCTCATCTTAAGACATGAAAGTCTAGTCGAAGTGCCGGAGTACCTTTGAGTACAACGTCCAGCTGCACTGACTCACCCACACACATGCATACATTCATTTTCTCCCTCTCGTACTCTTTCTTTCTCCGCTTTACTGTCAAGCATCTTCAGACTTTTTGCATTTCTCTCTTGTTTTCAACGGGCTTGCGTGCAATCTAGAAATCTGTCCTAGAAGGTATTTCCAGATGAGAATCACAGGCTCAAAGGCAGCTGATTACAGTTGGAGCAACTGTTGCGCGGGTTAATCGTCAAAACGAGCGATGCGGAGCTGCTGCAAATCATTTTAATTGGCGATTCTCAGATTTGTGCACAAATGCGGGCACCCCTCTCCAGTCGGACGTCATCTTCTAAACCAATTATCGAATGTGAGAAGGCAGGGCGTGGTATACGTTCGAATACAAGTTTCCAAAAACTCCTTCTTCCCCCTCAAAAAAAAAAAAAAAATATATATATATATATATATATATATATATTGCATATTTTATCAAGAAACAGTCAGTGGCCCCCATCCAAGTCGTTTGAGGGATGAATGTAATAATTTTCACTCGGCGCTCTGTTCCAAAGGGAGTGCAGTAAAAAAAGAGAGATTGACAGATGTGAGCTGGATTACTCCGCCGCTTTGAACTCAGTCCAATTTTCGCTCTGTTGCAGGTGCTAAAGAGATTGATATTGCCGCTACCCTGGAGCACTTGAGAGACCAGAGAGCTGGCTTGGTCCAGACAAAGGTAAGGTCCCCAGCTTTGAGTTAGAAGAGAGGGGGAGGAGGGGAAGGAGGGTGATTGTGGGGGGAAGGGGTTGCAGTCATTCAGAGGGATGATTGTCTAATTCATGAGCGTAAGATCGAGGGGAAATGGTGGCGTCATTTGTAACTGGTTCGGGATTAAAGAAACATTAAAGATAAAAAGTTTAGCTTTATCACACAAATATCGGAGAAATTGCCCAAAACATTTCTCAAAAAATTTGCAGTTTGATTACAACTTCTGGTCTCTTGTTAAGTGCAGATATTTTTTTAAAGAGTAAATGAAAATGTCCAGATGTTTGAAATATCACTTCTATATGTATATATGTACTGTACCTACAAAGTGTATGTACAGTACATATATACATGTATATATATAAATGAGGCTCAATGGGATTAACCTGTCTAAATAAAGGTTGAATGAATATATATATATATATATATATATATATATATATATATATATATATA
>NC_056517.1:26757777-26762943 GCF_014905685.2 Nematolebias whitei
TATATATATATATATATATATATATATATATATATATATATATATATGTGTGTATATAAACAAATTAGAGCTGTACATATATACACATGTTATTATTTTTTTTTGTAAAAGTGCTCCAAATTTTCTCTTAATCTTTATTAATTTATAAAACTTTCCTTCAGCGCCATCACTGTGTTTTTTTTATCAGCAACTAGTCATTTCCTCTCATCCTCAAGTACAAATAAAATTGATTTCCTTTTTGTTTCTCTCCTTTAGTTTGAGACAATATTAATAAAAACAATAAAAGTGAGCCACGTTCTGTAGCGAGCGATAATATTTATGGGAACAGCTTGCTAACAGTTTCCTCGATGCTTCATTAATGCTGCTCTCACAGCCGAGCAGAGGAAAGCTGTTCAAGCACTCGCTTTTTCTTTTCTGACACGTCTAAGTGAAATTACTTTGGAATATTGTCGATTCCACTTTGTGGATTCATGCAGGCTCTACATAGAAATTAGACTGTAATGAGGTATGAAATGCGGAGTTAACTTTCAGAAATTGTACAGCCATTTTTCCCCCTTTTAATGATGTTTTCTCTTTATTTTTGTACAATAAACATTAAACCTCCTTTTTCCTGGTTGCTGCCTTTTACAGACATCAATCAATGGTAATTACAACACGTGTGCCCGTTTCTCTTCCTGAGTAACACCCAGTTCTGATCTGTCGAGCAGAGATTGATCTCCCCCCTGTGGTTTAAAAGAGAACACTCATTTCTAACTTCAGTCAAACTTGGCATAGATTATTTTATATCTGGGGTGGAGATATATATGGGCGTACTTATATTTTTTGGCCTCGTCACATCTTCACAAGGCACACAAAAATAAAAACGCTTGATAATCTCCAGTGCAAAGTGAAACTGCTTACTTCTGTGTATTGATTTAGCCCATCCTTAGGCCAGACCGTGGCAGGCTGTGTTGTTGACACATCTGAAGGCTGTTCCCTGCAAACTCCTACGTACTCTTTCTCTATAAGAGGACCCTGTGGCCTGCAGCCTGGGGAGAGGAGAGGAATAGAAAAGCATCGGGTCCATGGGGCAAACATCAATCAGTTCCTCTGGGAAAAACTGTGAGCTGGTTTCACAATCAAAAGCGTGCACATGCTCTGAAAAAGCTGAGAGACGGTTTGGCTCCAAAGCTCCATTTTAAGGCGCACCTGGTTGGATCGATGCCGGCTGCGCTTCAGGTTGAAAGAAAGCGATTCGGCTCAAGTCCGTGGCCAAGCACAGGCAGGGTCAGGAGTTATGGAGGGAGAGGAGGAGGCGGCAGCTGCCAGTCACTCTCAAATGGCATTCAAGACATGCGACACAACTGGACTCAAACTAACACTTTGTCTTTTTTCTTCTCCTTCCCCCATCTCCTCCTCCTCAGGAGCAGTTTGAGTTTGCTCTGACAGCTGTGGCCGAGGAGGTGAATGCCATCCTGAAAGCGCTTCCTCAGTGAAAGGCTTCACGCGTCTTATTTTTTCTTCGCCAAGCACTGGTCTTTCAGTCTCAACCTCCTCTTCACCCTCAGATGTTCTTGTATCTCGAATGTTGTGCCGGGTAGCTCGTCTGGATTCATATTCACTAATTTCAGAGTGCGAGAGATTACATTTTAGTATTTTAGGATGACAAAACAAACAAATGTGAACCCATGCTCCTCTGTGCAGTGTTGTTGTTCCTGAACATGCAGTGCCACTGATGACTTGTTTCTGTAGCTTCAAGTGGAGATTCCTGTTGCAAAATGAGCTGTCACCTGCAAAAAACTCATTCATTGATGATTGCGTTGATTTATTTTTGTCTGATTCAGTTTTAATTTGGAGATATGCTGATTGTTTTTTCATTTTATTTATTTATTTTTTCTTGAGCCAATCCGATTTTCAATGTTTGTAAAGCTCTGTCCTGCCAGTTCTGATACTGGTTGATTCCAATTTTTCTTCAAGACTTAAAAAAAAACAATCAGTTTTTTGAATGAATAAAAATGAATTAAATGAATGACAAAAACATCAACTTACTTTTTTTTTTCCCGACAGCACCAGGTTACAGAGTTTCTTTCTTTTCCTCATTGAAAAAGAAGAAGAACAATGTAAAAAAATAAACTGTATATTTCATTTATATGACCTTACACATTTATGTTCCTTTTTTCATAACTTAGAGCCTTAAACGGCACCATTTGACTGGATAAGCACTTGAAAAATAAATTGAACATCAAATACAGCTGTACATATTACCTTGAGGTAATATTTTGGAAATTGGGTGTAATATAGAGAAATTCAACAACATTATAGGTGAGAAAAGATTGTTAGATGTTATTGAACTATACAAATAGGTATGATTATTATAATTGTGACAAATAAACTATTAAGCTTTTTTGGCATTTGTACCCTGGTTGCAAATTTATTGGTCTCAAAACTAAAGCTAGTTGTTTAAACGAATGGTTCCCAACAGTCGTCCCTGTGGAAAACCATCCTGCATGTTTTAGGTGTTTCCCTACTTTGACACCTGGTTTGAATGATCTGGTGATTAAAAAGCTTCAGCAGAACTTGAGGAAACAATTAAATCATTGAATCAGGTGTGTTGAAGCAGGGAAACAGCTAAAACATACAGGGCGGTGTTCCTCAGGGACCATTGTTGGGAACCACTAGTTTAAACGATAAGTACGACATTAATATTAAACATATAAATAGTACAAATAACTAACTTAAAATGTTTTTTACCAAGTAAAAACCTCAACATCAACATTTACTAGAGCAAATTAACCAGTCAGATTACAAACTGGGGGGAAAAACTGAATTTTGATAGCAGTTGTGCTAAAAATTGACCAATTCTGCTCACATTGAAAGCAATCAAGGCATCCGTATTTAAAAACAGTAAGATATTCAAACGTTTTATATGACAAAGATAAACAGCAATGAGCTGTATTAATGTTGGAGAACATTTTGTGTAAGAATAACAAAAATGGTGGTCAGCTCTTTCCCTTTTTTTTGTGCTATTTTAACTAATTCAAGTAGTTGCAGCTCAAACTCAGAAACCTGTAAATGAACTTCTTGGCTGCAAAACTCACGATACTGTACAGATCCTCTCCTCCAAATGAAGTGATGTGCTGAACCCTCTCATGTTTCTCCTCCTCTGTGATCCAGATCAGCTAATATATACTCAGCATCACATGTTCACATGTTGAATTGTGCGCGTGTTGTTCTTTGAATCGTGCCACAGATTCTCTGACTCAGCCTCACGGATCATAACATATCAGCTGTTCATTCACTACAGTGACCTCATATTATTATTTTGTTTCATCCATGAACAACTATGTTAATATTAAATGTGAAACCCTGAACTATATCCTCTATTTAGAAATGCTGTCATCCTGTATCAATAGTAATAAGATTATATATATAAATTAAACTTATAATGGGATTGCTGCTAAATTTGTTTGTCCCTCTATCTCTGGTATATTGTGAAATTTTGTGCAACATGACAGATTATTTGTTCTATAGACAATGAATGACTTTATGAATAGTGTTATATAACAATCCACACTGAAGGTTTCAGTGAGAACTATATATTTTGTGTGAGAAGTAACACTCATATTGATAATAAATCCGATCAGACTCCAGTGCTTTGCTGTCTGTTGTGTAACATTATTTCTGATACACTCCCAGACAAGAAGGCCGACCTTCCACTGAAAGACATTTGATTGAATGATAGTCCTCGTAAAGGCACAAGGAAAATGGTGTGTAGTGCTCCCTGGGGATGTTGTATATCTGATAAAGACTCGCCAGTTTGTACTGATGAAATGTTTGTTCCACTGGCTCTGTCAGCAGAGAAACTGGCTGGAAGGTGAAATGAAATCAGTCTTTCAGGATTTCAGCTCATCTCACAATGTTACAGTAACAAAAGTTCAGCCACTCAGAGTGGAGTTAGATCAATGAGGGCTGCACAATATTAGAAAATCATTGCAGTGTTGTTCAAATTGTGATAATGATATTGTTTGGTATAAATACACTTTTTTCTCTTCTGTCATTTCGATGCTCACAACACTGTGCACTTTAGAGACTAGGATATAAACTGAGTGTGGGCATATGGGGCAGAGAGAGTTCTTCTGATTGGCTGAATTAATAACTGGCACCTGGAATAAAGTGATTCTCAACTCGTTGGCCTTGACCCAAAAGTAGGTAATGCAACTATGTTTTAATGAGTCGCAGACCTTTGTGCAAAAGAAAAATAATGTAAAAAAAAAACATATATCCCGTAATTTCTGGACTATTGAGCGCACCCAAATATAAGCCACGCCCACTAAATTTAAACAATAATAATAATAATATTTTTGTACATATATAGGCTGCACTTGCATATAAACTGCGGGTGTCCATGTTTTAACAAAAGACATTTACACAGAAAGATTTATTTATTTTTTACTTTTGACTAAATACGTATTGGTAACATACATAAAAATGTACAGTAAATGTTTTTTTTTTTCTGAACAGTGCCGCTAGCACAGCTGGTTTAAAAAAAAAAAACAGTAGCTTACAAGGAAGTGATCAATCGCTATCTTCATCTTCCTCCTGCAGAATATTTTTTTTAAACTGCTCCTCTGTCAGCATCCACTGGCAGACTGGAACAGAAGTTGCTCTTTGCATGTCGCCAGATTTGGTAAACGATTTCTTGCCACGAGTCATCCAGGCCTCCCACTGAGCTTCGAGTGTCACGTTAATGCACCATTCACACTGATACAGAGTGGCTGCAAATAATTTGTTGTGGCTCCAGGGAGGGGCACAAGTTTGCCCTCCCCGTTCTCTCCTTCACTCCTCGTTTTGTTGGTCCACTGTGATCTATTTGGTCATTTCATCAGTCAGATTTTTTTAAGCTTTATTTATACAGATAGTCTCGAGTCACAAAGACCTACCCCCTCAGGAAAGATGTGTATTGGGCAGCTATGCGAGTGTTGGTGTGTGATGAGGCTAAATGTTCTGGTGGCAGAAAGCTCATTAGCCCATCAAAAAAACTAAAATCCATAAATTAGCCGCATCATTGTATTCAAAGCGTGTGGAAAAAGTAGCAGCTTATAGTCTGGAAATTTTGTTTTCCAGTCTGCCAGTGGTTTTTTTTTTTTTTTTGATATAAAAAAAAAAAGCAGTATCTTAAAAGGAAGG
>NC_056517.1:26763343-26774224 GCF_014905685.2 Nematolebias whitei
TATATATTTATATATATATTTATATATATATATATATATATACACACATTTTGACTTATTGGTCAGTCCTATATGCAAAGATTTAATGGAATAGTTAACAAGATGTTATACATTCAGTTGGTATTTATTTTATTTTATTTAAACTTTATTTCACCAGGAAAATCCCACTGAGATTAAAAATGCATTTTGCAAGAGAATCCTGGCCAAGACTGGCAGCAGCACACAGAGGTTACAGAACATTCACAGCGAAAACAGAAAAAGTTAACTCCGTCATAAATAAATTAATTAAAAGATTCCTCAGTTAAAAGATTTACATATGATTCCTTCTCCAACTCAGTAAGAACAGCCTTAAAAACATTTAGTGACAACAGCTCCTTTAGGTTTTTCTGCTACTGGTTCCAAGAAGATGGAGAAGAAAACTGAAAAGATTTCTTTCCACGTTCCGTTCATACTTTAGGCACCGAAAGTAAAACTAAGTTCTCACGACGGAGAGAGTATCCTCCGGTGGACTTTCTCTTTATAAAGGCTAACAAATACAGAGAAAGAAGTCCTTGTATGGCCTTATAAATAAAAATATGCCATGGGTGGAGTCTACGAGTGGCCAAGGCCGTCCATCCAAACCCTTTGTATAAAGTGCATTGATGTGTAAAACCTTTTAAACTCGTTATAAATCTTAAAACGCCATGATAAACATTATCCAACAAATATCCTGATGCATGCTTATCCAACAAATAGACATTTAAGAGAAGCATGCATATATAAAATGTCACCATAGTCCAATACAGACATGAAAGTAATGTCAACCAGTCACTTTCTAGCCTCAAAAGATAGACCGGATCTGATCCTGGAATAAAATCCCAATTTTTAATCTCAGCTTCTTCACCAGCTGTTGAATGTGGGAAGTAAAAGACAAAGAATCATCTATTAAAAGTCCTAAATATTTATACTGTGATACTTTTTCAATTTTCAGACCTTCGGCTGTAGTAATGACTGGAAAATCCTTACTTTCGAATTTCCCATTGGAAAACAGCATCACCTTCGATTTATCTGCATTTAAAACAAGCTTAAGGTGATAAAGATTTGACTGTAAAATATGTATTTAGCTAAAACTACATTTTTTTGAGTCTCTTTGAAACTATATCTCAGTAGTTGGACTTTTTAATTTCATGTTTATGAATGAAAACATTAAGTTTTTTTTTTTTAAAAGGTAGTTTTTATGGTTGTCATTAGAATGCAGCTAACTGAGCATAAGAGAGAATAGTTCCCTAGCTAGAATTGACACGTACGGGTTGTTTTGGTTTATCATTAAACTTGTTTTTGTGTGTCTATTCTACTTTCTCAACTTCAGACCGCACCGTTTTCATGCAATAAATTTAAGAAGTTGAGAATTGATCTCAGTTTTGGTTGCAGCTTGTTATTAAGGGGCGATGGCCGGTTGAAAAACACTGGACTACAGCTTCCAAGCAGTGCTTTGCAATAATATTACTGCGAAAATTGATATTGCAATGACAATATAGTTTCAACATTATGAACCCTTAACCAGGAGCAACTGAAATATGTTACTGCTATGAGCCAACAAATGTGTATTAATGTTTCATACATTTGCTTTTTTTGTTTCAATTCCTTTGAAAAGCATTTTCAGCTCCGATTTTCAGTTCATTTTCTAAGAAAAACTTTATTCAAGTTCCATTTTTGATACTTGCAGTTGACATTTTTATTTAAAATTGCTTTACCTGCTGCTGAATCAACAAAAAGTAGTGACAGTCAGCAAGTTTAAGAACTTTTTTATGGCATCGACTTGCTTAAAAAGAGTCAGTGCCAAAATTAAATGCATTGGATTAAAAAAAAAGAAGATAAACAGGTCAACAGGTATAATTTTGTAACAACATATTGATATTTATAAATGTTGACATTATTTTTACTTGATTTCGTCTCTTTTTTTAGGTTGAAAACTGGTTTACCAGAACAACACTACAGGTGTAATAAATACAGGTGTTAAAAAAATCATATTGCTGTATTATTTAATTTCAGATTTGACAAGAATTTACAATGTTTTGATTTTTACGTTGCAAAAAAAACACAGGTTTTACTAGCTGATAGTCACACAAATAAAATCTGAAATGTATTAACCCTCAAATAAAATATAACCCATAAAATCAGCAGCAATGAATCATCAGCTGTTAAATTGACTCCCTGATTTAAATATTTCCACTTAAGTCAATTCTCAATTTATTTTTTTATTTTTTCCAAGTCTCAAATTCGAAACGTAAAGTTTTGAGTGATACCGTGATACTTTTGAGTGAATACTGAACACTTTGGGGAATTTTCATTTACGTTCTGCAACTTGACTGAATGCTTTGCTGGATGAGAAAATTAGAAAATAAACAGTCGATCTGAAAGAGAATAAAACTCGACATGGGAAATGGTTTGATTTGTGTCCCATGAAGCATTTTCAAGTGGCAAACAAATTATTCTCATCCTGTTAAGAAGAAGTATTATGCAGGATAATCTATTAAGCTAGATGATATATTGAGTTTCAAATTATTTTTATGAACAATAACAAACTATCTGCTCAGAAATAATGAGCCATATTTAAAAGGTGTTTTGTTAAAATTTGATTCCATCATCTACCTACAACTCTCCTTGAACATTTAAACAGAAAGCAGACCTGACAAAGTGGGAAATAAGCTGTAAAGCTCAGACAGAGAGCACAATAAGGATTCTATTACCAGAATAAAAAACAAAGTGCTAAGAAGCATGTACAGAGAATCTATAATTTCCCACCGCTCAACAATGTGTGCGTGGGATTCTTGTTCGAATGCATATTCATGTACCCGCTGACATGTCCCACCCTCCCCTGACAGTCCTAATAGCCGGGAATGAGGCTTCGTGCACTTCCTGAGGTCTCATTTGCATATGATTCACTGATGAGCTGCCACCGCTAACCAGCAACACCAAACCAAAGCCCTATTAATATTCTCCCATTCAGATTGTAAAGCACACAAACCTAATCAGCTTAGAAATTACTGTATGGAAACCATAATTACGCATGTTTAATTGCTTATCATCCGATGGGTACAAGTTTATTAGAAAATGTAACGTATAATTGCTTCCTGAGGTATCTGCTAAGCTACAATGGCATGTGATATCCTGTCAGCTCCCATTTGGGAGGATTAATGCGTTCTGGAAAAGTCACAAAATTAGATCCCCTGCTTTACCTCTTTGGATGCTTTAACTCAAAGTGATTTTTAATTTAGGGATTTCAAAACTGCTGCTTAAGCTTGTACAAGTCTGCGAGGTGAGGGTCGTCAAGCTCAGCTATAAAGCGCCGGAGTACCGCGGCATCTGTATGGTTTGCGTAATCACGATGCTACTAGAAAATATTCACAAACTTAACAAGGCATCTGAAAAGATAAAGGGTGAAGCAGGACTGACAATGTGAAAAGTCTGAGGAGTGATGCGAGGAAAGAAGGCCCGTCTGAAAGTCAATGAATCATTCGGTCCTGAAAGAAGCAGATTAAAGCAGGTCCAATGAAGGAGCCGCTACAAGAACATGAAGTGGGCCTTTTCAGCTTCAGGTCTTAGTGAGTCTTTCAGCTCATTCCCTCTCTTTGATGGTGCGTCTATAGTTTATTGTAATCACTGTTGGCCCCCTGTCCTTTGACACACTTGTAAATTCATGTGTTTTTTTTATGAGATGTGAGCCTAAAGTCCTCAGTGATTCCCAACAAGGACAGCTTGAGTTATATTTGAAAATTGTAAACTTGATAAATGACACATTTAGTGTTCAGTTAAAAAAAAAAAAAAACAATGCAGAAAATGAAGCAAGCTCACTTTTAAACTTGTGAAAAATACCCCAAAAGATTATGATTAGAAATGTTATTAGCTGCTTTCTCTTGGCTATCTCTCTGAGAAACAAGTTTTCTGCTTGGTTTTGTTCTAGAAACCAAAGAATAGCTGCTGCTGCTGCAGAAAAATGTCACCATTTTTGTTGCATAAATATGAGCACAATTTAAATATATATTTATATCCATTATCAATATGCAATCAAAGGTTCATAAATCAAATAGCATAATAAATTAAGCTAAATGCTAAATGTTAAATGAAAAAGCAAGTTTTAAATTAAAATAACTTGAAATGTGTTTGATTTTGGAGGATATAAGAAAGAAAGTGCTCTTCATAGTGGGCAGGGTGGACAGATTATGACAGGTGTCATGGTGGCAGCAGGATTTGAACCCAAGGCTGCAGACTATAAAAAAAGCTCAAAAAGAAAATTAAACTTTATTTTTATAACAAACCAAAATCTGTCGTGACTGCAAATTACATAAATACAGGGAGGCGCAGGGAACGTTTCACAGAGGAGCACAACGAGGAACAAGACAACCAGACTGGCATAAGCAGTGTTTAATGCTCCACTGCTGGAGGAACAGAGACGCAGGGAATGTATGAACCAAGACTCATGAACATGATTACGAACACATGGAGTGATGGCAAATGGGAACAGGTGAGAGAAGCAGAACAGGGAGCAGGATCTGCAAAGAGAAAAACTGAACTTTAACCATTCATTCATTCATTCATTCATTATCTTTACCCGTTTATTCCATTTTGGGTCACGGGGGTCACCGGTGCCCATCTCCAGCAATCACTGTGCGAGGGGCGGGGTACACCCTGGACGGGTCGCAAGTCCATCACAGGGCCACATAGAGACAAACGAGACAAACAACCATTCACTTTCTCACTCACACCTAGGGACAATTTAGAGTTATCAATCAGCCTAACATGCATGTTTTTGGACTGTGGGAGGAAACCGGAGCACCCAGAGAAAACCCACACATGCACGGAGAGAACATGCAAACTCCACCCAGAAAGGCCCCTGGACCGGGGTTTGAACCAAGGACCTGCTCGCTGAGAGGCAGCAGCTCTACCAGTTGCGCCACCGTGCTGCTTGAACTTTAACCAAGAGAAGCAAAAATAATAATAATAACAACGGCTGAAACAACATAAACCGATCGGGATCTTAAATATGGAAACAGACCCCACAAGTAAAACCTAAAGATCCAAAAAAGGAACTTGACCGTAAACACAAAGAACTTCCAAACAATAATCAAATACACAGATACTGAGAGAGGTAGGATTCTGTTTTTGTTTCTTTTTATTGTTTAGACCGTGTGCAGACATTCATCTTTTATCTGCTTCTTCCTTCTTGGGTCGCGAGGGGTCACTGGTGCCCATAGCAGTCACTCTGCAAGAGGTGGGGGACACTCTGATCAGGTCTCCAGTCCATCACAGGGACACATAGAGACAAATGTGACAAAAATACACACTCTCACTCACATCTAGGGACAATTTAGAGTTACCAATCAGCCTAACATGCATGTTTTTGGTCTGTGGGAGGAAACCGGAGTACCCGGAGAAAACCCACACATGCACGGAGAGAACATACAAACTCCACCCAGAAAGGTCCCCGGCTGAGATTACATCCGGCAATCTTCTTGTTGAGTGGCAACAGCTCTCCCAACTGATCCACCGTGCCATAAAACTGAAAATAAACTAGAAAGGAAAAGCATTTTTAGCAAAACAAAGCAAAATTAAAACAAAATAGTGACAAAGACTGTAATCATTTTGTGGACTTTAGTCCAAGAATCTAATCCAATAAGGAAATCTAAATAAAATAAAATAATCTAATCTAAGAAGGGGGGAGTGGTGGCGCAGAAGTTAGAGAAGGTGGGCCTGTGATCGGAAGATGCTGGTTCAACTCCCGGTACCGACAACATCAAAATGTGGGTGTGATAGGTGAAGCACCCACACCTGCCTCCACCCTCATTTGCCCCACCCTGGGCCCTTGAGCAAGGCCCCTAACCCCCACCATCTGCTCCCCTGGACGCCCTAGATAGCAGCACTCTGCTCCACACAGAGGGCTGTCGTAGCTCGGTGATCTGTGGTTGTGTCAGGAAGGGCATCCGGCATAAAAATAATTGCCAAGTCTTCGTGCGACTCAGTTCTCTGTGGTGACCCCTGATGAAGGGAGCAGCCGAAAGAAGAAGAAAAAAAACTCCAAGAATCTTATCCACCACCTCATCTCCAAGCTCCCACCAGTGACTTGGAGTATTTGCCAAACTGTCGCTGAAGCAATTAGATTGAAAAAAGATGGTAGCATACATCAAGGAATTGTACGAAACTGTGTGCCGTCTGTTTGCTAACATTGTTGTCATATATACTTTTGCCAAGGTTATGCTTATGAAATAGTTACAATCCATCTTAAAGAAGTACCCCAACACTGCCAGCACCAACAGAGATTTAATTTAAGAACCCATCTGCTAGTAAAGTAGTCTGGGCACAACAATCAAAGATTCTGGCCTTCAGCAACATTTAATAAAAAATACAATGCTTTTCTCGGATACAAGCGGCCGAAATGAGTTTTCTCCGCAGGGTGTCTGGGCTCTCCCTTAGAGATACGTTGAGAAGCTCGATCATCCGGGAGGGACTCAGAGTAGAGCCGCTGCTTCTCCACGTCGAGGGGAGCCAGGTGAGGTGGCTCGGGCATCTGGTTAGGATGCCTCCTGGACTCCTCCCTGGTGAGGTGTTCCGGACACGTCCCACCGGGAGGAGACCCTGAGGAAGACCCAGGACACGCTGGAGAGACTATGTTTCTCGGTTGGCCTGGGAACGCCTCGGGATTCCCCCGAAAGAGCTGGCCCAAGTGACTGGGGAGAGGGAAGTCTGGGCCTCCCTACTTAGGCTGCTACCCTCGCGACCCGACCCCGGATAAGTGGAAGAAAATGGATGGATGGATACACAATGCTTTTTTTTGTTTGTTTAGAACATTTGTACTTGAATTACTTCTAATGTTTTCTGTATTATTTGTTCTTTTTTTAACTGTTTACCTGCTTGAAATCAGCCCTAACAAACGTAACTGGTTGATACTTGGTAGTGACACTCGAGGCTTGTGTTGACGCCCTGTGATGGACTTGCGACCTGTCCAGGGTATCCCCCGCCTCTCACACAGTGATGGCTGGACATGGACACCAGTTACCCCGTGACCCAAAAAGGAAGAAGTGGGTAAAGATAATGGATGGACAGATGAATGGATGGCATGTGTTAACTAAGATTACAGAGGTTTCTGTATCTATTTCCAGCAGAGGGTGTTGTATCAGTGCACAAGCAGTATTTATCCCAAGAAAGTGCTACAATTTTTAACCTAGCATGCTAACTATGTTACAAAAGTCATAGCAAAACTAGACCCACTTTCACAAAACCTTATTCAAGCTGGGCCTTAAATTGTTTTTTCATCTTGGTTTGATTTATGAAAGTGGGGGCGATGTAGTCAACTCGTTACTGTTACACCTCTGAGCCAACAAGAAAAGTAGTTCGAGAGTCTTCGCTGTTCGCTGGTTTAAAGATGTTGTGTGTTGGTGACGGACCATCCGGGTACTGCTCCATGTCAACAACTATTAAATTACAGTATATGCCACTCAAGGCTTTTCAATTCCCGCTGCATTTATGAAAAAATCTGATTTTCATAAGACTTGGCCAGCTTGATTTTTTTTTTTTACTTTCAGAGTCTGATTAAAAAGAAGGTTTATCTTTGCTATCATACCATAGAACAGAAAAACGGTGTTTTCCAACACGTGCCTGAAAAAAATACCTCTTGCAAAGAAGTCAGTCATTTACAAACAGCAGGAAATGTAATACTTTTACTGAAAGTATTGATGATATGATATTTATAATAGTTGAAGTATATTGTGCTCTTTTTTTTTTGTTTTGTTTTTTGTTCTCAAATCAGTTATTTTTGCTAAATCAAAATGTCACTTTGGAAAAGAAATGGTATTCATTGCATCTTTTCTCTGAAGATGTGTGACAATTCATCAAATGATCTCCCAGTGAGCTGTGGATTTTTATCAAAGCATGTTGTGAACTTTGTAATCAGACGTTTTATTTGACTCCAGCCATAGCTTGAGCTTGTTGTGCAATACTGGAATCAGTACAGGCTTTAAAGAATCATGAAATATCTCTTCGACAAGCCAACAACAAGTCAACTTTGGATATAAAAGCATGTTATTTAGAAGACTGATTAATGTCTGGGTGTACTTTTAATCAAATCTTCTCACTTCTTCAAAAAAGTAATTCACCAACAAGAATCATAACTGCTTAAATTTATTTTCAAGCCACGTTCAATTTTTTTGGATCCAAGTCCAAGTGGTGCTTTAGCTTTTTTTTTATCTTTCTTTCTTTCTTTGACTAGCAAAGCTTTCATTTCCCCATGGAGAGAAGTTGGAAAGACCTGGAGTGTTGGCTCCAGGTTTCCCCAAAAATAAAATATGATTCTCTTTTTTCTTTGCTGATGTTGTTAGGAGCGAGTGGAGAGCAGATTGCCGAAGCTGCTCGTCTCATGTCTGGCCAAGGCCTTGATACTTTTGATCTTATTAAGAAACAAACACGCTTTTAAACTTGTCGCTCCCCACAAGTCTCTCATCTTCTTCTTGTCTCTGGCTGTCAAAACGCTGATCCGGAGGAAATTGATCTCGCATGAATTGTTTGTCGTTCTTTTAGCGGATTTGTGGTATAAAATATGAACTCCCACTATGCTGTCATAAAAACTTTGCTCAATGCAATGTTGGAAATCTGAATATTAAAAACCAGAACTAATATGACGTTTGACTGCACTGCAGTAAACAAAAACCGAGCATGGCTGAGATAAACTCGTAATTGTGCCACATCTTGACACCACACAATACTTTGTTCCCTTAGGGTAACTCTTTGCAACAAGCTTGTTTATAATTTATTTATCTTTAGGTGGTTTTTTTTTTTTTTTTTTTTTTTTTTAGTTTTAAAGCTCACATCGCCTTTTTTAGCTCTGGTTTTGCTCATTTGCATCTCTGATAATATTTTCTGTTCTCTACTTTTAGAGATCAAAGAAAGGATTTAAATTTTTATTTAAAGAAAGAACAGAAGATTAGACTGCAGGACCAAAAACCGCATCTTTCTCATTCATAATTAGACTCAATGTAGAAAGTAAGCAGACTCCCTTTTTTATTCTGTTTGTTCACAGGATGTTATTACCTTGCTATCACCTGATCCTAAAGTGGAGAAAATATTATTTTTTTAAAAACAAATGTTTTATTTTACCATTTAACAAAGTGATTGATTCTTTTTTATTTTATCCCCCGTCAAGTTGTTGAAGTTCAGCTACAGATTTATGGGATCATTTCTCTTTGGCCAAGTTGCCAGACAGGTTGTCTTGTATTTCATTCTAAAATACATCATGATCTATTTAGTTGATGCAAAACAAGCCCAAATCATCAACCCTCCACCACCGTGTTTAACAGGAGATATTTGTGTTAAGATGGTTGACCTTAGGTTTTAAAGTTTTCCATATTTACTTTGGTCTAATAATAATAATAATAATAATAATAATGTCATCACAATGTCAGCACTGTATGTTTCCATACAATGGCGAAATTAGTCTCTGCATTTAACCCATCCACCACCAGGTGGTGCAGTGGGCAGCTATTGAAAGCGCCCGGGGGACATTTTGGGGATGAGACGTGCTGCCCAGAGACGCCACGTGATGTGCAGTGACTGGGGATCGAACCTGGGACTTTCGGGTCCCAAGCCGGCTGCCCTGCCTCTACACCATCTCGGCCCCCAATCTGTCTAATGAATATTTGAACAGACATACTGAGGATTTATTAGATGCATCTTTGCTGATCTACCGTATTTTCCACCGTACACGTCACACCACCCTATTCATTCAACCTTTATTTAGACAGGTAAATCCCATTGAGCCTCGAGGACTCATTTACAAGAGAGACCTGATTTCAACAAAGAATGATGAATATAAGTCCCATCGGTCCAAATATGTCTAATAAAGTGGAAAAATCTATAAATATGTTGCTTTGCTGTATACGTTGCATCTATTATGCGTCACCGCTGACACATCGTGTTTGTTACATGTCACCGCTGACAACCCGGATATGTGGAGCGGTGTTGTGCCAAAAATCGATGGGCTGCCAAATGGCGGCCACGAGAGCATGCACAGGAGGGCTTTAACAAAAAATTTAACACGATTAACACTTAAAAACAATTATTTGTTTGCTTGAAATTATAGTAAAGGTGCGTCTCAGTCTAACTTTTCCTTAATAAATTAACGTAGACGGTCAAATCAGCTGCCTTTTCAAAAGCCGATACACGGAAACATGAATGTGCATAGGGCGACTTGCTGTGCATTTATTCGAAATTTAACAAGATTAACACCTAATACAATTATTTGTTATCTCGACTTTATAGTAAAGGTGTGTCTCAGTTGAACTTTTACTTAATAAATGCACTTTCATGGTCAAATCCGTTGCTTTTTCCGGGGCGTCACTGCAAATTGAGGCTGATTTGACAGTTGCTCCAGGCAGACGACGGTGGCTCTATGACAAGCCGACTGTGTCATTAATAGCGACTTTCACCTATTACATGATACAATGGCATGCCTTACTACTCGACTGCCATCTAGTGGCTGAAAATGGTAGTATTCAATATTTTCAGTCAGAATGAATGAAAACAGTCATATCTCAGCCAAAAATTGGTTTATAATCATGGGGGAAAAAATCCATAATTACGTCGCTTCGGCCTATAAGTCGCAGGGCATGCAAATTATGCAAGAAAATGTGACTTATACAGAGATAAATATGGTAATTTGTGTTAGCATAGTAGAGAGTAAAGACCTTCACCTGACCTCAGTCAAGCTGCATACGTTCAGGGTTTTTTTTTTTTTTTTTTTGGTTTGTTTGTTTTTTCTTCAACAAAGACAGGATTTTAAAGAGATGCAAAATACCCATTGTGTAGTGCAAAAAACTACTGTAAGATGAGCTACTGGAATTAACACAAAATTTA
>NC_056517.1:26779224-26784224 GCF_014905685.2 Nematolebias whitei
TGAATGAAACTTGTTGATGACATCGTGAGTTCATCGTGACATCAGAGGTACCATTCTGGCACAAGAAGGTAGAAATGAGAACGGTCAAAATAAATGGCTACAAAAGGTCCATTTACAGATAAATATACCAATGAAGCTTTCTGGAATGTTTTGAAACAGATGAAACCAGAGTCCATTGAAAACATAAAAATACATCAAGGATTTAATCGTCAAATTTGATTTTCTTTCCCCGAGGTTTTCCTCCAAATCCACCACCACCTCTTCCACCTCCTCCGCCTCCACCTTGATCACCAAACCTGCCACGGCCTCCTCTAAAGCTACCACGTCCGCCATAGCCGCCTCCTCTCCCTCCACGGAAGCCCCCCTCACCCTTGGGATGGCATAGTCCAGGGGTCACTTTGCTGCCAACTTTTTTAGTGTTTTTCAAAGTGGGGGCCGTGGCCCCCTGGGAGGCCACCAGGGGATGTTAGGGGGGCCCCAGAAAGCTGGAGAGAAGAAGATTAAATAAAAAGCAAAAAAATAAAATATAGTCATAATAGTAATAATAATTGCCCACTAGGGCAATCTGTGTCATTTCCAGATAAACACACTTGAGAGAGAGGTTCGATTTGTTTTGTTTTGTCCTCATTGTCAAAGTCCACTGAGCCAAAGCCTTTTGATGAACCAGTCTCCCTGTCTGTAACTATTCTGGCTCCAACAGCACCATCAAGAGTCCCTAAGGATTTGATCTGTGGTGTCCTCGGAAAGACCCTGCACAAAAACCATCTTTGTCGACCCTCCATCTCTTCCACTGTTGCTCCTCTGGCTGAACTCTAGTCTGACTGTTCGTCCTTCAACTTGTGTGTTGTTGAGGTTTTCTAAAGCTTCCTTGGCATCATCCAAATGGATCCAAACAGTATGGCTTATAGCTCCACACTTCACTTTAGACTGTGGTAAATAAATACATACCTATATAACCCCGATGTTTGGTTCGATACCAGTGAACTGATGAATCGCTCACCCAGGAACTCTTATCAGCTTCACACCATTTTTTAACACGAACTTGATCTGTTAGAGAAAAAGCATGTGGTTTATAGTGGTCTGACATAGCTCCTGCCCTCTCCACAGGCAATAAGCTGCAGCGTCACTGCTTGGAACAAAATCACAGAATAAACTATTTGACTCACGAGGTCTGCTGTCTTTAGTAATTGAAATAAAATCACAGAGCTAAATCCAGTATCTGCAGATCACGAGAGGCCGATCACATGTGCATGGGCAAAAACATTATCGCCCTTTTCACATTAATCAGGACTGTGGTTCCACTCTGTTTATCCAGATATTTGTGAGAGCTTAAATTGAATTGAAACTGCTGCTATGAATCTATATTTTGGAGCACGAGCGTCTGCTTTTCAGTTCGTTTTGCGTTTTAAAGTCAAGTGGTTTTGATGTTTTCAGCTTAACAAAAGTGCGCATTTTGTGCATGTTTGATTTAGACGTCTAACTTTGTATTTTTGAAAGCCCAAGTTATTGTTATAACACCCCTTAGAAACTATCTGAAACGCCCTCTTTGAAAATAAGCATTTGGTTAAAAAAACGACGTATCCTTTTATTTCTTTTCTGTCTAGAAGGAGCTGCATGTTTGCTGTAACAATGTTGCTGTTATGACAAAAACAGCATGTTTTAATATTTACATCCCAATCCCAGTCTGATGGCACACAAAGTAATAACTTGTTCATACACTTCATTGTTTTAATAACTTGTTTATTCAAGGTGCAAAACCATATTGTTGCAAATGTGGTCCAACGTTCACAAGATAGCTATTTCTTTGTCATTTTATATCTGTTAAGTGAAGTAAAATAAATTCCATTTATGTTGTTTGCAAGCCAAGCTGTATATTTTAAAAACCTAAACAAACTTGGTGTTAGTTATGTTAAAATTTTTGATAAAACGTTTGTATGAATGCAGTTCAGACAGCTGCTAAATGCATACCCCTCACCTCCAAACCTCCTTAGATGGAATCTAATAAATGAGTAGCAGCTTTTCTAACAAATTATTTTAAAATTTTAAATCAGGTTATGTAAAAACGGAGCCTTCAAGTTGTAAAGATTGTTCTACAAACAAAACATGTTGTGTCAACAACGTAAGCAATTAATAATTAGACTATTAGTTACATTTATTTGGTTCAAGGTGACTTTATTGTCATTCAGAGTCAGAGTCAGAGTCAGAGTTTCTTTATTGTCATTCGCACCTCATGTGGTACATGTGGTGGAGCGAAATTATGTACACGGGGTCCCAGTTACATCCAACAATAAAATGTATAAGAAAAACAGTAATAACATCTAAGATATGAACTAAGAAAAACATCAACTAAATATACACTAAGCACTCATAGCATAAAACATTGAACATCAGCACAAACATGAACATGAGTCTGTGAGCAGATGTGCACGCATGAACACATCAACATTGAAACAGATCAGCAGCAACATGAAACAGATCAGCAGCAACATGAAACAGATCAGCAGCAACATGATATGGTTTTTCACAGTGATTATTCTAGTTAGAGATTCATGAGTCTAACAGCCTCAGGGTAGAAGCTGTTCCTCAGTCTAGTGGTTCTACACTTAATGCTCCTCAACTTCCTGCCTGAGGGGAGCAGGGCATAAAGTGTGTGTGCTGGGTGTGTGAGGTCCTTCATGATGCAGGTGGCTCTCTTCCTGAATCTGGAGGTGTAGATGCCTGTGATGGTGGGGAGGCTGACTCCAACAGACTTCTGTGCAGCCTTCACCACTCTCTGCAAAGCTTTTCTTTCTGCAGCTGTGCAGCCTCCATGCCACATGTTGATGCTGGAGCACATGATGCTCTCCACTGCACACCTGTAGAAGGAGGTGAGGACTGAGCTTCCCAGGCCAGCTCGTCTCAGCCACCTGAAGAAGTAGAGTCTCTGATGAGCTTTCTTGATCAGGCTGGTGGTGTTGTTGCCTCAGCTGAGGTTGTCATTCAGGTGCACACCCAACTTGTAACTGGAGACCACTTCCACCACAGATCCTCCTATGTGCAGGGGAGCGGGTGTTTGCTCCCAAATCCACAATCATCTCCTTTGTCTTCTTCACATTGATGTGAAGGTTGTTCTACCTGCATCAGCTCTCCAGGTGTTCCACCTCCTGCCTGTAGCTGGACTCATCATTGTTTGTGATGCATCCAACCACCACTGTATCATCTATAAACTTTCCAATATGACAGACTGGATGGGTGTGCAGTCAAATATGAGCAGAGTGAACAGGAGGGGGTTAAACACACAGCCCTGAGGAGAGCCAGTGCTGAGGTTTGTGATGGAGGAGGAGAAGTTATGGATCCTCACAGACTGCAGTCTGTTTGTTAAGAAGTCCAGGACCCAGTTGCAAATGGAGAGGCTTAGTCCTAGTGTGAGTAATTTGTTCATCGGGGTTTGGGGAATCATGGTGTTGAAGGCAGATGTGAAGTCCACAAAGAGCATACGGACGTAGGAGTCCTTCTGCTCCAGGTGGGTGAGAGCAATGTGGACCACAGATGAGATGGTGTCTTTTGTTGATAGATTCTTGTGGTATATATACTGGTGTGGGTCCTCATTGATGTTAATGGTAGCTTTGATGTGGGCCATGACCAGTCTTTTGAAGCATTTAGTGACTATTGAGGTGAGGGCTACTGGCCGGTAGTTATTCAGACCAGTCACTGCAAAGCTCTTAGGAAATGGGATGATGGTGGCAGTCTTCAGGCAGATGGGAACTGTTGCCAGGATGAGGGAGGAGTTAAAGATGTCAGCCAGCACCTCGCAGAGCTGATCGGCACAGTCTCTCAGCACCCTCCCCGGGATGTTGTCTGGGACGGTGGCTTTGTGAGGATTAATCCTCCTGAAGGTACTCCTTATTTCTGCTGAGATCACGCTGAGGAACTCCTCTTCAGATGGGGAGGTGAGTCAGTAGCTGGGTGGTTTATTTGGGTCTTCAGAGCAGACATAGAATCTGTCAAATGACTTAGATTGAGATACTAATGATCCAATAAACTTTTAAACAAATTAAATATATTTGATGTTCTTTCCACTATGATTTGTGCACATTTTTATCAATGTGTCTCTTTTTTTTATAATAAAAAGTGTGCATTTGTTTCTTCATTAGGCGCTATACAGGATGATGACAATAGTGTTGATTTAAAGCAAACCCTGCTCACATGCAAACTACTAAATTAAATGCATTGGACGATTGTTAACCTGCTTCACAGCAATCAACGCTCATTATTCAAGGAGCACTTTGACCGTCGACTCATGTCAGATGGGCCTGATCTTCACTCCAAAGGGACACGCTCTGTGCTCGTCCAACGGTCTGATAATATTCTGTGTGGGGATGCATTACACTCATGTTCTCCACTTTGGTGTGGTTGCTGCTTCTGCAGAGAATGGGTATCTCTCTCTCCTAGGAGAAGCTACGCATACATTATTAAAAAACAAAGACAATCCATACTGTATTAAAATGTTAATCTGAACCGGCAGATGTGAAAACAGCAAACTTCAAGACAAATGCTAAATTTAATTCTTCTCTTAAGCACAAAAGTGGAATTTTCTCATGAGAAGCTGAAAGTAATTGAGTCCATTCCAGCTCTGGTTTTGTTTGTGCGCTCACTGAAAGTACAAATTGCAGATAAAAGCCAGTCTGTCATATTTCTGCTCTACTGTGAGAGTAGAAAGCATTACCGGAAAAAAAAAGCTTAAATAGCACAATATGTGTAACAAGAGGCTCCATATATGGAGCTCAAATGACTCTTTCAAAACCAACTGAAAGTGATTTACATATTGTTTCTTCTACTCGCTGCTTGTATGTTTTTGTGCAAGCGTGTGCTGATTGCACACAGCAGGAGAGGCGTGTTTTTGTCACTTGAATGGGGCCTGTAGATTGTCCCTCCATATTTTCGTCTCACAGTTTGAGCCTAAACTTTTTTTAATTCAGAATTTTACTCCAATCAACGCTCTGCTGTTACTTGCTTATTGT
>NC_056517.1:26789224-26794666 GCF_014905685.2 Nematolebias whitei
GATAGGAATAGTAATGTTCTAACAAGTGAAGAGAGTGTGACAGGAATATGGAAGGAGTACTTTGAGTAGCTAAGGTGAAGAGAATGAAAGAGAAAGAAGATTAGAATTCATAGAAACTGTGGACCAGGAAGTGGGAAAGATTAATGAAGGTGAAGTCCCAAAAGCTCTGAAAAGAATGAAGAAGGGGAAGGCAGTAGGACCTGATGACATACCAGTGGAGGTTTGGAAATGTCTTGGAGAGATAGCAGTGAGTTTTTTTGACTCAAATATTCAATGGCATATTTGAGGGTGAGAAAATACCTCAGGGATGGAGAAGAAGTGTGCTGGTGCCCATTTTTTAAGAACAAGGCTGATGTACAGAGTTGTAGCAACTACAGGGGGATTAAGTTAATGAGCCACACAATGAAGAGCAGGGAGAGAGTTGTGGAAGCAAGACTTAAACGAGAGGTGACTATTTGTGAGCAGCATTATGGTTTCATGCTGAGAAAGAGTGCCACAGATGCCATCTTTGCTTTGAGGATGTGGATGGAGAAGTACAGAGAGAACTCCATTATGTATTTGTGTATTTAGATAATGCATATGACAGTGTACCAAGGGATGAGGTGTGATATTGCATGGGGAAATCAGGAGTGGCAGAGAAGTATGTTAGACTGATACAGGACATGTATGAGGACAGCAGGACAGTGGTGAGATGTGCTGTAGGAGTGACAAATAGTGTGTGTCAAAGTGGGTGTGGGAGTGCATCAAGGATTGTCTCTGAGCCCATTCTTGTTTGCTCTGGTGATGAACCGACTAACAGATGAGATCAGGCAGGAATCCCCTTGGACTATGATGTTTGCAGATGACATTGTGATCTGTGGTGAGAACAGGGAACAGGTGGAAGAGAACTTGGAGAGATGGAGGTATGCATTTAAAAGAAGAGGAATGAAAGTCAGACAGAGTACATGTGTGTGAATAAGAGGGAGGCTGGTGGAACAGTGAGGCTACAAGGAGCAGAAGTCACAAAGGTTCAGGAGTTCAAGTACCAGGAGGTCCACTGTCCTGAAAAATGAGGAGTGTGGTAAAGAGCTGAAAAAGAGAGTCCAGGCAGGATGGAGTGGATGGAGAAAAGTTCCAGGAGTGATTTGTGACTAAAGGGTGTCAGCAAAGGTCAAAGGAAAAGTTTAAAAGAGTTGTGAGACCAGCTATGTTGTATGGTCTGGAGACAGTGGTATTGACAAAAATACAGGAGAAAGAATTAGAAGTAACAGAAATAAAGATGTTGAGGTTCTCCTTAGGAGTGACAAGGATGGATAAGATTAAGAATGAGATCATCAGAGGTACAGCACAGGTTGAACAACTGGGAGATAAAGTTAGAGAGGCTAGACTGAGATGATTTGGACATGTCCAGAGAAGGGACAGTGGGTATACTGGTAGAAGGATGTTAGAAATGCAGTTGCCAGGAAAAAGACAAAGAGTAATGCCAAATAGGAGATATATGGATGCAGTTAGAGAGGACATGGAGGTAGTTGGATTGAGGAAAGAGGATGCAGAGGATAGAGTGAAATGGAGGAGTATGACTCGCTGTGGCGACCCCTGAAGAAAAACAGGGAGTTCTTCTCCAAAGTGGAACAAACCATTTGGTTTAAGCTGTTGGGGGAATAATCAGTTTTATGTTGTGTGTGTCCTTGACTGATGAAGCCTTCCGGATCGAAGGCGAAATGTTTCAGCACAAAAAAAGAAACTGTCCAGATGACCTGACTGAAAAATTTTGGATTTTATACCTGGATTATTGAGCATGGACTTTGTTGTTTAATACACCAAACAGCAGCACGAACATGAGTTTGTGTGAGCAGATGAACATGAATGAACACAGCAACATGAAAAAGTTCAGCAGCAACATGAAACAGATCAACAACAACATGATGTGATTTTTCACAGTGTTTATCCTGGTTAGATATTCATGAGTCTAACAGCCTCAGGGTAGAAGCTGTTCCTCAGTCTAGTGGTTCTACACTTAATGCTCCTCAACATTCTGTCTGAGGGGAGCGGGGCAAAAAGTGTGTGCTGGGTGAGTGGGGTCCTTCATGATGCAGGTGGCTCTCTTCCCGCATCTGGAGGTGTAGATGTCTGTGATGGTGGGGAGGCTGACTCCAACAGACTTATGTGCAGCCTTCACCACTCTCTGCAAAGCTTTTCTTTCTGCAGCTGTGCAGCCTCCATGCCACACGTTGATGCTGGAGCACAGGATGCTCTCCACTGCACACCTGTAGAAGGAGGTGAGGACTGAGCTTCCCAGACCAACTCGTCTCAGCCATCTGAGGAAGTATCCTCTGTAGTGAACTAGACCTCAGGTCAAATCTGGCCTTGAGGGGCCTTCCTGGAACAAGAACTGCATTTCATTGATTTGAGTCCAGAAACACAAATCAAGTCCATCCAGAAGACTTTTTAAGTGTCCTGCACTGATCAATTGAAAGAACACTCTCTTTTCTGTTATCATTACTATTTTACAAATGTTTGATAATCAAAGTGTTTTTAGTTCAAACCATTTTTAGATGTTGCAGTGAACTAATCATTTTTAATTCAACTGTGAAACAGTAATAATGATTTTAATCCTCATGCAAAGTAGAAATCATGTTAAGGTCTGTTACAGAGTAATTATGCATTTTCTGATTTTCTGTCTTTGAATGAGCAAGTGTAAGTTGGTCCAAGGTTGGAGTCAAATGCAAAACAAGTTGTTGGAACGAACTGTCATGTTTTAAATCCTCTCAGACGTAAATATAGAGGCTGGCACCTGTTTTCCTCCAACTCGCCTAAATATTTCTCTCGTCTGTCTGAAAAACATTTTCAATCTGTTCCATAACATTCTTTCTGTTTTTCTGACTCCTAGTGACCTCTTACGTCACAAAAACACACCCTGTCTGGTCGATAACGACCAATCAGGAACCTCCCAAGTGAACCGGAAATAGAGCTCTTTAAATGTCGGTACTTCCTAGTTCAAACGAGTTTTTCAGACGAGTCGAGTCGAGTCGGGTGGAGAGTCGCTTCAGGCTCCGGCTTCAGTCGTTTGCAGCTCCAGTGCTGGGAGAACAGGAAAATCCCGACATGATCCAGAGCTCTTCCGAGTCTTGTGGGATTATGACATCTTCCACCTCTGAGTGGAACTCCTGACGGACTCACTCCTCTTGTGAGTCCACTAAGAGGTGAACCTGTGTCGGACGGAATACCGTCACTACTCCGGACGGTTCTCTGCCATCCTACGGAGACGCTGGACCGGTAGCTTAACTGGAGCTCCGTTTCCACTGATTCATCGTCAGAGAGGTAATGAGTCGAGTTTACTACCGAGCGTACCGAGGAAAGCTGGGTTCGAATGGAGGGTGCCGTTCTGATGCCGACACACATTCCCTCATCCATCCTTTCTCTCAACTTAAACTTCAATTTCCATCTTTAAACTCTTCTTTTTGCTAGAAATCATTCCAGATATTTCCAGAAATGTCTGTTGTACAGTTTGAAATGGGGAAACCATGGCCGTATGGTTTCCTCCTTGTAAAACTAGCCTAACTTAGCCATGTTGTTATTTTCAATTTGCCAATTAATGTAAATGTGTGATGTGTTAAACTTGATTCTGTTAATAAATGACCACATTCATTTTGATGGGTCAAAGATAATTAACGTCTCACGTTACGTTTTTAATAATTCAATGCACGATATTATCCAGTCCAGAAAAATGAAAGAATCCGTTTAATTTATGAATATATCACAGAATATGTTCATTCTACACCTCTGATGAGCTTAATTGATCAGACTGGTGGTGTTGTTGCCCCAGTTGAGGTTGTCATTCAGATGCACACCAAGTATTTGTAGCTGGAGACCACTTCTAACACAGATCCTCTTATGTTCAGTGGGGTGTAGGTGTGTTTGTTCCTTCTGAAGTTCATGACCATCTCCTTGGTCTTCTTCACACTGATGTGAAGGTTATTATCCTTGCACCAACTCTCCAGGTGTTCCACCTCCTATATGTAGCTGGACTCATTGTTGTTTGTGATCAGTAGCACAGATAAAGTGACATATCACCAATTCAAGTGGCATTATATTTATTTTTTTGGGGTCTCCTCCTGGTGGGACGTGTCCGGAACACCTCAGGAGGCGTCCAGGAGGCATCCTAACCAGATGCCCAAACCACCTCAACTGGCTCCTCTCGACGTGGAGAAGCAGCGGCTCTATTCTGAGTCCCTCCCGGATGATCGAGCTTCTCACCATGTCTCTAAGGGTGAGCCCAGACACCCTGCGGAGAAAACTCATTTTGGCCGCTTGTATCCGAGATCTCGTTCTTTCGGTCACAACCCAAAGCTCGTGACCATAGATGAGGGTAGGAACGTAGATCGATTGGTAAATTTAGAGCTTCGCCTTTTGACTCAGCTCTCTCTTCACCACGAAAGACCTGTACAGCGCCAGCTTCACTGCAGACGCTGCACCTATCCGCCTATCGATCTCACGTTCCATTTTCCCCTCATTCGTGAACAAGACCCCAAGATACTTGAACTCCTCCACTTGGGGCAGGACCTCCTCCCTGACCTGGAGAGGGCACTCTACCCTTTTCCGGCTCAAGACCATGGCCTCGGATTTGGAGGAACTGATCTTCATAACCATAACACTATTTTAAAAAAATCTAAAAAAATTACAAAAATGAAATTTCACATGTTATTGTACATTCTAAAATAAAATATATAAGGTTTAAATTAGTAACACGTTTAGTTTGGTTGTACTTTCACTGTTTTTGGAATATGGGTAACAGAAAACTAAAAAACAGTTGAATAAATCAGAATATTTACAGTCAGCTAGTTGACTGGGGACACAAAGGTTATGACTGAACTGGAGCTTTGTATTTTGCACATAATCAATTTGATCTTGTGTTGTTTACTTGTTGTGTTTTTGTTGTTTTGATCTCCCTTGATTAGTTGGATTAACGGGACTAATGAACATTCACACAGGGTGCCAAACTCTTAGAGCTCTAATTGGATGCATTTTGTTACAATTTGCTTTTCTTTTTGTGAAGGGAAGTGGGGGGGGGGGGGGACAATTTGCAGTAAAATCAAAAGTTGTCTATAAGACATCAACATATCAGCATTACTAAAAAGATTAAGCTTGACTTAAAAGGGAAACACAACAAAAACATTATTATTAATAATTCATAATGATCTATTAGGAAATCTGTCACAGTTTGCTCATGAAAGTTCAAATAACTTTATATTGTCTGACTGGTCAGAACTCTAATTTTCAGGAAAATAAACACGAGCTCTCCGAGGAGACATATCTGAGCGGTTTGTGAATCCATGAAGGAGAATCAGGACCCTTTGTTTGAATCTCAGCAGAAACTATAGTGAAATTAAAGGTTGCCTCCTAAACTAACGCAGCCGCCATTATAAAACATTCACTGACTCTGTGCTGCAGATAATTGTTCAG
>NC_056517.1:26794766-26799791 GCF_014905685.2 Nematolebias whitei
TGTCTCATGTAAGCCCTTGATATATATATATATATATATATATATATATATATATATTATTATATAATATATTCTGATTGAAGTTACAGATCATGTTGTAATGATGAAGTGACTTGTCCAGTGTCACGTTGGTGTTATACAGGATTAATGGTCCAGCCATGATATTTAAAGAGATTCAGTGAAAGGTTATGAGACAAAAGTGAGGAGTCAGAGTCAACATCTGTCTGAGCAAAAAGCCAAAAAGACGATCAGAGAGGAAAATCTTCTCTCGTTACCCTTCCTGCTTCCTCCACTAAGGTTATTAATGGGTGCACAACAGCCCCAGTGACATTTTACAGTTTCATCCCTGTTCCATCATGCATCTTGGGGATAGTCTGGCATTTGGTTGCAGTGTTTTTAATCAGTGTCTGCAGCAGCACTGACCAGCACGACTTCAATCCTGCTCACTGTCACTCATCATAAGTGAGTTTATCAACACACATCTAATCGCCGCACTCCGCAGGGACCCCAACCATTTGCATACTAAGATTGCTTTCTTTTGCTCGGGTGAGAACGCAGTTCTTTTGCATAATTATTAATGATAAAGAGAGGGTGAACAAATGTGTCAGATCGTATTAGCATCGAGTACACAACTGGATGCTAAAGGATCTGTTTGGTGACACACCAGGTGGAACAATGAGGACAGAAAGTTGTAAAAGTAAAGAGCTGGACTGTCAAGAGAGATGATTTTTCATGAAGACAACGGGTTAATTCAAAGGACAACTTGAGAAATGGTATTTTCTCTGAAATGCAGTGTGAATGATTATTGCTGAAAAACTTGCTGAAAAACAGCTGAAATTAGCTAAAAACATGCTGAAATGTAGCTGAAATTAAAGAACAGACCTAAATTAGCATAAGAAAGCAGAAATAACACATATTTGTGGAATTAAGTATAAATTACCAAAAATTAGTCAAATTTAGGAGATTGGAAAAAAAAGCAGAAATTAGCAAAGAAAAAAATTGAAAAGTAGCTGAAAAGACTGAAAGAAGGAAGTGGAAAAAGCTGAAATGAGCTCAAAAAAATGGA
This sequence comes from Nematolebias whitei, assembly GCF_014905685.2. Lineage (NCBI taxonomy): Eukaryota > Metazoa > Chordata > Actinopteri > Cyprinodontiformes > Rivulidae > Nematolebias > Nematolebias whitei. Next base: position 26,795,833 of record NC_056517.1, read on the forward strand.
ATGAGCTGAAAAGGCTAAAATTTGTATAAAAGCAGCTAAATAATAGCTGAAATAGAAGGAAAAGCTGCAACTAGCAGAAAAAAACTGAAAGAAGCATAAGCTTAAATTAGCAGAAAGAAGTTAATTAGGCTGAAAGTAGCAGAGATTAGCATGAAAAACTTGATTTTTTTCTGAAAACAGCTACAATTATTTATAAAGGTAGTTGAAAGGGTACAACAATCTTAAATTAACAAAACAAAGCAGAATGAACATGTTTGCCCAATTAGACTGAAAGAAGCAGAAAAGAGCACAAACAATTAAAAATTATCTGATAAAAAAAATGAAATAAGCAAAGAAAATATTTGAAAAGTAGCTGAAAAGGCAGAAAGAAAGAAAGAAGTGGAAAGGGCTGAAATGAGCTCAAAACGAATGAGCTGAAAAGGCTAAAATTAGCATTAAAAACAGCTAAAGAGTAGCTGAAATAGCAGAAAAAGCTGAAACTAGAAGAAAAACTGAAAGAAGCATAAACTGAAATTAGCAGAAAGAAATTAATTAGGCTGAAAGTAGTAGAAATTAGCATGAAAAACATGACAGGCAAATGAAATTATTTGGAAAAAAGCTAAAATTAGCAACAAAAAAATGCTGAAAAGTAGCTATAAAAGCAGAAATAAGCTGAAATTACAAAAAGAAAATGGAAAGAGCATATTTTTTGCTAAATTAGGCTGGAAAAAAGTTTAAATGAGTGCAAAATTGTGGAATTAACTGAAAAAGCTTAAATTAGCGTAAAAACAGCTAAATAGTACCAGAAATAGCTGCAACTAGCAGAAAAAAACTTCAAGGAACATAAACTGAAATTAGCAGAAAGAAGTTAATTAGGCTGAAAGTAGCAGAGATTAGCGTGAAAAACTTGAATTTTTCTGAAAACAGCTACAGTTAGCTAAAAAGGTAGCTGAAAATGTATAACAAACTTAAATTAGCATAACAAAGCAGAAAGAAAACACTTGCTCAATTAGGCTGAAAGAAGAAGAAAGGCACACAAACAAATGAAATTATCGTGGGGGGGGGGTTGAAATTAGCAACAAAAAAAACTGCTGAAAAGTAGCTATAAAAGCAGAAAGAAGCTGAAATTACAAGAAGGAAGTAGATAGAGCATATTTTTGCTAGATTAGGCAGAAAAATTTTAAATGAGCGCAAAATTGTGGAATTAACTGAAAAAGCTTAAATTAGCATCAAAAGAGTTAAATGATTGCTGAAGTAGTAGAAAAAGCTGAAACTTGCAGAAATCAGCTGAAAGGAGCATAGCTAAAATTAGCAGAAAGAAGTTAGAAGAAGTACAAAAAAATAGTTTAAAAAAAGGCTACATTTTTCAAAAAGCTAAAGTTGCACCAATACCAAAAGTCAAAGCAAGATGGTCCTGAACGAGCTGAACGTTTTGATATATGATTTGATGTAATAACTTGAAAACTGCAGGATGAGATTTGCGCCAAAAAATGTAGAAAAATGGATCACAATGACAGAAAAAACAGACATTTTAAAAGAGAAACCATTTTGAGAGGAAAAACTTGGAACTTTGCCTACAAATAGTAGGAAAAAAAACATTAGAAAGTAAAAACATTAAGTGTTTCAGTTTAGCATCAATCCAGGATGCACCAAGAGGTGCAAGCTGTGATATATAACATAATTACAACAAAGAAACTGCACCCCCCCCCTCCCCAGTAGAAGGAAAACCCACAGTGGTGAGCAGCACAAAATGTTTACATACAGCAGAGTCACTGTAGCTGCTCATTTCAGTATTTCTGCTGTGTACCATTAAAGCAGCAGGCCCATATTGTCTGTCATCTGTTGCCGGTAATTACCACTTTTTACACCATCTTACCCTCAGTGGATAATGTTCAACGTCTATACGCAAATTGTTTCGTATGAACAGTTTAACTGTTTCTGACTGTATATGAAGCAGCTGCAGTCTGTTTACAGGACGGGAATAAATAAGTCATGCACGCTGTGGTTCAGTCAGGGGCTGAAACATCCTCCCTGTCGTGTTCGCTGCTAAACAGGCCTGCGCCCCCCTCCTGCACAGTGCAGCAGCGTGATATTAAAAATGCCCACAGCGATTGTTAAGTCACAACAGCGCATTTGCACCACAATGGATGACCTTTTGGAAATCTTATTCACTCGTTCATGAGTTTCTGCGTCCAGGCATTAAATCACACTGTTTTAAATTTGCACAGATGCTGTTGGATGATTATTTTTCTTGTTCCGGCTGGAATTAAAAAAAATAATAATAATAACAATCTGCACCTGTCCTCCTTTTCAGGAGGTGTGAGACTGTCCAAACTTGACGAGTCATAGCTTTAAGAATAATCTCCGGGGTCATGGCTGGTCTCTGGCCTTCTGTCTCTCCTTCAAATAACTGATAACAACCTCTAACCTTTCTGTTTTGCATTACAATTGACATCATTATTCTACTCCCCTCTCCAAGGCAACGCCAGAACCATTGAAAATGTCAGCCCTTGAAATCTAAACTTGATTTTTTTTTTTTTTTTCTTTAATGAACCCATCCAGAGGTTTGGGGTGAGCTTGGAGGAGGAGGGTGGCGTCCGGGGGCAGAGGGAAGACGAGCTTTGGGCTCATCTGCATCGCAGATTAGGGTGCTTAGAGAAAAATCAACCATCCGTGATTCATTACATGTATCCTGCTGAGCTTTCTGAGTTGGCAACCGTCCTGGCAACAGGATCCTAGCAACAGCAACAACACTCCGTCGCCGTGGCAGCCTATCAGGAACTTTGATGCCTGATCAAAATTGAGCCAATGAAAGCTGGGGGAGCAGGCATGATGGTGCATTTTCTTGTTCAGTTGTTCAGACGGGGTGTGTTTATTTAGAGCCGTAAACCATGAGGGTGAATAATCATTTGCCTTACGTGTGCGTAAATCTGATATTTGTGTGCATTTGAACCATTGTGCATGCTGTTCTAGATTGTTTTGTCAGCATGCTGATCAGTTTGTTGAACAGCAGCTGTCAAGTAGATCTGCACTTTTGATGCTGACATTAAAGTGAAGGCAGCTGTGATCTCACCAGAAGTTAGTCTTATGGGGAAGTTGGGGAGAAATTCTGACTTTAGTTCCAAACTAGCAGTAAATTCATGTTGTGTGCTTTGGATCAGTTGGTTTTATATCAAATTGAAAGCCTAGCATTCCTTGAATGAATGTCTGTTATCTTTTTTTTCTCCAAACGGTTTAGACCAAGGTCATTTCATAAAAATAAGAAACAGAGATGTAGCTGTTTTAGTCGAAGGTTGTAATGAGTGTGAAAGAGCCCATGCATTATTTTTGAGCTCTTTCAGGATCTGTTAGTGCTCAAAGTAGGTGATGAGGGTGACTCTCAGCTACTACCACATCAAACGTTATCTCAATATATGTTTGTAGTTGCTAATGCTGGTTAGCCGCAGCAGCCATAGTAAATTCAGTTCATTTTAGATGAACATCCAATAATTACTTTTTGACAACTTTATAACAGTCTGTTCTGTGGTTCATGAGATATTAAAAGTACACATGTTCAATTTTGAATTTGGTTCAGTTCAGTTTATTTATAAAGCACCAAATCACGTACATAAAAAAGACAGTTAGGAACAGTTATCTGTCTATTGAAGGAAACTGGCAGACAAGTTGAATCTTCACTTCGTCGCAGTCTCCCACCCTGAGCAAGCACAAAGGCAACAGGGGGAAGGAAAAACTCCCTTCCCTACAGGAAGAAACCTCCAGCAGAACCAGGCTCACACACTCCCACCCTCTGGATTATAATTCACGCGAGCTGCATGGATGCAACCTGTCATTAACAAGCTTCTGGAATTTCTCAACGCCTGTGGCAAATAAGAGATTATAATCTGAAGGCTGAAGATTATTTTCTTGCAGCAAATTAAACATTTTTCCTAATGAGTTACAGAAGTCTTATGACATTCTGTATATATATATATATATATATA
>NC_056517.1:26799891-26804839 GCF_014905685.2 Nematolebias whitei
AGGTGAAGGACAACCTGCTGACACTCGACTTGATAACACCATAAAGGGATTTGAGAGAGCGCCAGGGGCGAAGACACAGTCGATAGAAACTTATCTTTGCTTAGACTGATCCGAGTGAACGGGAAAGGAGAACGAGCGGCAGAAAGAACTTGGCTGCCTTTCCCCACAAAGTATCTTCATTAGGAAACAGTAATGCTTTCACGCTGAGGGATTCATCATCTCTGCTATTGTAATCAGGTATAGCGCACACAAAAGATTTCAACCCACAGCATCCTTTTCCACAAAGACAAGAATATGTAGGTGGGCTTTGATGGAAATGGTACCTTTTAAAGCCAGTTTTCAGAAAGGAGATATGTACTTTGTATTGAGATACTTGAAAGAGGTCCATTAGTATGTCAGAATCCAGAAGCTACAATACAAAGCAGGTATGAACATCAAAACATTTAGAATGAAGGAGGGGTTTGTGCTATTGCTTTCAAAATTACATGATTTTTATTACCACAAAAGTAACCAGGGACACTGACATGCATTAAGATCTAATTTAATGTGTGTGAAATGCAGTTACAGGTAGTATAAAATAAATGCAGTTCACATACATTTATTCCTGAGCACTGCTGCCACTCATGCCACTCTATTTCATATATCCAACCCCATAATTCATTCAACCTTTATTTATTCAGGTTAGTCTCGTTGAGCCTCGAGGACTCATTTACAAGAGAGACCTGTTTTAAACAAAGAATGAGGACAACAGTAGACAGCTACGATAACAGTAGACAATCATAAAAGAAAGAATATTAATTGAAAAAATAAATGGAAGAAATTTATATTTAAAAAAAATTAAACAAAAACAGCTACAATGTAAAGTGATGTAAAATATTAAAAACAGGACCATGTCTGCATTAGTTTTTGCCTTGAACTTAGCAGGTGTTTGAAGCCACTTAGAGAGGTCAAGGTCGAGAGCATCAGATCTTTTTGAAAGATATTCCAGGAAACAGGAGCAGAGTAGAAGAGGGTCTTTTAGCCTAGTTCGGTCCGCACTGAAGGTTCACTGCATATAATGTCATGGGAGCGCACGCTGTAAATGCACTCACGTAGTGACATGTAGGAGGAGATAGATGAAGGCAACAGATCAAGAAGTGATTTAAAGATGAAAATGTACCAGTGAGAAAGTCTGTGTGAAGTTAATGATGACCAGTTGACCAGTGAATACAGGTTGCAATGGTGGGTACGATAGTTACAGCCAGTTATGAATCTTAGTGCACACTGATAGACAGCATCCAACATCTGAAAGGTGATTGTAGCGTTCATGTAAATAATTTCACCATAGTCAATGGAGGGAAGGAAAGTCGCAGTTACAAGGTGTTTCCTAGTGTTCAGAGTTAGAGAGGATCCATTTCTGAAAAAGGAACCCAATTTAACTTTCAGTTTCTTTAACAAATTTTTGACGTGGGGCTTAAAAGAGAGATGAGAATCAACCAAGATACCCAAATCGACGAACTCAATAGGAAAACCATTCAAAGATAAAATAGAAGGAAGGACTGCTGGCCTGGGACCCACTTCCTGTTTGAAAACAAGATCCCTTTGGTTTTGTCGGCATTTAGTACAAGTTTGAGATGGAACAAATCCTACTGGATGATGTCGAAAGCTGATTGCAAAAGCTGGAAAACCTTAGCAATTGAGTTAGCTTGACAGTAAACAACTATATTGTCAGTGTATAAATGTAAGGATGCATCAGGGATGATCTCACCTACATTACCTATGTAGATTGTGAAGATGGTGTGTCCTAAGACTGAGCCTTGTGGTACACCATTAACACAATCTGTTAACACAGATCATAACACTTTGTTTCATAGAATTCAGTGTATGTACTTTTACTTTATTTTAATATGCTTTTTTTCTATATAATTGGCTATAAACATGTTATCTGATTTAAAGGGAGAGCATGCATTCATGTTAAAAATGAACATTTTAATTCCAATATTTGAAAAAAAAATTGGGACAAAATACAACTCTTCTTGTCTTTAGAGAATTCGTTTTAAACAATCTCACATGAACAATAAGCATGTAGCATGTTAATGTTGATTTAACTAAATCTAAGCACAAAGGCAAAAGCAGTTTGTAAGAAACATAAATATACCCTTATTCTTCCAAGTACATCAGTCCCCTTGATGGACAACTGCCTAGTTTTTTATTACCACATGGAATAAGTAATAATAAAATTCCTGTTCAAAAGGTGGAGCCAAACACACCACAAAGACTAAGGGGCTATTTGCAGTCTCCACATGAATGTTTTTTAATACGCAAAAGCTTTTTTTTTTTATCATTTCAGCATTGCACCCATACAGGAAAAGGTTTTTTTAAGGATATTTCAATATTTTTGGAAAACAAGTTTCTGAGTTCAAAAAAAATTGGAGACACCACCTTTGCGTTTTTTCTTATACAGCCAAAAGACAACCTTTTGAAAACAATGATGTCATAGTCACACCTCTAATCTAGTCTTTGACCAGAGTGAGTCCTCTTCTTCTCAAAGTGTTCACTTTTTGCATCCAGGGTGTAAGCCTTATGTTCATATTTTTTACACCTTGTTTCCTGTTTTTGCTGCATTTTTTGACAGCATTATACTGCCACCCACAGGCCTGGCATAGTTACTACAGTGTTTTGGATCATTTTTTAATTGTTCTGTGTGAATGAAGACATTTCTAGGTAGGACACCATGTTAATGTTCAGGATATTTTTAGTGACACCAAATAAAACTATCATTTTGGAAAAACTGTTACCGTGGGGACAAGGTCTTAGAGTCAAACCTTGAGCACAGGAGAAAAATAATAATAATAATAATAATAATAATAATAATGTTTTAGAACTTAAATCCTATATTTATAGTTAAATTCATTGTGTAAATAATTCTAAATAATTGATCCCACTCACTCTGAGCCAGTGATGATGTAGCCAAAGTGTCTGTCCTTCCCTCTGCTGGAAAACTCCTTGACTCCTATGTGGAGCAGCTGGGTTTTGATCTTCATGTCCTTCTTCTGTGGCTCCTCTGGCTGCTGATTTCTTGCTAGAGTCTGATCCGCCTGCATCCACCTGTCAGTCTCAGATTCCACCCGGGCATCTGACCCATCTGGTCCACTGCTCAACCGCAGGGTGGACCCTTCCTTTGCAGGGATGGTCATGATTTTCTCCTCAGAGAGGTGGGGAACTGGAACTTGGCCCAGCATTGTCTTACTGTGGACGTTCTCTAGTCCAACTACTTTCTGAAGGGGAGACGTTGGGCCACTGTTGACTCTTGGAGCGTCACCAAATGGCTCCATGTTGAGGTAGTCCAGTAGCTTGGAAAAGAAGACTGCATACTGTTTAGAAAAAATAAAGAGGGCATTTTTGTTATAATTGGCTTTCACAGAAGTAACATTTTACAGAGTTGACTAAAATTGTATTTTTATGCCAGTAGTAGAAACAGGTGCAAACTGTTGCAGCTTTTATCACCATTTCTGAGACAGAGTACTGATTTTAAAGACTAATTATAAACCATTTTTCTTGTAATCTCTTAAAGTATGAATTCAGTAATTCAACACATTTACAGTCAAACAATTTGCATTTACATTTGCACAATTCACTAAAAAACAAACTTTGTAGCTATAAGGCTTTTTTTAAACATTCAGCAACAAAGGGTAGGCTGTGCAACTTTTTAAATCATACCTTTAAAGCAACATTTAAAGTGAATAACAAGAAAGCTTGGACATATCTCCCTCCCTGAGAAACCAATTTGTTTTTGAGCAGAGTCATTTTAAATTCACCTTGTCAACGGTCTCTTTGTCGGCACCGTCTGTTTGTTGGCCTGGAAACAAACACAATGTATGTGAGCAGACTATGTGAAAACCGAGGTTCTCCTTTTGTGTTTGGCAAAGAAAAGCAGTTATGACACGAAATGAAAGGCTCAGAAATACATCGGGCAAGATTCTGCATGAGCATTACATGAAAAAAGCCTTGCAATATCATTTATAAACTCATAATTTCTTGGAACCTTGACTTATTATACAATATGAATGATGCTAGCATTTTTTCTATTTTTTTCCTCCCCAGTAGCACAAACACTAACCTTGTTGCTTTACTTTCAGCATTTCCTTTAGATTCTGCTCTTTATATGATTTCAGGTCCTGGTCTTGATTCAGAAGCGTTGCTGCCAGTGGCTCATGGTTACCCTTCATCTCCCCCCTGGAGGTAGCGACTCCTGGTCCTGGCTCCACATCGACCTCCTGCAGTGCTCCTGTGATGATTTCAGCCAGATGGTCCAGGTCTTTGCCCATCAAAGCCTCCATGTTAACGCTGTGCCTGCCCAGCTGGTTCACCGCATTCTGCAAGAATCGATCTGGACAGACAGAGAAAAAGAAGATTAACAAAGTGTTCCGCAAATTGCAAAACAAGCTACATAAACATAACGTGAGTAAGAAGTGTGTATTAAAATTTACATAAAAAGACGAACTTACCATCAACGGCGCTAAGAGGCTCTTTTGCCGTGAGTCGGTTCGAGCCAGCCTTGAAGAGCAGTCTGTTGAGATCAGGCTGTGCAGCTTTGGAGCCAAAAGCAGCCTGTGGCTCTGCATGATTGCTCTGAGCTGGCTGCATGTAGCTGAGGTAGTGGAGCTTCCCTTTGGGCCACCCATCCTCACCACCTGAAATGCCCTGCTGAGTGCCCGAAGCCCCGGAAAGAAGCTGCTCCAGATGGTTAGAGACGAGCTTGCTCTTGTCCTGGCTGGAGTAGGACGTACCGAGCTTGGGGTGCTTGCCCTCTCCACTTTTGGTGATGACTTTGGTGACTGGAGGCTGGCCAGCTCCTTTCTGAAGGCTGTAGATGGTCGTCTCCTTCCAGCCCTGCTTTGGTTTTGGTCTAGATGCACTATCAGGCTTGATATCTTCATTCTGCAAAACAAAGTTTGCCACATAACAT
>NC_056517.1:26804939-26806638 GCF_014905685.2 Nematolebias whitei
GTATATATATATATATATATATACCATTACAAAACTATTTAGCTGAAAGATGATATTTCTGCTGGAAATACCCCAGACTGCACAGAAATCCTACAGCTAGCGTTGGTAATCAAGCTTACAAATATTTTTAGAATTCTACACAAATAGAAGTGTGGGGAAATTGCAGTTTGTAGATTCATTAAATAGTGTTTATATAAACTGCAACAAAACTTTTGCGGCTGGTGTTGTTTTAAGAGGGCGGCAATTTATCTCGGCTTTGTTGAAACTAGTTGAGAGCTCATCGATCCTGTCAGAATAAAACTACATTTCTCTAATCTGCAGCCATTTAAAACACTATCTACAACAGGTAAGACATTGATAGTCAGTAATCTTTCCACAAAAGACCTTAACTGTTATTTAACAGCATTCCCATAAGCCTCAGTATTAAATGCTAAACAATAAGACCATGCCAGACTAAGACAGAATCTGAAAAATGGCATTATGCTAGCCACAACTACAAACTTCCAAAGAGCTGAAGAGGCAACATTCATACGATCATTTGTCAACTTGTTCTGGGCTCCTCAGGGGCTTTTTATTGCTCCGCGAGAACATCAAATGGGCTGCACCGGGTCAGCATCAATGTTGCAAGTTTTAGGATAAAATTACAAGCAACCTGGGCTCAATAAAATGGGGCAGGATATGAAAAGGGATTCCAAATCAAAGACAACTGCCCTTGGAAATTGCATTATGGAAATCCAAGATGAGATAGTGTCACTCAAAGAATAATTTCATGCATTTCCACAATGCACAACAAAACTTTCAGAGCACATCTCACGGCTCTTTGAGAAGCAACTGTAATTCCTCATATATGATGATAAAATAGACAAAGTTAGCCATATGAGTTTATATTTCACATATGATGAAAAATGTATTTTCATTACTGTGCACTGATGATACACATGTATTTAGAGGCCGTTTTACCATTTGGGAATGTAGCTAGGATTGGTACTGGCACCAAACTGTGCGATTTTGTCCTTTCTTCTTTTTTTGACTTTGTCCTGTGAGGACAGGGAATCATTCTTACTATGTGAGTCATAACAGCCCACGCACACAGCATACAGTACATCTGATGCACCGAACAGCATTATTATCCAAGTCACTGCAGCACTAATACCAGCTCTCTCCCTCGATGCCATTTTCTGTCTTTCAAACGTATACAGAGAAAATGTCAGTCTTTCTAAGCTCGGCATACTAAGAGACCATAATGGCATTAGCACAGCAAGGCGGAGGTACTCTACCATTCATGCTAACCATGTTTGCCTCTTTCCATCACACTACACAACAAAGGAGCTCATTTCATCAATAAGGAAGGTCCTGAACTCTTCAACTTTGCATTATGGCTGCACTGACACGGCAGCAGGAAGCGGCTCGACTATGAAGGATTCCAAGCACATTTCGCACAAAGCCGGGTGTCCATCCTAAATATGAAAAGTGAATAATGTAAAGAGGTGATGAAGGACCTTTGTGTAAAAAAGGGTTCCTGCTCAGTGGGGGAGAAGGAGATGACAGAAAGAAAGAAACAAAAGCAAAGAAGAGATGAGGTGATGAAAGAAAAAGACAATAAATGACTTTTAGACAAAGGGGGAAGGACGGGAAGATGTCCTCTAATAAATTAACATTAATGTGATGGGTTTTGTTGTGTTTATTTGCTTTATATATA
>NC_056517.1:26806738-26808084 GCF_014905685.2 Nematolebias whitei
TAAAGCTAGTTTTTATGGTCTTAATTTTTATTTAAAAATATATTTTAATCTCTAAACTTACATTTGAATATTTGAAACTGTTTTACCCTTGATAAACTTTAAAAAGTTGGCGAATGGATTATTGTTTATATGTAGTATTGTACAATAAACCTGGGACCAGTCACAAAATTTATTCAAAGTTTGAAAGTTTTCTAGGCGTGCAATGTGAGGCTTGACATTTGATTAGCCTTAATTCCGATAATTATAACCTGTTTGTTTCATCACTTCAAATTTTTCCATCAATATAAATATCCATAAACAAGTTGTTTTGTTTTTAACCTATGATTTTTTTCTACATAAACTACAGATATAGCTAAAAGTTAATCCTATAGGGTGCTAATAATGTAAGCATTTTTACTATTATCAGGTTGTTAAAATGAGGTAACCTTATAACAAATTAACATAATATATTACACCATCATTATTTGTTTAGTAATAGATAAGTCAAAAATCAGAAGCTGTGTGTAAAAAGATAAGCACAAACTCATGATTTCATAGTTTATAGAAACACCTTTAGTAGCAGTACTATGACATAATGTTTCAAACTTGATGTTTTTAAATGATCTCATATGTTAAAAAAAAACTGTTTCTAAAAGTGTTTTGATGACAACCCTGTCTTATACCACAAGTCATTCTTTCTATATATTATCAGCTGCTTTTGCACAGTATTGGAGTCTTACCTGGGTCTTGCCTCCATCTCGCTGGTCGCCTGTATGTTGTAGCTCAGTCTGCGGCAAAAAGCCCAGTCCCTCCAGATACTGCTGAAAGTTCGTGCTCAGCTCAGCCTGCGCGGGCTTTGGTTTTCTGGTTTTAGAGCTGCCGTATGTCGCCAGGCGGCTCGGAGGTGAGTTCTGCTGGCGGAGGGGGATACTTCTCAGTTTGGAGAGCTCTCTGGAGATGACCTGCTGAGTAATGTCGTCCTGCCAAGTCAAACCTGGACAAATAAAAATGAAAACAAGAGGTCATGAATGAAGTTGGAAATGCAAAGCAACTCAACCTTCTGCTCTAAGTTGCGTTTTGAGTTGGAGATTAGCTCGTTGCTCTATAACTTGGAACAAACTTTTAAACTCATTAAAACATGGAGTGGCAGCACGGTGGCGCAACTGGTAGAGCTGCTGCCTCTCAGTGAGAAGGTCCCTGGTTCAAACCCCGGTCCAGGGGCCTTTCTGGGTGGAGTTTGCATGTTCTCTCCGTGCATGCGTGGGTTTTCTCCGGGTGCTCCGGTTTCCTCCCACAGACCAAAAACATGCATGTTAGGCTGATTGGTAACTCTAAATTGTCCCTAGGTGTGAGTGAGAGAGTGAATG
>NC_056517.1:26808184-26816725 GCF_014905685.2 Nematolebias whitei
GGTGGCGCAACTGGTAGAGCTGCTGCCTCTCAGTGAGAAGGTCCCTGCTTCAAACCCCGGTCCAGGGGCCTTTCTGGGTGGAGTTTGCATGTTCTCTCCGTGCATGCGTGGGTTTTCTTCGGGTGCTCCGGTTTCCTCCCACAGACCAAAAACATGCATGTTAGGCTGATTGGTAACTCTAAATTGTCCCTAGGTGTGAGTGAGAGAGTGAATGTTTGTTCGTCTCGTTTGTCTCTATGTGGCCCTGTGATGGACTTGCGACCCGTCCAGGGTGTACCCCGCCCCTCGCACAGTGATTGCTGGACATGGGCACCAGCGACCCCCGTGACCCAAAATGGAATAAACGGGTAAAGATAATGGATGGATGGATATATATATATATATATATATATATATATACGAACAACTGCTCTTCTATAGACATAAGTGACAGTAAAGGACAAAAACCCTGCACAGTTAAACAGATATTTTGCAAAACTGGCAATTTTTGCTGCACGTGCACATGCAAATAAAGTATTTGGTAGGAAAAAAATTCCGATTTTGAAAGTTGAGATTTTTGAAAACTTTGGTAATTCCGTCTAGCTACAAACCACAACCATTTGTACCCATTTCAAGTCAAGTTCAAGTTAACTTTATTGTTGTTTCCACCACATGTGGTACATGAGGTGGAACAAAATTACAGCATGTACACAGGGTCCCAGATACACCCAAAAATAGCAACATATAAAGTGTAAAAGAATCAATAAAATAAGGATCTAAAATAAGGATCTAAAATATACACTAAGATATACGCTAGACAAATTCCAAACAGTACACTAAAACATCTAAGATATATGCAAAATACTAATAATCTAAACCAATCCAGCATAACAACAGCAGCCCGAACATAAGCATGAGCATATTATTTGTCAACAGACTCACTTTGTCCTGACTTTGTTCCAATTACCTCCACTGGAAAATTTAATGACTAAAAGAAAATAATGAACTTTGCCAAGGATAAAATAAGTTTCTTCAGTTATTTAAGGAGAATCGGGCCTGGTGCACTAAGAAGTTCCAAATAAAGATTTTTTGGGGGGGTAATTTCCAAAAAATATCCTCACAAACATGGCACTGTTTCTAGAAATGTTTTAATCCACACTAAAACACATTAAAAACAAATCCAAAATTCTGTAGTAACTGTGCCATGCCTCGGTGTGGTGCTACTTTGTATTATACTGCCATAAGAATACAAAAAAAAGAAAGAAAAAATACTGATAACAATGTATGGAGCCCTGTGATGGACTTACGATCTGTCCAGTGTGTACCCCGTCTCTCGCACAGTAATTGTTGGACATGGGCGGCGACCCCCGCTACCCAAAAAGGAAGAAGGGGGTAAAAGATAATGGATGGACAATTGTTGGAGCGTGTGCATACATTTTGTACTCAGGGTGAAAATTGAAAGCAACAAGAAGATTGTAGGTTAGTTTAGAGGTGGGATTATATGATCATTTTTAAAAGGTTGCATTTTGGCTTTATACACAAAAACATAAGGGTGTAATTTTACGATTTTTCTCCTATGAATGCAGATTTTCTAAAACATCATTTTGGGTTCTAAAAATGATATATGGGTGTGGACGCAAGACTGAAACAAACAAAAAAAAAAGTATCTTCAGAAAAACTGTTTTGCTACAGAAGGACATGGCCATGCTCAGAAATTTCTATCATTCTAGTGTAGTAGCAACACTATTGTCACCTTGTAGTGCAAAATAAATGATTTAGTATTTTTATTTTTCAAAAACTCGTATGGACAGATAAAAACAAGAAGCTCAGTGTCCCTTGCCCAGACGTGGGTTACCAGGGCCCCACTCTGGAGCCAAGCCTGGGGAAGGGGCTTGTTGGCAAGTGCCTGGTGACCGAGTCTCTACCCATGGGGCCCGGTCAAGCTCAGCCAGAACAAGCAACATAGGTTTGCCTTCCTGTGGGCCCACCATCTTCAGAGGGGGATATGAGTCAGGTGCATGACTCCATGGGCAGTGGCCAAAGGTGGAAACCTAGGTGCTCTGAACCTGGCTTACCAAAACTGGCTCTTGGGACATAGAATGTAACCTTTCTGGTGGGAAAGGAGCCTGAGCTTGTGCGTTAGGTTGAGAGGTACTGACTAGATATAGCTGGGTTCACCTCGACAAACAGCATGGACTCCAGAACAATTTCTTTGAGAGGGGCAGGACTCTGGACTTACCCATAGTGAGAGGTGCTGAGCTAGTATTAGTCTACTCTTAGACCACTGACTTGGTGCCTGTAGGTTGGAGTTTTCTTCAATTGAGAGGGTAGCATTCCTGTGCCTTCATGTGGGAGACGGACTCTGACAATTGTTTTTGCCTACACACCAAATGGAAGTTTAGAGTATCTGTCCTTCTTAGAGTCCTTAACAGGGTGCTGGAAGGGGTGCCAACTGGGAACTCCTTAAAGGAGTAAAGGGGGACTTCAATGCCCATGTGGGCAATGACAGTGTGACCTGGAGGGGCTTGGTAGGGAGGAATGGCCTCTCTGATCTGAACCCAAGTGTGTTCTGTTGTTGGACTTCTGCACTAGTTATGGTTTGCCCACCACAAACACCATGTTCGAATATAATAGTGTACATAAATGCACTTAGAACCAGGACACCCTAGGTTATAGATTGATGATTGACTTTGGAGTCGTGTCATCTAATTTGCGGCCATTTGTTTTGAACACTCTGGTGAAAAGTGGAGCTGAGCTGACAACTGATCACTATCTGGTAGTGAGTTGTATCAGATGGTGAGGAAATATTCTGGACAGATGTGGTAGACCCAAATGTGTAGTGAGAGTTTGCTGGGAACACCTGATAAAATAACCCGTCAGAATGATCTTCAACTCACACCTCTGGAAGAACTTTAACCACATCTCATCTGAGGCCAGCCAGGGACATTGAGTGAGAGTGGGCCATATTCCATGCCTCAGTTGTTGTGGTGGCTGCCCTGAACTGTGGCTGCAAGGTTGTCGGTGCTTCTCACGGTGGCTATCCTTGAACTCGGTGGTGGACACCCTGGGTTATTGAGGCTATCAAGCCTCTCTAGCCCAGGGTTAGTCTCACAAACCCCTCACTAGTCTCAGACTAGTGAGTCTAACTTACTTAAGGAGTACTATCAGGCCTTGTTGGCTGAAGGGAGTCTGGAGGCAGCTGAGGAGTACCAGAGGGCCAACTGGTCCGCAGCCTTCCCTGTTGCTGAGAAAAAAGCTTGGCTGTGTGAAGAGTTCGGTGAAGCTTTGGATATTCATTCAACCTTTATTTATACAGGTTAATCCCATTGAGTCTCGGGGACTCATTTACGAGAGACCTGAAATAGATATAGATATAGACTAGATAGATACAGACTCTCAGTCAGCTCTGAAGAGATTCGGGCAAACCATCAGACAACTGAGGAGGTGAAAACAGCACTTTACTAACACTGTATTCAGTGAAGGTGGGATGCTGTTGACCTCAACCAGTGATGTTGTCGGAAGGTGGAATCAATACTTGAGCCTTCTCAATCCCACTGGCACATCTTCCATGGAGGAAGCTAAGTTGGGGGACTTTGGGGTTGGTCTGTCCATAACCACGGCAGAGCTCTGAGAGTGAATGAGATCTACCCTGATTTCCTTAAAGCTTTGGATGTTGTGGGGCTGTCTTGGTTGACATGCTTTTGCAATACCACAAGGGTGGCAGTGCCACTGGATTAGCAGACTGGGGTGGTGGTTCCCTTCTTCAAAAAGGGGGACTGGATGGTGTGCTCCAATTATAGGGGCATCACTCTCCTTAGCCTTTCTGGTAAGGTCTATTCAGGGGTACTGGAGAAGTGCATCCAATCAGTGGTCAAACCTCAGATCCAAGAGGAACAATCTGGGTTCTGTCCTGGCTGAGGAACACTAGACTAGCTCTTTACCTTCACTGGGGTCATCGAGGGGACAGGGGAGTTTGCTCATCCAGTCTGCATGTGTTTTGTGGACTTGGAGAAGGCATTTGACTATGTTCCTCAGGGCACACTGTGGAGGGTGCTCCACGAGTATGTGATTGGAGGCCTGTTGCTATAGGCTATTTGGTCCCTATACTAGCAGTGCAAGAGTAGTACGATTCACTTTGCCAGCAGTAAGTCGGACCCGTTCAGGGTGGGAGTTGGATTCTGGCAGGGTTGCCTGTTGTTACCGATTCTGTTCATAACATTTGTGGATATACAAAGTTTGTTTTCTCAGTCATCCAGGTATATAACAACAAAAAAGGTTGAATCATGTCATCTGGACTTCGTTTTTTTGTTAAAAAGAAACGTTTCGCCCCTCATCCAAGAGGCTTCGTCGGTCTGAGGCCTAGCCATCTGGTATTACCCAGAAGCCACCCTGACTCTTGTGTTCCAAGCCTGCCTCAGATACCCCTGAAGTCTGGCCTTTTCACTAATGGTTTCAAAAACACAAAGTTTGTTTTCTCAGTCATCCAGGTATATAACAACAAAAAAGGTTGAATCATGTCATCTGGACTTCGTTTTTTTGTGGATATAATTTCTTGCTGCAGCCAGGGTGCGGAGGGAGTCCAGTTAAGTGGCCTCATGCTTCGGTCTCTGCTATTTGCAGATGATGTGGTCTTTTTGGTGTCATCGTGTCATGATCTTCAACTCTCACTGGAGCAGTTCGCAGCCAAGTGTGAAGCAGCTGGGATGAGAATCAGCACCTCCAAATCTGAGGTCATGGTCTTCAGTCGGAAAAGGGTGACTTGCTGTATTCAGGTTGGGGGCAAGATTCTGCCTCAACTGGAGGAGTTCAAGTATTGGGGTTTAGGTCACGAGTGAGAGAAGAATGGAGCGTGACGTTGACAGATGGATTGGTGCAGCATCTGAAGTATTACAGACTCTGTGCTGGTCTGTTGTGGTAAAGAGAGAGCTCAGCTGTAAGGCAAAACTTCCTGTTACTGGTTGGTTTATGTTCCTACCCTAACCTATGGCCACAAACTCTGGATAGTGACCAAAAAGAACAACACCGCAGATAAAGGTGGTTGAAAAGAGTTTCCTCCACAGGGTAGCTGGACGCTCCCTTAGAGATAGAGTGAGATGTTCAGTTATCCTGGAGAGACTCGGAGTAGAAACACCGCTCCTTCACATTATTGAGAGGCGCCAGTTGAAGTGGTTTGGGCGTCTGGCAATAATGCTCCCTGGGAGCCTCCCTAGGGAGGTGCTTCAGGCATGTCTGAGTAGGAGGAGACCACAGGCAAGACCCAGGGCATGCTGAAGAGACCTTGGAATCTTCCCAGAAGAGCTGGAAGAGGTGGCTGTGGAAAGAGATGTCTGGGCCTCCCTTCTCAAGCTTCTGCCCCCTGCGACCCGACGTCGGAACAAGCATAAGATATTGGATGGATGGATATTTTTATTTTTGTTATTTTCTCCCTTTATTATTATTATTGTTATTATTATTTAAATTGAGAAAAATATACTTTGTATATCTCTTTAAAGAAAACAAGAGTGCAGTTGGTACTAAAACAGACCTTACTTCCTTACTTCCTTTTTTGGTCATTGCAGCCTAAAATTTCACACTCCATGTTAGTTTGTGAGTGTTCTCTGCAGCACTATCCACCCTGGTTGGAAACAAATCAGAATCTGAGAAGAGCCAGCCCTGCTCTCTGTCATTCCCAGAAGGCATTTTTGCACAGGAGGTAAACTAGGACCATAAATAACATGTTTCAGTAACTCTGTCAGGATGTGATGTCAGTTTATGGTCAATGATTTTCCCTGATTGACAACTCCTGTCGATTGACACTAAAGCTCATGTCACAATGCATCATCTTATTTATCTTTGCTACAAGATTATATCTTCTACTCTGCACAGGGTCCAGAGAACAATTGACTGCAGGTCATTGTAGTTTAACATGGTTCATCAACTATATCACAGTTACTTTCTGAAAAGGATTTTTTATCTGGATTGCAACCGACTTCTGATCCTTGTCCACTCCTGTCTACTGTTGCTACAGTGCTGACATAAGACCTTCTGGTTCAGCAATTGTTTGTCATCTATAGCAGGAATAAGATTTCTCTCATAATCCTGATATGAATTCTTTATCTGAAACTAACACCAGCATGTTTGAGCTTGTATACTAACACAAATCTCAGTAAGTGGGTAGAAAATTACAGTGTTTCATACAATAGTGGAGAAAAAGCATATTGATTTTGCAGCATAAATTATTATGTACAACACCAAAGGCAAAAAGTTGTTTATAAATCCTTTCATAGGAAAAAAAAAAAAAGTGGACACATTTGTATTTTCCACCATGACCTGTATGAACGGAAAGAGTCCTAAATAAACTGTAAACATCATTTACAAAATGATTGGCAAAACAAACCAGTTAGCCTTCATAGCCTTAAGTGATCTAAAATGAGTCTATATGTCTTTATTGTCCACTGAACTCTAAAGCAGGATCAGTGATGCTTTAGGAAAGAGAGCTGTCACTTAGTCTTGCTGACAACATTTTCCAGTTGTCACTTACAATTTTGCTACATTCAGCAGCGAAAATCTCCTGCAAGCAGAACATCATTTTGACCATGTATCGCACAAATTGACAATTTAAATGAGCACATCTTCTTCTTTGTTTATGGCTTGTAAAAATAAACTTTAGGAAATAAAACGACCTTCTACAATAAAAGGAGACACACTTAATTATCACACGTTTCTGTTTCTGTTAGTAGGATTTGAACAAGCTGATGAGCCGTTCGTTGTTTTGTTTTTTTAAATTCAGCATCCAGTGTGAAAAATAAATTCAAACAGCACCCTTGCATTTTTGTGTAGACAGCATAAAGGCAACATTTTAAATATGACTGTCATATCCCCTTCCCTTATAACCTAGAAACCAAGGGCGTCCTCTTCATCTTGCGTTTACATCTTGCACCCTGAGTGCAATGTTAATGCACATGCTCCGTGCCTTGTTTCCTGTTTTTTTGGGTGTATTTTTGTGGCAGCATTACAGCGCCACTTACAGGTCTGTTGTAGTAACTACAGAGTTTTGGTTGTTTTCATGTGAACAAATACATTTCTAAAAATGTTGCAGTTAAAAAAATATATATATATTTTTTAGAAACAGCAAATAAAAAAGACTGTTTTGGAAAAAAATGTGTTTCTTTATGAACAAGACCTAAAATAAAACCTTCAAAAAGTGCTTCAACTTTAAAAACCTGAGCGCCGACGGGACTGCGTGGCTAGCAGTAGTTTCTCATTTTTGAACAAGTGTTTTTCAAAAATGAGGTTTAGAGTAAAGCTAAACAAAATGTTGTTTTTAAAAACCATTGTCATGAAACTGAAATGACTGGAGTGATAGAATTTGCTCACTTAAACCAGGTTCTACAAACACATAATGATTCCAAAGTATTATGACAGCAACATAAAGGCTATCAAATAGGTGGACGCGCATATTGAATACTAAGGTTACTTCGCTTTGGGTGCTGCAAAATATAAAAGTGTCATTTGCAGCTGGATGATAGCGCCGTGCATTCAAAGGTATTGTGATGAAAATTTAATACCAAACAATGTGCTCTGCCAGTAGGGACACATCCAGACAACCTAAGCCCTTTTGTACAAGGGTCAATTTCTATTGATCTGACTGACATTGGTGTTGTGCAGTGAGCAGAGATTGTGTGATTTCTACCTGCCCTGATGCAAGATAAAGAGAATTGTGAATCGATTCCATTGATGTACGTCTTGCCTCCTTTTTTCCTCTTTCCTTCATCTCTTCAATTTAGCTTACAGTACAATGGTCTCTACAGTCCCATCTAAACTAAAAAAAAAGGGCGGCCCACACGCCTCAGAGATGACACTTCAATAGCTGTTGAGCAGATAAGAATAACATGCCAGCGAGCATTAACAGTGCGTTGTCGACTCATCCGCAGATAATGCTCTCTGTCTGTGGATGTGATTCAACAAGACAGTAAAGGGGTGGAAATGTTTCAAAGTGATGATGTCATGTCTGTAAAAGGTTGTCCTAAAGCACAAGGTCACAGAGGAAGAGCATAATTTATAGATCTTTAAAAATAAAGAAAAGAATGCACAGCAGACCTCCTCTCCAATAACTCTAAATTGTCCCCCAGTGACCCACGTGATATGAAAAGGAAGAAGCGGGTAAAAGATAACGGATGCATCTCTCCTCGTCGTCTTTATTTCTGATTATTGGCATTAATTATCAGAAATGTGAATCCAGATAACTTTGCCAAATATTCCTCATTCTGTTTGTTCCTCTCTTTTTCTTTTTCAATATGCCTACGCTCTCAATGGTTTTCAGCACTGGTTCATGCCTGTTAAAAGACATTAAGCTCAGAATGGCTTGCAAGGCCAATTTAGATTAGTGACGTTCTGGTCCCAGTCTGTGTTAAAGGTGTATACTGCCCCCTGGTGGAGCATAACTGTAGGTGAACAAGGTGAAAGGGAAATAGTTTTTACATAGAAACTATACATTTCCTAATTAAATAATTAATTAACATACTTATAATAAAAGTTGTCTATGACAAACTTATATTTGAGCTAGTATATATATATATATAT
>NC_056517.1:26816825-26818000 GCF_014905685.2 Nematolebias whitei
GGGTGTGAACAGAGAAAGAATAAATCACAACTCTATGCTTATTGCTGTCTGAATGGATGGTGCAACGCTCAACATAAAGTCATATAAAGCCCCTTTGATACCCCTCCCATTTTCTCCCCCAAACAACAGCACATATATATCATTCATATTTCATCTATTTGACTTCATTGTGATTAGTCATGTAAATAAAGTAAGATTTGGTTATTCTTTTCTCCAGGTAATTTACATTTATATTGAATTAGTGGTAGCCAGGGAAGGTGGGAGAGGGGTGTGGTGTTATGATGGAGATTACAGGCAGATCTGGTCGCCATTGTGTTGTGTAATTAAGGCAGCAAGAAAAGACAGGAGGCCAGATGCTCGCTGTGCCAAAACTGGTTTTGTATTTTTCAACAACAACAACAACAACAACAACAACAACAACAACAACAACAACAAATAATAATATTAATAATAATAATAGCCCCCCGTATGAGAGATGTCATCATTAACCGTGTGATTCTGAAGTTCTTGATTCTTAAATCAGTTAGTGGATCCTCATCTTCTTGGATCACTCTTTGAAGCTCCTTTTCTTTTATGTTTTACAAAAGGTAAAACAGCATGCTTCTCACAGTATAGCATGGTGAAGGTTTTATCATGCTGTGGGCTGATTTTCTCTCTACTGAAGTTAATGCAATGACTGTCCTCAAGGGGAAATTCAAAATGAATAAGTCAAACAAAAATGTAGAAATAAAGATACATAAAAAGATTACTGATGTATTTTTACACACACACAAACATAAAAATAATATTTATTGAAGTTGAGTTCCACAAAAGTAGATTTTTAGGCCTTAAGTCTTTCTACAGCAAGTTACTGTAAATATCTAACAGCACAGAAACTCCATTATAAATAGAAAAAAGTTGATCCAATTTAAACTAGTCATCCTTGAGTCCTAATTCCAAAGATCTTTTTCTTAGAGTAATAACGTTTCTGCAAGTTAATATTATTGTAGTGTGCAAGTTATGGACTATTCTCTATCAATATGTTGGTTTTCAGGCTTTATTTGTTCAGTATATTTTAATAAATGTGATTCTTCATAATTGGTTGATTTACTTTTCATTTTCAATTTTCTTTGACTTTAAACTTTGGATGTGTTATTAACTTGAACAAGCTCCGTCTACATCAGAGGAAGTAGATT
>NC_056517.1:26818100-26828059 GCF_014905685.2 Nematolebias whitei
GGGGGGGTGGGGGTGGGGGGTGGGGTGGGGGGTCCGTGGACCCCAGTTTGAAAACCACTACTTTAGACCTTAATGTATTTTAAAATGAGTGCAAACATTTAGCAAACAAATTATATGACAGCTTTTAATGCACATTTCTTTCTTCTTTCTCTCCCAGATAGTGTTTCTGTCTAATTAGAACAAAAAAATGTTAAATCGTTCAACCTTTTTTGTTGTTTTCTACCTGGATGATAGAGTTTAAACACTTTTTCTGTCTAATTAGAAACTGAGTGGCAATAACACAATAGGTTAGTACAATTCAAAGCTAAAAAACGATTAAATCAATGTAAACGGTTGGTTAAAAACAGAAAATCTAATTATTCTGTCTTGCTGCTCATTACTGAAAGGGATAAACATAATAAATGATCTTAAAAGGAGCATTACTAATGGGATTAGGCTTTTATAAACATGCAAGATTTCTTGGTGTTTTTCTGTTATTCCTACTTGATGAAGTTATTTTACATCCATGTGATTTCACACAGACCGAAATAGATAGTGCCCTGAAAGTTTGCACCATAAAAGGTGTCCATTTTTATGGCTTTTGGGCATTTTCAGTTTAGCACCAACTTAGCAACTTTTCCTATTTATCAAAATAATTACATGGCTCTTAGTGAGATATCTATCTCCAGTTTTGTTTCATTGCTTGTCGTTTGTTGTCCTTGTTCAGGTAATATTCAGGGCCAAGCGGGGAATCAGCTACATGGGTGACGTGGTGATAGATGATGTCAGCTTCCAGGATTGCTCGCCTCTTCTTCCATCAGACAAGCCGTGCACATCAGAGCAGTACGCTTGTGCTAATGGCCACTGCATCTCCCAGGACAACTTGTGTGACTTCATCAACCACTGTGGGGACAATTCAGATGAAAACCCATACATCTGCAGTGAGGCTCTCCCCTCAGGGCTCCCGAGGAAAGATTTATTGCCAGATAATTGGATAGCCTATATTAATCCCCTTTTCTTATTTATTGCTGTCTTTCAGAGGGCTTTAGCGGACGCTGTGATTTTGAGTTTGACCTCTGTTCCTGGCGTCAGTGCCAGCAGGATAACTTTGATTGGCTGATCAAAGTGGGCAGCACTCCAACTATTGGAACTGGGCCATCGAGTGACCACACCCTGAGAGACCCCTCTGGACACTACCTGTACCTGGAAAGCTCTTTCCCTCAGGCAGTCGGTGATACTGCTCGTGTGATCGGACCCTTAATGAGCAGAAGGAGCTCATGGTGTAAGGTCAGACCAAGAGCAAAGAGCAGAGGAAAGATGTTTGGAGTTATTTATACTGTACACTAAAAGCAAAACTGTGAATGTTAACATTTAAATAATCTCAAAAACTGACATAACATGAAACCACAGTACAATTAAAAGCCTTGCATATCTTGAAGAAATGCATTGCACCAGTCACCAAAATCAACTAAAATCTTATGATAAGAAAGGTACAACGTTACAGCTGCTTTTGGTCAAATTTTGTAAATATTGTGCATAATTTCATGAAATTTGTGAGCTCTCCTAAGATTTATTAGCACTCAGAGTATGTAATGGGGATATTTCTCAGCTACCACCACATCAACCGTTAGCTCAATATCTATAACTTTGACTGAGTTATAGCCATTCTTGTGTTAACTAAGGTAATTGTGTCAGACATCTAGAATTGGGTTGACTCCAAAACATAGTTAAATATGAACATACATTGATTATCGTCTGAATGTTTCAAAGAAATAATTCTGCTGATTTATGACATATTTTGCCCACTACTGTTTTGCCTTTAGCAAAACACAATAAGGTCACAATCACTTATATAAATATTTTGCTAAAGGCTCTACACGGCAACTTCTTAAAGGGATACAACAGATTTTTTTAAGTTGGGCTCTGTGCCAAAGTTATGAGCAATTAACATCTTACCTGTTGCAGATAACTTTTTGTATGACCTCAGTTTGGAGAAATAGAGTTTAATAATGACCAGATTGATTAGCTAACGCTAGTCTTAGCTGGATCAATACCACAATGGGTTGTTACTATCTTCATACAACTCCAATATTGTTTTTAAGATCAGTTGATGCTAAATTGTTTTATTGCTCTCCATTTCACATTGCATGGTCATTACAACAGAACTCTGCGTTCAGCTTCAGCAGCTAGCTGTATAGTATATTAGTAGAGACTGTAGCACTCCTGACAAGAATTTCACATATTTTTCCTCCACCCGCTTAATATCACTAAGATCAGAAACATCTTATCTAAAAATGATGCAGAAAAACTGGTTCATGCATTTATCATGTCTAGGCTGGACTATTGCAATTGTTTATTATCTGGGTGTCCAAAAACTTCTTTATAAAGTCTTCAGTTGATCCAAAATGCTGCTGCCAGAGTTTTAATGAGAGTTGGTAGGAGAGATCATATCTCTCCAGTTTTAGCTTCTCTCCATTGGCTCCCTGTCAAATCCAGAATTGAATTCACAATCTTACTTCTAACCTACAAAGCTCTCAACAACCTAGCTCCATCTTATATTACAGATCTTATTGGTCCAGATTTTCCTAAAAGACCATGTTGCTCTCAGACTGCAATTCAATTCAGTTCAATCCAGTTAATTTATGTAGCGCCAAGTCACAACAGAAGTCATCTCAGGGCACTGAACAGAAACATATATAAATATATAAAGTAAGTTAACATTATTTATCTGAGGAGCAGACTGCTTTGAGTTTAACTCCATCACAGAACTCATCTTGAGCAAGCATGAAGGCAACAGTGGAAAGGAAAAAACTCCCTCATGAGAAAGAAACCTTTAACAGAACCAGACTCAGGACAAGCTGCTTCGACCGGCTGGGTTTGAGAGGAACAGGAAGCAGGAACAGATACACATTGGCAGGTCAAGAATCACATGTTAAGACAGAAATAGTATCAAATAAAAACTCTTCAATTTTAACAATTCGTTTAGGGAAATGAGGTCAATTTGTCCTCCAATAGTCAAGTTTATAGCAGCATAACAAGCCAACTCTAACTATAGGATTTATATATCCTTTATTTAAGGAAAGTCTTAATCCCAGTCTTAAAACTGGACAATGTGTCAGCCTCATGGACAGAAACTGGAAGTTGGTTCCACAAGAGAGGAGCCTGATAACTGAAAGATCTTCCTCCCATTCTGCTTTTGGAAACTCTAGGAATTGCAAGGGAACCTGCAGTCTGAGAGTGAAGTGCTCTGTTGGGAAAATATGGAACAATAAGAACTGTGTAGGGTTTCTGGGGTCTTGTCATAAATGTTGTGTTTTTCCTCATGTTTGCCTGTCACCCCTCAGCATTTCTCCTCCTGTGTTCCAGCAACGTCACACCTGTGTCGAATCCTAATCACAGCAGATGCCTTTCATTTTGCCTTGTTGGTGTCTGTATATATTCAGCCCCTACAGATGGCAAATGATACTTAATGCTCATTTAAAACATTTGATCACATAACATCATCTAAACTCTAGACAAATATATCAAATTTATGGATAGCTTTGTGCATTTTTACAGCAGGATTATATTAAATTGTGTAATTGTTTGAATATTCTATTCATAAATTTTGCATTCTGATCTTAGTCCAAAACTAATGTTTGGAAAATAATGTCATATCCTATTGTATCATAGTGTATTGTATCATGTTGAAACATACAATACTGTATCATATTGAAACATACAATATTATATTGGGTTTTTTTTTCTGCACTGCACTCTCGTGCAAGGTGGATGCCTCCTCTCCCTCTCTTGCTCTCCTCCTGCTTTTTTTGCTCTCTGTCTTTGTATCAGAGTTTTTGTTACACATCTTCCGAAACTAAAACTAATGTCATGGATCTGGTCAGCTGGACTTTCAACGCAATCGACAAAATCTTTTCAACAAAGCGACAGGGTCCTGGAGAGCCCTCATGCCCCACTGAGATTTATGCGGCAGGATATGTCATGGATCTGTGGGGAGTTTGGGAGCTGATGTGTCTTTCCGTTTTGCCTCAGGAGGCCAAAAACGTTTATATAATTGGATTCATGATAGCAGGTTTCTGCTTTTTGGTATCGGCGGATTCCTAAATTATCAGCTATTAAGGAAGATGGCACCAGCAGTTTCAGCAATGGCAAAACTGCAGAGTCTGTGTGAAGGTTTGGTTCATGTTTCGAGCACTCAAAATCAGCTGATTTACGAGCTAAACCGTAAGATGGAAGCAATTTGTGAGAATCACCGGTCACCTGCAACTTCTGGGACTCGCTAGCATGTTGGAGATGACCTTGGAGGAGGCTCATAGCATGGACCAGTGGAATGTCCACTAAACTGGCCATTTTGGATCTTGAAAGTACCAGCAGGACTCAAGGCTGACAAGAAAAAAAAAAACAGTCTGCCTGAAAAAACAATCAACAATTGTGGCTTATCTGAATCTGACTCTCCCGGTTGGCCTCGAAAACAGGCCAACATCAAATTTCTTCTGGGATATGTGTAAACTAAGGAAAAGCTTCGTCTATCATCCCCCTCGAGAACTTCTATAGAAGCTTATCAGAACTGTACCAGCTGACCAACATCTTATCAGGACTATAGTCTATCTGGAAGTGCTTCATTGACAAATCTCACCGCCTTGCTTGATGTCTTAAATCGTGTCCTGATAGGACAAGGTGTGAAGAGATCTTATTTTGTAATGCCACCCCTATCCTCATGACCTTTTCCTCTTTTCTATCTAAAAATAATTCTGAAAAAGATAAGAGGCAGTGCTCCAGTAGCAGCAGCAACGTGCACTCCGCCATCTTTCGGACGACTGTACAAACATAATCTCGCTGTATTTTGGTACAATGATAATAAAGCTTATTCTGATTCTACTGTATCATATTGAAACATACAATTCTATATTGTACTATATCATATTGAAACACATAATACTGTATTGTATTGTATCATACAGATTGTGCTGTGCATTCCTCATGTCTTCTGTAATTAAATGTGAAAAAAAATCACTGTCAAGACTTTTGAGTGATGTTTGTTTATTTTTGCAGATGCGTTTCTACTTTCACATGTCTGGAGAAGGCATTGGGACCCTCAGCGTTTTCATCAAAGCCAAAGGGCACCATCACCTCCTGCTGAACCTGACAGGAGATCAGGGCAACTACTGGCAGATGAGGGAGATCCAGCTGAGCTCCTCCATGGACTTCCAGGTGGTGTTTGAGGGCAAGGTGGGGCGCAGTGAAAAGGGGGACATCTGCTTGGATGACATCACCTTCTCTCCTGGGTGCCTTCTTGCCCCCTCAGTTACAAACACCGACACCACTCCTCCTTCAGCAGGTAAACACTTCTCTTCTGGTTTGTTCATCATAAACACTAGAGGTAATTTCTGAGACAAAGTTAGTTGTATTTACTTAGATTTTACTCTGCAACCAAACTAATTAGTTTTTTTTTTCATTCTTACCCAATTGATGCTAGTAACTTTCTGTCACTTGGTAAGCTATTAGTCTAAAATACAATCTTTATCCAAACAAGTTTTATAGTTTTTGAATACGTAAAAAAAATAAAAACCTATAAGGAGTTGACAGTTTGTGAAGATTGGTGATTATCAAGCACACGATTTAAAAACTGTCCACGAGGTTTCTAAAAGATCAGCATTTGGTCCAGTAATTTTAAGGGAAATTAACTTTTAAAGATGTGAAAGTTTTGAGCTTAAAGAAGGACTGCATTATATTTAGGGACTGGAGTATGCAAGGATATTCATAATGAAAAGTAACTTTTAATACCCTTTTATTTTCTAATAAATTACCAAAAATAACACTAGTGTTCCTTGAAACAAAGCTTATTGCAAATTTGTATGTTAAAGATTTAAATAAATATCTTTCACAATCAACAAAGTCCATGCTCAATAATCCAGGTATACAATCCAACAATTTTAAGTCAGGTCATCTGGACAGTTTCCTTTTTTTTGTGTGCTGAAAAGTTTCACCTTCCATCCAGAAGGCTTCTTCAGTCAAGGAAACACACAACATAAAACTGATTCTTCCCTCAACAGCTTACTCCAAAGTGGAACAAACCAGTTATGTTGGTGCTAAGATGGTCTCTTTGGCACGCCCCCTCCTCCGGTGCTGGCCCTCTCACCTCGTCGACAGTCATGTCAAACTAGTTCAAAACCAACAGAGTCCATGCGCAATAATCCAGGTATACAATTCAACATTTTTCAGTCAGGTCATCTGGACAGTTTCTTTTTTTGTGCTGAAATGTTTCACCTTCCATCCAGAAGACTTCATCAGTCAAGGAAACGCACAACACAAAACTGATTATTCCCCCAGTACCTGGATTATTGAGCATGGACTTTGTTGATTTTGAACCAGTTTGACATGACTGTTGACGAGGTGAGAGAGCCGGCACCGGAGGAGGGGGCGTGCCAAAGAGGCCATCTTAGCACCAACATAACTGGTTTGTTCCACTTTGGAGTAAGCTGTTGAGGGAAGAATCAGTTTTATGTTGTGTGTTTCCTTAACTGAAGAAGCCTTCTGGATGGAAGGTGAAACGTTTCAGCACAACAACAAAAAAAGAAACTGTCCAGATGACCTGACTGAAAATTGTTGGATATCTTTCACGATCTTTTAGTGCTTGGAATGCATGAATGAAATTACTTTCAGCCACTACCACATCAAATTTTAGCTTAATATCTGTAAAACTGACTAAATTATAGCCATTTTTTGTTGGCCAGAGATGAGTAGCTGTGGCAGCCAATTTTATGTAAATCAGACTGATTCACAAGTTAGTCCGTTTGAGATGCAAATCTGATCATTACCTTCTGAGAGTTTATTTAACACCCATTCACTGGTTCATGAGATATTTGGCTAAAAGACTAATGAACTCATGCAGAGTTCAAGCTGACAAACAATATTGAGAAAAATGCTTTTTTGTCCACTACTTTAGTTTATTGCCAACAGTGTTGTAATTTATTTGTTTTCTATTCTTATAAGAAAATGTTAGGGTGCAACTTGTTGGAAACGCTGCCTAGTTTTATTCCATTATTTCCTTCTTTTGTTGGAGGTTTTTCCTTCCAGAAAGCTTAGACATCTTTTTCATCAGACTGGCTATAATTTCATTTCAAGAAAGGCCCCGGTACAGAACTGATGGCTGCACCTCGGCTTACGTTGCTGCTTCACTGTCATGGGTTACTGAGACACTCATTGGGGCCGAGCCAAAGTTAATTCAACCAGTCGCCCTCCCTATCTCTGAAAAATAAAAAAAACATCTGCTGTGATGAAAGTATAGAGTTTATATGACCTCGTAAAACCCAATGAGACACTGGGTGTGTGCAGCGTCTCTAGGATACAGTGGAGACCTTTGACAGCTTCACGACTAAATAAACTCAATTGCTCAACAGTAGCAGGTCATTCTAAACAGAATCAACAACACGCTGTTTTCAAATTAAAATAAAATGCCTTGCGCAAAATTATTTTTGAATGACTCAGTCGTTTTTATAATGGCTGTTTAATTCCACCGCTTTAGGCTGAGCGCTGAGTCCGACATACATTTCTTATGTCACTAAACAGCAACACAAACACTCCCTCTTTTATGACATTTTTCCAATGTAAGAACTTTATCTCACGATTCCCAAAATAACCCTGAGAGCCCAATTAAAAGATTTGAAGGGTTTGGGAAAGATATAACTTCTGTGTAGATATGTTCAGTTGTAATTACTTTGTTTTAATTACCTCCACTGGGCATGATTTAGCAGTTAGAAAACGAATAGTTGCTAAGATGTTTTTGAGTCACTTTTTTTACAGAAAATGAAAATCTGAAGCGTTAGAAAAATAATGTAATATTTCCGATAAAGCTTAAAAGAGACAAGACCAAGTAATACATGTATATCAAAAACAATTCAAGGGAGTATCTTCTTAAAAAGGCTAAATGGTCATGTAGACTATTGAAAAACAACAAAAATCCATTTTCACATACGAACCTTCCTTATTTGAATCCCTGAGGCATGCTTTCATGCTGTGATCCCCAGTCTGTGGTCCTGTACACTGTGGAACAGGTTTGCATTAAAGAAATATTTATACTTTGCTCTACTGAAACTCTGATTGGTGTCCCAGTCCCTGCTTCTGAAAAAAACAACGCACCATTGTGCTGCCACCACCATGCATCACATAGGGAATGTGTTGGGAAAGTGATGCCTAGTTTCCTCCACATATAAAGTTTTGAACTAAGGTAAACAGTTCAGCAGAGACTCTAGCTCTTCACAATCGAAGAGCACTTCAACGAGCTTTCAGGTGTTTTGCACTCTGTCTTCTCTCCGGCCACTTTGCCCTAACGCCCAGATCTGTGGAGGCCTCGGCTTCTGGTTGTCCAGAATCGTTGTCTGGTTGTAAAAAGTGAAGCAGTCTGAATACTTTCTGATGCCGCTGTAGTGAACTTTAAAATGAAGGACAATTGATGAATCCATATGCACTTCTCAGAAACTTTGAGCCATATTTGAAGACTGTAATGTCACTGTGCGTAAGGTAGACTTTGCCTGAGTTGTGAGTGAAAGCTACTCCTTCCGTGTTTAGGCAGCTGCAGGCTGCTCAGGATGTACAGTAAGACTGACAAGACAAAAGAGTGTAAGAGCTGTAATTATATACAGTCACCCCTCAGAGAGCATATAGACCCAGCTTCAGTCTACCACCCCAGAATGAGGCAGGGAAGTCAACTGCATCACATATTTTGTGTCTGTGGCCATTAGAATAAATACACAGTGGCTAATTATATAAAATAATAATAATAATGTAATGTTACATTCATTATGATTTTGTTTTTCTATCGAGTAGTATATGCGATTATGGATGTACCTTCATAAGATGCTGGGAAAATTAATCTTACTGAAACAAACTGCTTTCATTCTCAGCTTCTCAAAACAGGAAGTCTCTGCCTATTGATTTGCCAAAAGCATGAATAAAATATTTTAAGATATAACTTCATTGATCCTGCAGGAAATTGTTGAAATGAAGACCATCAGGACAGTGTGTAATAACCAAATTCAACTTCTGTGGGACTTTTTGTTCGTTTTTGCAGTAATGTTGTGATGCTTAAAGAAAGCTGTCGTCTTTATTTATGTTAAAAGGTTTGTCAGCTTTTTCAAATGTACTGAACATATTGATAATTTCCTTTAAGAAAACTGTGTTAATTTATTGTGGTTCTAGCTTTAGTACTTTTTAAAATGTTTTTTATGAACGCATCATAAATCAGTTTAAAACATATATAGTATATACATTTTCATTTTAGTTTACAAGATTTTTGTCATCTTAGCTTTTCTTTTACAATTTCAATTACAGTAACTTGTGAATGAAAATTTGAATCTTGAACAAACTCCATACACCAGGGGGCAGTGTGCCAGACCACATACTGTGCCTCAGGAATTATGAACCTGAAGATACCAATAACAACAACAAAATAAATAATGGAATTGATGAGAAGAAGTTAATTAGTCTGCATTTAGATGAAACACATAAAAAAAAGAACTTTTCTTCTGAATAAATCCACTTACAGTTCGTAGCGAAGGTTGCAGCACAGTTTGGAGCCATGTCTTCCTGTGCTTCTTTATTGGACCACATTGCTTCTGGTTCTGTGCACCTAAAGAGGAACAAAGGATTAGGAAGGACTTATACCCTTTTCTCTCCTTTAATTACATGGACCACCCCTCTTCCTTTCTAACACTTTCCAAAGCTAAGACTGACCCCACTGGAATGTTTGGCTCCAAAAGAAGTCTATTCGACCCCCTCCCTTAGCTTTACCAATGATACAGTGATTTGGGCATCCAGCTTTGTGCTTCTTTGTCATTTTCAGCCTCGTAAAGAGAGTGTGATGCTGTGTGCAGAGGGTCCCCCGAAGACTCAGTATAATGTTTGACTCAACTGTTGTATATAACACACATCTGTTTTATGATAAATGGGAACATTGCTTTAGATACATTATATATATATAT
>NC_056517.1:26828159-26829362 GCF_014905685.2 Nematolebias whitei
TGTATGTATGTATGTATGTATGTATGTATGTATGTATGTATGGATGGATGGATGGATGGATGGATGGATGGATGGTTGTATGTATGGATGGATGGTCTGAGGTTATTAATAGCAGTTTCTGTTTGAATATTAACCCTTTGAGTCAAGTCTTCTGCTAACTTTCAGTCACATTTCCCTCCCAGTTGACAAAAGTCTGAACATGGAATATAAAGAACAGTGTAACAGAGTAATCTCTTTTAATTTCATAAACAGGTGTCTAGCAGTACTTATGCCACATAACGTAATTAAGAAATTATCAGTTAGCCTGGATATTGGTAATAATTGCTGCTGTAAATTGTTAAATTCCCAGATACATTTTTGCATAGTTTATTTACGAGGTTGTTGTTCACGTATACTGAGACTTTCATTGAAAAATGGTACATAATAGATAGACAAAGTACTTTTATCTAATCTTAGTTAACTAATCTATATTTCTGTTAAAAAATAATAATCTAGATTTCTGTGTTCAACTTCTTTCCTTGTGAAGCAATTTATATTTTCCTCATATTAGACAAACCTTATCAGTCTGAAGTACCTTCCTAACAAACTTTCTTTTGCTTGTACCGACTGCTCACTTTTCCAATTATCTTCTTTTCTGCTGCATGTTGTTAGATGTCAGAAATATTCTGAATAAATGTAAAATAAATATAAAGCCTTGTAGATATTCTCTCCCTCACACATTTTAACCATAAATAAAAGGGTATACTTTTTCCTCTGTATTTTTGCAGACTTTTCCTTCAGTTTGCTAGTATTCTGTGCTTTTGAGACACCCACTCCCTCCATCTTTTAAAGCTTCCATTGCTGTCATCTCTTTCATTGCAACACTAATGAGCATTGCTTCTCTGCCCTTGGCTTGCACATTTCTTGTCTCACAACTAAAGAATGAAGGGTGAAAAATTCTGTGTTTGGGTTCATGCAAATTATAACTGTCTGATGGAGGAAAAAGTGTCTTGTCTGATAAAAGTCCAAACTTAGAGCTGTACAGCTTTATAAAGATCAAAACACTTTTGTTATTTTAACAAGGAAAACATCTTTTAAGTTTTAATTACAGGACATTTTTGTATTTTAAGGGATGTTTGCAACAAATAATTTAGTGGATTATTTGGACTGCTAATATATTATATATATATAAATATATATAAATATATTAGCAGTCCAAATAAT
>NC_056517.1:26829462-26842994 GCF_014905685.2 Nematolebias whitei
ATTATTCTAATGTTAAATTAAACCCAGCTTTGCTTTATTATTACAGTGGTTTGAACTGGAAGAAGCACCGACAGGGAAACTCCACCTAAAGCTGGAGTGGCTCTCTCTGTTCTCCACTCCCGAGAAGCTGGATCAGGTATCACTGATCTCATTATCTGTTTCAGAATTTGCTGATGATAATGGAGGGTTGGCTTAAATGTCTCCGTGTCCAATCAGGTGCTGCGAAATGTGCGTGCAGACAGAAGCCCAGCCAGTGATGGACTGTCATCAGCTCTGCTGGTGATCTATTTGGACTCAGCTAAAAACCTACCTGTAAGATTTGGTTGTGTTCCTGTTAGCGTGTGCTACAACGTGGCATTTTGCTCATGTAGGATTTTTGTTCTCCATCAGATGCTTACACCTTACATTCACCTGGACCAGTTTTTGCAGAAATGCCAGAGTAATGCTTGTTTAAATAAGGATTGTTGGTTTCAGCACTTCGTTGCTGTTGTTGAGTCATAGTGTTTATTCTTTAAGGCCCTGTTTACACGACAACGATCCAATGAAAATGGATGTTTTTCCCATGTCTATTAATACATTTACATAAAAACGTTCTAATTACAATCTTTGTTTACACAGAAACAGTGTAATTCCCTCGCCACGCCACTAGTTGGTGCTATGTTTTTTGAAACTTGAAACTCTAAGTACGCATTGAGTAAAAAAAAAAAAAAAGTTCTACCTGAAAGTCGCTACAACGGTTGAGATGGCAGAGAATAAGATATTTTTATGGACAGATGATGCGGTTCAACTGTTGCTTAGTGTGACTTTGAATTATAAAACCACCAAATTTCAGGAGAACATTGACTGGGAATCATGCCAGTCCATTGTTGATAGTTTCTTCTTCTGTGGATTGTAGGAAGCCGTTATGTTTTGCGTCATACTGCACATGAGCCAGGGATTCCCTGACAGAAACGATCTGTTTTTTTTCTGTTTACATGACGACGGACACCAGGACGTTTTTGAATCATTGCACTCTGGAACCCGTTCTCAAATCATGCCATTGTCAGAGAAAACATTTGTTATTTTTGTGTAAATGAACAGACCAAACGCAGCAAAACTCTTCCATCTTCAGAAATCATTTTCGTGTAAACAGGTCCTAAGAATGTAGCTGTTTCTTTTCCATGCTCACTGATTTTTTTGTGTGTGTGTGTGTGTTTGTTTTTGCGCACTTAGTGAACCCAATGTGAACCCAACGAGAAGATCAGATTTGTTTTATATTCTGTATTTTTAAGTATTTCTTTACTTTTTATTACCTAAGCTTCAATAAGTAACAGATTATTTTCAGAAACTTTGCAATTTCCTTTGCAGAAGTTACTTCACGCCCATGGACACAAGTTTCCTATTAAATTTTAAGCATTTACCAAATTAAATGCCTCTATAACTGAATCAGTTTGAATCCTGACAAATATAGTAGATGCGTTTATTATTAAGCAATAAAACTGTACTTTTTGAACTGCTGTGAATATAGTATGCCAGGAAACTTAATTCTTCCCCAGGCTTCTGTATTGATCACACCACTAAGTTTTTAAAGGGTGACACCACTTGGGTGCCAAATTTTTATAAGCTGTTGTTAAATGTGAACCTAAATTTCTAAACCTGTAGCTGTCTTTGAGTTTATCACTTGAGGCTTTAAAAGTTTTTGAAGCAACTAAACTTACCTAAAGTCTGCAAACAGCCTTGTAGTTTAAGAACTGTACAACTGGATCAAAAACACTATTTCGTTATCACAGTTCTCATAACGCCTCCGTTTCCTCTGTATTCTTTCTCCTCCTTCGCCCAAGGGTGTCTTCACAGGCAGCTTAGGCTGTGGGAACTTAAGTGAGAGGAGAGCATCTGGCTTGATCTTTTGTGAAAGCAATACGACTGAGGGTAGAACGATTTTTGTGAGTGTATTAGTGCGTCTGCATCTCCGTAGAGTTAGCATTAGCAACGTGTGATGACATGGGTTTGAACTAAAACAGAAACGCTCAACAGTTTTACCTTAAAGGGATAGTTACGATCTTTTAAAGTGAGATTCTGTGGAAAGCTTTTGAACTGTTAATACTGTACCTTGCATGGTGCAGATTGCTCTTTAAATAGCCCCAGTTTGGATAAATAGTTTCTGATTGGACTAAAGTGTATTGCTGCTATCTTAAAATTACGTTAATTGCAAAAACTATTTCATGCATACTTTAATTTAACGCTACATGAATTTTTTTCTCTCCCTTGCAGTATATGATAATTTGATGGAAGCACTTGTTACAAATGCTGTTAGCACTTGCAAATAGGGGTTGAGTCGACTAGTCAAATCTAGGACATCTCGCGAGGTTTTCAATTTCACGTCGACTAGTCGCAGTCAGTGATTGTGTCACGTGATCAGCGCCGGGACGCTGGCTACAAAACGGATTCTTCCAAACAGATGGAAGACAAGGAGCAGGCCAAGTCTTCCCAAACAGGTAGAAATTCATCAACAGTGTGGAATTATTTCACTCAAGATTATGTTGTTTTTAGTTTTATTTGATTTAATCCACTAAATAAATTAAAAACAGGGGTGCGCTCCACTGGAGAATCCACCACCGCCTGTGTGCACTGTGCACCACCGTCGTCGTAGAATCCACCCACGCACCGTGTGCGGTGGTGGATAGTTTTTTTTTTTAACATTTATTTTATTTTATTCACTAAATAAAGTAAAAAATAAAATTAAAAACAGAGTTGCGCACCACCGGAGAATCCACTGCGCACCACCACGTATTTAGTGGATTAAATAAAATAAAACTAACGTTTGCAGCTTAATAATAGTTTTGGCTTTCCTGTTATTTATTTGCAGTATGATAAATGGTAGGAGCACACTCCCGATGTTTTGTTGTTCTTTTTTTTTTTTAAATAAATGATGGGGGGTTTTTTTTGCGATTTTTTTTTAGCGTTTTGAATTCCTATGACGTCATCAACTAGTCGACTCGACTATTATCATGTTAATGTCAACTTTTAAAAAATATGCAGTCGTTCAACCCCCTACTTGCAAATAACCATGAAAGTCTATGTAAATAACTATAAAGTAAAATAAACATGTATGTAAACGCTGCATTTAAATTAAAAAAATTAAAGTTGTTTAAAGGCAATACACTTATATTTTAGCACCCCTTTTGACGAACTAAACTTTGTTATTTTGGTCAGAAATAAACACTAACTTTCCAAATTGACTGAGGCCATTAAAAAAATTATCTGCAACAGGTAAGATATTTTTTAACCATTTCCTCCCACAAAGTTCCACTTTAAAGGTGCTAAACTTTTGCTTCAAAGCTTGTGCAAACTGCATGCTTTTTATGTAATTAGCCATTTTAATAACCATTAACATGAAGAAAAGACTTAAAAACCTCAGGGGGCAGCCGTTTTAGGTACTTTTACCTGCTTCTTTTTTAGGTTGTAGTTTTATTCAACCACATATGGTGCTCATTTAGTAGAATATCTCAGTTCTGGTAGAGCTCCTGTCCGGTCCACGTCCTCCTTGTTGCTTTGTTACTCCATTTTCATTGTTGGCTCCTTTCTCCTTCCATTAGTATCATCCCAACACTGCCCTTAAAAAAAAAGTATCCATTCATTCTTTTATTCATTTTCAGTAGTAATTTCTACACATTACCTTGTTTTTCCTGTGCTTTTTAAGCATGCCTACTCATTCCAACTAACTGCGGGTGTGATTTTTCTCCCCCAAATCTCCTTGGTGGCTTTAAGAGCAACCCGTCAGATCCCCCCCATGATGGGTTGAAGCAAGTCTCAGTCTTTAAGGCCCTGAAGGTAAATGTGGGAAGAAGAGTCTGCATGTAAAGATCACACCCTTGGGTTCGCAGATGCACCATCCAGTGTCGAGTGATTGTGACGATTATCGCCATGTCAGAGTGAAATTGTGCGTGAAGACGTTATCCCTCGGTCGCGTCGTCTTGCACGTCTTTAAATGTGGAATTGTTTTTGTGCTTTTTTAACACGAGCTTGCATGTTTGCACCCAAGCAGCTTTCATTCTGATGGAATGATGGTAATGTGAGTTTTATGTGTCTGGCCTTTGTTTTGAGATGAAGGTTTTTCAATCACAAAACTTGCAGGACAACTTTAGAGCAGCGCACGTGCCAGAGCGTTGGCTAAATCTGGATGTAGTGCTCAGGATTAGGTTGTCATGCCTGTAGGGCAACGTTTTTGTACTTTTCCTTTGCAGTGATTTTACTCTTCTGTATATGTTTTCTCACATATTTATACACAAGGCAGGTTAAACTGTTTAATATGTTCAGGAAGAGGTGGAAACAGGTCTGTTGGCAAGCTTTCACAACAAATATGACTGTCATGTTCTTCATTCACAGCAGCAAGAGAAAAAAAATGTGTTGCAACACAGCAACAAAGCGAACTTCACCTTACTCAGAAATCAGTTTTGGAGAGAGTGGCGTGTGTATTTTTTCCAAGAAGTTCCAAAGCTTTCCATTATCTCACACACAGTGGCACTCCCTCACCTCCGTTGTGTGTGTGGGCGAGACAATACACTCGCCGTGTCAGATTTATTCTGTGCTGCAGGACAGCAGGAGCACTTTGGGTTTCTCTTCCCAGTAGTTTAATCTTGTTCACTTTTAGTGCCCTTGTGGCTGACAGCAGGCTGGCAGATGGAGCCATTTATTTTATTTTTTTTTTACATCTTCTTTAGAGAAAACAAACATAGCGTCATTGTGAAAGTATTTTTTAAATGCTCAGCAGTCCAGTTTTGTTTCCTGTTATGGTATATTAACATTTTTAGAATTCTAAAAGGAAACTAATTAAAAGTATATAGATTTTTTTATTTTAACATCAAACTGATGATCTAGATCAAGGCCATTCAACAAAACTGCTCAGAGGGACACACTGAAAGCCAGCAGCTCGAGGGCCGGACATCCAGCAATTAAAGTCATTATGTACCATATTTTCCGCCATACACGTCGCACCACCATATAAGTCGCATCAGTCCAAAAATGTCTAATAAAGTGGCAAAAAAAACATAAATATGTCGCTTCGCCATATAAGTCGCATCGATTATGCGTCACCGCTGACATCTTGCATTTGTTATGTATCACCACTGACCAACCAGAAATGTGGGCCGGTATTGTGCCAAAAATCGATTGGCTGCCAAATGGCGGCCGTGGGAGCGTGCACGGGAAGACTTCAACAAGAATTTAAGAAGATTAACACTTAAAAACTTTTTTTATTCGCTCGAAATTATAGCAAAGGTGTGTCTCAGTTTTACTTTTCCTTTATAAATGCACTTTGACGGTCAAATCAACTGCATTTCAAAAATCGATTTGCAGCTGCGGAAGCGCACAGAGGGAGGACTCATTGTGCATTTCTTCGAAATTTAACAAGATAATCACCTAAAAATAATTATTTGTTTGCACGACATTATAGTAAAGGTGTGTCTCAGTTGAACTTTTCCTTAATAAAGGCACTTTAATAGTCAAATCAGCTGCATTTCGCCTGGGCGGCGCAGCGAAATGCAGCTGATTTGATGTTTGCTCCAGGAGTTCTGGAGCGAGAAGAAGGTGGCTTGGTATGGCAAGCCAAGTGGCTCATTAATAGTCACTTTTACCTATTAATGAGACATTTGGCTTGCCATATTACTCGAGGGCCCTCTAGTGGCTGAAAATGGTGGTGTTCAATATTTTCTCTGTCAGAATGAATGAAATCGTCAGATCTCAGCCAAAAATTGGGTTATAAATATGGGGGAAAACATAAATAAGTCACTTCACCATATAAGTCACAGGGCATGCTAATTTATGTAAAAAGGTGTGACTTATACAGTGAAAAATATGGTAAATAAACCAAAGTTTACAATGATCTGTTACCTTTTAAATGTGTTTATTTTATTGCATTGAGTCATTAATGCAATAAACAGAACCCAAAACCCAAAACTCAAACCCAGAAACCCCTGCTCCCCCAAAAGTTTTTTTTTATGAAGTGGGCCGGATTGAAGTCAATCGTGGGCCATTTCCGGCCCGCGGGCCACCAGTTGAATAACCCTGATCTGGATACAATAATTTTCAGTCAGGTCATCTGGACAGTTTCTTTTTTTGCTGAAACGTTTCACCTTCCATCCAGAAGGCTTCATCAGTCAAAGAAACGCACAACACAAAACTGATTCTTCCCCCAAACAGTACTCCAATCAAGAAGAAGAATCAGTTTTGTGTTGTGTGTTTCTTTGACTGATGAAGCCTTCTGGATGGAAGGTGAAACGTTTCAGCAAAAAAAGAAACTGTCCAGATGAACTGACTGAAAATTGTTGGATTGTATACCTGGATTATTGGGCATGGACTTTTTTGGCCTGATTTAGATACATATATAATATACATTTATCAAATTTAATTTATTAAACAGATTTGTTAATGAACTGATCACAGTTTTCTTGGTTGTTTCTAATTGCTGATTTTCTGTTTTCCAATTCTGGCTGATTTAGATATTTTTTTTTTTTTAGAATAATAATTAACTTATACACATTTTTGTTCACATTTCTGTATGAATAAAAAATTTGTCTTTGTCTTCATGTTAAAATGTTTACAGTTAAAGAAAATCTGTTTTATTTTTCACATTAAAGCCCTAAAACTTCTCAACAGTGCCTTGAAAAAGCCTTCGTGAACTTTTTTACATTTTGCACAGCTTTCATAGGAATTTACTGGGATTTTCTGAGAAAAACCAATACAAAGTAACATATGATTGTGAAGTGGAAGAAAAATGTTGCGTGGTTTTAAGAATTTTATACATATAAAAATCTGAAATGTGTGACCTGTATTTGTATTCAGCTCCCCTGAGTCATAACTTTTTAGCAATATTATTTGTAACAATTACAGCTCTGAGCCTTTAGAGATATGTCTCTACCAGCTTTGATATTTTTGGCCCATTTGTCTTTGTGGAAAAACCCTAGCCCACTCAGATTGAGTAGAGAGTGACCATAAACGATGGGGTGCCATTTGTAAAGTTGCACAGTCAAAAATTAACATAACATTCATAAGAAAAAAAAAGCTTTTTTTTTTTTTTCAAGGTCAAATTTTCACCATCTTATTCATACATTTGTAAATGTCATAGTTCCAAACTAAATGTTTAACTTACAAGTTAACTATTTAGTTAGCAAGCTAAATATTTAGTTCCACACTAAATATTTAGTTTACAAACTAAATGTTTATGTCCAAACTAAATGTTTAATTTACAAATTAAATATTAAACTTGCAAATTAAATATTTGTTTGGGAAAATAAATGTTTAGTTTGGAAAATAAATATTTTGGTCCGAGTTAAATGTTTAGTTCACAAATTAAATGTTTATTTTAGAAATTAAATGTTAAGCTTGGAAAATAAATATTTAGGTTCAAGCTAAATATTTAGTTAGCTTTTTTATTTTAGAAATTAAATGTTAAGCTTGGAACAGTATATTTAGGTACAAGCTAATTATTTAGTTAGCAAATTAAATATTTAGTTGAGGAATTAAATGTTTAGTTTGGAAATGAAATATTTTATTTGGACAATAAATATTTAGTTTGGAAATTAAATATTTAATTTAAATCTAAATATTTATTTCACTAAATAAATATGTAACTTACAAGTTAAATATTAAGTTTGTAAATTAAACATTTATCTTGGACATAAACATTTAGTTTGTAAACTAAATATTTAGTGTGGATCTAAATATATAGCTTGCTAACTAACTATTTAACTTGCAAGTTAAGTATTTAGTTCATAAACTAAATATTTAGCTTTTAAATGAAATATTTAGTTTGGAACTATGACATTTATAAATGTATGAAAGTACATGGCAAAAATATGACTTTTTGAAAAAAAAAAACTTTTTAATTTTTTTTTTATGAAAGGTTAAATAAACCAAAATATTGCTGTTAATTTTTGACTGTAACTTTACAAACAACACCCCATAATAAACAGCTTTTTTTTTGTTTGTTTGTTTGTTTTTCCACATATTCTCAATTGGATTTGGATTTTAACTGGGCTACTCCCTACATGGCTTAGGGCAAATTACAAATGAGACTTCTAATGGCTTTTTTCTCACCACTCCCATAAAGGATTTGAGTGGTAGTTGTCATGGCAACAGACTCTCCCACCTGAGCTCTGTGTCTGTGTCTCCTCCAGAATTACCATAGGCTTCTTGGCTGCTTCTCAGGTTAATGCACTTCTTGCCCGGCATGTTCGTATAGGAGGACTGCCATATCTAGGTAGGTTTATGTATGTCATAAAGTGATGGATTGAACTTGAGGTGCTCAAAGCTTGGGATATTGTTTTATAGCCTAACTCTGTTTAAAACTTAGCAGCTTTCTGGTGTGCTCCTTAGTCTTCATGATGCTTTTTGATCACTATTGTTTTGTAGCAGAACTCTGAGGCCTTGAGATTAAATCACACACAGGTGGACTCTGTTAATTAGGTTGCTTCTGTTGGTAATTGATTGAACTGGATGGTCGTGGTATCACAGTAATGGACGATGAATGCAAACGCGCAACACATTTTCAGATTTTTACTTGTTAATTTTTTTTAAACATATAGCCTTTTTCTTCCACTTCACTACTATATAACGCACTATGCACTACTTTGTGCTGAACTATCACAAAATAAATTGCAGTAAAACACGTTGAAGTTTGTGGTTGTGACAAAATGAGGAAAAGTTTGAGAGGTGTGATGCACTTTATATGACAGGATTTATGTTTTAATTTTTACAAAACCTCATTTCAAAACAATCTGCCCCAAAGTCACACATAATACTTGAAAAATGTGTTTGATGTGTT
Organism: Nematolebias whitei; assembly: GCF_014905685.2. NCBI lineage: Eukaryota > Metazoa > Chordata > Actinopteri > Cyprinodontiformes > Rivulidae > Nematolebias > Nematolebias whitei. The sequence continues at coordinate 26,838,263 of NC_056517.1, forward strand.
AAATCAGGGCTATTCAACTGGCGGCCCGTGGGCCAAATCAGGCCCACAGGTGTGCCCAGTTCGGCCCAACAATGGGTTCATTTTTAAATAAAACTTGATTTTAAATCATAAAACAAGTTTATGAGAATAACTGCTGAATGTCCAACCCCCCTGAGCAGTTTAGTTGACTAACCTTATGTTAAATCGTTAAACTATTGACTTTATTTTAACTTTAGCAGCACAGCGGCTTATTGTTTAGCACTGTAGCCTCACAGCAAGAAGCTCTTGGGTTCAATCCCCATTTAGGACCTGGGATCTGTCTGTGTGAAGTTTGCATGTTCTCCTCGTGTTAGTGCATTTTTATTTTCCCCGTGCACAGTCCAGTCTGTTAGTCTGCCTTCAGGCTCAGGCCTCCCTTGGTAAAGCAGATATGTGATGTCAGTGGGATTTGCCTGGTTTAATAAAACTTAATAAATAATATGCGATTGTTTTATTAATTAATATTTTGCATTATTCTATGCCACAGGTGTCAAACTCAATGCCCGGGGGCCAAATGTGGCCCTCTTTGACATTTATCTGGCCCCCCAAGATGATGAGAAATGTAAAATACTTTTGTCACTTGAATTTTTTTCAGTAATTTTTGAATATGATGTCAAATGCACCACAAATAATGTCAAATGAGACCAATCAAACTCTTGCTGAGGAACCTCTGACCAAGAAAAGATGTTGGGTATCTAACTTGAGTTAATGTAGTTTCTGAAATCGGCTCTTAGTTTGAAAAAGGTTTTAATTTTGGCCCCATTTTATAATTGAGTTTGACACCCCTGTTCTATGCCATCTGCTTTTCCTTAGTTAAAGTCTATGTGTACTATTGACCATATACTAAGCCTTTACACACAAAATGAAGCTTAAATCTAGAGAGAAACAAAAATCAGATATGAGGAAGATAAGGATAAACGAGCCTCTGGCATGTCAATATTAGTGAGAACTGATTAATCCTTAGCCATCCAGACTAATCATGCCTAGTTTAGCCTGTAGTAAAAACAGTTTCTCCTTGGTTGCATCTCTGCCTGCAGCCCTGCTTGTCTTAAACATTCTCCTTTTCACCACAGGCTCGTTCAGTCTTGTGCGCTTGATTTGGTCTCCACAAGCATGTGGTGTGAATTCATCGTCCAACGTTAAAGTGTGTCACAGCGTGGGCAATACAGTAACACCTCCCTCTCTGATTGTCTTATAGTCAACCAAGAAGAGCAGCAGTGAACCCAGCCCTTATGTCCAGTTCATAGTTGGTCATAAAACACTCGAGAGTAAGGTGAGGATCCACATCTGCATTATTCATTTTATCCACCCTCTTTTATATATATATATATATAAATTTTTTTTACATTGATTTGTTCTTTGACATTTAATTCTGTTCTGATGAAAAATGATTAATTTTGGTGCTGCTCAATATTTTCACTTATTTAACCTTTAGCCACATCTGATGATGTAGGTATTTGCCTACACACAGTCCACCTTTTCATGAACTGTATGTGGAGCTTCCTGTAACAGAATATATTCTATGACTGTAAGGGAGCCATGAAAGGGAAACTAGATGGAAATATAAAGAAGGATTATAAATACACAGATACCATAAAATTCAGATGAAATGTGTTTATCAGCTTTTGGAATATGAAAATTTCCGATTAGAATTCAAAGGGAGAAGGAAGACCCGTTATTTGTGTTTCAGTTAGGAAATGAATGATTCCCAATAGAGGGAAATGCAAAGTCCAGAGAATGAAGGGATGGGCCATGAACACACTTTTAAAAATAATGTGCAAATGTGAGAAAATTAAATGTAAATGCAAAAATACACATGTAAATGTAAGAAAGGCTCGTTGTCGAGCTTCTACAACTGCAGCTTGAAACAAAAAGAAATGCAAGAACAGAATCTAACAAGGTTAAGTCAGGTCATCTGGATGGATTCATCTTTGTTGAAATGTTTCATCTTTTATCCAAAAGACTTCTTCAGTCTGAAACCCTGCAAGAACACTCAGCCTTATAATCAGCTCTTTGTCATAGTGAACCAACCAGTTTGCTGTCAGAATTGGTTGTTCATGTGCAAAAGGAGGACCATCAGCCTCACAGTGGATCATTAGTGCCCCAACAAAGTTACAGAGTAAAGCCAATCAGATCTTGTGCTTAAAGTGATAGTTCAGATCTTTTGAAGTGGGATTCTGTGGAATTGATTTTTATTTTACTTGTTGTGGCTAACTCTATGAACGACTTCAGACTGAAGAAACAGATTTTAATTCTGGCTTTGTTTGGTTCCCCAAATTCTGAAAAGTCATGACCCACAAATTGCCTGCGGTCACCACCGTGGCATTTGGGCATCCAATCCGATCCAGCCCCAGCCCATAGCCATCATTTCCGTACCCCACCCAACCTCACGAATTAACAGTAATTACAGGTCCGAACCCGAAACCCCACCCCTCGACATTTTTAATTAAGGTTTGACTGCTTATATAGTTATTAACGGTCGGCAGACGGGCGCAGCTGAATAAAAGGGGCAGAAGATCAGAGCTGAGGGGGTGTTTGTCCTTTCATGGCCATCAAAGTGCATTAAATCCCTGCTTCTGCCTGCATTCTGCATTATTCAGACACGGACCATGCTCTGACACATCTGTTTTGGGATCTCACCTGTTTGGGTCATAGGTTGCGCGCGTCCTCTGAGTGCAGCGGCTGAATGAACATCCATTTGGGCGATGGATCGCTTCCTGGCAGTATAGCCCCATCTGAAGCTTAACTGAACTTTATTTGGCCTCTTTCAAGGACGGTCAGCTCGCGGTGAAATTGCCACATGCGGCTGGTGAATATATGGCAAGCCCTGTTGTCAAGTAATTCAAATGTATGGCAAGCCATGTTGCCATATAACTGGATCACGGCTGATGCACTGATGCAATCAAAAGCCCGTCACTGACCCGGCCCACCCATCCAGCACATTATTATGGCCCGGCACGCCCTGAATTTGAGTCGGGCGGGGTCGGGCTTCAGGCCCGAGTTAGAAATGACAGCCCTACTGTGGGCCGCCCAAAGTCAACAATCAGCATCATTCCAAGGAGAGGGGACTAAATACAGACAATGGTTATGGCTAAAGGATTGACTGTAGCAGAAACTGTGACCATGGGTCATTCATGGGCTTGACCAGCTGCTTAACAAGCTGCTTAATGTGCCTCCAAAATTACATAAGCTGAGTGAGAGCTAAGCTGAAGCTAATGCAAAACAAAGATGGTGGATGGATGGATGGATGGATGGATGGATGGACGGACGGATGGATGGATGAAAGGACGCATGATAACTAATTATTTATTTCTGTCATTTAAAAAGTCATCCAAAACAGGTAAGATATTTATCATTTGTAACTTTTCCAAAGAGCACTTCTTCAAAAGATTTGAACTATCCCTTTAAGCTGATTAGGATTTTGCTTTGTAAAATCTGTGATATTTTCTCTCTTGGTCTGTTCTGGTGTTGAATATCTTTGACTTTCATCTGACATTATCAACAGTATAAACAGGACTTTCAGTCTCTGTGAATTATTAATATTGCATCAAAGCAACAGAAATATTTTATATTTTAAAACTTTTTTTAGTCTAAACCCTTCTTGTTATTACATATTTAGCTTCCAGTTGATACAATAGGTAAGCATGTTTTCATTTAATTTGATTTCTTATTAATGTGTTGGTATTTAGTGGTAATAAATTCATTGGTTTGGCAGAGATGAAAATGAAATTTAAACTTGTCACCTTGCCTACAATGAGCCTTAAATAATTTATGCAATCACTTCATATGCAAATTGAATACACTGCACTCTTCAAGCTTCAATTGAAAATTATACTCAATAATAATAAGACAGTAGATTTTTCTAACAGAGTAAGATAAATTAACTAAATAAATATTTGTGTATAGGTTATGAGCAATATAGGGTTTAATATTTAGACAGGTTTTAAATCAGAATTCCTATTTAAAAGTGTTCAAATACTTTTGTGATATTTCTAGTTTTAAATAAAGCCTATGATGAATAAAAAGTTACAGCTGAGATGATTTTTCAGGACTGTGCTCCTAATTTGAGGCTTCTTGGTCTAATGAGTACTTGTTTGTCCCGAAAGGTGCGATTCAAGACCAGGGAACCTCTGTGGGAAGATTGTTTCCCGTTCCTCATCCACAATCCCAGGAGGCAGGAGCTGGAGGTGGAGGTAACACTACTGTACATTAGACATAGCCATTTGTGAATCATGCTTTATGACAGAGGGGAGTTGGCTTGTTGATTTATGTTGCTGTTTTTACTGCTAGATAAAAGATGAGAAGCACAGATGCACTCTGGGTAACTTACGGGTGCCTCTGAGTAGCCTGCTGACGGAGGAGGACATGATGCTGACTCAGTGCTTCCCTCTGAAGAACTCGGGGCCCAACTCCACCATCAAACTGAAGATGGCTCTGAGGGTAAAACCAGTTACAAGTTGTTCCTTCCACGCAGAACAGGTGCTCCAAAACCTGCAGACTAACAGCACAAATTTATTATCGAGAGTTGGAAAATGTTTGAGTTATTGATGCAACAATGTAAAGCAGTAATGGCAAGTTAACTCCTTTATTACACGTGTTTATTGATATGATAAACAAACAAATAAATGAATACACACACAAGTACACACACACGCACATACAGGAAGGAAGGAAGGAAGGAAGGAAGGAAGGAAGGAAGGAAGGGAGGAAGGGA
>NC_056517.1:26843094-26852750 GCF_014905685.2 Nematolebias whitei
GCCTGTGCACGGTGGCTCTGGATGTTTCTACTCCAGACTCAGTCCACTGCTTCCGCAGGTCCCCCAAGGTCTGGAATCGGCCCTTCTCCACAATCCTCCTCAGGGTCCGGTCACCTCTTCTCGTTGTGCAGCGTTTTCTGCCACACTTTTCCCTTCCCACAGACTTCCCACTGAGGTGCCTTGATACAGCACTCTGGGAACAGCCTATTTGTTCAACAATTTCTTTCTGTGTCTTACCCTCTTGCTTGAGGGTGTCAATGATGGTCTTCTGGACAGCAGTCAGGTCGGCAGTCTTACCCATGATTGCGGTTTTGAGTAATGAACAAGGCTGGGAGTTTTTAAAAGCCTCAGGAATCTTTTGCAGGTGTTTAGAGTTACGTCATTGATTCAGATGGTTAGGTTAATAGATTGTTTAGAGAACCTTTTCATAATATGCTAATTTTTTGGGACAGGCATTTTGGGTTTTCATGAGCTGTATGCCATAATCATCAGTATTAAAACAATTAAAGACCTGGAATATTTCAGTTGGTGTGCAATGAATCTGAAATATATGAAAGTATAATTTTTATCATTACATTATGGAAAATAATGACCTTTATCACAATATGCTAATTTTTTGAGAAGGACCTGTATTTTTTCACTGCATGAAATTCTGTGGAAAAGTCACATTTTTTTAAAACTTTTGTTTCATTTTGTAAACCTTTATTGAAAAAGGCAAACATTGTAAATAACTTCAACAAAATCTTTGTACAATGAGCATAAATAAATCAAATAAAAACACCAAAGGTTCTTTTAACAATGTGTTCACTTTCACTGTTATGTTTCCAGAGTTTTCACTCTTTTAGATCAGCTGTTTTACATTTAAAACCATTTGTGTTGTTCTGCTCTCAGCATCTTATTGTTTTCAGTGTCTTAATCCATGACTCAGCAGTAAGTTTTATTAACGGCTGTCATGTAAGGCTGGGTCATGTTGGTCTATCAGACAAACAAGAGTGTATTTTAAAGATTTTTTAAAAATCAAATCTGAGTCAATCAAGTCTTTTTTTCTTGCTTGCTTTTTGTTTAAATAAATCCTTAGATAAAATTAACAAAAAGAGTCCGGTAAAGCCAGACACAGAAGCTGTGTGGGGTTTCCAGAGCAGGTCACTAATCCAGACTAGGGCTTTGTCGTGTGCGTGATTAATTTATGATTGTTGTCTTTGTTGATGTGCATTTGTGAGTCTCAGTTCCTCAGCAGGGTGTAGTGTTCCTAACATGTGGATTTTATTTGTAGGTTGGAGATCAACGCCGAGCATCAACCAAACTTAAAACTGCAGTCGTCGTAACTCTTTTTATACGACAATATTCACTTTAAGTCTGTTTTAGGCAGATAAAATTAGAAATGTATAAAATCTGAAACATCTGAACAACAACTCATCACAGTGAGTAAATAAGGCCTCCAGATGTTTACCGTTCTGCTCTGTTAACACATTAACAGGTCATAAGCTTACAGTGATTGTTGGATTGAACATTAACTCGGAGGATGAGAGTGATTGTTGGAGTGTAGACTTCTCTTCTTACCAACTCTGTCTCTGTCAGTTACACTAAGAAGATAATCCGGTTCCAAAATGAGCAACTTTAGACAGATCCTGGCAGAGATTGGTGAGTTTGGTTTATTTCAGAAACGCTTGGTGGCTGCTTTGTGCATCCCGAGTGTTTTTGTTGCTTTTGATGTGATCGGACAGGTGTTTACCGCCATGAGCTACCCTCACCGCTGTAACACGGACTGGATCTTGGAGCGTGGTCCCAACCTGACAGATGAAAGCAAAAGAAACCTCACCATCCCCGTGAACAGCGAAGGAAAGTTTGAAAGCTGTGAAATGTTCATACCAGTAAATAGGGATTTGGAAACGATAGAAAAGTATGGAATTAATTCAACAATAGGGTGCATGAACGGATCGGATTTTAATTTGCCTAATGGGGCTTCCAGCATAGTGACAGAGGTAAGAATGACTTTATATGTTTACAGCCACAGGAAGAAAAATAATCCTCTATGTGGATGATGAATTACTTTTCAGAACTTAATTATTTGTGATCAAATAAATGATGATGAAATGTTTCCTGGGCAGATTTGATTAAGACGTTTTTAAAGCTGTTTGGTCGTTATTTACAAATTAGATGTAGACTTTTAAATCTTGGGTGATTTTATAAATAAGCAGCACAAGCCTTGTAGCAGAAAGTGCAACCAGCAGATTTGTTGCAAGACCCCGTAAACTACATTTCGCCTGGATTAATTGACTAGAAGCTACTACTGCTGAGCTGAAAATCCTTTAAATAAGTCACAATCAATTACAATAAAAGAAATAATAATTGGTGTCATCTTAACTGAAATATCATGTAAATTGGTAAGAAAAAGGTGAAAAAAAATACAAAACTGATATTTTAAAACTTAAATATGAAGAAACAGTATTTTAAATTTCATTCAATTGTTTTATTCTTATTTTTAATTTTGGGCTTTCAATAAAACATAATGTAAGCTTAGATAGAATAGTAACAAAGTAAAAGGTTTATTAAGGTGTTAACTATGTCATTAATTAAAAATGAATTCAGATGGCAATTATATACCATATTTTCCAGCGTATAAGTCGCAGTTGTTTTTTTTTTTTGCATGGATTTGTCAGTCCTGCGACTTATACGCCGAAGTGACTTAAAAACGTTTTTTTTTTTTTTATATTCATTACGCAATTTTTGACTGACGCTTTAAATTTCAAAGAACTGCAACAGCGAGTCCTCCCGTGCGTGCTCGCTTCACTCAGCTGGTGCAGGTGGATGAACGCTGGAGAGCTAGCGGCTCTGGCCGCGATAGATGGATGGATGGACGGATGGATGGATGGGTTGATGGATGGATGGATGGCACCCAGACGAAACAAAGCTGTTTTGACCATTAAATAAATGCATAATAAACGCAACAGGTCAGCGGTGACGCATAATAAATGTGACTTATATGCCGAAGCGACTTATAGTTTTTCCTCTTCGTGATGCTTTTTTTTTTTTGACTGCTGTGACTTTTACTCCAGAAAATATGGTAATTGTAAACATAAGTATTATACTTCTCAAATAAAGTAAAATCTAACATTCAGCAATTTATGGGATATTTTTTTTTTTTGTATATTGAACAAGGTTTAAGGTTTAAGACCCTCAAATGCAGCCATAAATCTTCAGAAGTTAATTTGTTTCTTTCAGGTTCACCACTAAGCAGTCAATTTCTGAACTGGTGTCAAGTCTACCACGCACGTTGTAAAAAGGCACAAAGGGTCAAGGTGCCAGATCAGTACAGGTTAGGAATGGCTCATAGTGAAAAATTGAAATAACAAGCTAAAAATCTCATGTAGATAATATCAAATCAAATTCCCATAAGATTGTTGACCAGGACCCATAAAATCAGGCATGAGGGATACTCAGTTGTAACACATGCCAACGTTTACCTTAAGAAATGTCTGAAGATTCAAATGTCTGTCCTAAAAAAACACTTTAAGATGAACTGCAAAGAGCTCAGCTTCATGAAATAACAGAAAAAAGTTTTCTCCTAAAAATATGATGAAAAGAAGTAAGAAAGCATTCATTCATTCATTCAACCTTTATTTATACAGATTAATCTCAATGAGTCATGTGGACTCATTTACAAGAGAGACCAGATTTTAACAGAGTGATGACAACAGTGGATAACAAAGACAATAATAGACAATCATAAAGGATGCATACAAATTGAGAATAACAAGTGAAAATACAATGGTATAAAAAAAAACAGCTATACTGTAAGGCGATGTAGAAAACTGAAAAACAGGAACATGTCTGCATTGGTTTTTGCCATGAACTTAGCAGATGTTTGAAGCCACTTAGAGAAGTCACGGTTGAGAGCTTCAGATCTTTTTGCAAGATATTCCAGGAAACAGGAGCGGAGTAGGAGAAGACCCTTTTGCCTAGTTTTGTCCTCACTGAGGGGACACTGCATGTAATAATGTCTTGAGAGCGCACGCTGTAACTGCACTCACGCAGAGACATGAGTACGATAATCACAGCCAGTTATGAATCTTAGTGCACCATGATAGGCAGCGTCCAACATATGCAGGGTGCTTGTAGGAGTGTTCATGTAAATAGTCACCGTAGTCAATGGAAAGAAGGAAAGTCGTAGTTACAAGGCGTTTCCTAGCATTCAGAGTTAGACAGGATCTGTTTCTGAAAAAGAAACCCAGTTGAACTTTCAGTTTCCTTACCAAGTTTTCCACATGGAGCTTAAAAGAGAGATGCGAGTCGACCAAGATACCCAAATATTTGTAGGAATCAACAAACTCAATGGGGACACCATTCAAGGATAAAATCAAAGCAAGAACTGCTGGGACCGACTTCCTGTTTGAAAACAGCATCCCTTTGGTTTTGTCGGAGTTTAGGACAAGTTTGAGACGGAACAAATCTTACTGGATGATGTCAAAAGCAGATTGCAAAAGCTGGAAAATCAGCAACTGTTTAGCTCGACAATAAACTACTGCGTCATCAGCATAGAAATGTAAGGATGCATCAGGGATGCTCTGACCTACATTACCTATGTAGATTGTAAAGAGGGTGGGTCCTAAGACTGAGCCTTGTGGTACACCATTGTTGATTGTTAAATAACTGGAGTAAGTAACATTATGTTGAACACATTGCCTCCGCTCTGAGAGATAGTTAGAGAACCAACCAATGGTGTGAGCTGAAAAAACAATTTCTGAGAGCTTATGACATAAGATGTCATGATCCACAGTATCAAAAGTTTAGACAGATCTAAATAAAATGCAGCTTACCAGAAACAAACCAATAGGCACACCTGATGGGACTAAACAATATGAAAAGAAAGTCATGAAAATAATATGATCTTTCCCCTTGTTTTCATCATTCCCACAACAAAGCATGGTGGTAGCAACATCATGATGTGGCTCTTTTCTAAAAACATTGCTAAATACACAACATTACACAAAAAAATATTGGTAAATGAAATATTGACGAGGTTTAACTAAAAATGATAAAAGTTTTAAATAATATAACTGAAGGGTTTAATACTCAGCATATAGTATATGCCTTATTAAGTTATTCATTTTCAATTACAAGACTGATTTTACATCTCTGTATCAAAATTTTCGTTTTTTTGATACGTTGCCATGAATTGTTTGTTGTGTCAGATGTTTACTAAAATCATGCCCTTTTATTTCCAAATTTCCAAACTGGACATTAAATAATAATAAAATATCAAGATGGCAATAAACCTTTAAATGTGCATTTATTAATTTTGTGTCCACTGCACTGTCAGTTCAACCTGGTGTGTGACAGGAGCAGCTTGATAGAAGTGTCCCAGTCTGTTTACATGGCCGGCCTTCTGGTTGGAGCATTTGTTGCTGGGCAGATGGCTGACAGGTACCCACCACCAGTTTAACCACCAAGTCATTTACTTGAAAATAACTGTTATGTTGCATTGATCAATAAAATGAAACGGAACGTTCCAGTTTAACACTTCTGTCTCTCTGTTTTTAGGTTAGGCCGACGGTTTGTGATCCTGCTGTCTCTCCTCCTCCTGTTCTTGTTCGGTGTAGGTGCTAGCTTCTCACCAAACGTCTATGTTTACATCGTTCTTAAGTTTATTTGTGGCTTCTCGGTTTCTGGAATCCTTGTCAATGCATTTGTCATCGGTAGGTACAATGCACACATCGGAACTTAAATCTACCGCAGCATCCCTTTAAGCATTAATGAGGTGCATAAACTGATTGCATTCATAAAAAGACGTTTCATTGGTTGTAGTTGAGTTTTATAAACAATAAAAGCTCTTACATCTTTAAATGTGCACATTAAAAAAAATTCACATATGGTCTATTTATTATCTGCCCCATTTCTTTGAAGGTGGAGAATGGAGTGACTCGTCTAAGTTTGCTCTTTGCACCATTATCTCTCACTCTTGTTTTCCTCTGGGGTTGATGATATTATCTGGAATTGCATATTTGATCCGTGACTGGAGGCTCCTGCAGCTGGTGCTCTTCAGCCCTCTTATCATTGTGCTGGGAATCTTCTACTGGTCAGTGCTCACTCGGATAAACGTTCAAACAAAATCGCACAATAGAAGAAATGACCAAGGCTTGTTCGTCCACTAGGGTCCTTCCAGAGTCAGCTCGCTGGCTCATTACTCAGGGAAGGAAGGAGGAGGCCATTAAAGCTGTACGGAGAGCAGCTAAAGTAAACAAGAGAAATGCGCCCGAAGAGCTGCTAGAAAAAGTGAGTCAAATCAAACAAAATCTGGTCAAACTGAATGCGATGAAATGACTGACTTCTAATAAACCTGAATTATTTAGCTGGAGGTTGAAGGTACACCCAAAAAAAGAACCATGTTGGACATCTTCAGGAAATCCTATCTGAGAAAACGAGCTTTAATAATGAGCGGCGTCTGGTGAGTTTTCTGACTCCATTTTTGTAGTTTCATTCATACTCTGGCTCTCGTTTTTAAACTATGACCTTCTGAGTAGTTGGTGAAGGATACAGATAGTAGACTTTAGGTAAATACTGTGGCTTTTGAAAAACAATGACAAAGCAGTCTGTTTCTCACACACTCACCATCACTTTCTGCCCTAAAGACCAAAACATCAATCGAACCTTTTTCCATCGTCTGTTTCCCTGAAAGAAAACAGCAAAGAAAGAAATAATCACAGGCTGCAATTCTTTTGAACAAACTTTTGCCAAGTCTGTTTCATCTGCATTGTTGTCAGTATGGCTTGGTAGAGGTACTGATAGCATTTTTCTTAAAATCTTTGGACAGAGATATGTTATAAAGAAGATAAAATACATGTATATCTTTAGTAGAGTAGATCAGGGGTTCTCAAACTTTTTGGGTTCAGGGACCTCCTCATAACCTTCATGTTTATTAAATAATTTTCTTCTATACGTCTCTTTAATGCAATGGAAATATTTGTGTAACATAAATACTTAAGATCTGTTCTTTAATAGCTTTAATATAATTTTTATACTTTTAAACATGGGGTATTTTTCATTCAAGACACACTTAATTATGAAATGTTTTAATTTCAGCTTCCAAAAACTACAGTTTGAAAAAAAACAACAGTTTCACAAACCATTTATAAACTTTACCTATTCGTATAATGAACATACTGTAATAATGGTCTGGTGCCTTCAGACATCTCCTCCTACATGTCTCTGCGTGAGTGCAGTTACAGTGTGCGCTCTCAGGACATTATTACCTGCAGTGTTCCCTCAGTGAGGACTGAACTAGGCAATAGGGCCTTCTCCTACTCCACTCCTGTTTCCTGGAACATCTTGCAAAAAGATCTGAAGCTCTCGACCTTGACCTCTCTAAGTGGTTTTAAACATCTGTTAAGTTCCTGGCAAAAACCAATGCAGCCATGTTCCTGTTTTAAGTTTTCTCCACCGCCTTACAAGCTAGCTTTTTTTTTTTTCTTTTCTTTTCGCTACTTTTCCTTTTAACCGTCCTTTTGGTTGCTATTTCTTTTCGATTTGTTTAAAGAAAAGAAAAGAAAAAAAGATATTTAAATTTTGTATACATCTTTTGTGACTGTTTATTGTTGTCGTTGTTATTCACTGTTGTCACCATTCTTTGAAATTGGGTCTCTCTTGTAAATGAGTCCCCGAGGCTCACTGGGATTAACCTGTATAATAAATAAGGGTTGAATGAATTAAAAAAATAAATGCATCACCACTTCTTCAAATTATTACAGGAAACTATTTACATCAAACTGAACAGAATCATACAGCAAGTAACAGGGATTAATTTATAAACCCGTCCATGCTGGAACAAAAATAGTGGGTGGGGCTGGTGGTGGTGGTGGTGGGGTGGGGTGGGGTGGGGTCCTCCCCCAGAAAATTTAGACTAAAGTAGATGGGATTTCCTGCATTTTGGTGTATTATAACGGGTTGGTAAACATCTACGTGCTTGTAAAAACATACTTTTTTTTTTTTTTTGGACCCCCAAGCACCAGGTTGTGGACCCCTAGGGGTCCGGGGACCCCAGTTTGAGAACCACTGGAGCAGGTGAGGCTTAAAGGGATGTTAAAGTAGAATTTTATGGAAAGGTAAGGTAAATAAAATATTTCTTGTCATAGACAGCTCTTAGAGAAGGTTCAGTTTGGCTAAAAATTGTTTAAAGAGTTTCTGACTGAGTGGGACCAAAACCAAAGTGGATTGCTGTCTTTTATAAACAAATCTAAATCTAAATTTTCTTATGATTTTATAAACTTTTAAGTCACAATCCGTTTCACTTTACAATGTTTTTCAAGCAGAATTATTAGAATATTCTAGCTCAGGGGTGCCCACACTTTTTCCCTGTGAGGGCCAAATTTAAAATCTATCAGGGGGCTGCAGGCCAAATGAAAACATATAGTTCATGAAATGCAAATCCTTCTTTAAGTAAAGTCAATTTATTTATTATACAGTTATTTAACCTTTGATTCTGAATAAAGAACATTACAGAACACAAAATATAACAAATGAGTCATAGATAAGAAATTAAAACAAATGTTGAAATTTTGGCATTTCAGTATGTGGTGCAAAATGTAAAAAAAATGCACGTCCAACATCAACACAATTAACAGCAACAACAATATGAACATAAATAAACAGTCCCATATATACGGTAGTCAATGGGCCGACTTTTCCATCTAACATCATAACCCTGTATGCATAGTTTCATTCCACCACATGTACTACATGTGGTGGAACGACAAATAAAGAACCTTGAATCAATGGGTGGAGTGACTGAGTGAAAACATATTGATTCTTCACAGGAACTTTTAACATAGTAACGAGGACAGTTTAGCGGGGCCAACTCAAATGGCTTGGCAGGCCAACTTTGGCCCGTGGGCCCCACTTTAGGCACCTCTGCTGTAGCTGGAAGTACCCCGGACTGCACTGGATGTGCTGCCGATATTTTCTGATATTTGCTCTTGTAAACAACCAGAGAGTTTTATGTAAATAACTGTTTAATACAAAATTCAAAGCAGTGTGAAGGATTGTATAATAAAAGTTTGCTTGAAAGTTTTTAGGCTGGTATTTTTAATGTAGTCGCAATCTGCTTTGTTCTTGACACCACTTGGACTAGCCACTACATCTCCAGTCTATTCAGCTATCTATCTACTGGTTTCTACTTATTTGTGGTCGGGTTGTTGAAAGCACCAGGTCGTGAAAATCCCTCTTCATAGCAACACTCTACAGCTTCTTATTGGAGAGTGAGGTGAATCCAGTCAGAATTAAATGTTCTCTTTCTAAAATGCTGTTCAAAAAGTTATCTGCAGCAGGTAAGATGATAATTGTTCGTGACATTTTGAAATAACCCTACTTTAAGTGACTGTAACGCTCATGTTTAACAGGTTTGCAACAAGTCTGATGTACTATGGACTCAGCCTAAACGTTGGCAACTTTGGTTTGGATATTTACCTCACACAGTTCATCTTTGCCGCAGTGGAGTTCCCTGCTCGTCTGGGCACGCTGCCTCTCCTCCAGCACTTTGGAAGAAAGTTCTGTCAAGCAGTAGTGCTGCTGTTTGGAGGTTTAGCCTGTCTTGGGATTCTCACAATACCAAAAGGTAATTTAATGTTTGTTGTCTAACACAAATACGCTTGTTTTTAAATTTA
>NC_056517.1:26852850-26861228 GCF_014905685.2 Nematolebias whitei
ATATATACACACACATACATAATGTAATATTATAATAAATAAAATAAATATAGTTCTGAAAATGCGTCAACTTAAAAAAGCATCTATCTTAATCCAAAACTTTTCTATGTCTTTTCCCAAGACAATTAATTTAAAGTTCCTTAAGTTTTATTTAGAATATGCTGGTTTTTACAAATGCAAGTGAATTTTTTTTTTTTAAATTTTTTTATTAAGAATATTTGCGGCCAGGTGGAGATTGTCCAGGGGCCACTTTTGGCCCTCGGGCCATACATTGCCCAGTTTGGGCATAGAGTTTTGTTTTTTTCTTCATGTTATTTTACTCTGTTGATTCTTCACAGTTCCTATAAGCAAGCAACCAGTCAATTCTTTTAAATATATACAAAAAAAAAGTACTTTGACAAGAGAGATTGCAATTTTTCTGCGATTTAAAAGTCAGAGTTGACACGTTTCATGTCTATTTCAGTCGGTTAATGAGTGACTCAAAACTCAAGCCATTCTTGGAAGAAAAAAAAAAAAAAAGGGAGTTCAGAACCTGAACCCATGATGTGAAAAATTAACATGGCTTGCTGAAAAAGTATTTGGTTATGATGGGTTGCACATGTAGCTGCTCACACTCGGGGAGAGTGATGGTGCCAGCTAAACAGGATGAGTCACAATCATCATCAGAGTCTGACCTCCTGCTGGCCTGAACCAGGAGGGGAGGAGTGAGGAAGGAAGTGAGGGGAGTGGGAAGGCACGACCGGGCCCTGCTCCAGGACGGACACTCCCTCAGATGATGCGGAGGCTTTTACTTCACCTCAAAGAAAGGTTATTTCACCAAACTGTTTTTTTTTTTTACTTCAAAATTACTTACAGCTGCTGCAGCTGGAAAAACCAGCTAAAATCTGGGTTATTCTCAGCTCATATTGTCATACTTATGATTAAAAAGCTGTGATTTTATTTTATTTAATTTATTAATAATTCTAGATTAAGAGATATTTGCATTTAAATCTCATTAAAGTTTACTTCAGGTCAGGAAAAAAAGACTGCTGTCACATCAACAACCTACTGTAAACTCTCTCTTTAAGCTGTTTAATGTGCCCCAGGCAAGACACAACCAGTCACTCTACAGGAACTTCCACTCCTTGTGTGACCTGTATGCGCATCTCGTCTTGCCCGAATGTTACACCAGGTCAGCACTCCAAGAAAAGAAAGAAAAAAGAAAAAAAACAATGAAGTGGGAGTTTGTTTTTTCTGCAGTAGGTAATTATGCAAAAGCAGACAAAGATAAAGATGCTCGAGTCAAGGGCAAAAGGCAGACACCTTCGCGCCAGCAGTGTTATTGTTACTGCTGCAGTCAGATATTGTTGTCTCCATCACACACACATGATAAATGAATCACCTTGCAATAGGTCAGGCCGGCTCACGCTCCCAACAAAAACACAAACAAAGCAAAAAACGGGCCTCCAATAAACAGTGGCGATCACCAGCGTCTTACATTACAGATCAAAAGAGAAAAAGATGCTGCTAAAATCCCCCCCCCCCCCATCCACAAATGTGCTTGAGCACAAACTAATCTCCAAATGCCTCATATCACAGCAGGGGATTTGCACTGAAACAATCTGCGAGCACCTGAATGCAGCATCTGTTGCTCACTTATCGGACAACATGTGTGTTCCAAATGCTGCAACATAATATCGGTGTGTGGAGGGTGAGGGGGGTGGGGGGGGCACCTTGCCATCATTTCTACCCCAATTTTCTGGTAAAAAAAAAAAAAAAAGGGAAAACAAACCTTTGAGGCATTCTCGGGGGAGTACATATACAGCCAGCTAAGCAAAGTCTTTTTAATTAAAAGCTGCAGTGAGACAGAAGGGGGTGGAGAGAGAAAGATTGGGGGTGGGGGGGTAGTGGTGTCAGAACTGGGTCATTGTCTCCTGACTGCAGTCTACCTGACACATTGATTTGTTAATCCTGTTCAACCGGCAGAAACAATGGCGAGGGGTTAATCCTGGCAAGGGGATGGTTTGTAGTCAATCTGGAGCTTCTCAGCCGCTGCAGCCACAGAGCAAGGGCCAAGAGGAGAGAGAGGATGGAGACGGAGGAGCAAGGGAGGGGTTAAACAGACATGACTCATTTGCAAAAGGGTGGAAGGACAGAGGGAGGAGAAAACAGATCAAAGATGAAAAACAGAAGCATCCAGAGCTAGCTCCTGGAGAAGCCTTTTAAGTGTCTGCTCTAAATGGAGAATGGATGCGATCGGACAGCTGAGCCAGAGAGGCAGCGTGGCATGTTTTCACTAAATTATGCATCACTGTCATTCCATCAAGCGCACACAGGCAGACAGATAAAGGACGCATCCGCCGAGGTGCTCCCCAACCAGTTGCCGCAGAGTTGGGGGGATGATAAATCTCTGGCGAGGAGATTTGTCACCAGAAGTACTACACAAATCAGAAGTCTGATATCAGTCGGATTAGATTATCTCGATACACGCAGCTATGCAACTCCCTCATCTGGAAACAGAATTTACAGTCATTATTGTAGATATTAGGATGTAAACGTCGTACACATCCTTCCTTTAACTCATCCCAAAAATCACGTAAAGAAGCAATTTTGGTAGAAATGTGCAAAGGTCAAAAAACAGAAAATAACTGTTTCCATGCAAACTCCTGCCCTGCAGCCTGACAGGACAAGTCACAGTTGACTTTGCCCCCTTGCTCCGCCTGTCCAGCCCCTTCGCAGCTGATAACGGAGAGGGGGGCGACAACTTGTGCTAATCTTGGCCCTCTGAGAGCATTTACATGGCACGCTGACAACCTCGCAGTCTGAACGACTGGCTGAGTGCTCATAAAATGTGATAATGATGAGCCTGGGAGTCCTGTGTGAATGCGTGTGTGTGGTCATGTCTGGGCAGGTCACACACACACAGGCTTCAAGGAATTGTACACCTCCACCTTTGAGGTAATTGATAAAGGCTCCAGAGATGACGGAGGGCTGATCTGCTCCCTGCACAGCTGGGTAACATAAAAAAAAAACCAGCCACTTCTGGCTCATTACTCAAAGCCAGCTGTCAGTCAGAAGTGCGCCACCTGCTGGAGCGGAGCAGCCACAGCTCCTGTTTTCCTCCTCTATGAGCCTGTTGTTCGCAGAAAGGCCCACCATGGCTGTGCCACAGAAACATTCTGTTCTCTCACCCTGTGCACATGCAGAGTCCAAAAAAAACAAAAAAAAAAAAACGGAGAGAGGTAGTGGGAAGGAGGAGGACGGATTGTACAAAACAAATAAATAATGTCATGTCTCCAGGCCACAGGAATTCCTCTCTGGCAGCGATACTCCAGCTGGAACAGTGGGAGAAGAACACAGGCTCTATCTAACCCAGATGTGCTCTCTGCTGCTAACCACTGGAAAGTCTTACTCCCCTAAAGGCATTTGAGCAAAGCCCCTTTTTCCTTCAGCCGCACCTGACTGGTTATTACTGCACGTGGGCCTCACATGCCCTTCAAGACCACGTTTCAAAGACACAACTCATTAGTTCTGGACAAATGCAGGAATTAAAAACAGCCAACTGGAGGCGATCTGCTCTGGAAGTTTGTGTGGAGGAAGGGAGAGGAGGAGGGTTCAGGGGGTCGTGCACCCGTCTGGGACACTTGCTGTATGGAATGCTGGGAGAGGACAAAGCCAGATGGGAGCTTTCTGCTGCTGTGTTGAAGACTGTCAGCAGGCTCTCTCTTCCTCCTCCTCCTCCTCTTCTCTCTCTCTTCTCCAGGCACAAAAGCTGATGGGGGCCATCCTGCATGACCGAAATGAAGCAGGCACAGACAACCTTGTCTGAACCCAGCTTTCTGCTGCCGCCTCCTCTCCCAGCTGGGATGATAGATACCAGAAGTGTGCATGAGCTTCCTGAGGTTGTGAAACAAGAAAAAAAAAAAAAAACAGCACTGCACAGGAAGTGGCCATCCAGATTATCTCGGCTTTGTGACAGCTGCAAGCACCGCAAGGTTAACTGAAGACTAGATCACATGACGGACATGAGGAAGTTAGAGGGATGATGTTTGTTATGGGGGGGAAATCCTTCAAATATCCCAAAGAGGTGATTTAAATGAAGCAGACGGGTCAGGTTCAGGAATTAAATACATTTTTATGGGTATAAAAAGGAGTTATTGGACGTGTTTTTTTAAATAACAGGAGAATGCATGGCCTCTCTGTAAACAAAGGATCATTCAGCTCTGGTTCAAGAAAACATGATTCCAAAAATTATCCGGATGAGGTCGCGCTAGAGACGGTTGAAGCAGCTGTGAGAAATAATAAAAGAACCACTGACAAGTAGAAGAAGAAAAAAAAATTAAAACCACCGTTCATGCGCGGAAAATAACAATAAAAGAAAGAAATACGGAGCGCGCACTGACTTTTTTTATTATTTATTTTTTTGGATGGGGAGGGAAAACCAAATCAGCAAAGTTTACCATCAGAAATGAGTGATAATGAGGAGAAATGCTGTTTGCTTACACAATTTTTAATTTATTATTTTTTTAAGGGGCAGCGCTCTCTTACAGTCACCATGCGTAAAATATGCGTAAAATCCATCCAAACATATTTACAATCAATAAGAAATCACTTATCAAATTAACATGACCCTTTTTTTTTTTTGGAAGTAGGGGGAGTGAGCAAGCTGCTGTCCCCCCCCCCGGCAACCAATCATTCCTCGTGATTAATGCGTTCTAATGACAGCAGCCCTGTCAGCTGTGCGCGCGGCTGTAGTGCCTCCAGGAGTTACAAGAGGCGCACCAGCACCGCTGAAATCAAGACAAGAAGGCGAACAACTCCGGCTCACACAGAGCTCATCAAAGAGTTCACACAAATACAGCCACGACCACACAACACCGCGCGTGAGACCACTCAAGTTTCCATTTACACAAATTACGCAGCAATCAATAATAACCATATTCATAATAACAAATGAATAGCTGGCAGTTTTTTCTTCCATCGTGAAGGTAAGGACTTGAAGCTACAATCATATCAGCCAACTTAAGCGTTCCGACAGAATCTCAGCAAAAAAAGCCCCAAATTAACTCGTCACTCAGTTTCACGCACCGCAGGGGGTTTAAACGAGTCCGACACGCGAACAGAAACATTTAAACTACTTCGCTCTCCCCTTCGGCTGAGGTGAACCTATAAAAACACGGCGATCCGAACAGCCAAGTCCCGGTTCTGGGTGTCCAACACTCACCAGTCCAAGTGTCCGATCAGCATTAGGGATAAAAAAAAAGAGCTCGAGTGGAAGTAATCCAAAATGGCACAAAAGGGGAAAAAAATAAAATAAATAAAACGCAGCGTTTATCCTGGTGTATAGAACCCCAGCTTTCGGTGCTATTGTCTGCCCGTGCGTGTGTGTGTGAGGGAGAGTGCGTGCGCTCAGCACGGAGCTCTTCTCTTGTCTGTAGCAGACTGACGAGAAGCGTCAGTGGAAAACTCCCTCCTGGCGTCTGGTGTGACGCAGGCGGTGACACGGGGAGGCTGCCCACGCTGCTTCCTGCCCGTCCTGCTGCGTTCACGGCGCTCCTGCGATACCTGCGTGCGCAACTACACCTATCCACTCACCTGTGTCAATGAACGCAACATAGCTCCCAAGCAAATTGATTAGATTCAGATGAGGGAGTGCTGCATGCTGCTGCTTATTTCCAGTAAAAGGAAAACACTGAGTAAGCTGTGTGAGAGTCTGACTCACTGTTTTTCTTCTTCTTCTTTTTGTATTTATTTATTTAACAAAACAGAATAAAAAAAGTGGTTTGGTTTCAGAGGAAACAGCATATTTTACCATAAACTTATCAGACGGTTCAGTTTTTAAAAAAATCATAGCATCATTGACTAATGGGGAGTTTACATCAAATTGAAGCCTCTCTGAGTTTGACGTTTTAAAAAGTGCAATTCATCAAATTCAGTCGCACAGTTTTATAACTGGACTAAGTTGTGTGTAAGTGGATTGGACTCTGAACCTGTTCGAACTGGTGGCATGTGTGAAACTAACATTCCTTCCAAAAAATCACAACCCACTGCGTTGCACGCCAACGTTTTCTACAATGGTTCGATATCTGTTGGTGTTCAACATATATGATGGGGGTGACTCTTAGCTACGAGCACGTCAAATTTTATCTCAATATTTGAAAGATGAGCTGATTTATAGCCATTGTTGTGTTTGCTGAAGTCATTAGCCTGCTGTGATCATATTGAATTAGATTAACTTTTAAAGCTAATCAGTTGTAGATGTTTATGCAGTGATTGCTTTCTGAACGTTTCATTAAAAACTCTCCAGTGGTTTACGAGATATTTTGCTAACAGACAACGTCAAGAGTTAATGCTTTCGTCTTTAGCAAAGCTCTTCCACAATGAGTTGCATTTGGAGTATGTGTTGTTAATGACTCTCAGCTACAAACACGTCAAAAATTGAGCTCAACATCTGTCAAACTGTGTCAGTTATGGCCGTTTATGTGTTTGACGAGGTCAATTAGCTGTGGAGGCCACCTTAAATCAAGTTGATCCCATAGAGTAATCAGTTATGGAGGAACATCCGATGTTCATTTTCTGACAGCTGCAATAAAATATATGCTCTGGTTTATGAGATATTTTGCTAACAGACAGGCAGACTAAACAACACCAGACAGGTTAATTGAATGATTGCTGTCCTTTCGTAGCGGTCACTAATAATAACTTGGTCAGAAAGTAACCGCATACAATTTAGTTTTAAATAATTTTTGTTTGTCAACCGTTTAAGTGTAATAAAACTAAACCGAACTGTGTCGAACTAAACGTCTAAATGTAATTATGATGATTTGAAATAGGCAAAGAAATCCTTCAGAGCTTGTTTACACAAACTGCATCTTAAAATAAGCAGTCAAACGTCTGTAAAGCCGTGACGCGACACAAACCAGTGGCTGTGAGCCAGTTTCTGCCTCTTCTTCCTCATTTTGTTTGTGTTTTTAACCCGGACATCCGTGGCATTTCAGATAAATGCTTCAGACAGAAACCTGAGCAGCTGCGTGTTGTCTTTTATCTCTGATGCACCGTTTCATTTTCACTTGCAAGGACTCAAATTTTTACACTTTGTCAAAGCTGCTCACACACACACACACACACACACACACACACTCATGGTGTCTAATGTCATGGCCCATCAGAACGTGTATTCTCTGTGACATTGCAAGTGGTGAGTAAATGATGTGCACTGTTCACACTCTGGCGTAGAAAGCCACACAACTAATTGTCGTGCTGCATCATTTTCTGTTTAGTCTATTCTTTCAAATTAAAGGGCAACAATAACATGTTTAGTGTTTCGGCTTTTTTTTAAGCTCCCGTAACGCTGAAGTGAGTTGTCCTACTGGAAAACTGGAAAAGGCAAACAAAGAAATAGATGAAGGCCCAGTGTGGCTTGAGGGGATGCATGCCAGGGTTTTAGACTAAGATCATCTTATTTTGAGAAATGATGAAGTTGCAGCTGTTTTGGTCAAACCCTCAGCTACAGCATCAACTTTTAGCTCGATATGGGTCCAGTGGTTCTCAAACTGGGGTTGGCCCTTGGGGGTCTGCAAGTGAGTGTGTGGAGGTCCGAAAAACAAAACATAAATAAATATACAGTGCATATTGCAATACAGGCGCGCTGCCTAAAAAGCTAAAGGCGTAGCCTCTTCACCCGTGCTCAGAAACTGCCGGTACAAACAATACAATACAATATCCATCCATCCATTTTCTTTACCCGCTTATTCCATTTTGGGTCACGGGGGTCGCTGGTGCCCATGTCCAGCAATCACTGTGCGAGGGGCGTACACCCTGGACGGATCGCAAGTCCATCACAGGGCCACATAGAGACAAATGAGACAAACAACCATTCACTCTCTCACTCACACCTAGGGACAATTTAGAGTTACCAATCAGCCTAACATGCATGTTTTTGGACTGTGGGAGGAAACCGGAGCACCCGGAGAAAACCCACACATGCACGGAGAGAACATGCAAACTCCACCCAGAAAGGCCCCTGGACCGGGGTTTGAACCGGGGACCTGCTCGCTGAGAGGCAGCAGCTCTACCAGTTGCGCCACCGTGCTGCCCTATAATACAACTTTATTTATAAAGCACTTTAAAACAACACTGTGGGCCAAAGTGCTGAGCACTTATGTGTCTAACTGCCCACCACCACCCCTGTCGAAAAAAAAAAACCATGGACGAAGTGAGTGCCCCACCATGACAAGTTATCTAGGGGAAACACTGATTTTATATATATAGAGAGAGACACATAATCATCTATCTATCTATCTATCTATCTATCTATCTATCTATCTATCTATCTATCTATCTATCTATCTATCTATCTATCTATCTATCTATCTATCTATCTATCTATCTATCTATCT
>NC_056517.1:26861486-26868493 GCF_014905685.2 Nematolebias whitei
TTAATAAATGTAAATATTTTTTATTTCTACAGATTGTATATTTTGCTAGTGTAGTGGCTCATCAATATGAAGTAGACGATCTTTGATGTAGTCCCGGGGCGGATCCAAAATGGCGGCGGTCACGAAGGCCCCGCAGTGAGGAAGAAGAAAAAAAAACCCGACTGAATGAAGTCAGCTGACCTCAGGCTGCTGTCACGCACCGCAGTATCAACCGTTTCTCTCTCGAGGTAAGACAGTAATTTCACACTTCACGACTAGTCGACGAACATAACACTTTAGTTTTAGCATTTAGTCGCTTAAACGAACAGGTTTGATGAAAATAAAACCGTTTTGCGGCGTTTTTTGTAGCAGAAAAACGGCAGAGGCAGCAATTCTCTTTTCTTTGAACGAGGCCGAGAGCAGTCTTAGCTATCATTTTGATACCTTTACCTATACTGTTAGCTAACACCGTTCACGTTTACGGTGAGTTAAATGAGAAACGGGCATAATTCTGATTTACTGAGCAGATTTGAACGTTTTCCTACGGTGTCGGTAAAGGCTAGTCGCGATTAAACCTGTGAAAATTGACCAGCATCATCACGGACTCAAAACCCTTTCAGTTTTGTCATCGAGGAATTTATCCAAGAGACACGATCCGCTTACAAACCTGATGATCTTTACATTAATGCAAGGAGTTAACAGTTAAAATCACCCAAACACATTGGAACCGGTTTGCAGTGTAATAATAATGTGATAACCTGTATTATTGTGCTCAGTTTTCAGGGAACTGTTGTCAGCTTTTTGCAGAATTTCCACACACAGTTTGCAGTATTGCAATATTTTCCACTTCCTTAAGAAGACTCACAGCCAGCCAGTCATGTGCCAAAATCATATGACCAAGTGACTGTCCACAGCTCTAACTGGAGTTATGAGAAATCATAGACTTCTTGCAGTACATTTAATTTAACAACACAGCAGTAGAAGTTTTAGTTTGGGGTCTACATGTGTGATGTGTGTTTTTTCTATTAAAGCAGGTGGACAGTGGTCTCTGTCTGATACATTAGCTGCTGGAACAACATCTGTATAAGTCTCAGCAAGCCATTATGACACGGACTAAACGCTGGTGGAGATTATCAGTCATCCAGGTCATGATCAATCCTAAAAAAAAAATGGTTAAAAAACAAACACAACTGGAATTCTATTCTCAAGTCCAGTTTTTTTAAACCTTATTTTTTTGCACTGACGCTAAACATTCATGCATGAATTCACGAGCTCAGTTTGTCCCGCATATAATTTCTACTTGTATTATATTTTGGAGCATTTATGCCAGAGCAACACCAAAGGGGGGGTTAAATTTTGCAGTTCTCCTGCAGATCTCATGGTGGAGCTGCACAGATGGATTAGGCAGCCTGGCGTAAACAGGAAGCTGTGTACATCAATGGGAAGGACGGAAAAGGACAGATCGGTGGGTGCAAAAAGCACAGAGAGTTAGCATGTCGGTGTAATCCACTGAGGCCGATGGATGCAGTATGTAGCACATGAAGCTGAGCTGAACTCTTTACATTGTCTCCGGGGGGGGATGGGATGAAGTCACAACTGAGGACAGCTTGCTCCTGCTGCACTGTGCGTCTCTGGATTCAAATCTTAAAGAAACTGCTGATTAAAGAAAAAACAGCTATAGGAGGCCCCCCTTGACTTGTAGAAGTAGTGAGCGTCAGTGTTTTTTGTATTTTTCTTTAGATTTCTCTGGTTATCGCAGAAAAACGGTGCTAAAAAGACACTATACAATGCTTTAGTTATTTATTCACTTAATAGGTTGTTTTAACATTTTTTAAAATTGTGATAAATTTGATTTCGTGACTGCACATTTAAATATTTATTTACTTCAATGCAAATTATAACGTATTCGTTTAATGCGCTGGATATTAAAACGCAAACATCTTGGTTATATTTGAGTGTTTTCATGTCGTCATGGGGGCAGCTGTGGATGAGTGGTTAGAGCAGTCGTCTTCCAATGCGAACGTTCGATTCCACGTCGCATGCTGAAGTGTCCCTGGGCAAGACGCTGAACCCCTCATTGCCTCGGAAGTGTGTCCCATCGGTGTATGAATGTGATAAAGCTCTGATTATTCTTTGTATAGATCTAGTAGAGTGCTGTATGAATGGTTAAATGAGGGCACAGATTGTAGTGTAAAGCGCTTTGAATATCTCGATCAGATAGCAAGGTGCTATTTAAGTACAGTTTATCATTTATCTTAGTTCATAGACATGCTGTACTTGCTCTTATTGACTTTGTCAACAGAAACTAAATCACTTTTTTTAAACTCGGCTGCTTCAGAGCTGCAAGTGGACTTCACAACTGGACTTTTTAAATAGATTTTTATGTTTTATGTCATGTCCTCTTCCTCCTTATTCCAGTTAGAACATTGACCTGCGAAGATGGACATGTCCAAGCTGCCCAAGATCAGAGATGAGGAGCGAGAGAGTCAGTTTGGATACGTGCATGGTGTCTCTGGACCAGGTTTGCACATAAACATCGCCATCTTTATTTATGAAAATAATCACTTATAGGTTTTAATCTTAATACAAGTTTTGGCG
The DNA here is from genome assembly GCF_014905685.2 of Nematolebias whitei. Classification (NCBI taxonomy): domain Eukaryota; kingdom Metazoa; phylum Chordata; class Actinopteri; order Cyprinodontiformes; family Rivulidae; genus Nematolebias; species Nematolebias whitei. The sequence continues at coordinate 26,864,064 of NC_056517.1, forward strand.
TACAGTTTAAAAGAAACGCTAGGACTAGTGGACAAATCTACATCTGTCTCATAATGTTTTCGTTTCCAGTGGTGACAGCCACGGCCATGGCGGGAGCAGCCATGTATGAACTGGTCCGTGTGGGTCACAGTGAGCTGGTGGGGGAGATTATCCGGCTGGAGGGAGACATGGCCACCATCCAGGTCTACGAGGAGACGTGTATCCTTACAGTTAACATAGAGACATCTTTATTTGGCTGCTATTAAAGGTTAACGTTTCACATAAATTATTAGTGAACACTTTATATTTAGATGTTTTTTTCTGCTTTTATAGTACTACATATGTACATTACAGGAATTATTACACTCCTGCAGGAGTTTATATTACAAACAATCCTTCGTACCTAATTAGGTGTGTTTTCCTGAGTGTCAGTTTAGCTGGTGTGTCGGTGGGAGACCCTGTGCTGCGGACAGGGAAGCCCCTCTCTGTCGAGTTGGGTCCAGGAATCATGGGGTCCATCTTTGATGGTATCCAGCGACCCCTAAAGGACATCAACGATCTCACAAAGAGCATCTACATCCCCAGAGGAGTCAACATCGGGGCTCTGAATCGAGACCTCAAGTGGGAGTTTTCTCCCAGCAAGAGCCTGCGGGTACGAGTCTGCTCAGGCTGTGGGCTTTCATTCTTAATCGTCTGATTAAATATTCTTATTTTCTTACTGGTAGGTTGGAAGTCACATCACAGGAGGAGATATTTACGGCATGGTTTACGAGAACTCTCTCATCAAGCACAAAATCATGCTGCCTCCTAAGAACAGAGGAACTGTGACCTACGTGGCTCCACCTGGAAGCTATGACATTTCCGTGAGTTCAGCAGAGCATCAGCTACAGATTTACAACCGGCTGCTTGGATGTTGTTTTATGTTGATGTTGTGGGTCTTTGTGGCAGGATGTGGTGATGGAGCTGGAGTTTGAGGGCATAAAGGAGAAGTTCACCATGGTGCAGGTGTGGCCTGTCAGACAGGTGAGGCCTGTCACAGAGAAGCTGCCCGCAAATCACCCGCTGCTGACTGGGCAGAGAGTGCTGGACGCCCTTTTCCCGTATGTTTCACCTTTTACCTCAAAGAAACCTTTACAAAAACATAGTCCTGTTGGTGAACTCTCTTCTCGATGTGAAGATGTGTGCAGGGAGGAACCACGGCCATTCCAGGAGCCTTTGGCTGTGGGAAGACTGTCATCTCTCAGTCCCTATCCAAATACTCCAACAGCGACGTCATTATTTATGTAGGCTGCGGGGAGCGTGGAAATGAGATGTCAGAAGTACTGCGAGACTTCCCCGAGGTGGGTGGCGGTCTTTATACCTGTTTGTATGTGAATTAAAGGGACAGGGTCAGTAACGGCGTTATGTTTCCCATCAGCTCACCATGGAGGTGGATGGAAAAACGGAGAGCATCATGAAGAGAACAGCACTGGTGGCCAACACCTCCAACATGCCCGTCGCTGCCAGAGAGGCCTCTATCTACACAGGTACGAACACAAAACACCTTCAAATAGGCCTGTCGCGATAAACAAATGAATTAATCGCATCATAAATTAAATTTATCAACCTCTTTTTCATTTATCAGCTTTATCATTTCTTCGTGTCTCTTTTTCTACTGAAGACACTGAATGATAAAAAGCTCACCTCCGGTGCTCTTCACTGACCCCTCCCTTTCTCTTTTCTCTTTTAAAATCTGTTTTAATGATTCAAAATCGCATTTTTGGATCGTTAAAAGAAGCTAAGCTGAGAAGTTAAGCTACGAGCTAAGCTAACAGGCTGACCTCAGGGGAAAAAACCTCCGTCTTGTCGAAGCTCCAAAAATTCACGGTTGAAACTCGTGCCTTCATCTAAAAAGTTGTTTTTCTCTGAAAAAAGAAGCCAAGAACTTGTTTACTGACTTTTTATTAAAAGCTTTGTGTGAAAAATGCTAAAGAGCTCAAACCACACCGAGCGTCCGCCATTTTGAGAACCGTTAAAAAGGAACGAGAGACAGCCCACGTCACGTCAAGGGGCCTTCCTCTCATTTTTCTTAGAGGCACGCTGCTCGCTCCCTCACATCCATCCTTTGGTTCAAACAGTCTTATACTGCCATCCAGTTGTCAAAAAGAGGTACTACACACAATTAACCAACATTTCTTCTTAAATTTGACATTACTACTTATTGTCAAATTTCAAACAATATTATCGTTTATCGCAATAATTTCTGAGACAATTAATCGCCCAGCAAAATTTGTTATCGTGACAGGCCTACCCTTCAAATTCAATCTGGATAAACACACTCCTCTGCTTTTCTTTTGTGATCATATTTTATTTTTTGTTTGTGTATTTTTGCAGGGATTACTTTGTCAGAGTACTTCAGGGACATGGGGTATAACGTGAGCATGATGGCTGACTCCACCTCCCGTTGGGCCGAGGCTCTCAGGGAGATTTCAGGCCGTCTGGCTGAGATGCCTGCTGGTACGTTAATATTGTGAAGCAATTGCGTGTCTTTTTTTAATTTTTTTTATGTCACTCATCTTTTAAACCTCCCAGCCTTCCTCGTTTTTGTTTTTCCAAAAAAGAAACGAAATGCAACACAACTTGTTTTTATAAAATTACTATTTTGAACAAAAATGCATCCTTGTAAAGTGTTGTGGAATATTTACAAAGTTTAAATTGCAAGACTTTGTGTTTTTTAAACGGTGAATAGTTTATAGATAGAAAATCTTTTCTCCGTCTGTCCACAGACAGTGGATATCCTGCCTACCTGGGCGCCCGACTCGCCTCCTTCTACGAGCGTGCTGGAAGAGTCAAGTGTCTCGGCAACCCTGAGAGGGAGGGCAGCGTCAGTATTGTGGGAGCGTGAGTTCATCTTTCTACCACTAGAGAGAGCCAATCCCGTGATATTTTCTTATTTGAACTCAAACCCAGCAGCTAAATGAGTGTTTGTCTCCAGTGTATCGCCTCCTGGTGGTGACTTCTCAGATCCCGTCACTTCAGCCACGCTCGGTATTGTTCAGGTAAACGATAAGTCTGGTCCTCTCGTCACTCTAAATAATTAATCTTGTTGTTAAGTGCCCGTACTTCCCCTCTTAGGTGTTCTGGGGTCTGGATAAGAAGCTGGCTCAGAGGAAGCACTTCCCCTCTGTCAACTGGCTCATTAGCTACAGCAAATACACCCGGGCTCTGGATGAATATTACGACAAACACTTCCCAGAGTTCGTGCCTCTGCGTACCAAGGCGAAGGAGATTCTGCAGGAGGAGGAGGACCTGGCTGAGATTGTGCAGCTTGTTGGAAAGGTGAGTCCTCAGCGCTTGCACGAATAAACACTCTGTTTTTACATCTTCCAGCTTTGAAGTAATAACTTCACTTTCACAGGCTTCATTGGCAGAAACTGATAAAATCACCCTGGAAGTGGCTAAACTCATTAAAGATGACTTCCTGCAGCAGAATGGCTACACTCCTTATGACAGGTAGGGGATTTTTCTGATTAGACGTAACATCCTGGAACCCACGTGAATATTTTTTATGTTAAATAACTTGTTTTAAATCCCCTAAAGAGGATTTAATCCACTATTTACTGATTGTCTCCTCAGGTTCTGTCCTTTCTACAAAACGGTGGGCATTCTGTCCAACATGATAGCTTTCTATGACATGGCCCGGCACGCAGTGGAGACCACAGCTCAGAGCGACAACAAGATCACCTGGGCCATGATCAGGGAGCACATGGGAGAAATCCTGTACAGGATCAGCTCCATGAAATTCAAGGTTTGTTTCAGGTGGAAGGAGACGTTTACAGCAGGGTCGGCTTCAAAACTGGAGCTAAAAATGTTGCGTGGCTGTTTAGTTTAATGACAGACCAGGAATAAGTCAAACCCTTACTGTTTCCTGTGTTTAAATATCCAATGAGCTTGTTGTAAAGCTTAGATTCCTGTGACGAATAATAAGTTTTTATATTGCAGCTCTCGCAGCAGGTGCAATCAGTGCCGACATTAACACAGACAAAAAAAGATCCTAAAAAGGAAGTGAGTCATCTAAAAAGCCTCATGGGAATCAACATATCGTGACAAAAAAACAATATTTTTATTACAATTTAGTTTTCAGATTTATGCTTAGGTGCAAACATTGCAGCCAATTCTTGTAAATTGTTATATGAATTGTGTTATATTCATGCAACAGTTAATTTGAGGTGTTTTTAAAAGAAAGCTATCATCCTCAGCTGGCTTCACTTGAGCATTTAGGACAGAGATGGTGGTCCTCTACCTGTACCCTGTCTGGGAAATATTTAATTATTCATAAGTTACATGCAATTTAATAGGGATGCACGATATTATTGGCATGGTATCGGCCGATATAAGTGATAAAATTAAATATCGGACATTGACCATTCCATCAAAATAACTCACCGATATAAAAGTCTTCTGTTTTAAGT
>NC_056517.1:26868593-26876950 GCF_014905685.2 Nematolebias whitei
GTCTGTCTGTCTGTCTGTCTGTCTGTCTGTCTGTCTGTCTGTCTGTCTGTCTGTCTGTCTGTCTGTCTGTCTGTCTGTCTGTCTGTCTGTCTGTCTGTCTGTCTGTCTGTCTGTCTGTCTGTCTGTCTGTCTGTCTGTCTGTCTGTCTGTCTGTCTGTCTGTCTGTCTGTCTGTCTGTCTGTCTGTCTGTCTGTCTGTCTGTCTGTCTGTCTGTCTGTCTGTCTGTCTGTCTTTGTAAGTGTAATACCTGCAGTAATGAATGTGACATAGAGGCATAGATTGCTGCAGCTCTGTTGTTTTCCCAGAGTGAATGAGCTGCAGTCAGTGACCCAGATCTCAGAGCAATGAACTGCTTGACTCAGACTGTTGTTTTATTCAGTGCACTTGTCAGCAGACGGGGTGAGGAGGAGGATGGGGGGGCGGGAGCTGACACCGATCGACCCCTCCATTGGCTCCCAGCTTCGCCTCCTCTCCACCATTGGCCGCGCGCGCCGTCGCTCCCATTCGGTTTCTCGCCGCTTTCCGCGCCATTCGGGTGTGCACGCGCGCAGGACTGGGGGAGGAGGGGGTGAGGGGAGTGGGGGGTGTACCAGGCACGTAACGGTTAGGAGACTGTCTGGAGTCTGTCTCAAATTGATAAAATTGGAAACGGAGTTTTATGCGTCCTGGCGCGTTCTTGGCGAAGCCGCCCGGTGGGAATCTGAGCTCCTCCTCAAGACGTCTGCGCGCACGAGTCGCCGCGCTCGTGCGACATATTTTGATTTATATTTTCAGACAAAACGAAAGTTTTTTCCCCCCCTCTGTCTTTATTCTGCAGCGTGTCAGCAGCCAGCTCATTGTGCACAGGCAGGTAAGACAAGCGCCAGAGCGCAAACTGGATGCTGCAGCGCTGCGCCGCTGGCTTTTATGTCATGACGTTATTATTTTGACTCTTTTACTGCCTTTAGTGCTCCGCTTTGGATTTACAAACTGTATCAGTTGGTGTAATGAGACTGGTTTTGTTTAGCTATTTTTAGGGGTAACTCGTTCCAGACAATTATGTTGTTGTGCGGACTTGACCTCGTTCACACGAGTTCAAGACGCGCAGGTGACGCACCTTTGCTGACGCGAGGCTTTTGATCAACTCCACGCGCGCTTGAGCTGTCTGTTTACTCAACACACACCTGAGGGGGGAAAATCTGCCCTCAGCTTGCTGTTTTTAACCCTTTCCCGCTGACTACCACAACTAAAGCACTGGGAATGTTTTGGAAGAACGTTTATGGTTAATTCAGATGATGTAATGAGACTTTTTTTTTTCTACTCCATGCCCCTGTTTATCCTCTGCAGGGATTCTGTAGGCTTGGAGTTCAGGATGAGTCCACAAAGTCAGCCTGCTTGAACACAGAAAGGTTTGTTGCTTAAAACATAAACTGTGCTCACTTTTATTCTGCAGCTTTAATAAGTATCTCATTAAACTTATTAAAAAGGCTTTTCCACCTCCATCCTCTTGGTAATAGACTTAAAATGCACCCATTCTACATAAAGCTGCATTATATGTAGTTACATAATGTAAAATATTTAGGCACACAATACAGAATGACTAAAATTTTATTTAAATTTACATCAACAACGTATAAATGGAGAAAATGGCATTATTTTGGACAGCATTCTCTGCTCCAGCCTAATTTCTCTTCAAGTTATGAATATTAATCTGGCTTAAACAATGCTGATCAGGTTTTATTACCATCTCAAAGGATAAAAAAAAGACATATGCTGCAAAAATGCAATCAAGATAAGCTAATTGTGAGACCTGCTTTAAACATTCAATCAGCTTTTTCCCTTTTTTTAAATTTATTTTTTGCTCAAAACTAAAAAAAACAACCAGACTCAAAGGAATTCAAGAAGCAGTGATAGTTCCATCTGCGTCAGACTTGTCTAGACTCCCTTGCTCTGTCATCGAAGTCGTCTGCAGACTGTGCAGTCATATGACTTGGCCAGCCTTCCTTCCTCCTCCCAGAGTCGGCTCTGTTTGAGCAAGATGGCCATCCAAGCAGTGTCTTATAACAAAATATGAAGCAAAACATAAGAAAGTTGTCATTATGATTAATTTAAAAAGCCATAATATCAAATCTGTGAAGCACAAATAAACAGGAGGGTGAATGTTGTGCTTTGCAGTGATTCTTTTGATCTAAATAATTTGCTAGAAGAGGACTGAACCTTTATAATCAGCGTATTGTTGGGGCAGTTTTCATATTTTCACGCGATTCCCATATTTGTTGTTCTCATTTGTTTATCGAGTGCTGCGTCTCCGCCTCTTTATGGGATGCTTGGTAGCCATTTTGTCTGATTCATGACTGTGACAAGCTACAGGGCACCTAACAGAAGGAAAATATGTTGCTGCAGGTTGCACATGGCTTCAGATTTTCTTTTTTTTTAATCACCTTGTCATCAAATTTAATCAATATCGAATTTATGGGAAATCAGCAAGCCTTCGATTTAAAATGCATATTCTCAAATACTCAATAAAGTTCCAGTTTAGGAAGAATAAAAATGCTTTTGTAAAGATATTGATCATTTTACATTCATTTTTGAGAAAGGATGCAATCCAACCCGAACATTATTAAAATTGATCAGAACATATACAAAAAAAAAAAAAAAAGCAACTCATTGAAGCTTTTTATGTTTGGAGGTTATTTATCTGCATGTTTTTTTTTGGATTATTTAATAAATATCACCGTCGTCATGTGAGAAAACAAATCTTCTCCAAAGGTCAGAATTGTAGTTTAAAGATAAAATCTCTTACTTTATAAACTCATTTAAAAGCAGCAACATGTTGATACATAGATGACAGGGAATTTTATTCATATGAATATTATAATATAAAAGTTTCGTCAGCTTTTGCAGGTTTTTCACATTCCTGTTTGTAAGGGAGGGAGGCAGAAGATCGTATTAAGTTTGGCTTTAAAAAAAGCCCCAAGCTCTCTGACTTAACAAGTTACTTCCACTCTTTAAGTCTGAGATGTTTATCTGTTTGCCATATCATTGACTGGCCTGGACAGATCTCTTCATCATCATCTACTTAGTGCATATCTCCTGTCAGACAGCTCCTTTAATCTGCTCACATTGAATCCTGACTTTTTAAATATATTATTTTATTTTTTATTTTTTTATTTTTTTTGCAGCCATTTTTCAAACACAGTTTTTTTTTTTTTTTTTTTACATGGATGTTAATATCTGATTAGGAAAAAAAAAAGTAATTAGGAAGTTAAGGAATGTAATAGAAGCAGCATTAAGCGTTATAATTTTCTATTTGCTGTGAGAAATTGACAAACACAGGTTAATGCTATATGGTTGTGAAAATATGCTTTTTTTGTTTCTGCATCACAAATCCTAACGTGACGAATAAAGACATCAAATTAAATTTTTTTTTTTTTTTGGGTAAACTCGACGACAACAGGAATTGTGTTTTTGTGAGACTGATGCGTTTTTTTTGTGCAGAATATATACACAAACCTATCAAAGTGGAAACTAACAGCTACATAATTTAGTAAAAAAAATACAACTCAAGCGTATTTTGATAACACTTAACGTGCGATAAAAAATTTGAATTGGACTTTAAATTGTCTCAAGCAGCTAACTCAAATGCTAAATTTCTGAAAAATTACCAACTTTTTGACTATAAACAGAATTTAAAGTTTCAAGGCGGCGTTACAAAGGCGGCAAACATTGTTTTCAATTAGTCTGCTAATTTACCATCTTACGTGTCTGCAACGTAATTATTTGTTCGCTGAATCTTTCGAGAAGCACGATTGTTTGCTAATGTTTTTAATTTTAATCTGTTTCTCGCAGGTGATGCAGGCTTCAGGTGTTCAGTCCACTCAGATGGTAAGCTCTGCATTGATCTGTTCATTAAAGCGTTCAAAGTTAGGAGTAATTTTAGGAACGCTTCAAGGTGCTGCAGTGAGTGAATGTGATTGCCTGAGGGAACCATCACTCCACTGCACAACAGAGAGGTTGGGCTCTCTGGATTGCCAGTTTTAGGTGATTTAAGGCCACGAACTAGCTAATCAAATCCACTGTTCCAACTCACTCCTCTGCAGCAATCATGTTTCATCAACACTGATTTTTTTTGTTGTCTCTTTATAAGCTAATCATGGCTGGGGAGCTCATAACTTTCACTTGAGGCTTAGCTGGAAAATGCTGATGCAAGAAGCACGCCGAGTATCCGTCCCGCTCCCCTATTGGCTCCTTGTCTCCACCCACAGTGAGGTCACGATGTCTGAAATCGTGACGATGTCTGGTGAAAACAGGCTTTCATCTTGGCTCGAATGCTTCCCAAGCTTTAACGAAAAGATTTTCTGGCTCCGTTTTTGTGCATAAACAGAGTAAACGAGCATGTTTCAAATTGTTGCTTCGGTTGTTTGCTGTTTGTCTCAACAGTTGTTGCTGTTGTTGTTATCACACCCATGTGCCATTTTTTTTTTTTTAAATGAATGCCTTAATTCGTAGTATTTTTAAGATGTTTTCTGGCAGTCTGCCAAAACTTGGGTCAATTTGCTTCTTTCTTTTTTTAATAAAAGCACAACTTCACAGCTGTGGCCCTTTAGCTGGTCGTAGTCGTGTTCTCAAAGCCATCAGCGTCCATTTTAGGTTTTGGTAAAAGACGTGAACTAATCTGCAACCTGCAGAAAAACAGAATTTTAACTCACTTTATGATTCTTGTATGAAAACGCTACAATGTTTACAAAGTAACAAACTTTTCAGCGGGCTTTGTTGGAAATGACTAAAATAATGCAGATTTATAATTTATCCTTTTTTTTTTATTTTTTATTTTTTACCTGTGTCGCACAATTCATTTTTATTTGATGAACTATTTATTTTTATCGTGTTTATTTTAAGTCGTGCAAAAGCGTTACAATAATTATGACGTTTCATTCAAAATAAAATAAGTGAACGCTGATGACGTTGTCAAGTTCAATCCAAACCTACATGATAAAAACACAATTTAATTTATTTGCAAATTAAAGTTTATACTGTTTTTTTTTTACATAAAGCTGTAAATTTATTAAATTTGATAAATGACAATAAGTAAGCATTAAAATAATTTTAAAAAACTATTTAAAGTGAACATAGCACATTTTTGTGTTCAATTTTAAAATTTTCTAAATAATATTTTAGAAAATTAAATTGAACTTTACCAGAAATAAAACAGACTTCCTTTGAATTATTATTATTTTTTAAATAAAATCCATTTTTATCATAGAAAGTCATGCCTGGGAGAATAATTTTTATAATTTAAACAAATTTTGCACAATTTTCTTGCTTAAAACTGCCACATTCACCTTGATAACTCTTCTTTTGCACTATTATGATTATCTTAGTGTTTATTTTTCCAAAATTTAAACTTGCAAGCGCAATTTTTGATTTCTTAAGCAATCTATGTACACATTTAAACACACTGAATGTAATTAAAGATATTACTTTTTATGTTTAGTGTAAATCCAAACACACAGAGCGACGTAATGTCGTGTTAATATGTTATACTGAGTTAATTAAAATTTAAAAAATTACAATTTGAGCTTTAACAAAGTCAATTTTAGATGAATGTACTTTGAAATAAAGACCACCCATTCCCAGAATAATTTGATAGTGACGTTTCTTGTGAAGTAGGGGTGCTAGTTTGTCTCACGCAGAGGTTTAGGTGACCTTCCCTCTCTTTGGTGCTTGTTTTCGTCTGCTGTTAAGACCTCATGTGATTCAGGACAGTGTTCTGATGCCACATAAACACAACAGTGGCTGTCAGTAACATTAAGCTGGGTCTCTGCTCTGATGCTACAAAAAAGAAAACGTACCTTTGAGTTAATGCATGTGATCTGGAGGCAGGTCAGAGTCGCCAAACCTATAGAATAAGTGGCTTTCTTTTCTCTTGGCTTTTTCAGGAAGACAAAACAAATGGATTTAACTTAATTTACTTCAGTATGTACACACAAGTATTTGTACACATAATTAATTTTGTTTATTTCCATGGCGAAATCTGTTTTTGAGAATTAAATAATCACAGTGTGTCACTGTTTAGAGAACTTTCGTTTATTTTTCGTAGTTTTGATCGATCATTTCTGTTGACTTAGCGTGATTTTTCCAACTTTTTTTTAAAAATCAAAGTGTATTTATTTTGTTTTTGAAATATCTTTTCAGTCGCTATCAAGGTTGTCGCTTAAATGTTTCTTTATTTTATTTTTTCAAACCACTCACAACGGTATGACTTTACAATAAGGCTCCCCTTATAGATGGCTAATAAATAGTTTATAGATATGGTATTAATTCCTCTATAAAAACTTTATAAGTCATTAATAACTGCTTATTATGCATTAATTAAGCGTGACAGAGAGGCAAAACTGACCAGTTTCTTGCCATATCTGTTCACCTATATATTTCATCTAGAGTTGTTATATTAAACATTTCAGACTAAGTTACTACCTTGTAAGCACAATAAGCATTTGTAAACCAATTTTTTTTAGGATATAATATTAGTTGTAGATACAATGCAGTGATAAAGTACAAAATTTGGCAAGAAACTGCTCAAGTTTGTCTCTCTGTTACACTTAATTAATGCATAATAAGCAATTATTAATGATTTATAAAGTGTTTATAGAGGATTTAATAACATATCTATAGACTATTTATTAGGCATCTATAAGGGGAGCCTTATTGTAAAGTAATACCCTCACAACATTACATAAATATTTGGTCCTCGTTAAAACGGCACTGTCAGCCTACAGAAAGGGGATTACTGTATAATATAAACGTCAGTTGTTATTTTTGGCGTTTGATAAAATGCGAGTTCTCCCGCTGACACAAATGTTGCATCTTCGCCTGCATTTGTTGCCACTGATTGTGCTCCCTGCCAGTCTTCAGACGTGCACATGTTGCATGTCCGCTCCCAGTCAGCGCTGCAGCGGTGACAGCTTCAGCAGGACTTCCTGTTTTCATTCGACTGCAAAGCCACCGCTGACTTTTTACATGGCGTGTGCTCATCTATAACATCCGCACGAACGGTTCGGAGAGGGCTGTGGGCTGAGCTGACCGCTGTTTAATTGCAGCTTAAGGCTACATGCCTGCTTGGTCTGAATGGCAGCTTCAACAAGTAGGAAGAAACTTCTGGCCCTGAGATGCAACTTTAGAAGTTCTCGTTAGAAATGGACAACATGAACCGAAGTCCTGCAAATAAAGAAATTTGGTTTGATTTTTCAGCAAGACATTATTTAACAGTGGACAAAGACGTTGTATTTGGTTTTAATTGTCAACGAAAAATTAGTTTTCTTTGCAGTATCTAAAATATCCTACAAAAAGCATTGCCTAAACTAAAAATACACAAGTAAAATAAGTAAGCTGCAGTTGTTTGTTGGCGAAAATTGTATTTATGCATGACATTCAGAAATGTAAGAAAATGCAGGACCTAAATAGTACCCTCACAAATCTGTGCAGCAATTATGAAATATAGCTGGACTTTTATCAGGTTTATATTCATGTTAAGAACAATTTAAAGCATTCGACAAATAACAAATAAATCCACCAGATATTTTACAATGAAAAACACAAAACGGTAATTACTGTTTGTGAAAACTTTGTGAATAGATGAAGACTTTTAGGGTTTCCCCACTAATCCAGTTCTAGGACTGTTGATAAAACTGTTTTTTAACTGTTTCCATTAAAATAAAACAGACCACAATGGATCATGTCATCACACCAAAAACATCTCCTGTACTTTTATTTCATCTCCGTCGTATAATCTAAATTTCTGTTGCAATGTTTTATGCCTGTTGTTGTCTAACTATAAACATTCTAGTTCATTCATGCAGTTTTACACAACAGTCGGTGAATTTGATGCCGAACGGTGTTTCCGAACTCTGATCCATGATTATAGACGGTGCTGCAAACAACGGTTACATGTGCAATTTTGAGAAGACTTCACACAAAAAAAACGGTGATTTTAAAAGACCCAACATCGTTACAAATTAAGTTAGAAATGTCATTTATAAAGTCAACTGAGTTCGAGCTAGAACGCTACTTTTAATTTTGAAACAAACAGAAAGACACAATGAGACCAAGTTGCTGCATTGCTCTAATAATGTTACGCTAAGTAGTTTGTATTGTCTTGTATTAAGCTGAGAGATAGATAGACATAGATGGATGGATGGATGGATGGATGGACAGACGGACGGACGGACGGACGGACGGACGGACGGACGGACAGATAGATAGATAGATAGATAGATAGATAGATAGATAGATAGATAGATAGATAGATAGATAGATAGATGGATGGATGGATGGATGGATGGATGGATGGATGGATGGATGGATGGATGGACAGACGG
>NC_056517.1:26877050-26881706 GCF_014905685.2 Nematolebias whitei
TATATATATATATATATATATGTATATATACATATATTGTATATAAATATATATACATATATATCATCCATCTATCCATTCATCATCTTCTGCTTGTTCCAAAATCTGGTGGTGGGGGCAGTAACCAGACATCTCTTTCCACAGCCACCTCTTCCAGCTCTTCTGGGAGGACCCCAAGGCATTCCCAGGTCTGCAGAGAGACAAAAGTTTCTTCAGTGGGTCCTGGGTATTCCCCGAGGTCTCTTTCCAGTCGGACATGCTTGAAGCACCTCCCATGGAGTCTCCCATACTTGGAGCATCAATACCAGATTCCCGAACTACCTCAACCGGCTCCACTCGATGTGGAGGAGCAGCTGTTCTACTCTGAGTCTCTCCTGAACTTCTCACCCTATCTCTAAGGGAGAGTCCAGCTATCCTGCAGAGGAAACTCATTTTAACCTCCTGTATCATCGAACTCATTTGTTCAGTCATAACCTAGAGTTGGTGGCCATAGGTGAGGGTAGGAACGTAGACCATAGGTGCCTAAATAAATCACACAAAAATGTGAAATCGTCATCTGAACATGCTGGTGAAGATTCTCAGTCATCCAGGACATGATGAATTCAAAAAGCGTTCAATACAAAAACAACTGGACTTTATTTGTAACAGAAGACTTAATCAACAGGACCAACTTCACCCCGGACCAGATCTGCACCCTGTTGGACCTCTGCCTCTCCACCACTTATTTCAAGTTCAATGACAGTTTTTACAGACAGAAGCACGGCTGTGCCATGGGATCTCCAGTGTCACCCGTTGTTGCCAATCTCTACATGGAGGAAGTGGAACAGAGAGCCCTACACTCCTATGAGGGAACTAAGCCAAGCCATTGGTTCCGTTATGTGGATGACACCTGGGTCAAAATCCAAGCCAAGGAAATAAAAGCGTTCACCAGACACATTAACTCGGTCGATAACAACATCAAGTTCACCAGAGAGGATGCAAATGACAACAACTTGCCTTTTTTGGACTGTCTGGTTCAGATGGAGAGAGAGGACAGCCTCAACATTGAAGTGTACAGGAAACCAACCCACACAGACCAGTATCTTCTGTTTGACTCCCACCATCCACTGGAACACAAACTCTCTGTCATCAGAACTTTACAACATCGGGCCGAATGCGTCCCCACAAGGACAGAAGGGAAGGAAAAGGAACTGAAACACGTTCAAGAAGCTCTTCTAACATGTGGATATCCTAACTGGGCTTTTGTCAAGTCAGCAAGGAAATCTACAAAACACCCTAATAAACAGAAAAAGGAGAACAACAGACGTAAAAACATTGTCATCCCTTATGTTGCTGGAGTATCAGAGAAATTCAGAAGGATCTTCAACAAACACAACATCCCAGTACATTTCAAACCCAGCAGGACTCTCAAACAGAGGCTGGTCCACCCTAAGGACAAGACACCCATACACAAACAGAGTGGTGTAGTGTATGCGGTCCAGTGCAGCGAGGACTGTCCAGACCCCTACATTGGAGAAACTAAACAGCCTCTTCACAGACGCATGGCTCAACACAGGAGAGCCAGCTCCACAGGACAAGACTCAGCTGTTCACCTCCATCTCACAGATAAGGGACACTCTTTTGAGGACCAAAATGTGCACATTTTGGACCGAGAACACAGATGGTTTGAGAGGGGGGGGAAGGAAGCAATTTATGTAAAAAGAGAAAAACCCTCTCTTAACAGAGGAGGAGGCCTCAGATTCCCACTTTCAAAAACATATAATGCAACTTTAAAACAGATTCCCAGCCGGTTTTCACACCTGATGGGAACTGAGGGGCCTCATCTGTGAATTAGAGGAACAAAGACCTACTGTTTTAGGTTTTAGGTGTGAACTGCCAATATACATATATGTGTGTGTGTGTGTCTTATGTGTGTGTGTGTCTTATCTCACTCAGCCTTATAACCTGTATCTCTCACTCTCTGCTCTTTGAATTGAGAAAGCTCCTCGGATGAGGAGCGAAACGTCTTCTGTTACAAATAAAGTCCAGTTGTTTTTGTATTGAACGCTTTTTGACGTCATCTGAACAGTTTTGTTTTTGGAAGAAATGTTAAGTCTTTTATCAGTCTGAGGTCTGCCAACAGGATTTAACTGATTTAACTTTTTTGTGATTTATTTACCTGGATGACTGAGCGTACTTCCTCTTGTTCTTTTTAATCGTTTTGGCCAGATTGTCCTCAGTCTTGTTCGATAAGTAGCAGGCAGCCATTATGCCTATAACATTTGATTGTTATGCAATAATGATCCATTGTTTTAGACTGATGGTCCTCCTTTTTGCTTGTGTAAAGCCATGCTGGGAACTCCACAGCAGACTGGTTTTAAACACATCAATAAGATGCTATTTAATACAACAGATCCTGTTGGCAGGCTGCAGACTGGTAAAATGATGCTACCCCTGCAGCACTTTTTTTTTCTTGTTGTAAAAATAAAATAATTATTAGTTTTACTCCCGAGTTCTCCTGCCTCTGCCTGGATGTGTGTTTGACCGTTAACAAAAGAACCAATTTCTGATTAGATGTTAACTTAATTTCATTGTCTCTGTGCCTGTACTTTGCACAATGACAGTAAAGTTGAATCTAATCTAATATTCTAGAGAAAACCCAGTGTTTCTGGTTAGTGTTCATGTCACCAGTAGATGGCGCCATTTGAACACAGTTGACAATGGTATGAGTAGGTAAAACAAAATCTGGAACTTTATTGGACTATTATAGTAGGTTCTGTTTTAAATGAAGCTCTTGCTCTCTTCAGTCAGTGGTAGAGGATTATTTCTACATAATAAAATTTCTTTAGTTTGCTTTTGTCTTCCTTACCCATCAGATTCAATAAGATATTTCTAATTTGTGCACCCCATACAAATCCAATAATTGACAAAAAAATTGTCAGCTTGTCACAGTGTGAAACCAGGGCCACTTTATGATGATGGCTAAGCTAAGCTGCCAGCTTTGGACTATATTTGAGCAAGGACTTATTTCTGTCTGTTTTCAGCAGTGAGGTCCCATCAGCATGACACCAGATAGCTTGAACCCAGGGAAGGTGAGCTTCTGAATTTATTCTAGTTGTAGTTGTCATGTAGGGTTAGCCCCCTGTTTAAGCAATGATTTATCTTATAGGCGCACTCAGTCGAAAACTAAGGCTCCAAACTGCTACATACAAGGCAGTATTTGTCTATGTAGAGATATGGTGTACTACGTTCAGGTGGTCTTATTTCACTCTAGATGTTGTGTTTTAATCAAAAAGATGCAGCGTTGTTTAGTCTGGAGAAAAATGACAGGGACTTTCAAAACAATAGCTGCAAATATGAATATCAAGGAGTCCAATTGTCAGTCGTAGTCAAAGCCTATGAGGAGAGAAGTGTGTCTGGAGCAAGAGGGAGAAGAGGAAAGTCAAGAATGTAGGACTGAGAGTGGTAACTCTAAATATGGGGACAATGATGAGCAGAGAGTTGGCTGACATGAAGCAGTGAAGGAAGATGGATGTTTTTATGTGTCCAAGAGACCAAGTGGAAGGGCAACAAGGTTCAAAGCATCGGGGCAGGGTATAAACTGTTTTATTATGATGTGGATAGAAAAATGGAGAAGGAATGGTCCTGCAACATGTACTGAATGGACATGTTGGTGAAGGAAACAGAGGGGATGAGGAAGTGATGGGTAGGTTTGGTATTAAGAAAATAAACCAGAATGGACAGATGGTGGTGGATTTTGTCAAGACAATGAAAATGGATGTAGTTAATACTTATTTCCAAAAGAGAGAGGAACAGGGAACTAAAGGAGTGGAGGAAGGAGTACACAGGTCGACTGCATTCTGTGTAGATGAGGACACCTGGGGGATATTGGGGATTGTAAGGTTGTGGCAGGGGAGAATTTGCCCAGACAGCATCAGATGGTGTAGAATGACTGTTGTTGTGAAGGAAAGAAAAAGAGTAAAATCAGAGAAGAAGACCAAAATGGTGGAAGCTGAGGAATGAAGAATATTGTGAGGAGTTCAGAGAGGAGCTGTTAAAGGCTCTGGTTTGTAAGAAAGAGCTTCCAGATGACTGGGCTACCACAGCTACAGTAATTAGAGTGACAGGTAGGAAGGTACTTGGTGTGTCATCTGGACAGAGAATGGATGATAAGGAAACCTGGTGGTGGAATAATGAAGTGCAGGAAGCTATTCAAAGAAAGGTTAGCCAAGAAGAAATGTGACAGTGAGAGGACTGAAGAGAGGAGACAGGAAAATAAGGAGATGCAACTAATCACAAAGAGAGAGGTAGCTAAAGCAAAGCAGAAGGTGTATGATGAGTTGTATGAGAGGCTGGAGACTAAAGAGGGTGAGAAGGACTTGTATCGATTTGCAAGACAGAGGGATCAGGCTGGAAAGGATGTGCAGCAGGTTAGGCTTGTTAAAGATAGGAATGGTAATGTTCTAACAAGTGAGGAGGGTGTGATGGGAAGATGGAAGGAGTATTTTGAAGAGCTAATGTATGAAGAGCATGGATGGGAAAGAAGTATAGAGGTCATAGAAACTGTGGACCAGGAAATGTGAAAGATAAATGAGGGTGAAGGTTGGAAAGCTCTGAAAAGAATGAAGACAAGTGCCCTGAGACAACTTTGTTGTGATTTGGCGCTATATAAATAAA
>NC_056517.1:26881806-26882930 GCF_014905685.2 Nematolebias whitei
AAGTGCCCTGAGACAACTTTGTTGTGATTTGGCGCTATATAAATAAACTGAATTGAATTGAACTACATGAGTGCAGTTACAGCGTGCGCTCTCAGGACATTATTACATGCAGTGCACCATCAGTGCAGACTGAAGGGCTTTCTCCTACCCCGCTCCTGTTTTCTGGAGTATCTTGCTAAAAGATCTGACGTTCTCGACCTTGACCTCTCTAAGTGGCTTCAAACATCTGCTAAGTTCATGGCAAAAACCAACGCAGACATGTTCCTGTTTTTAGTTTTCTACATCGCTTTCCAACCTAGCTGTTTTGGTTTCGTTTTTTTAATACCATTTTATTTTATTTCTTCCTAATTTGTATGCTTTTTATGATTGTCTACTCTTGTCTTTGTTGTCTACTGTTGTCATCACTCTGATAAAATCAGGTCTCTCTTGTAAATGAGTCCCCGATGTTCAATGGGATTAACCTGCATAAATAAAGGTTGAACGAAAATGAACTCGTAAGGGATGCAATTATTGATTGTTGGAGGGTAAAGGAGGCTGAATGAAAGAGCACAGTCTTGAAGTCACAAGTGATTTGGTTCAAACCAGCTATCGAACATGGACACCAGATAGGATCACAAAACAAATTCAGGCTGGAACTAGATTTTGTTTTCTAGCTCTAGTCTTGAGAACCAAACCACCCAATTGTCCTGCTGGTCCACTGAGATCTGATGTCTCATTATGTGTTCAACTGTGCTTTTTAAAAGTGTGTTTAATTTAACAAGTTGGCTTGTAAACCATGAAATAAATCAACTCCAGTCCAGGGCTCAAATAGTTCAAATCACCAAAAAGTCTAATCATATCCTGTAAGAGAGGAAGGACTTCCTGTGCGAAGCTCTCAGCCAGTTTCAGCCTCAACACAAAAGAAAAGCTTTTGTGACAAAGGAATTGGACTTGGATCACAATGGATGACCTGTGGTAATAAGATGCCCATTGAAACTGAATTTAAATCCAGCAGTGTCTTTGTCTCGGTTTGAGCCTGAGCGCAGTGCAGATGTCCTTGCTTGTCTTGAAACTCCTAAGCTGCACCTGAAGGACTTGAATCTACTTCCTCTGATGTAGACGGAGCTTGTTCAAGTTAATAACAC
>NC_056517.1:26883030-26884042 GCF_014905685.2 Nematolebias whitei
ATGGCCTGCAGTGCTCAACATCAAGTCATATAAATGTATAGTAATATGCATATTAGTAAGTAATTTAGTGGACCAGTGAATTAATCTAGCGGCTCAAAACTGTATTGACTTTTCTAAATAGAACCTTAAACAGCAGAGAGGTTTTGAGGGAGGTTTACCCTCCTCAGTTTTCAAATCCCGTTTAAAAACTCTCTACTATTCACTAGCTTTCAACAGCAGAGGGTCTGTGTTTTGAACCTGTATGCTCCACACTGGTTTGTCGTCATATTTATTATCTGCATCAATTTTATGTCTATATTTTTGATTTACTTCATTTTGTATATTGCTTCGTGTGTTGTCTATTGTTCTATCTGTACAGCACTTTGGTTGGCCTTGTAGCTGTTTTAGGTGCTCTATAAATAAAATGGTATGGTATGGTACTCCTTTTAGTCACTTCTCAAGATAATGTGTCCAATGTGAAATAAAGGTGTTCAAACTAAATTTACTCTCTTACAATTCAAAACTTGATTCTGAATTATTGTGGGTTTAAAATATCAAAGTTTGGAAGTAATTTAAAGGGAAGTGTTTGCACATTTTACAGTAATTACTGTAACATCTTGAAGACATGTAAAAAAATAAAATATATATACACACATATTAATCATGAATTAGGAAACAAAAGTCCTTAAGTCTTTCTGCAGCAAGTTACTGTAAATATCTAACAGCACAGAAACTCCATTATAAATAGAAAAAAGTTGATCCAATTTAAACTAGTCATCCTTGAGTCCTAATTCCAAAGATCTTTTTCTTTGAGTAATAACGTTTCTGCAAGTTAATATTATTGTAGTGTGCAAGTTATGGACTATTCTCTATCAATATGTTGGTTTTCAGGCTTTATTTGTTCAGTATATTTTAATAAATGTGATTCTTCAAAATTGGTTGATTTACTTTTCATTTTTAATTTTCTTTGACTTTAAACTTTGGACGTGTTATTAACTTGAACAAGCTCCGTCTACATCAGAGGAAGTAGATT
>NC_056517.1:26884142-26894246 GCF_014905685.2 Nematolebias whitei
CTGAACAATTATCTGCAGCACAGAGTCAGTGAATGTTTTATAATGGCAGCTGCGTTAGTTTAGGAGGCAACCTTTAATTTCACTATAGTTTCTGCTGAGATACAAACAAAGGGTCCTGATTCTCCTTTATGGATTCACAAACCGCTCAGATATGTCTCCTCAGAGAGCTCATGTTTGTTTTCCTGAAAATCAGTGTTCTGACCAGTCAGACAATATTAATTAATTAATCTAAAAAAGTTAAATCTGGTCCTCTGGACATTCAAAAAACAAAACAAAGCAAATCAACAAAAAAATGTAGAAACGTTTCGTCTCTCATCTGAGAGACTTCCTCAGTCTGAGGAGCTGTATTCAGCTCAGTCTCTTAAGTAGCACCGTCTCAGAGTGGATCAACCAGTTTTGCTGCTGACAACCAAAACCAGCTGATCACATGCTCAAGAAGGACCATCAGCCTAACAATGGATCATTAGCACACTGATGGCTGTTTACTATTCACAGAGGGCTGAGTGATACTAGCAATCACGGCATTGTAAGAGGGGGACAGTTGAACCCGGAGGCCTCCACCCCTGTTTAACGATGGACGATTTCTTTTCACAAAGATGGCCTCCTTTACTCTTCTCTCAAACCATCGTTCCTCTCTTGAATGTCCAGAGGACCAGATTTAACTTTTTTAGATTTTTCTACCTGGATTATTGAGCATGCATCAGGTTAATTAATTAATATTAATAAGTTATTACTTTCATGAAGACACCCTTTGTCGCAGATCGATGACTGACTTTGTAGTAATGTCATCTGATTTGTGGCTGTTTGTTTAGGACACTCAGATGTAAAGAGGAGCTGAGCTGTTAACTGATCACCACCTGGCAGTGAGTTGGATCCGATGGCGGGGGAAGATGCCAGACAGACCTGGTTGACCCAAACATGTAGTGAGGGTTTGCCTGGAACACCTGGCAGAAGAACCCATCAGAAAGATTTTCAACTCATACCTCCAGGAGAGCTTTAATCGCATCCCAGCTGAGGCGGGGGACATTGAGTCTGAGTGGGCCATGTTCCACACCTCAATTGTTGAAGTGGCTGCCTTGAGCTGTGTCCGCAAGGTTGTCGGTGCTTCTCGCGGTGGCTATCCTCGAACTTGGTGGTGGACACCCAGGGTTAGGGAGGCTGTTAAGCTGAAGGTGTCCTTTCAGTCCCTCTTGTCTGGTGGGACTCCAGAGGCAGCTAAGGAGTACTAGAGAGCCAAGATGTCCACATCCTTGGCTGTTGCTGAGGTAAAAGTTCAGATGTGGGAGGAGTTCGGTGAGGCCTTGGCTCTGAGGAGATTCTGGCAAACCATCAGGCGGCTGAGGATGGCAAAGCAGCTCTTTACTAACATTGTTCCTTGAAGGTGGGGTGCTGTTGACCTCAACCGGTGATGTCATCAGGATGTGGAAAGACTGGAGGCTCCTTCCTCGAAGGAGAGGTCACTCGGAGCAGTACATGACGGCAGTGGAGACTGTAACTTAGTTGGCGTCCTTAAAAAACATGACGCAGCACAAAAACGCGTGCCTGCTTCCCGAACGTTACGCGGAGTGGCAACGGTCGTGTGCTCTAGACAGATGGATGTACCATCCTATCAGCAGGGGATACACGCTGTAGTTTGCAGCTCAACCCCCCCCCCCCCCCAATGGGAGGAATTTTAGAGACGTTCTGTCATCTCCAGAACAGATCTCGTTCCTCCATGCAGAAGTTCAGGAACTTCTGATAAAAAATGTAATTTCCAGGGTTCCAGACGGAGAGGAAAACACAGGGTTTTACTCTCGTTACTTCCTGGTCCCAAAACGGACCAGACGGATGAGACCCATCTTGGATTTGTCAATTTTCAACAAGTCGATCATGGAGAGACATTTTCACATGTTGACAACTGTTAGACAACATTCCGATCATTCCAAAGCACAGAAAGTTCCTGCGCTTCTCCTTTCAAGGGACCCAGTATCAATACAACAGACTTCCGTTCAGGTATTCCCTCGCACCACGCACGTTTTCAAAATGCGTGGAGGCGGCTCTGCAGCCGCTACACAGAGCAGGGATGAGAATTCTGTTTTATCTGGACGATCTGTTGCTGCTGACCTGTTCCAGACAGGAGGCAGCAGTGCAAACTCAGGCGCTGACGTCACACCTGCAAAATCTGGGCTTCACCATAAACTGGGAGAAGAGCTCAGTTCACCCGGCCCAGACAATTGTTTTTCTGGGAGTGGAGCTAAACGTGGTCACTATGAGGGCTCGTTTATCTCAGACGAGAACCGAAGCTCTAAAGGACCAGCTCCGCCATGTGAAGCCCGGCAGAGTGATAACAGCTGTTTCCGTCATGAAGTTATTAGGGACAATGTCGTCTGCTCACACGGTGCAACGCCTCCAGAGGTGGTTCACTCGTTTGAGTGTGTACCCGGTGAGGCAGAAGAGACGGTTGATTGCTGTGCCCCCCTCCGTGAGAATCGACCTGAGATACTGGGGAAACCCTCTTGTTCTGTCAGAGGGAGTCCCCGTCAGCAGACCTACGTCACACGTCTCAGTTTTCACAGATGCGTCCCTGTCATGCTGGGGAGGCACATGCATGTCTCGAGCTGTGGGGGTGCTGTGGCCATCCCACACAGCAGCTCATATAAATGTTTTGGAATGTCGCACGGTTTGAATGTGATTCAATATTTTGCTCCTGTGCTGCGGAATCAACATGTTCTGATTCACACAGACAATAAAAAGTGACTGCAGCGTACATAAAACGGCAAGGGGGGTGTACGCTCAGCTTTTAATCATCCGCTGATGAAACTTTTTTTACAAGGTGTACAGAGGCGCAGGCCTGTATCACGCCCACTTTCTCCACAGTGGGATTTAACTCTGGTTCTGCTAGCCCTGATCAAAGCTCCATTCGAGCCACTAGATCAGGTTCCGATTAAATTTTTGTCTCTTAAAAGAGCCCTGCTGCTGGCTTTAACATCCGCAAAACGGGTGAGTGATTTATCTGCCCTCTCTGTTGCTCCGCTCCGTCATGTCTCAGAATTCAGGCTGACAGCAGCTCAGCTGATCTGAGGCCTAACCCAGTGTTTATGCCTAAAAACATCATGAGCTCATTTAAATCAAGGGTGATATCGTTGGAGGTTTTTTTCCCTCCTCCCCACAAATCAGAAGAAGAAGCATCTTTCCATCTTCTCTGCCCTGTGCGTGCGTTGACGTGTTGCGTAGCACGGATGGCCGCAATGCGTCAGACTCAACATTTGTTTGTGCACTATAGAGACGCATCTGCAGGTTGTCCGTTATCCACCCAGCGCCTTTCACACTGGCTGTGTGAGGCCATTTCTGAAGCCTACAGAGCATCAGATTTAGAGCCTCTTGTCAACCTCAGGGCGCACTCGACCAGAGGTATTGCATCTTCGACTGCTTTACATAATGTTATGACAATACAGGATATTTGCACTGTGGCCACGTGGTCAACACCCTGCTCATTTATTCGCTTCTATTTACGTGATGTGACGGCTCGTTCCATGACACATTCTGTACTTAGTGTTCTAACAGAATGAATATTATTGTTTCACGGAGTCTCATTTAAACTCACATCTGTCAGGATTTTGTGGACAGGAACGAACCCAATGTGCAGACAGGACTCAAACTCGGCAGATTACAAAAATAAGTATTTTAATAATAAATGAAGAACAAAACAAACAGCTGACGTGGCAGCAAAACTTACATGAAGACGGATGGCTCAAAGGGAAACTCAGGGAGGACTCAGGAAAGCTCAGGGGAGACGCAGGAGAACGCAGAGACCCAACGAATACGACCCGACAAAGGAACAACACAGAACAGGAGGCTTATATACAAGGACGAGACCAGACGTGATTACAACAGCAGGTGTGACGAGACAAAGGTGGCAACAATTAAACTGACGAGGAAACACAGACACAAACAGAAACAGCAAAAGGTGCCATCCTTACAACATCTTACTGCATGCATTTACAGTGTGAGATGTTATCAGTCACAGGTTATGACTGTTGTTCTTGTTCTATGGTTACTAATCAGTTCATGACTTCTGTCATCAATCGGTTAATTTGATTAATAATCAGTTCACTTATTATTAATCTGTTCATGTTGAAGAGCCGTGGATCTGCTCTGTTCACGGCCTTTTCAGCCTCACCTCTTTCCTGTTGAAAACTTTTCCGGGGCGTTCATGCATTTGGAACGTGTAAATTACGCAGCGCGTGTCTGTGCATGGTGCGCATAATTACGCAGCGCGTATTTATGCACATGGAGAGCTGAGTGAAAGATGTTTTTTTGGCCAAGCGGGCTCTTCATATGGTGTTTGAATGGACCCAGTGAGGCAGAGACCACATCTTGCTTTGCCTTTAACCCACCAAGCGACAGCTCTTAAAAGGCGAAGCCTATACAAAATAGAACATATGTTACATACTGTAACCCCAGATTCTATGAGTATAGGCGTAAACCTTTAAGGTCGGGCCTCACTGGCTCCTAAATGGCTGAATAAAAATCTATTCGGGAGTGATTACCCGCTCTTAATGTAATTTATACGGACCGGGTGGGGCCCACACAACAGGTGGGCGTGGACTAAATTTTTCAGTGCAATGCTTTGCATGACGGGATAAACCCACCAGCGACAGCTCTTAAAGGGCTACGCCTATACTCATAGAATCTGGGATTACAGTACGTAACCAACGTTTGTTTGTGAACTCATTACAATTGGAACAACTCGCGTGTATTTTAGCCCCAAGAAGCAGATATGTTGGTAGTGTGACTGATCACCTCATTTAAAGAACAGTATACTTTTAATTATTAATATCATTGTATATTTTTAATATAAAGACATGGACTCAGCTTGACTTGATATTAGAGCAACTGTCTTAGAAAAGTTGCACCCATTATCGCTCATAAAGGTAACACATCAAAATCAATTAATTTATCTTTAAAAGGTTTTAGTCACCTCTTATAGACCCTTATAGACCCTCAATAAATAGTCTGTAAAAATCTGTGTTTATTGATATTTATTTCTTATTTATGTTGTAGGACATGTGGACTCCAAGAGGAAGAAACTGTGGCTAAAGGAGGCAGATTCCAAAAAGAAGCGGTCTGCTCGACTCTTCCCTCGTTTCAGTGGATTTGGGACATTGTTTTAAATCCTTCACACATATGTACAGGTTGATGTTTTTTTGGTGGGGAGGGGAGGGGGGGCAAAGAAGAGCCATCAGGTACATGTAGCATTACTTTGTTTTGCAAGAAATCAGAGAACAGACAGCCACACTGCTGCATCAAATCTTATCAAAGTTTACGTCCTACCTGCTTTCATCTGCTAAACAACAGACTGCAGAGACATTTTTAATAATTCAAAATATGCTGCACATGCTCACTTGTTGCTGTAACTTTTGTTAAGTGGCCATGGTGTTCTACAGTTTAGTATCTAGACCTGACATGAACCTCGTAGGACTCAATCCCTCTGATTTCTCTAGCTTGTTTTGTGAGGTTTTTATTTTTATTTTTAAATACAAGGACAGTTCACCTGCTTTGATACACTCATTAAAGAAGCTGCTCTAATATGATTCAGCATGCAAGAGTAAGTGAAGTTAAGGCTGGAGACAAAACAGGCAGATGATTGGAGGATTTGATAGATGAAAAGTGCTAAAGTATGGAAGAGTATTAGCTAAGATGACAT
The DNA here is from genome assembly GCF_014905685.2 of Nematolebias whitei. Classification (NCBI taxonomy): domain Eukaryota; kingdom Metazoa; phylum Chordata; class Actinopteri; order Cyprinodontiformes; family Rivulidae; genus Nematolebias; species Nematolebias whitei. Next base: position 26,889,829 of record NC_056517.1, read on the forward strand.
AAATGCTGAGTAACATCACCAACACTATAAAACACAGTTTTAAAGGTGTTTCTGTAAAGCACAACTTTCCTCCTTTAATGAGTCTCTGACAGGTTGTTAATATGAATGTAGATGCAGAAATGTAAAGGAAGTGTTCATTTTTTATGGACTCTTACAAATAAATGCTTACAGGATTATACTTCACTGGTTGTCAATTTTTATTTTATATAGAATTACATTTTGTCATAGTATAGATAATCCCAGGAACACATCCAGCTGTTAAGGCATTATCATTACTGATCTGAGATCTGAATAATGTACAGACTTGATTGTTCAGTAGGTGCTACCAGTGCAGAATGTTACCTTTTATATGGACCATATTAACCCACAAGTTCAAACCAGTAGATTGTATATGGTTGTGCTCAACGCTCATTCAGCCTCGTCTGCCAAGGCCAAGATGTGGTCATTGTTTTTGCACCGGATGATCCTCCTGACGCAAACACAGACCACGGAGCTACCACAGCCCTCTGTGTGGAGCACAGAGCTGCCATCAAGTTCAAGTTGTGTTTTTATTTTTCATATGCAAGTTTAACAGTGCAATGAAATGCTTAGAATGACTAGAACCAATATGACTCGCTACAAAATCAAAGAATAAACGAGAAATACTAGAGCATGCAATAAGGGTACAAAAAGAAAGTACCAAAAAGTGAAAAAGTAATTATAATATTTACAAGGTCCTAAAAAGAGATAGTAAACAACAACATGTAGAATATAATGATGCAAGCAGGATGAATTTGAATGAAAAAACATTTTATAAACTAAAAAGCACATAATTAACATATACTCTACAGGTTATTGCGCAGATAGTGACATTGAAATTGAATTATGATGTTAAGGTAGATACACAGATACTGTATCTATACACTGTATAATGTATCTAGATACTGTATCGATACTGTATCTGTACAAGGGCACCCGGGGGTGGGGGGGGGGGGCAGATGGTGGGTGTTAAGGGTCTTGCTCAAGGCCCCAGATTGGGACAATTGAGAGTGGAGTCAGGTGTGGGTGTTTCATGTTCTATTTCGTATAGGCTTCGCCCTTTAAGAGCTGTCGCTTAGTGGGTTTATCCCGTCATGCAAAGCATTGCACTGAAAATTTTAGTCCACGCCCACCTGTTGTGTGGGCCCCACCCGGTCCGTATAAATTACGTTAAGAGCGGATAATTGGCTCCCATTTTTCTTCAGCAAGCTAATAGCACTGTCAGAAGAACGAAGAAGGGAAGTTGTCTAGCTTGACCAGCTCAACCTTTAAGGCTGCCTGTGGCCCCGCCACGCCAACCTCCTGACGCCCTGGTGAGTTTTCCTCCCCGAGGAGAAGCAGACGAGAAGTCTCGTTTCAATGTAAGCGCAGAGGAATATTTCTCAGTGGCGGGTCGCTACACGCTGGACGACGCCATCTTGTAATTTTCCTTTTATCTCAGACTCTTGGAGCAAATTGAATGGCTCCTCCGGGACAGGCGACGTCAGCAGCAGCCCCCGCTGCTCACTCCCTCCTAGAGAGCGTAGTGTCAGAACAAGTGGGGCTGAGCAAATGCTTACCCCCCCAGACTTTTTTTGCATCGGCGACCACACCGCTCCCTGCCGTCGGTGCCCTCCTCTGGAGCTGCCCGGCATAATCCAGGAGGCGGCTGACATGAAGGGATTTTTTCCGTCTCTCTCCTTCCCCCCGTCCAGATTGGATGATCTAGTGGGAAGGTTTCTGGGCTCCACCCCAGCTCGCCATCCTGATCCCATCTGGCCTCGTTTTCCCAGCAGTGACATCCTGCTGGAACGAGGCCTCAGCCGGTTCTGGTAGATCGAGAGCGCCGGTTCCCACATTCGCGCCCATCACCAGAGTGGATGGGTTTCACCGAGCGGAAATTCCCTCGGTGCCCCCCTGGAGCCGAGCCTGGCGGAGGCTTTCGGAGCAAAGATGTCCAGGTTGGACCAGCGTCCTGCGCCTCTGGGTAAGCATGACCAGACGGTGACGTCGCTCTCCAACCGAGCTCACCAGTGTGCATTCCAGACGGCCGCAGCGAACAATACATTAAGCTGCTGGCGTACAGCGTTTCAAAGAGGCTGGAGGAGACGTAGAGCCCCCTCCCTCTCAGAAGAGCTGCAGAAGGCTTTTTGTTGGAGGGCCCCATCAGCGATGGACGCGCTGTTCGGGTCAAACGCGTGGGTCAAACGCACGCTCCCGCGGTTCCTGCAGCTTTCACCCAAACAGCGCCGCATGGATGAAGGTGCGCACGCCTCTCCTCACCACACGCCGGTTCACATCGACATGAATGTGAACCCGCAGCTTGAGTGCGGCACAGAGGTGCGCTCAGAGCCCTTTCGAGAAATCTTCGCCTTGGGTCACGCGAAACACACTTCCGCGGCGCATGACGCCGGTAGAGGCTGTAGACTGGCTGACGTCCGTAAGAAACATGACGCACCACCTAAACGCACGCCCACTCCACAAACGTTACGCGGAGTGGCAGCGAACATGCTCGCCAGACAGATGGATGAGCAAGCTGATAACAAGGGTTATATGCTACAATTCGCAGCTCGACCCCCTCCATTCGGAGGAGTTTCAGAGACCGTTCTGTCATCACAAGACCAGGTCTCATCCTTAAATAAAGAAGTCCAGGAACTTCTGGTAAAAGAGGTAATTTCCAGAGTTCCCGATGGAAAGGAAAACGCAGGTTTTTACTCACATTACTTCCTGGTTCCAAAACGGATCGGAGGAACGAGACCCATTTTGGACCTGTCAGTTTTTCAACAAGGCGATCGTGGACAGATCGTTTCAAATGTTGACAACCAGACAACTGTTGGACAACATCCAGAGAAACGATTGGTTTATATCCATCGATCTGAAAGACTCCTACTTTCACAGACCGATCATCCCAAAGCACAGAAAATTTCTGCGCTTCTCCTTTCAAGGGATGCAGTATCAGTACAACAGGCTGCCGTTCGGTTATTCCCTCGCGCCTCGTACGTTTTCAGAGTGTGTGGAGACGGCCCTGCAACCATTACACAGAGCAGGGATGAGAGTTTTGTTTTACCTAGACGACCTGTGGCTACTGTCACGCTCCAGACAGGAAGCAGCGGTGCAGACTCAGGTGCTGACGTCACACCTGCTAAATCTGGGCTTCGCCATAAATTGGGAAAAAGCTCGATTCTCCCGGCCCAGACGATTGTTTATCTGGGAGTGGAGCTAAACTCAACCACCATGAGGGCTCGTTTATCACAAACGAGAATCGACACTCTGGAAGACCAACGCCACCACGTAAGACCTGGCAGAGTGATAACAGCTGTTTCCGTCATGAAGCTGTTAGGAACGATGTCATCAGCTCACACAGTGGTTCCGCTGGGCTTACTCCACATGCGACGCCTCCAGAGATGGTTTGCTCGTCTGCGCAAGGATCCGGTAAAGCAAAAGAGATGGATGATCACTGTTCCTCCCTCCATGAGAACAGACCTCCGACACTGGGAAAACTCCCTGTTTCTGTTGGAGGGAGTCCCGTCAGCAGACTTACGTCACACGTGTCAGTCTTCACAGATGCGTTGCTGTCAGGTTGGGGGGGGGGGGCATGTCAATCTCGAGCTGTAGGGGCGCTGTGGCCACCTCACACAACAGCTCATATAAACGTTCTGGAATGTCGCACAGTTCTGAATGTGATTCAACACTTTGCTCCTGTGCTGCAGAATTTACATGTTTTGATTCACGCAGACAACAAGGTGACTGCTGCTTACATAAAACGGCAGGGGGTGTGCGCTCTGCCCAAATGTTACACATTGCAAGAAAACTACTGTGTTGGGCACACAAAAATCTGCTCTCAATCAGGGCAGTGTACACCCCGGTGTTCTGAACAAGGGGGCAGATGTGATGTCCAGGGGCGGCACGAGTCACGGGGACTGGACCCTCCACCCCGATCTGATGGCCCAGACGTGGCAGAAATTTGGCAAAGCGGCTGTGGACCTGTTTGCGACACGAGAAACGTTCAGTGTCAAATATGGTTTTCACTGAGCCTGCGAGACGAACCACCGCTGGAGGTGGACACGTTTGCTCACAGCCCATGGCACAAAACGCTTCTTTACACGTTCCCCCACCTCCTCTGATATTACGGTTTTTGAACCGAGTTCAGGAGGAGGGATTGACAGCTCTCCTGTTGGCTCCTGAGCACGTGAATGCACCATGGTTCCCGGTTCTATGACGCCTGTTATTGGGGCGCCTGTGGAAACTGCCATGGAGGGAGGACACTCTCTTCCAGGTGGGAGGAGTGATTGTGAAAGCTTAAAAAATAGACTTTAAAGAGCGTAGAAGTCTAAAATTCAGCTGAAGACAGGGACACCTTTTAAAATCAAGCGGAGATTTATTTTCTTTGCTGCAAAGGAGAACCCGTTCTCACCAGGAGT
>NC_056517.1:26894256-26895964 GCF_014905685.2 Nematolebias whitei
ATACTTCCTTTAACCGAGAAGCTGTGAAACAAACTTACAAATTTGTCAAGGAGGGCCCAGGAGGCATCTGTTGAACTCATAACTTCAATTCACAGTGCATTTAAACATTAAACATTTTATCAACAAAAAATATGATTATTTTATTTTCTCTAACATGATCAGGAGTTACCCAGAAATAGGCCAGCACCTGTGGGTCTGGCCGCTGAGCGGATCCGCTTAGAGAGGATGGGTCTCTCTCAAGATGTACATGTAGTGCACACAATCCAGGTTTCACGTGCTGCATCCACCACAGCGTTATACACATCAAAGTGGACAGCTTTTCAGTGCTGGTGTACAGAGAAAGGTGTAGAGGCCACCTCATGTCCATTAGGTAGCGTGCTGTCCTTTCTGTAGCAGCTGATGGACATAAATCTGGCATTCAGCATGATTAAAACGTAGGCTGCAGCCATCTCTTCCTGTCACAAAGGTTTCGGGGACAGAACAGCTTTTAATCATCCTCTGATGAAGCATTTTTTAAAAAGTTGTACAGAGACGCAGGCCTGTTTCACACCAACTTGCTCCATAGTGGGATTTAACGCTGGTCCTGTGAGCCCTGATCAAAGCTCCATTTGAACCACTGAATCAGGTTCCGATTAAATTCTTGTCTCTTTAAACAGCCCTGCTGTTGGCTTTAACATCTGCTAAGAGGGTGTGTGATTTATCTGCCCTCTCTGTCGCTACGTCATGTCTCAGAATTCAGGCTGATGGCAGTTCAGCTGATTTGAGGCCTAACCCAGCGTTTATGCCTAAAAACATCACAAGCTCTTTTAAATCAAGAATGATATCGTTGGAGGGTCCCCCCCCCCCACACACAAATCAGAAGAAGAAGCATCTTTCCATCTTCTCTGTCCTGTGCGTGCGTTGACGTGTTACATAGTGCGCACAGCCGCAATGCGTCAAACTCAACATTTGTTTGTGCATTATAGAGATGCATCTGCAGGTCGCCCGTTATCCACCCAGCGCCTGTCACACTGGCTGTGTGAGGCCATTTCTGAAGCCTTCAGAGCATCAGATTTAGAGCCTCCTGACAACCTCAGGGCACACTCGACCAGAGGTATTGCATCTTTGACTGCTTTGCATTATGGTATGACAATGCAGGATATTTGTAGTGTGGCCGCGTGGTCAACACCCTGCTCATTTATTCGCTTTTATCTACGTGATGCAACGGCTCGTTCCATGATGCATTCTGTCCTTAGTGTTGTAACAGATGGATATTGCTGTTGCATGGAACCTCGTTTAATCTCACATCTGACTGCATGCATTACAGTGTGAGATGTTGTTTTCAGTCACAGGTTGTGACTGTTGTTCTGGTTCTATTGTCACTAATCAGTTCATGACTATTGTTACCAATCAGTTCATTTGATTAATAATCAGTTCACTTGTTATTATTTATCTGTTCATATTGATCAGCTGTGAATCTGTTGGTTCATGGCCCTTTTTCAGCATCTTCCTTTCCCCATTGAAAGTTTTCTGGGGCGTTCAGGCAATCAGAACGCATAACTACACAGCATGCGTCGGTGCATGGTACGCATAATTACGCACATGGAGAGCTGAGTGACAAGACGTTTTTGGGCAAGCTGCCGCTTTGTATGGTGTTCGAATGGACCCAGTGAGGCGAGGACTACATCTGCTTTGCCTTTAACCCACTAAGCGACAGCTTTTAAAGGGC
>NC_056517.1:26896064-26897444 GCF_014905685.2 Nematolebias whitei
ACCTGAAGCTCTGCAGCAGACGGCGAAGAGACCTGAAGCTCTGAAGAGACCTGTAGCTCTGCAGCAGACGACGTAGAGACCTGTAGCTCTGCAGCAGACGACGGAGAGGCCTGGAGCTCTGCAGCAGACGACGGAGAGGCCTGAAGCTCTGTAGCGGAGGCAGGAACCGACTCCTCTGTGGTGACGGCAGGAACTGATCTTCTGCGGCGGCGGCGGCGACGGGAAACAGAAACTGATTCAGAAGCGACAGAAGCAGGTGCACCAAAGGCGAGGCACTCAGCAGGCGGAACAGCAGCGAAGGTGATGGGTCCAGGAGTCAGAGGAGCAGGGGAGAGTTCAGGGTGAGTATAAGTGACCTTGGGTGTGATGAGTGACCTAATTTTTATTAATAACTGGTTATACTCATGGAGCTGAATGAGACCGGGACGTGAAACTAAAGATTCTTCCATCAGGGAAAATAAAAAATCTGAGCAGTCCGGGTTATTTTTAGCAGAAGTAAATAAATTTAGTAAAGTCTGGTTTATTTGGGCTAATTCATGGGGTGAATACGTGATTGATAGGCCAGAGTCTTTAAATGAGGGTGTGGTGTCAGGTGTCGCCCCCACCGGAAACTTGAGAGGTGGGGCGACAGAACACGCCCCCACAGAGTCACTGGGAGAATGCCCAGGAGGCACGGTCTGACTGGGTTGGACAGCCGCGGCACGGTGTGACGGTGGGAGGCCGGATTCCGCCCCCACCAGAAACCTGGAAGGTGAGGCGACGGAACCCGCCCCCGTAACGCCACGTGGACCGGACTCGCCGAACCGAACAGGAGTGGACCGGAGCTCTCGCGGGACGCCGGACCTCGCCCCCACCGAAAACCTGTGAGGTGAGGCGGCGGGACCAGCTCCCACAAAAACACCGGAACCAACTCTACTATTCTGCCCGGCCGACGAAACCGGCCCGGTCGCCGCGGGCTGCCCTCGGGACCGCTTCCTACCTCCCCGGCGACGGCGGGATGGTCGGGGGACAGGAGCAAAACAGAACTCATCCTCGATTTCTTCGTCCTCCCCCGACGTCCATCCTGAGTAGCCGGGCGAGGCGGACTCAAAAGCAGGAGCCTGGTGGGTTCCCCGGTGCCGAGCCCTGTTTTCTTCAAGGACCAGGAGTGGTGAAGACAGGACTTCCACCTCCTGGTCAAAACGTCCTTGAGGGCGAACGGGTCTGGTCCAGAACCCGCCGCACCGGATTGTACGCTCGCTCATAACGGGGAAACTCGGAGGGAAAAAAAGAAAAAAGGTGAGTTGCCGAGAGAGCCCTGCCCGCTGGGTTCTAATGTGTGGTCGGGTCGTAATGTCAGGATTTTGTGGACAGGAACGAACCCAATGTGCAGACAGGACT
>NC_056517.1:26897544-26903699 GCF_014905685.2 Nematolebias whitei
ATGGCCTGCAGTGCTCAACATCAAGTCATATAAATGTATAGTAATATACATATTAGTAAGTAATTTAGTGGACCTGTGAATTAATCTAGCGGCTCAAAACTGTATTGACTTTTCTAAATAGAAACTTAAACAGCAGAGAGGTTTTGAGGGAGGTTTACCCTCCTTCTCAATTTTCAAATCCCGTTTAAAAACTCTCTACTATTCACTAGCTTTCAATACCAGAGGGTCTGTGTTTTGAACCTGTATGCTCCACACTGGTTTGTCGTCATATTTATTATCTGCATCGATTTTATGTCTATATTTTTGATTTACTTCATTTTGTATATTGCTTCGTGTGTTGTCTATTGTTCTGTCTGTACAGCACTTTGGTTGGCCTTGTAGCTGTTTTAAGTGCTCTATAAATAAAATGGTATGGTATGGTATGGTATGGTACTCCTTTTAGTCACTTCTCAAGATAATGTGTCCAATGTGAAATAAAGGTGTTCAAACTAAATTTACTCTCTTACAATTCAAAACTTGATTCTGAATTATTGTGGGTTTAAAATATCAAAGTTTGGAAGTAATTTAAAGGGAAGTGTTTGCACATTTTACAGTAATTACTGTAACATCTTGAAGACATGTAAAAAAATAAAATAAAATATATATACACACATATTAATCATGAATTAGGAAACAAAAGTCCCACTATATTTTTTCTCATTCTGATGGTTAATGTCAAATTTTAAACTTTTAACACAATTTGTAAATGGCTGCTAACTACAATGTGTATTTGTTTACACACAAAAATGGCCAAAATGACTGACAATGGGTCAAAAATGTAGGATCCATGGGAAAACTGTTAGGATTGGGAAATCTGACAATTTTGATGTATTGGTATGTATCTATGATTTGTTGCATAAAGTCAGAAGCTCTGTTGAATGCATGCCTGCATTTCAGAATCGCATATCAGTAAATTGGAAAATTACTGTACTTTAAAATTGCACATCATTTAGTTAGTTTGTTGTTTACCACTGCATATCAGACAGGCTCCCTCTCACTGTTTTTAAGTCTTATTTAAAAACACACTTGTATTCCCTGGCTTTTGACACTGTGTGTTGTGTAAGATGGCGCCCGTGTACATGGCTTGCAATCCACCTCTGCTGATGGTGTTCGAATTATTTGTGTTTTGTTCGTTTTTTTATCTGGGACATAAACTCGCTGCTGCTGTATGACCGACAACAGCTTCTGGATCTTCGTTTTTCTGCCGCCGATGTCGCTTATTTGGACCAATATGAGCGTACCTCTGGACCCCATGTTTTCATTATTGGGGACTTTTAATTTAGACCCCCCCGCTGGCGAACGTGCCCGTTTACCTCGGCTGGGCTCCTCACCTCCCTGCCCGGAGATATCGCTACAGACGCTGGGGAAAACGTGCTGTGCGGCCGGTAAAGCTCAAAGCCCTGCGCGCCGAATCTTCCTCTTCAGCTGGTGGTCATGGTTTCCATCACCAGCTTCCCGCGTGCCCGGACCAGGTAAACAACGGGAGTTGTCGGCCGGTGCAATGCACGGGCCGACCCGGAGGGGCTGTTATTGAAAACCTGTGGCCATTGGTGCGCGCCAACTCCACCGCTGCTGGATCCACTTTGAACAGTATCCAGATGCGTTTGGTCAACGCAAGATCTGTTACCAACAAAACTTTTGTCCTCAGGGACTACTTTCAAGAACATGATTTGGACTTTTTCTGCATCACAGAGACTTGGATGTCTCCAGGTGAGTCCAGCGCCTTGATAGAATTATTGCCACCAAACTGTTTGTATTTTAACGCACCGCGGCCATCAGGCTGGCGCGGTGGTGGATTATTAACAATATTCAAACCAACTTTTGACTGTAAACAACTGCCCATCCCAGTTTCCCGCGCCAGCTTATAGCCGAGCGTCTTTGAACTCGGCCATTCGCCTTCGACGTTATGTGCACTCGTCTACCGCTCACCTCAGTCTAAGGACTTCATAAATTAGTTTTCTGATTTCTTGGCTGAAATCACACCAAAATATAATCATGTTTTCATTATTGTGGACTTTAATTTGCATGTGTGCTGTCAGAAGAAGCCCTTGGTTAAGGACTTTTTAGAATTATTGGACTCATTTAATCTAACGCAGCATGTAAACGGTCCCACCCAAGAGCGCGGACATACACTGGACCTTGTTTTAACTCATGATGTGACTGTTAGTAATCTTGAAATCGGTGATAATGTTTTTTCAGACCACATGCCAGTCCAGTTTGAGTTCACCCTCCCCCATCTAACTCCTAAGCCGTGCATTCCTGCGTAGTAGCCGGGCCATTAACCACTTCACTGCCGCACGTTTCACAGATGCCTATAACTCTGAAATGATAATTCAGCCCCCGGTGTTTCTTACCACCACGGAGGCGCTGTTATCCCAGTTCAACTATGTCTGCTTAAAGACTCTGGATTATGTCACTCCTGTTAAAACTAGAAAATCAAAACTCAGAGCAGAACCTTGGCTGAGTGACGTCACCAAGGCCATTAGGCAGCAGTGCAGGAGGGCGGAGCGCAAATGGAGGAAAGACAGGCTACAGGTCTCTTTTGAAAAAATACTAAAAGAGAGTTGGTGCCGTTATCAGAAAGCAGTGAAAGCTGCTAAATCCAAATACTTCTCCGATATAAACATCTCAAACTCTCACAACCCACGTGTCCTCTTCTCCACCCTAAACTCTGTTCTCCACCTCACTGAACCATCACCTCTGGAAGCCTCGACTGAGCTGTGCGACAACTTCTTACATTTCTTTTTGGAAAAAATTGCGACCACCCGGGCTCTCATTTCCCCTCCAACTCATGACCCATCCATCCCACCTCAATCTGTGGCTCCTTTTGACCATTTTGAACCCATCACTCTATCTTCTCTAGAGCAAGTCATGTGCAGCTTGAAACCTTCTGGTTCCCCCTTTGATGTGGTCCCCCCTCAATTACTAAAGGAGGTGTTTCCTACTCTAGGTCCATTCATTCTTGATATAGTAAACAGTAGTTTATCCACTGGCGTGGTGCCAAAAACCTTTAAACATGCTGCTGTCCAGCCTCTGGAGAAAATAGTCGAGTCCCAGTTGAAGTGCTTCCTGGAGGGTCACGCTATCTTAGAGCTATTCCAATCTGGCTTTAAACCTCTCCATAGCACTGAAACTGCCCTATTGAAGGTTTTTAATGACATCTTCAGATCTACAGATACCGGTGATTCTGTGCTGCTTGTCCTATTGGACCTCAAGGCCACCTTTGACACCAATGACCATGAGATCGACATTGCTAGGTTAGAGCAGTGGGTGGGCATCACAGGGTCAGCCTTCATTTGGTTCAGATACTACCTCACTGACCGATCCTTTTGTGTCTCCATCAAGGATTTTAGTTCTGCAGCGACAGAGCTTAAATGGGGGGTTCCGCAGGGGTCCATCCTGGGTCCCCTCCTATTCTCTCTATACCGGCTGCCACTTGGTGCTATTTTCCGGAAACACAACATACCCTTTCACTTCTACGCCGACGACTGTCAAATTTACTTCCCCCTAAGTCACAATGGTACATGCTCTATTCAACCTCTGCTTGACTGCCTGGCTGACATTGACTGCCGTGCCATTGAAGATGGCGCCGGTGTGTAGGGCTGCCCGTCTCTCGCTCTCTGCTTGTATTTTATTTTTGTTATTTTTACAATGGTTTGTGCAGTGTGCCGAGTCATATTTTCAGTATGATCGTCGGGCACTTTTGGAGCTCCATACTTTTGCTGAAATTCCCGCTGAGTTTTTGAACAGCGGCCATCACTCTCCCCCACCGGTCCTATCTGAGATTCCTGCGTTCCTTCTGCGTGACCCTGGCCTTTCTCCATGGAGGAAACGTCGCAGACGTCGTGGGAAGCGTGCAGGGATTTTGGTGAAACTGAGGCAAAGTGTGGATTATTCTAACAGGACTCGCTCTGGATCTGATCATCTCCTCTCTGACCCGTGGTGCTCCCGGGGCCCGGCTGCTGGCCAGCTGCCCGCGCGCTCAGTCCATGGAAACACCTGGAGTTGTTTACCTGTGCGCCGCACCAGCAGACCAGGAGGAGCTGTTCTTCATAACCTGCGCCCGCTGGCGCGCGCGTCTCCATCCACGGCTGTGCCTGCGTCGGACAATATCAGGATGTGTTTAATCAACGCAAGGTCTGTTTCCAACAAGACGTTTATCCTCAATGACTTTTTTAAAGATGAGGAGTTGGATTTTCTGTTCGTCACAGAATCTTGGATTTCTGATGGTGAGTCCAGCGCCCTGGTGGACTACTTCCTCCGGACTGTGTATGTTGCAATGCCCCGCGGCCATCAGGTCGGCGCGGGGGGGGATTATTAACAGTTTTTAAAGCAAACTTTGCGTGTAAACAGTTGTCCATCCCGGTGTCCCGCGCCAGCTTCGAGCTGAGCGCCTTTGAACTTGGACACTCTCCTCCGGTCCTGTGTGCGCTCATCTACCGCCCACCTCGTTCTAAGGACTTCATAAATGAATTCTCTGACTTTTTGGCTGATATCACTCAGAGATACACTCACTTTTTGCTTATTGGTGACTTTAATTTGCATGTGTGTTGTCAGGAGAAGCCCTTAGTGAAGGACTTTCTGGATTTACTGGACTCTTTTGGCTTAGCTCAGCAGGTGAGCGGCCCCACCCAGGAACATGGTCACACGCTGGACCTCGTTTTAACACGCAATGTCTCTGTTTCTAATTTGAAAATCGGTGACAATGTTTTTTCAGATCACATGCCTGTATTGTTTAACTTCACCCCCCCTTGTCATACTGCTAAGACGTGCGTTCCTGCACGTACGCGTTCCATTAACCACTTCACTGCTGCTCGTTTTAATGAAGGTTTTAATTCTGAGAGGATCGAACAGCTCTCGGTGTCTCTTACCACTGAGGAGCTAACCTCTCAGTTCAACTCTGCCTGTTTAGATGTTCTGGACCGTGTTGCTCCCCTTAAGACCAGAAAAACAAAACTTAGATCAGAGCCTTGGCTGAATGACGTCACGCGAGCCGTTAGGCGGCAGTGTCGCAAAGCTGAACGAAAGTGGAGGAAGGACAGGCTCCAGGTGTCTTTTCAAATGTTAAGGGAGAGTTGGCGTCACTATCAGAAAACCGTTAAAGCTGCCAAATGTAAATTCTTTTCTGATTTAATTGTCTCCAACTCCCACAACCCCCGAGTTTCCTTTCTCCACCCTGAACTCAGTTCTACACCTCAGTGAGCCTTCACCTCTGGAAGCCTCAACTGAGCTGTGTGAGAACTTCCTCCATTTCTTTTTAGAAAAAGTGGCAAACACCCGGGCACTCATTTCTCCACCAGCTCATGATCTGTCCATCCCATCTCAGTGTGTGGCTGTGTTTGACCACTTTGAGCCCATCTCTCTGTCCTCTCTGGAGCAGGTAATGTGCAGCATGAAGCCATCTGGTTCCCCCTTTGATGTGGTCCCCCCTCGACTGCTAAAGGAAGTTTTTCCTACCCTGGGTCCTTTTATCCTCGCTATTCTGAATAGCAGTTTATCCTCAGGTGTGGTGCCAAAGACTTTTAAACATGCTGCTGTCCAGCCCCTCCTGAAAAAACCTAACCTTGACCCCTCAGTCATGTCCAACTTCCGGCCTGTCTCCAGACTCCCATTCACCTCTAAACTACTGGAAAAAATTGTGGAGTCTCAGTTGAAACAGTTTTTGGGGGATCACGCTATCCTTGAGTTATTCCAATCTGGCTTCAAATCTCTCCATAGCACTGAAACTGCTCTACTGAAGGTTTTTAATGACATTTTCATATCCACAGACGCAGGTGATTCTGTGCTGCTTGTCCTATTGTAAGGAGTACCTTCAGGAGGATTAATCCGCACAAAGCAACTGGCCCAGACAACATCCCCGGAAAAGTGTTGAAGGAATGTGCTGATCAGCTCTGTGAGGTGCTGGCAGACATCTTTAACACCTCACTTACCCTGGAGACAGTTCCCACCTGCCTGAAGACTGCCACCATCATCCCAGTCCCAAAAAGCTCTACAGTGACTGGTCTGAATGACTATCGGCCAGTGGCCCTCACCCCGATAGTCGCTAAATGCTTCGAAAAACTGGTCATGACTCACATCAAAACAACCATCAACATCAACGAGGACCCTCATCAGTA
>NC_056517.1:26903799-26906388 GCF_014905685.2 Nematolebias whitei
GATAGATAGATAGATAGATAGATAGATAGATAGATAGATAGATAGATAGATAGATAGATAGATAGATAGATAGATAGATAGATAGATAGATAGATAGATAGATAGATAGATAGATAGATAGAAGGACAGATAGATAGAGATATGTGTGTGTGTACAGTTCATTCTTGGATGTGTTATTTTAACTTTTCAAAATCTTCCAAATTACAAACTGATATCTAGCCAAAGTATTGTATTGATGTCTGCACGCTGCATCAGAGCTGCAAGTGTTCAGTATAAATTGCTTTTCTTTGATTTTGATATATTTATGACTTAATAATAAAGAGGAATCGGGAAACAGGAAGTGCATCCGATTATTCCGGGCACAGGGGCACTGCAGTGGCTGTCATCTTGCCAGAGCTCAGGCTGGCAGTCAGCACAAACTGCAGGTAATTGAGCAGACGGTTGAACGGGGGGGCGCCTCAATGGGCCTCTGAATGCCACCAGCAGACATTAATCAAAATATTCGATCAATAACTTCTCAAGTGCTAATAAGCACTGGCACATCTAGTGATATGTGAGCCCCTTTATCATTTCAACTACCTGGAGATTTATGGGAAATCCATTGTTAGGTCCAAGGTATGAGGTAATGTAGCACTTAGTAAATGAAGTAAAACCAAAAGCCTGGGGTGATTTGTATTTCATTTACAAAGGACTTGTCTAATCATTAGGAGCTCCATCTCTCTGAAAAGCAAGCAAACGGCTGTAATGATAGCTGTGTTTTTTATAGCTTACTTACTTACTCAGCAATGACGCAGGACATGACAGCAAATGGTGAAGTCTCACTGTCCTCCACTCCTAACTGGTAGGCTCCCAGATGGCCATGGGGGACTCCTGTGCACCATGGGGGGATTAAAGCCATGTTAGGAAAGCATTATGGGTCAAGTCATAAAATAATTTGATTTCTGTTCCTCTCCACTGTCTTCTGTCAAAGTGATTGGTCTCCTGGTCATCTCACTGGCTGACCTAATTGTTAATTAACCATTATGGGCTGCCCTCTCTTGTCCATGTCTCACAGCAATCATTTGTTTGACAACAATGTAGTATACCACATGTGTGGCGTATGAACACAAACCAGTTTGTGTGTATGAACAGACTGGGTCTTGCTAAATGGTGATGGTTTCTCATATATTTGATGCCTATTTGTCAATATAGTAATCAGCATTTTTAGGCAAACAAAATGAGTTACAATAATTGATGTTTTCACGAGCACTAAAAATGAACCGTCGTTATTACAATCTGTCTTTAGTATAAATTTGCCACATAATTACCTAACTTTATTATTATTGTTGTTGTTATTTGCTCAGATCATTGGCTCTTTGCACTTTAAGGGTAGTCAGTTGTCTTTTCAAAAATACCTCAGATGAGGTGAAGAGGTCCAGGTGGAGGAAAGTTAAATAAAAAGCTTTTTAAATTGGTATTCATAAAGAAAAAAACAAACAAACAGTTTCCCTGCTTAAAATAAAAGCACACACTAAAATCCACTCTGATGACAGTTGGAAGAATGCAAGGTTTTTTTTGGTGGGGGACTAGAACCCCATCTTTGGTGAGTCTTTTAAGCGTGATTTTTTTTTTTTTTTTGCTAAAAAAACAAAACCAAAGCCTTCGGTCTGGCAATGCGGACAGCAGGCCTTTGATTGAGCTCCGAGTTTGAATTCTTAACTAATAAATTGTTCCATTCTTTTGTGTGGGGCATTAACAGCAGTGGTCTACGTTTTTCTAGCCCTAATCTCAAGAATGCGGCAGCCTCTTGAGAAGATCAGGGGTTTCCTTTTCTCCCTGAGCCAGGTCTTCACATTGTTTTCTTAGAGGACTCCCTGGATTGACAGGCCTCACCGTTAGCCCTCTCCTTGTCCATCTATTTTTACTGATTATAACTAAACACATCAAAGTCAATCAAGGCTGCCAAGCATTTTAAAAGCAGCACACTCCCCTTCCTTGAATGTAAGAAATAACACAAACTTATCATCAAGCTCACAATTTTAGATAGCCTATGAGTATGGTTTTGCATGTGAGGGCGACCTGGGAGGGATCCCTGAGCTCACTGCACAGGTATGAGCAGCTTAGCTTTGTTCAGCGCCCACTCTGACGACAGCTCAGTGAGTCACTCAGACACACAGACTAACCCCCTTTAGTCATGTTCCAACTGACAGCTACCTGACAATAAAATAATCATTAGTGACAATAAAACCCTTACTTTTCAACCAGATGGATGCTGAGCGAGCCAACGCATAGAAAACAGTTTGTGCAGAATACTTTTATCTTTTACATTAATAGAAACAATAGCAATATAGTGGTAAATATAAATTAATAAAATGCCAAAGCCTAAAAGTACAATGCAAAATGCATCTGGGGATGTGGGGAGTGGTGGCGCAGAGGTTAGAGAGGTGGGCCTGTGATCCGAAGATCACCGGTTCACGCCCCGGCCCCGACAACATCAAAATTGTGGGTGGGGTAGGTGAAGCACCCACACTTGCCCCCATCCTCATTCGCCCCACACTGGGAACATGAGCAAGGCCCTTAACCCCCATCTGCTCCCTAAACAGGTCTCTC
>NC_056517.1:26906488-26910599 GCF_014905685.2 Nematolebias whitei
GCAACAATGGTGGAATTGGTGATCCTCTTACCATCTTGGCTTCTGAGAGACACTGACACTCTGAGAAGCTCTTTTTATACCCAATCATGTTGTCAATTGACCTAATTAGTGTTAATTGGTCTTCCAGCTGTTCGTTTTATGCTCAATTTCCTTTTGCCAGCCACATATTGTTACTTGTCCTAACTTTTTTGGGATTTGTTGACACTGTGAAATTTTGAAGCAACATATTTTTCCTTTAAAATGTTACATTTACTCAGATTAAACTTTTGATCCGTCATCGATGTTATATTACGAATAAAATATTGACATTTGCCATCTCCACATCAATTCATTCAGTTTTTATTCACAATTTGTTTAGTGTCCCAACTTTTTTGGAATCCGGTTTGTAACTGGGACCCTGTGTACACAATTTCATGTAGCACATGTGATTCGAATGACAATAAAGAACTTTGAATCCTTGAATCACACACAACACAGATGCGAGTTCTCAGCTCTTGCAGGAAACGTTTGTTATATTTTAACTTTTTTATTTTAATGGGTTTAAGACAACATATATAAGGATATACTTTTTCCTTCAAATACCTTTGAATTTATGCTCAGGGTTATGTGAAGAAATGAAAAGTTCAAATCCTTGTTTATTTAGTGATTCTACATAATGAAGCTAACAATTCTCCACAGAAAATATTACTGGCAGATTACTGTGGAGAGATTTACATTAAATTGTTGTGATGGTTTAATGCCCCATCATTTGTGTTCAAACAGCACACAAAAAGCTACCTGACAACCTATTTTGGAAACAAAGCAAAATAAAAACAGACTGAACTTTTTTAGATTTCTTATTCTGTGACTCTTCTTAGCGTTTCCAGGACACTGGGGTGTATTTCTGACCAGATAATAATAGCTACAGCACACTCCCCCACTCTCCTCAGCCTCCTTCCCATTTCTGAAAACAACATCAGTGTCCGTGAGAGCACGTGCAAGAATAAGACACACTTACCAAATAAATCTGCAAATGGGTCTCTACCACCAAAAAATTCCCTGAAAACGTCATCAGGATTACGGAATGTGAAGCCGCCACCACCAAAGTGATCAAAGTGGCCTCCTGTACATAATTAAAGAAAAAAAAGTATTTTTTTAACAACAAAAAGGACCATCAAGCTATTTAATTACTAAAATCAACATGTCAAGCTGTAAAACCTGTCTGCTTCTAAATCTAGCCATAAATTCAAAAGCAAATACATTTTTAATACTTGTCATTTGTTATAATTTCTGACAGTTTAACTCGATCCGCCGTTTCCATTACACTAAAAAACGTGAAACCGTTTTTAAAAATCATTCCCTTACCTCCTCCTCCTCCTCCTCCTCCTACACCTGAAAGGCCTTCTTTTCCATATCGGTCATAAAGACTCCTTTTGTTTTCTGGGACGCAGAATGAAAATTATTTGAGAAAAGACAAACCAGTAAAATACACAAAAACAAATCCCCTTGCTTTTGGATTATAAATCACAAGTAAGATAGCAAAAGTCCCTTTTAATGTCACAGAAAAATGTACCCTGCATTTCATTACTACTGGTATTTTGATAATAAATTAACAAATCCTTTCCAAATGGTACCTTCATTTAAAAAAAAAAAGTCAGCTGTAAATTTCAAATCATGTACATAATTTAATAAACACAAGAACATCACTTCAAGAATATTCAAGGCAATTATTGAAATCTACCCATTTAGGCAAAAGTCGTGTAATCTCTTTAAACCAAATGTTTTCCTTGTAACCAAATATTAATTTGTTTTATTAAAATGTTAATTTTTCACATTTATCCTGCTTATTCAGGATGGTGTGAGAACTTTATCTTGAATAAAACTTAATTTCAGCAAAAACTGTTCATCGGTTAAGGTTTTATCACTTTTACAGCACAAAGTTAAAGTCATCTCACCAAATCATGACAATGCACCAAGTAATTTAACAGAAACTGCTGACAATGGCTCCATCTTAATGGCACAATGACTATGGAAAATTATGTCATGATTAATAAATACAGACACTTGCCATTCTGCACAATAAGTATTTGTATTGATCCTAGAAATAAAACTACACATTTAAAGACATCACACTTTGTCCTACTGTAACAGTTTAATTTGCTGATTGTCACACAAACTCATTGAACAACAGCCTAAAATAACAGGAAATATTAAAATGGTTGAAATTAGAAAAACGCTTTGATAAAATATATTTCAAGTGATTTGTAAATAGTACACTTGATACAATTTGTCTGGTGAAAGCTTACCATCTGACAGGACTTCATATGCCTCTGACAGCTCTTTGAACTTTTTCTCTGCCTCCTCCTTGTTGTCTGGGTTTTTATCTGGATGCCATTTCAGTGCTAATTTTCTGTAACTGAAGCACAAACAACAACAAAAAAGGTAAAAACCCAAAGAACTTAATGGCCTTAAAAACAATATACGTATACTAAAAGCTTAACTGAGTCACAGAGATGGACGAGTGAAACGGTGCCTGCAGTCATAATTAAGATTACGTATTCCCAATTCCTGTTTCGTTGAGTTTACCATTTAATGTGTAGCAGTAAATTTCTCAACATTAGCTAAATAAACCCTTAAATGTGTCAATACAAACCCTTAAAGCAACACGTTCTTATATCATCTATTTTTCTTAAATAAAACGCTCCCTGTCGTGATGTTAAATTGTATATTATGCATGTTATATTGCCTTTAATCTTGTAAATGGGATATTAACAGATAAATACAACATTTTCACTGAAATATCTTTTTTTTCCTCCCCATTTACCCTTTATTTACACAGGTAGTCTCATTGAGTCACTAGAACTCATTTTCAAGACAGACCTGTTTTTGGGAGCAGATGGTGGGGGTTAAAGGCCTTGCTGAGGGGCCCAGAGTGGGGCAAATGAGGGTGGAGGCAGGTGTGGGCGTTTCACCTTTTCCACCCACATTTTGATGTTAACGGTACCGGGAGTTGAACCTGCGACTTTCCGATCACAGGCCCATCTTCTCTAACCTCTGCGCCACCATAAACTGAGCCAAAGATAAAAAACAGTGTGGACAAATCTTCTACATCAGCAAAGAAACTAATCTTGTTTGTATGAGGACTTTTTAAGAACACATTTTGATCATTTCTAGGTCTGGATGATACGGGTTAGAAAATCATTTGACTGGACCATTACCTCCAAAACAATTTTCTATTTTTATACTAAAATATCTGTCGCACTTTATGGCTTTAGCAATATATTATTCTATTTTGTTAGGCTCGTTTTGCACTCTAATCGAAACAAACACTATTTTGTTTCACCATGTTTTTTTTTAAATAAAGCTGGAATGGCCAGCTCATTTTGAACAACCAGTTGTTGCCACCCATTAATTTGGAAAGGGTTACAAAGCCATCTCCAGACAAACTGGTATTGAGCAGTTTTCCATGATGAAGATTATTCGCAAGCGGAAAGCAATCACAACAACATTATTCCCAGGTTTGGATGTCCCCGCAAGTTCAGCTTGAGGTCAGAATGAGCAATGCTCTGAGAAACAGCAGTAAAAGACCTCAGGATCTACATTTCAGACCCTTCAGGCCTCAGTTAACGTTTGCAATGTTAAATTCTGTGACAGTACAGTAAAAGAAAAGAAAAGAAAAAAAAAGGACTTGTTTAGTCTTGTTTGCTTGCTTGAAGAAATTCTCATCTTTTTATAAAAACATAACAGTTGTGTTTAGTTTTGTTAGGCTGCATATGAATAAAGTAGATGACATTTGGACCAAAAGATTCAAATGAATATGCTCAACCATAAAGCATATCACATTTGACAAGAAACAAACAGTGCACAATTTATAGCTACTCAAGTGAACTGTCAAACACAGTGGGCTTGTTCTGCAGCCACAGGAGCTGGACACCTTGCAGCCGTTGAGTCGATCATGAACTCCTCCAGATAAGTGGTTCATAAAGTTGGTGTGAGCGGCGCCATGTAGGCCATAAAACCTCAAGGGGAAGATCTACAAGTGATCTGTACAAGTCAACTAAAATGAAAAGATTACTTTTGTTGGCCTATTTTGGTCATAATTGTTGCAAATGCAAAAACAATATATATATAT
>NC_056517.1:26910699-26925807 GCF_014905685.2 Nematolebias whitei
TTATTGGTGACTTTAATTTGCATGTGTGTTGTCAGGAGAAGCCCTTAGTGAAGGACTTTCTGGATTTACTGGACTCTTTTGGCTTAGCTCAGCAGGTGAGCGGCCCCACCCAAGAACATGGTCACACGCTGGACCTCGTTTTAACACGCGATGTCTCTGTTTCTAATTTGAAAATCGGTGACAATGTTTTTTCAGATCACATGCCTGTATTGTTTGACTTCACCCCCCCTTGTCATACTGATAAGACGTGCGTTCCTGCATGTACGCGTTCCATTAACTGTTTCACTGCTGCTCGTTTTAATGTTTTAATGAAGGTTTTAATTCTGAGAAGATCGAACAGTTCCCGGTGTCTCTTACCACTGAGGAGCTAACCTCTCAGTTCAACTCTGCCTGTTTAGATGTTCTGGACCATGTTGCTCCCCTTAAGACCAGAAAAACGAAACTTAAATCAGAGCCTTGGCTGAATGACGTCACTCGAGCCGTTAGGCGGCAATGTCGCAGAGCTGAACGAAGGTGGAGGAAGGACAGGCTGCAGGTTTCTTTTCAAATGTTAAGGGAGAGTTGGCGTCACTATCAGAAAACCGTTAAAGCTGCCAAATGTAAATTCTTCTCTGATTTAATTGTCTCCAACTCCCACAACCCCCGAGTTCTTTTCTCCATCCTGAACTCAGTTCTACACCTCAGTGAGCCTTCACCTCTGGAAGCCTCAACTGAGCTGTGTGAGAACTTCCTCCATTTCTTTTTAGAAAAAGTGGCAAACACCCGGGCACTCATTTCTCCGCCAGCTCATGATCTGTCCATCCCATCTCAGTGTGTGGCTGTGTTTGACCACTTTGAGCCCATCTCTCTGTCTTCTCTGGAGCAGGTAATGTGCAGCATGAAACCATCTGGTTCCCCCTTTGATGTGGTCCCCCCTCGACTACTAAAGGAAGTTTTTCCGACCCTGGGTCCTTTTATCCTCGCTATTCTGAATAGCAGTTTATCCTCAGGTGTGGTGCCAAAAACTTTTAAACATGCTGCTGTCCAGCCCCTCCTGAAAAAACCTAACCTTGACCCCTCAGTCATGTCCAACTTCCGGCCTGTCTCCAGACTCCCATTCACCTCTAAACTACTGGAAAAAATTGTGGAGTCTCAGTTGAAACAGTTTTTGGGGGATCACGCTATCCTAGAATTATTCCAATCTGGCTTCAAATCTCTCCGTAGCACTGAAACTGCTCTACTGAAGGTTTTTAATGACATTTTCATATCCACAGACGCAGGTGATTCTGTGCTGCTTGTCCTATTGGACCATACATCTGCTTTTGACACCATCGACCACAACATCCTCATTTCTAGACTGGAGCAGTGGGTGGGCATCACAGGGTCAGCCCTTAAATGGTTTGGGTCCTACCTCTCTGACAGAACCTTCTGTGTCAATATCAAAGATTTTAGTTTGGCATCGACAGCGCTCCAGTGGGGGGTACCACAGGGGTCCATCCTCGGTCCCCTTCTCTTTTCTTTATACCTGCTGCCACTAGGTGCTATCTTCCGCAAACACAACATACCCTTTCATTTCTACGCCGATGATTGCCAAATTTACTTCCCCCTGAGGCACAGAGGCACACGCTCTATTCAGCCTCTTCTTGACTGCCTGGCTGACATCAGGGACTGGATGGCTTTAAACTTCTTAAGCTTCAATGAGAAGAAGTCTGAGGTCATGCTGTTCCATCCCAGTGGCTCACTCATGAACCATGACATTGACCTTTTCTCTCTAGCCCCGCTAGAGAAACAAAAGGTCACTAATCTGGGGGTGATAATGGACCCGTCCTTAAAACTCAACAGTCACGTAAACATGATGGTCAAATCCTGTTTTTTTCAGCTGAGACGGCTGTCTAAGCTGAAGCCTATACGCTCCAAAAAGAACCTTGAGACAGTGATCCACGCCTTCATAACATCTAGGCTTGATTACTGCAATTCACTTCTGTTTGGAATCAGTCAGTCCTCCATTGCTCGTCTACAACTGGTCCAAAATGCTGCAGCCCGATTTTTAACTGGTACAGGCTATAGAGAGCACATCACGCCAGTTTTGGCCTCCCTGCACTGGCTACCCATTCACCTTCGGATCCATTTCAAAATTCTCATGTATGTTTTTAAATCACTGAACAGTTCCGCCCCATCCTATCTCACTGATCTTCTGCAGCCATATGTCCCACCGCGCTCTCTGAGGTCAGCAGACCAGATGCTTCTCTCAGTCCCAGAAACCCGTCGTAAGCTCAGAGGTGACAGGGCTTTCTCTGTTGCAGGTCCACGACTGTGGAATGAGTTGCCACTGAGTGTCCGGCAGGCTCCCACACTCTCAGTCTTTAAGTCTCGCTTGAAGACCCACTTCTATTCGCTTGCCTTTAACACGGTGTGATTTGTTTTGGTCCGGTCTGTTCTCTACTCTGTTGGCCATTTTAGTTAGCTTCTGCTGCTATTTGTATCTGTATTTCTATTTTATGTTTTCCTGTCCGCTGTGCATGTTTGTGTTCTTTTGTACAGCACTTTGGTTGGCCTTGTTGCTGTTTTAAGTGCTATATAAATAAATTGGTATGGTATGGTATGGTATATAACCAATGGCTTGGTGGTGTTCCCTCAAAAGGAGTTTAGGGCACTCTGTTCCACTTCCTCCAGACTGGCAACAATGGGTGACATTGGAGAAACGCATGGCACAGCCGTGCTTCCATCTGTAAAAACATTGTACTTGAAATAGGTGTTGGAAAGGCAGAGATCCAACAGGGTGCAGATCTAGGGTGAAGTTGGTCTGGTTGTTTAAGTCATTGTCTTGTTGGAGTCGTTTTCTGATGGTTTGTACTGCTTCAGAAATGGGTAAGTGAAAAGAGGTCACATCATATGATACAAGGGTTTCTCCTGGAGTTAGCTTCATATGTTGAACTTTGTTGGCAAAATCAATGGAGTTCTTTATGTGATGAGGTGTGTTTCCAACAAGAGGGGTGAAAATACTTATAATGCAGCTTTAGGCCTGATACCCAGTCATTTTCACACCTATCAGAAATAGTCTAAGGAGTTAAACCACAAAACCAAGAAAGGGGAGTGAGATCGGGCGCTAAAGGTCAAAATCATAAAAAGATCAAGAAAAAATCCACAGCAAAAATACAAAAAATAATAATAAAAATACAGTGGATTGTTCTCCTGCGCCTTCTGATCAAAAACTCAACGTGCAGATGAGAGAAGTCAGACGCTCAACGACAGAAACGCAGACGAGAAAAACAACGCCCACAAGAAAACTAAAAAAAAAAACCTGAATGACCTTCGTTTGTCATCAGTTTAATTTGTTTATTATTTACACTTTTTTTTTTTATTTACCGGTAATTTTTGTTATGCTTTATAACATGACTATGTTTACGTTAAGACCCTTCCTGTTTGAATGCATTTATTGGTTAACATTCTTTACAGTGTTTTTAAAGTTTTTCTTAAGTGCATGTATTTTACAATTTTTTTTTTTTTTTACATTTTCGACTAGAAAAAATTCCTATTTGTGATGAACTCAAGAAAAATTTAAAACATAAAAAAATACATTAAAAAAAATAATAATAATAAGCACTCATCTATCCAGAACTCCTCTCCATGAGCTGCTTTCTACCAAACTCCAGCCCACCCTGTGGTGGTCTGACATCCTTTCTTTGGTGTATGTCCACCAGATTTTGGGTTCAGGCTCAGACTTCAGAACACCACCCCCCCCCCCCCCCCCCTCCCCCCTCCCACAAAAAAAAAAAAAAAAAAAAACAGTGCGAGGACGTCTGAGATAAGCTCTATTATTTTCATGATAAAAAAGAAGCTGCAAGCACACGCCTGTCATAAATGATCAATGTGGCTGTTTGCAGCTGGGTTGTAGAAGGCCTCATTGCAGCCTCTGAGCCTGCGAGCCTCAACACGAGTATTAATACTGTCACGATCTGGGAGAGGTGGGAGTTGCCTTATTTTCAAGATTAAGGAAGATATATATAAAGATATAAAGATATTACACACATGCATAAAAAGTTAAAGAGGCCAACTTGACTCACTGAAGGGCTTGTCCTTTCATCTTTTTCTTTCTTGAAATGACTCCTGAAGATGTGAAGTGGGCCTTGTGTAAAAAACTAGCCTTGAGCACATTCCTCATCACATTCTGTGTTCCTGAGCCAGCTGCAGTCACTACACAATCCCATCTTAAATTCGAGTCTATTTTAATGAAATAATAATAATAATTTTGCACTTTCTTAGCCTATGCATATTGAACATATTGAAGAGTTTTTTTTAGAGCTGCAGATTCTTTGCAGAGTTCAGGTTGAGGGCAAATAAGGTGCTGCATCAGCACTTTTACTACAGCGGTGCTTGAAAGTTTGTGAAGCCTTTAGAATAGTCTATATTTCTGCATAAATATGAACTGAAACATCATCAGATTTTCACACAAGTCCTAAAAGTAGATACTGTAATGAGAACCCAGTTAAACAAATGAGACAAAAATATTATACTTGGTCATTTATTGATTGATGAAAATGATCCATTACATATTTGTGAGTGGCAAAAGTTTGTGACCCTGTAGGATTAACAGTTAATTTGAGGGTGAATTTAGAGTCAGGTGTTTTCAATCAATGGGATGACGGATCAGGTGTGGGTGGGCAGTGAGCATCCTGTTTGATTTAAATAAAAGGGATCTATCAAAGTTGTCTCTTCGTGATAAATGGACTGTACTTGTATAACAGTAGTCATATACTTATTCATAACACATTTAAGTGTATCGAGGCACGAATAAAGGAGATTCCTGAGGAGCTCAGAAATAGAGTTGATGATGCTCATCAAGCTGGAAAAGGTTACAAAACGTCTCTATAAAGAGATTGGGCTCCACCAATCCAGACAGATTGTGTACAAATGGAGGAAATTCAAGACCATTGTTACCCTCCCCAGGAGTGGTGGACCAACAAAGATCACTTCAAGAGCAAGGCGTGGAACAGTCGGCGAGGTCACAGGACGCCAGGGTAACTTCTAACAACTGAAGGCCTCCCTCACAGTGACTAATGTTAATGTTCATGAGTCCACCATCAGGAGAACTCTGAACAATGTTGTGCATGGCATGGGGTGAAGAAAAAGCTCTCCAGAAAAAAAAAACATTGCTGCTCGTTTCCAGTTTGATAAAGATCACATGGACAAGCCAGAAGACTGCTGGAAGAATGTTTTGTGGACAGATGAGACCAAAATAGAAGTTTTTGGTTTAAATGAAAAGTGTTATGTTTGGAGAAAGGAAAATACAGTACTGCATTCCTGCATAAGAACCTTATCCCATCTATTGTTTCTCCTAGGTCACAAGCCTTTGCAGGGCGCTCATCTCTCGATTTTGTCGATGGGGGGGGGGTTGAAACAGAGACAAGTCTGTGTTGCGTGCCATTTGTACCAACAATTTTGGACTGGGGTGGGGACAGTGGGGTTGAAGGAAACTGCTCAGCGTGAGGGAAATGGGGGCGCTACCTCTAGCTTTTTAGCTAGTATTGCACATCGCTAGTTTAGCACTATGTCAATGCCGACAGTTGACGGGGTGGGGGGAGAAACAGTTCGGTTCAGTAGGCAGGGCACCCTCCTTGGTAGGAGAAACACTGCCACTTGTGAAACATGATGGGGGTAGTATCATGGTTTGGGCCTGTTTTGCTGCATCTGGGCTGGGATGTCTTGCCATCATTGATGGAACAATGAATTCTGAATTATATCAGAGAATTCTAAAGGAAAATGTCAGAACATCTGTCCATGAACTGAATCAAAGAGAAGGTGGGTCATGCAGCAAGACAATGACCCTAAACACACACGTGGTTCTACCAAAGAACGGTCCAAAAAGAATAAAGTTCATGTTTTGGAATGGCCAAGTCAAAGTCCTGACCTTAATCCAATGATCCAGATGTTGTGGAAGGACCTGAAGCAGCAGTTAATGTGAGGAAACCACCAACATCCAGAGCTGAAGCTGTTCTGTAGGAATGGGTTAAAATTCCTCCAAGCTGGTGTGCAAGACCGATCAACAGTTACCAGAAACGTGTGTGTGTGTGTGTTTGTGTGTGGAGGGGGGTGTCACACCAGATACTGAAAGCAAAGGTTCACATACTTTTGCAACTCACAAATATGTAATATTGGAACATTTTTCTCAATAAATAAACTACAACATATAATATTTTTGTCTCATTTGTTTAACTGGGTTCTCTATCTACTTTTAGGAAACTTGTGAATATCTGATGATGTTTTGGGTCATTTATGCAGAAATATAGAAAATTCTAAAGAGTTCACAAACTTTGAAGCACCACTGTACCTTGTAAGGAGTTCTGAGATTGGGGGGGGGGGGGGGGGGGCAGGTAAACCACAGAAGTGGGTGTTGTTTCTTTTCCACCTGGTTTGTAAAGGTAAGTCATACCTATTTAACATACAAAACAAATGCCTGAAGGTTAAAAGACAAATGTCAGAACCAGCTTTTATCTAAAGGAATGATGAAAAAGGTTTTAGTGAGGAGACGCACCCAAAGTGCATAATCAAACAGTCGGTGGCCGATCCCTGATGTGAGTCAGAGGCATTAGTAGAAGTTAAATAAGGCACAGAGTGAACTGAATGATGAATAGTGAGTGTACAGAAGGAAGCAGCCAATGTGGGGCCTTATTATTGCGGTTGTGTAAAGCAGATTTCAACTGTGATGAGGCACAAGCAGTCATAAACAGTGAGATGATTTAAAGCCACTCAAGTCAAAAGAAAGACACCAGGCAATGGCAGCAGTACTTTTGTGAAGTTTCACAAACTCAACTTTATTGATCAAATCGGAAAATAAATTAAAAAAACAATCCTGGTTGTGCGTTGGTCCACAAGTGTGAGGTGTTATGATCCAGATTGATACTTTGAGCTTCACAAGTGGTTATAGTGAATAAAATACAGCCTCTTTTGAGTCAGAAATCATGCACACTATTCACACACGGCAGCATTTCTAAACAAAAGTAAAAGGAAAATGAATGTTGTTATAATTAATTTATTAATGAATTCTTTTTACACTCGCATGAACAATAGCCATCAGGTTAGCGGAGTGAAGTTCATGTTAAAAACATCAAGGTGAGGTGGTTAAGCTTCTCATTCACTTGTTAAACTGGTCAAATAAAAAGAGCAAAAACAACATGCTTAGGTCAAACATACAACTTTTCCTGCCACAACACAACAATAGAACGCCCTAAGTGAAAAAAATATATATGTACAGCTTATAGCCAACTTTGTACATATGGCAGAAAAGTACATTAAGATATTTGAAAACAAAACACAAATCTCAGCAAACTGATTCTCCTCTCCCTAAAGAATTTGAATAAATAAAAATATACAAACACAGAGAAAACGTCTCTCGTCTACCTGGCAGCTAAGCTAACAAGAGAAAATTCTTCTTTGGGAATGAGATGCATGACGACAGAGAGAGGAGAGACCGACTGCCGGAGATTTTCCAGAGGAGAAAACTTTTAGTTGGTGGAAAGTTGTGGGGAGATCATTTACTTGTTATCCAATCTTAGTAGCTGCTCCTTACCATTAACTGTTAGAGATTTTAACTGACCATCTTCCACCACTTCTACCCGCTCCTGGCCGTTCTCCACAATCCTGTTTACAAAAAAAAAAAAAAAAAAAAAAACAAACAAAAAAACTCTTTAGCATCTAGGGAGCAAGAATAATTAGAGATGGGGGATGCACGATCCACTTTTTTCACTTCTGATACCGATGTCTAGTATCGGTCGATACTGATCAGATACAGAAAAAAAGTGCTGAATTAACTTAAAACGTTTGGTTTTTTTTAAACGCAGACATAAATGTACCGTTGAATTATAAATTTATTGAAAACTCTGCACCAGTACAGCACACTTGAACACACAAATAGCTTCAAAAGCTTGGTCTAACATGTAAAATGTTATATTTTGGATTTATGATAGCAGGGGTTCTGCTCTTTGGCATCGGCTCTGTTTTATCAACTTGAAGAAGACATCGGCAGCAGTTTCAGTCATGGCAAAGCTTCCGGGTCTGTGTTAGGTACGTGCTATGAGGACTCAAAATCAGCCGATTAACGAGCTAAACCGTAAGTTGGAGACCATTTGTGAGAATCACAGGCCACCTCGACCTTGGGGAGGCTTATAGTGGATCAGTGGAGAGGAATACCCATAAATTTGGCCATTTGGGACCGAAGAAGTTCCAGCAGGACTCAAGGCTACAAGAAAAACAGTCTGCCTGAAGAAAATCAACAACTGTGGCTTATCTGAATCTGACTCCCCCGTTTGGCCTCGGATACGAGTCGACTATCAAATTTCTCCTGGGACATGGCATGGATAACTAGGGAAAAAGCTTAATCCATCGCAACCCCCCCAGAGAAATTCTGTGCAGGCTTATCAGAACTGCCGGCTGACCAGCATCTTATCAGGACTATGGCCTATTATGGAATCTGAAAGTGCTCCCAGACGAATCTCAATGTCTTGATGTCAAATGCATATAACGTGTTTATAAATGTGTTTGCTGGTAGTTTTTTTGATGTCTCAAATCGTGTCCTGATAGGACAAGATGTGAGGAGATCTTTTTTGTAATACCACTATCCACCCTCATGGCCTTTTCCCCTTTTCCATCTAAAAGTATTCTGATAAAGCGCTATGATAGCAGCAGCAACATGCACTCCGCCCATCTTTCGGATGACTGTACGAACATAATTTCTCTGGATCCCGGGACAATGATAATAAAGCTTATTCTGATTCTGAAAAACAACAACTCTAAATGTGTTCAGTCAATGCAGTTATGAGTATAACACCCAGTGTAAAATAAATAATAATACAGATACTGAAACTAACAATAGGTTGACAATTTTGGTCCAACAGGAAAAAAAAACAACAGCAAATCTTTCAAATGGTAAAGGAATTCTAAATATAATGTAAAATAAATAATAAAGGAGCTGAAATAAGTTGGCAGATATTTACAATAAAGAGCAATCAGCTCCGGTTCTTCTGGATCGGTCACATTGTTATCGATACCTGATCAAGATTTTTTTCCGATATCGTACAGGTACCAACATCGGATCGGTGCATCTCCAATTAGAGCATAAATTATGTTTTAAGGTCAACATTCACATACCGTTTGGTGGTAATTTTTCTGCCGTTGATGATTTTGGTGGAGGTCGACACAGACTTGAAGTTACCCCTCCCTCCTCCTCCTCCTCCTCCTCCGCCACCAAACGAAGAAGAGGAGAAAGAGGAAAATCCTCCTCCACCCATGTCTCCAAATGAGGTAAAACCTAAAAAAAAAAGGTGCAGGTCTGCGGGTTAACAAATGCAATGCTTGTTTTTAACTCCACTCACTAAATGTGGTCAAATGTGGACACCTGAGTCAAACCCTGAGAAGCCTGTCCCAAACGCTGGAAAACCACCAAACTGGAAAACTGAGCCACCCATCCTACTCTGGTGTGCGCCTCTTTGACGACTGCGACCTCCCCCAAAGAAATCATCAAAGGGGTCATCAGCTGCAAAGACAATCGGAGATGTGAAGGAGAAAAATCAGCAAAATTATGATGAGCTTTAACGTTTTTGTTCTTCACTTGTATAGGAAATAAAGTAATTCAGCATCTCTAAATGATTTGATTTTTCTTTGTGCATTTTATTTGTTGACAGGTTACAGCATACAAGTTTTATTTTTTTAAGCTGCAGGTTGAAGCAGTTTGGAGCTTTTGTTAGCTGAACATTCTGTCTCTAAAAACAGTGCATGCGCTGTCGGACAGTTTTCTTCCTAAAGCCCCGAGGAGCTGCTACTAATTGTGCTTTGCTGATCTGGGTCGCTCCGGCAGGATAAGACTGGCTCATTGGCACCGTTTCTTGAAAGAAAACGCCTCCTTCAACCTTGAGCACTTCAAGACATCAGTAAAAATGGTTTACTTGTTCCCCACTGAGAGAAAGCTTAAAATAAAAAACTCTCCCCTGACCAGTCACTACTGAGTTACTGTCTGTTTACCAAGATGATAAAATCTATGGAGCACAGATGAGCTTTTACGGAGCTGCTGTGGATCAGGAGAAGAGGAAAGGGGTCAGGAATGTTCCTCCAACACTTGAACTGTGATTCAGTTGTTCATATAGAACACAAGTGCAACTTGTTTGATTTTATTTAACAAAAATGTTTAAAAGAATAACGTTATTTAAAAACCTACAGCTCCAAACCCAAATTAAAGGAGGAGTTTTGTCAAATTTCTAACAAGGACGCAGCAAAAAGTGTGAATAGTTGGACAATTTCTGCTTTAATGTTTTTTTTTCCCCACATGTTAATTTGAGATTGAGTGCTGTTCTTGAAAGACAGCATGGCCGTCATTGCTGAGTCCCCCCCCCCTGGCTGCTAGGCAATCTGATGTGGTTGAGTGATGGATCCACAGGACCAGCTGCTGCTCACAGAGTCGAGCTGCTGGACGGCACAGGACTGGATGTTTATTTACTTATTAAAAAAATCTCCACTTTTCTAGCCTCTTAAGGAAAACCAAGAATATGCCTGAGGGCTAAATCAAACTTGATATTTCTTATTCCAGTCAGTCAAACGTATTAAAAATCCTCTTAAATCTCACCTTTCAGTGCAGCAGTCAACAGTATAATCGACTCGCTTTTTATTTATAGTCACTGTTAACTGAGAACAAAATGATAGTGCCATAACACTTTCTTATCCAATGACACATGGCAATAATGTGGACGTTAACAAAATCAAACCCTTGTGTTGGAGAGCTTGAATCATAGATTTTACACGTACGCAGACACAAACTGCACACATGCTTGGTGTTTTTATATCTGCTTTAGTTTTAATGTGGAAGCTATTTTTGAATGCATTCCAGCTGAGTGATGTAGATGCTCAAATCCATCCTGCGTCTGCATCTGAACTCCTTATTTAGAGCTCCACCAAGTGAACTTCACATGCCTTCCAATCAGCCTGTGCCGCAACTCGGACTGGACGAGCTCTAATAGATGATTAGAAGCAACACAACTACTGATACTTCCAACAACAAATATCTGGCACCTCAAGAAACGGATTGTAATAAATGAAAATAGACTGGGGCTGGGCGATATGGACCAAAATTAATCTCAATATTTTAGGATCTCTTGATATTTTTTCTTTCCATAAAGTACAGTAATAAAAATATATTTCTAAGCCAAAGTTTTGTCCCAATTGTCACACAGACACCTTTATTAACAAACAGCTATAACTGTAAAAAATAAATGTCTAAAAAACAAAATTAAATTTATTTCCTCTATAACAAAACCAAAAACACAGCTGTGCACTTAAAATTTAAACAGAAAACATACAGAGCAAACATAATGAAAGATTGACTTGCTCGTTAAAACGTCTGATTCTAATGAAGTATGTTATTTCAACCTTTATTAACATTTATTAACAAAGCTGTTAGAAAGCCCACATTGTTGTGTAAGTTGGCTTCTTCACTGAGCACTGTTCTGTTTGGTTACGGCTCGATTCTTTCTGGATTTCATAGTTCCTGTGCTCTTGAATGCACCGTGGCTGTTCTGACGCTAGTGAACGCACCGCTCTGTGTAAACAAAAAAGGTTAAATCATTTCATCTGGACCAGTTTCTTTGAGGGAGAAACGTTTTGTCTTCCATCCGGAAGACTTCATCAGTCTGTGGCCTGTCAACCAGATCTGTCCCATAAGTAGCCTTCATTGCTGTGTTTCAAGCCAACCTCCTGTTGGAATCTCAGAAGTAGGCTTTTAACACATGCAAAAGGACCCATCCGTCCAAAACAATCAATCATCATGTTTAACAATCAAATAATTTAGGCCAGATGACTAACTTGTTACTCACAGAAACAGCCTGAGGACACAAAGGCCAAAATGGTTCAGAAAAAAGGTTTGTAGGCTCAATCATCCAGGTAGATAATAGCAAAAATGGAAATGACTTAACCTTTTTTGTTGTCATCTACCTGGATGATTGAGCCTACAAACCTTTTTGCTCTGTGTAAAGCGCAGAGCTGTGTGTTGGAGTTTGTTTCTCTCCCAACAGGAGCCTTGAGCTTCTGTTTGCGCTTTACTGCTGTGTGTAAATACCAGAAGAAACACAGCAAATAAATCATCCTAAACTGGATATCTGTCCTCATGTTTTTTAATAAGACAATTTGCCATTCTAAAGCCCCCGGTATAATCCCGCGTCGTCAGCCGCGCGGAAACTGTGTGCACTGTCCGCAGAGGGTTGAGACTTCATGTTCGAGCGTCCACCCTGCAGAACAGCTCCACAGACAAGGGGCGTTTACCTTCAGGACAAATTGAGGTCGCCGATTGGTCATTTGCGGACACGCCTACTGGATTGATAGACAGGTCGGAAAAAACAAACAAAAAAAAAACGAGCTGCCAGCCCCAGTTGCAGCGGTGTTCTGTGTTTATATATTAATAAAAAGTTCTTAAAAAAAAACAAAAAACGGGAGCGCTGGCCCTGCAGCCCACACAGAGCGGCCCACCAGAAAATCTCCAGACCCTCCCGCAGCCACGCTGGAACTGATTTTAATTTGCTTGTGACAAATTCCTTCATATCTCATCATTTCAGTCATGGCATCAACAGAGGAGGAAGAGATCGCTTGCCTTTTGGCAAAAAAAACAAAAGAAACGGCCAGATCAGGGATGAAGGGGAATTTAATACATTGGTGTCGCATACAAAACAGTCCGTCGCCGGGCAGTTTATTGTGTAACACTGAGTATGCGTATGCAGTCGTAAAAATTGAGCTTTGTGCGGACATGCCCTGCGGGCATCCGCTTCGGCTCCAATTCGATACGCGCAGACCTCCGCGGACTGACGTACGCGGGAGTATACTGGGGGCTTAAACCAGTTCATTCATTTCTTGGAGAACCCAATCTTCTCCTTTGTAGCAGCCATTTTCACACCCATCAGGAATTTACCCTCACTGTGAGTCAACAAAGACATATCTGCATATCTAGTTTAGCTCAGCTTTATAATTAAAATAGTCTTCAGCTGCAGCAAGCCGCGGGGGAGGGGCGGGTTTGTATTCAGTGAGGGAGCGAGGAAGGGTGGTGTAAAGGCACAGACTGGAAGAAAAACTGGCGTATTTTCAAGTACAATTATAACTCTTTGTAGAGTATGAGACTATATAATCTTATATCGATATAGTCTCATTTTATATCGCATATGAAATTATTTAGATATTTTAAAAATATTGAGATATCGTCCAGCCCTATAACTTACTAACACTACCCTCTACTGTCCTCATCAACAGTAGTAATTAATGACAATCTGCAAACTGTAATTGATCAACAACAGTTACAATGTGGAGGAGAACACCGCTGAGTACATGATTGAGTACGTAATGTACAAACCGGATTCCAAAAAAGTTGAGACACTAAACAAATTGTGAATAAAAACTAAATGCAATGATGTGGAGGTGCCAACATCTAATATTTTATTCAGAATAGAACACAAATCACAGATCAAAAGTTTAAACTGAGAGAATGTATCATTTTAAGGGAAAAATCTGTTGTTTCCAAATTTCATGGCGTCAACAAATCCCAAAAAAGTTGGGACAAGTCCATTTTTACCACTGTGTGGCATCCCCCCTTCTTCTTACAACACTCAACAGACGTCTGGGGACAGAGGAAACCAGTTTCTCAAGTTTAGAAATAGGAATGCTCTCCCATTCATGTCTAATACAGGCCTCTAATGCCCCTTTTCCATTAGTACCGGTACGGGCCGACTCGACCCTACTTGGCCCGGTTCTGAGGCTTTTCCATTAGTACCGGTACTTAGCACCTGTTACTATTTTCAGTACCCTTGGCTCTGTGGTTCTAACCGGTACGAAGAGGTACAAAAACGTGACGTCAGTACACTGTCGGTCACTGGTTGGTCGGGGGCGGAGTCGGGGGCGGAGTCACTGGATCCTTCAGAAACGTTTCAAAACAATAATCCGCCATTTGCAATTTCTCGGACTGGAGCAGCCTGGACTTATTTTAAAGATTTTAAAAACAATACTGACAACATCTTGGTCTAATGTTGATGTGCTAGCATTTTTTGTGCTTGGTGGCCGACAACATAATTTAGAGCAAGCTAGATGGAGCTCTGCTGGTGTACCCCGATCCTCCCTCCGGAGCCTCGGAGCACCAGGCCGGGCAGGGCGTCATCTCCCCGGCTCCAAGTTCAGCTGGTCACCGCGGAAGATCCTTCGAAGTGCCGACTCGGAGGCTCGGGTTCCGGATACCAGCCTTGTGTGCTCAGAGCTCCGCAGGTCAGTGCGAAGCTGGAGATGGGGACTCGCAGATGGACGTTGCGAGACCCCGGCCGCGCGTAATCATGAAGGCTGAATCCCGATCCCACCCGGCAGTCAGGCGGACTGGACAGTCTGGGACGGACGCTGGAAGCGATTTTTAAATAAAATAATATTTTGTTTTTATACAAAAAATGTTTTAAAAAAATGCTGAAGCGATTTAAAAATGATTTTTTTTTTTTTTACACGTAAAAGGTTTTTTAAAATCGCTTCCACCGTTCGTCGCAGACCCGTCTCTGCCCGCCTGTCTGCGCGGGTCGGACCTTCATGATTACGCGCGGCTGGAGTCTTGGAACAGCCTCTGGAGTCACCAGCAGAGCTCGGAGCTGGGAAGATGAGCCTCCCAGCCTCCTCCTCTCCGGAGGAGAGGATCGTGTGACTGCGGGCAGTGTCGTGCGAGACCAGCAGAGCGTTGAAGATTAAAAAAAAAAAAAAACGGTGCCAGCTTCATCGTGAAATCCTATTTTCACTTTAATGACCGTTAACTCAGCTGAAAATCATAAAAAGACACAAAACTATTGGATCTCAGGAATATTTCCCTCAAACATGTTTAAAGAAGAGACGACCTTCAGTTCAACTTTATTTTAACCCACAAATGTACAAATCACAAAACAAGAACTTTAAAGCAAAACTAAAAATAAAATGTATATATGTGAACAAGAAAGAAAACCACACATTTAAAATGAACATTAAAAGTAGACACAATGAGTGCAAATACATCAAATGATGATGAAAACCTATAAAAATTTAAATGTAATGTTTTTGTAATCTGGTTCATCAGAGTTTTAATTTATATACATATATATATTTATA
>NC_056517.1:26930807-26979667 GCF_014905685.2 Nematolebias whitei
TGTTGTTGTAACTCGTTATCCTCATTTCATTAAGAGATGTTATAGATACTGATGGCTGTAGACAGGAAGGATCTCTTGTAAAGGTCCATCCCACAGTGGATCCTAAGAAACTGGCTGCAGATGCCGTCCGATCCATTCACTCAGACTCGGCTGACCTCTCGGTTCCCCTGGGCTGTAGGATCGCCCGAATGCCGGGCAGAACTCCTCCCAAAGCGATGGCCACTCCTCCCAACAGTCTGCCGAGCTCCTCGTCACTGCGGACAGCCAACTGTAGGTGCCAAGGGACGATTCTGTCCTTCCGCTGTCATGAGCCATGCTTCCTGCTAGTTCCAGGATCTCAGTGGTCAGACACTCAAGCACAGCCGGCAGGTAGATGAGAATGCATCCACAGAACATCCTTTTCAACTCATTTGAGATTTGGGGCTGTATTTGAGATATTAGTTGAGCTTTGAGATGTTAATCAGCTGTTGGTTGTAGAAAACTGCCTTGTTGCCATGGTTACGCATCATAAATATCCAAAACTAAAAAAGTTTCAGTAAAAATCCTTCCAGCTGCGCAGCATCTGACACCAGAGGAAACAATCACCCAAAAATGTGATTTACATCCAGAAAAACAGGAACTAAAGTTTCCAAAAGTAAAATCTCAGAATGAAAGTAACAGAGCTGCTCAGCCACCTTGAGCGGCGCAATTCTAGAATTAATTGATAACCAATAATACTTTTAGGGGTTGTTTTTGTCTATTATACACATTTATACTCAGCTTATTAGTAATGTTTGTACAAGTCAAGTAGTAATGTCAAATGCACAAGTTTCTGATATTTATTATTGGGAAGAAGTGAAAAGTTTGGGAACCACTTTTGTAGAAATATGAGAAATAGTTCATAATCTGTTTAAAGACTCAAAGTAGACTTGAACACAGTCCTGCAGCAGAACAATGATCCCAAACACATCAGCAAATCTACAACACATCAGCTAAAAATAAATAATCAAGGTGTTGCAGGAGCTCAGTCAAAGTCCAGAAAGATTGAGATGGGAACTTTAAACAAAACAGAAACTGAAAGAAAACCTTTAAACCTTATGTACCTGAGCAACAAAAGAAAGGAATGAGAGTGAGCAAAATGATAAGATGAATGATAAGATGAATGATAAGATCATAAGAGCAGGAATGTATGTTACTGCCAGTAAAGGTTGTTCTACCAGTTATAGGGTGTGATTTTTCCACGTGTTTAAAACTTTTTGGCTTGTTTTTGCTCAATATCAACACTAATATTTTAAGCTGTTTATCTAAAGTTATCTAATTCTAACACCTGGTAACAGTTGTGTCTTACAACGTAAACAGATATTCAAAAAAAGATTTATTTCCTTAATCACGTGACTTTAAGTCTAACATCTCTACATGCTTGGCTTTTTTTAGGGTGGCAACCAGGACAACACTGACACACAAACACAAATCTGCACAGACCGTCCACTTCCCCACCCCAGCAGATTTAACAAAGATGGCCTGAACTGCATTGACAAGCAGCGTGAGCCTCGCACAGCAGCTTACGCCGCATCAGCTGTTTGTTTCTAAGCCAAGCAACAGCGGGACAAGGGACTGAAATTCAACCAGCAAAAAAAAGAAAAGAAAAGAAAGGATTCGCACAACTCAGGGATTCACTCCCAAAACTCTTTGTAGTTGGAATCATGTGTTATCTTGTGGTTTAAAACCTGCTCTACAGGTCAAAAGCCTAGGAACAAGTTAAACGATGCAGGCTGATTGATAACTATGTAATTTACTCGTGTTAAAAAATTTGGTTTAGATTTTGACTGAGAAATCTTAGTTCAACTTTTGTGGCATTTCAGTTCATATTCTGACTGCAATTAAATATATATTAAACCCGATAAACAAATAGACATGTATAAATAGTAAGGAATTCAGCAGTTTGAAGCAGAATTCTAGTCCAATTCTAATTTCTGATTTGTATACAATTCTAACCCTTCTGATTTCAATTTTGTTTACTTCTGACTTTCTCTCCAAGAACTGTATTTGACGGCTGTGTGTTCACAGAACAGAAAAAATAAGATTTTTGAATGTTGGACATTAGACAAGCTGAAAAACAACCAGTTCTAGTCACCTGCAATAATAATAATAATAATCTGCAATAATAGTAATCTGCAAATCCCTAGTTTTGAGAATTTGTATATTTTGGTAAATTCAGATATTAACATATACTGACATTATAGGAGCCAAAGTACAAATAACATTACAGTCCTTGTTCCTGTAATTCCAATATCATATTCAAGTCTCTAGAATAAAATATTGTGATCAACTGTATCAAATGCAACACTGAGGTCTAACAGGACCAGTGTAGACACAAGTCCATTGTCAGAGGCCATGAGAATATCATTAGTAACTTTCAACAGTGCAGATTCAGTGTGGTGAGCTCTAAAACCTGACTGAAACTTTTCAAACGGATACATTTCTTTGCAGGTGTCCACGTAACTGACCAGCAACTATTTCCTCTAGAATTTTTGAGATGAAAGTTAGATTACATAAAGGTCTATAATTGGCTAGGATTCCTGAGTCAAGGTTATGTGTTTCTTAAGTAAAGGTTTAATTACAGCAATCAAAGCTCTGTGGTACATAACAGTTTATTAGCGATGTGATTATTAATTAAGGGAAATGCGTCTGTCAATAGCCTGGTTGGGATGGGATCCAGCAGCCGGTCAAAGCAGATGGCCACTTGTCCTGAGCCTGGTTCTGCTGCTAAAGGTTTCTTCCTCATGAGGGAGGTTTTCCTTTCCACTGTCGCCTTCATGCTCGCTCAAGATGAGAGTTCTGTGATGGAGTTAAATTCAAAGCAGTCTGCTCCTCAGATAAATAATGTTAAATTATTATTTTTATATATGAATGCTTCTGTTCAGTGCCCTGAGATGACTTCTGTTGTGACTTGGCACTATAAAAATATAAAATATATAAATAAACTGAATTGAATTGTCTGAAAACAGTGCTCAATTAAGACTCTAAAGCAACTTAAACTATACCAATATATTCAATAAAAAACAACATTTACACCATCTCTTTTACAGCAATCCAATCACAAAGAATCACAGGGCATTACCATGACTCACTGACGGATAGGGACAATAAAACAGGCTCAGAGATACTGTTATCTCTGTGCACAAGTAATTGCAAATAGCTACCAATTAAACTAAACTTTCTGAAATTAATTAACTAGAGCTGTTCAGTGGTTTCTTTATCATTCCAGCATTTCCTTCACTGTATAATTTACAGCATCACCTAAAATAACGTCATGTTCACTCCAGTGCATATCTAAGCTGTAAAAAGATTTAGTCTTTAGCATTTACCAGAAGAAAGTGCTTCTCTTATCAAAACAAAAGTCTGCTTATGGGATACCAATAAAAAAACATGGAAAGCTTATCCTTCAAGCATGGGGTAATAACTAAAAGAAGAAGGTATCTATCAATAACAAGGTTACAAAACTCCACCAAAAATATAATCAAATGCAGTTTCTTTCCTTCCGTCATTTCATTAAGTTGGGAAATATTACCTTGCAATACGTTTTGAGTGGTCAACAAATGAATAAGCAGCAGCACCAGCAATAATTAGAGCAAAAACATTCAAATGTGCTTACGCTTTTTTGATGTCCTCTTGTGTTGCATTTTTGCGGACTCCTAATATTTGGTAGTATTCCACCATGGCTCTGTGTGTGCGCGACGGAAGGAGCTGGTTTATTTAAGTCTTTTGCCTGGCGTCTGTGAAAAAGAGTACAATTTTGTTAGAACGTGATATTAAGCTTAACAAACTGAGCAATGTCACGTGTAACATCACAACTCCTATCCAAACCAAAATGATACACCTGAAAAGAGGGAGGAGGGATGACAGCAGACATTTTGGTGGTGGAAAATCCCTACACGGCTGCTCTGTACTGAAATATTGACGCTAGGATGAGAACAGCTAGATACAAGCTCCGCCAAATTACACAATACCTGAGTGATTATTCTTTAGCCTGAGGATGTGAGCAAATGTGAAAACTGCTTTCGTTATTTTTTTAAATTAA
The DNA here is from genome assembly GCF_014905685.2 of Nematolebias whitei. Classification (NCBI taxonomy): domain Eukaryota; kingdom Metazoa; phylum Chordata; class Actinopteri; order Cyprinodontiformes; family Rivulidae; genus Nematolebias; species Nematolebias whitei. The sequence continues at coordinate 26,934,868 of NC_056517.1, forward strand.
TTAACTATGAGACCATAAATGGTATTATTAATGTAATAATAATGGAGTTATGAAACCGCAAAAATAATAATAATAATAATAATAATACAAGACCAAACAAGTTAGATGAACAAAGTAACAGAAGATTTTTCAGCAGTTTTAGGTTTATCACATTTATATTTTAGGAGAACTACACCACACACAGTCAAATTTACATAACGATATACAATTATTTATAGAAAGATCATAAAATTAAAAGCAAAAAAAAAAAAATATATATACACACACAGCAATTTATAGTCTTAAAAAAAAGTATAAAAAATTTTCAGACATGAAAAGCAACAACGCCAACCAAACCTAAAATCACTTTAGTACTAAAGAGACCCCCTGAAGACACCGTCTAAAAAACGATAAACAAACCACTGAGCACAACACGAGTGTCGTGTGTCTGGTGTTTTTGCTATTTTTAACATGTGGCCTTTGCAGTTAAATTGTGATCATGTTATTTGTGGTGTTGGGGGTGTTTTGGCACATGTTGATGCCAATAAGTGATTCCTGTTTAGAACAAGGTACAATCACTGATCTCTGCTTTCAGATGGCTGCATAAGGCCAACAATTCAGATCTCTCTTTGTCTACTGAATTTTCCATTTACTGTTATAAAAGTTATTTAACCTAAGCATTGCCTTCCCCTACTTTACATCTGGAAAAAGAAAGACTACAAACTAAATATAGAAACAAGACTTAGAAAGTAATTAGGAGCTGCGGTAGCTTGGTGGTCAGTGCCGTGATCTTGTAATGCTGAAGTTGCGGGTTCGAGCCCAGGTTGTGTCAGGAAGGGCATCCGGCGTAAAACAATTGCATCATCTTTCATGCGAGTGGTGACCTCTGAAAAAGGGAGCAGCCACTTACTTTTACTTAGAAAGTAATCACTTCTTTTTTTTTTTCTTCCTAAAATAAGCTTGTTTTGCTTTGCAGTATTTAGTCATTTCAGATCCTTTCATATGCCCTGTTTTTTCCTTGCAGTAGCTGAGATTGAATAGGGGGAGTTTAGTTAATGGTTCTACACAATGCTTTTTAATTTGACTGATGAATTACTGATATGCTTATTGTGAAACATTTTAAAACAGAGTAAAGTGTGCAAGTCTTGGTTCATACCTGGTATGCATCACTCTCACATCTCTTAGGCCAAAAGAGTTATGCCTATTTGCAACAAAGACAGGCTTGTGGGAAGTTTTTCATAAAGCTAACAGCATCCAGCCTTCAGTTGTTTGAAATTAAAGTTAATTCAATTAGTGCACATTAATACAAATAATCAATTATTTTTTAAATCTACTCAAAAACAATAAACATATGCTTTCTCCTCTTCTTCTTCTTTTGGCTGCTCCCTTCTTCAAGGATCGCCACAGCAAGCTGGTTGTCAGCAGTGTTGCCATATATCGCGTTAGAAACAAGCAACCTGTTCAATGAAAACAAGCCCAAAACAAGCCCAACTGGCAACCCACCACAATGTGTAAAACAGAGGCAGTTTTCAAACAGTATAAACATACATTTATTATGACATTACCCATAAACAAGAGCAAAATTATGCTAAACACTTTGAATAACATAATTTTAAAGCTCTGATTAAAAAAAAAAATTATGCATATGTAATTTTTTTCTACATATTTTTAAAAACAAAACATCCTGACGTCTGCGTGAGTAGAGCCCCCTAGTGGTCGGCCACAGTATGAGTCTGTGCGCCACTGTGTGCGCATGTCGCTTCGCCAAATTGGGCGAAGGGACAAACTACCTGTGACACTACCTCCTACTACCACTCATCTTTTCTTGTGCGGAGCTGGGAGATTATCAACTATCGGTAGTTTCAGTCGAAAAGAAAGTCAAGCCCAAATAAGCAACTTCACGTTCAACACAAACACAAAAAAAACGCAACCCGCGACTCACAAGATTTGCAAGCGACTTTAGAAAAAACAAACCCAAAGTCGCTTATAATAAGCAAACTTGGCAACTATGGTTGTCAGGACCAGAACTTGATGATCGACCTCTGCACTAGACAAGATTTTACCTCATAATTTCAATCCAACCCAAAGAAATGTTTGTTTTCATTGCTTTCTCTCTTTTCCACAGCAGAGCAAAGCTAAACAATTTACAGTCAATAAACCACCACCATAACCAATAACAGCCCACACCTCAAATGGTTCCATATATTTGGGAGTTAAAAAAAAAAAAAAAGCAACATGTTTTGCAAATCAAATCTGAATAAATTTGTACATTTCTCGCAAATGGACTTAAGATTTAAGCAATTATCCATTTGTCCACTTTTCCAACTTAACGAACATCTATTTAATTGAATTGGTTTTCCAGTTCTAAAAAACATTTGCTGGATTGGGCTTATAAAATATTAACTTTTTGACTGTTAGCTCAATATAACTTAGAACGTAAAGTATAAAAATAAACTTTTAAAAACATTAGGTTTTAATTTGTGTTTTATGAGATGGTGAGAAGATGTAACATGTTGAGTCACTGTGTTTTACGCATCACAAGCTCAGAGATTTGCATTCAGGGATTTAAACAAACAAAAAAAAAGCCAACAAAGAGCATATTCAGCGTCATCTAACATAGATGTTCTTATTTTGGTTCAGGCCGTGACAAAATAGGAATCCGCACAAGGAAACTCATCCGAGCAAGTCGAGCAGCAAGAGATTAAAACAACATCTGTTCAAGTTGGAATTTTTTCTTCAGCTGTGCTTCTCTGGTGTGCCAAATGCATTTTCCACCTTGAAGAGGTGCTGTTACATAAATATTGGATTGAAGGTTTATTTTAATCAATGATTAATTACAAAAAAAAAAAGAGTGAAATAAAAAAATAAAAAAATTTAGACTATAATGTACTACAAAGCAATTTTTGTTGTTATACGAACCATTTTTTGAAGTCCATTTATATTTTATGACAAGTAGTTTGGTCAGTTTGAAGTCACATTTCTTGCGGAAGAGATGATCTTTTGACACATATTATAAAAATGCATAATTTGCACCAGTATCCTAATTCTCCACTAAAATACAACTTCTAATCCTCAGTCAAAACACAGTTTGTGCAGATGTGAGTACACAAGAGAGTGTATTTGTATTTTTCAACTGGGCATTGCGCTTCTATGCAAAATATAAATCACAGTAAAGTTTTGGCCTTAGACCAAGCATGTTAACTATTCTATTTATATCCCTATCTGTGATTTATTTAAATTTATTATTCATCCTGGGAATGAAAACGGCTGTTTAAATCTGCCTAAAATTATTTAGAAATTGTAGAAATTAACAATATCCAAAGAACTGAGTGAAAATTAGACAAATCTCCCAGTTAATTCTCCTCTCCTTAGTAAACTATGACAAATAACACTAAATAACTATAAGTTAAACATAAAATACTTCATGATAAATGAAAAAAGTATTGAATTTATGGGTTTGATTTTTATCAACAGGCCCATCACTCTAAAACAATGTGGCAACTTGTAGGAGCAACCAATCAAATTATGCGAAAGATGAAAACGCAGTTTAAGGACAAATAAACTCAAAACACAAATCAATTAGTGAAACAATGACAGCATCTAAAACAACATAAAACACGTTTAAGTACGGTGTCGTCGTAACATTCATTAGACCAGACTTACACTGATAATCGCTTTGACACATATTTCAAAGCCTTGTGGTACAAATCAGAATTTTTGTATATTTTAGAAACGCAAAATGTCACCATTTTGAAAAGTAGGTTAGCTAGCTGCTGCCGAGTTACCGTAATTTGGTTTACTTATGACCACGTTTAGCTTCATTAGCTAAACATTAGCCGGCTCTTCTGTATGTCAAGGGGAAAAAAACGCTCACAGAGACAATAAAAACAATGTAAAATGATTAAAAATATCGAACACAGACGACTAGCAGAGGACATAAAAGAGTACATCCCAAGAGGGGTCTCTGCGGCGCGAGACATTTTCAAACATTTTCTGAAACCGTGTGGAAAATCCTCTAATTTAAGAAATGTTTACCCGTTTGAAGGAAATGTCCGTCTCGATTGTTGTTTACACTCTCCCGGCTTTAGTACACAAACTGTGTCCGCTAAGCGGCTGTTAGTTAAAGATGGTGGCAGAAAACTGAACAACCACCCGGCCGCCTTGCCCACTATGGTGATCGCTGTTGCATTCAAGTGCTGTAGGACATACAAAACTAAGCAGAGGTACAGTATTATTCATATCAGCTACAATGCATTGTCAAAATGTGTCTATGTCAGAATTGTTTCTCATAAGTGTATGTCTAAAAAATCTTAATATAATGATACGCATATTCTTGTTACAATGCAGAAACCGAAAGGGCATTTGAGTTTAATATTTTACGAGGTACATTGAAAGCAGCACGTCTTTCAACGTTGACATCCGGGCGATTTTCTCCGGTTTCACGATCTTATCTTTGCATCCACGTCGACGAAGCTACACAGACAAAATACTGCCTTTGCTCTTATGCTCTGGAGTAGAATAGTATGCAATTTAATTACATTTAATAAAAAAAAGAAATTTGGTGATTAGCCGCAACCTTCGTCGTGCAAAATGAAGGCGACAGTGACCACAAGTGGCTCGTTGCGCTACCTGCTGTAAGCTGGGAGAAAAACACATACCTTAAACTACAAGTAAAATGGAAAAAAAACCAAAAAAAACATATTCCATTAATATATGGTCATAGTGTTTATATTTGATTTACATGAAAGATGCAGGTTTATCTAATTAAGCTGTTGAGATGTCTGTAACGTGCCATAATTTCTAATACTAGATCTAGACTGTCAGAGTCCCAATCCAAATTATTAGAAATGTATATTATAAGAAACATTTTTATGGGGTCATAAATTAGAAATCCATATCCATAGAAGCTATTCATTTTTAAGATGAGAAGCATTATTGCATCCGAGTCTGAAATCACAGACTTGAATTGGTGTTAAAAGAAAACCAAGGTCGTTTTTGCACTTAGATCTAGCTGAAGCTCTTGCCAGCTATTGCCAGCTATAGGAGACCCAAAGACAATGTCATATATGTTATTTAAACTGGGTATTCTGGTCAGTCAAGCTGAAATTATACTCGCTGAGCAGGAAGAATCAGGAAGGTTTTGTTTCACAATCCTCTCCAGGGTGCAGTTATTCTTATTGCTTGTACACATTTTTGTACTACATCTTTTCCTTCCCTTCGCCTCTAATGTGCTTGGACACAGAGCTCTATGAACAGCCAGCTTCTTTAGCATGACCTTTTGTGTCGTGCCCTCCTTGTGCAAGTTGTCAGTGCTTGTCTTTTGGACAACTGTCAAGTCCGTAGTCTTCCCCATGATTGTGTATCCTACAGAACTAGACCGAGACCATTTAAAGGTGTTTGCAAGCGTTTTGAGTTAGTTGATTAGAATGTTGCACCAGGTGTCTTCAATATTGAACCTTTTCACAATATTCTAATTTTCGGAGATACTGAATTTGGGGTTTCATTAGTTATCAATTATAATCAACATTAAAAGAAATAAACATTTGAAATAGATCAGTCTGTGTGTGTAATGAATGAATACAAGTTACACTTTTTGAATGGAATTACTGAAATAAATGAACTTTTTCATGATATTCAAATTTTATGACCAGCACCTGTAGGTTCATACATTAGATGCAGTTAGACAGAGGGCACCTAATTGCTTAGACAATAATGTACAGGTCCTTCTAAAAAAAAATAGCATATTGTGATAAAGGTCATTATTTTCCATAATGTAATGATAAAAATGAAACTTTCATATATTTCAGATTCATTGCACACCAACTGAAATATTTCAGGTCTTTAATTGTTTTAATACTGATGATTATGGCATACAGCTCATGAAAACCCAAAATGCCTGTCCCAAAAAATTAGCATATTTCATCCCACCAATGAAAGACAAGTGTTTTTAATACAAAAAACACCAACCTTCAAATAATCATGTTCAGTTATGCACTCAATACTTGGTCGGGAATCCTTTTGCATGAATGACTGCTTCAATGCGGCGTGGCATGGAGGCAATCAGCCTGTGGCACTGCTGAGGTGTTCTGGAGGCCCAGGATGCTTCGATAGCGGCCTTAAGCTCATCCAGAGTGTTGGGTCTTGCGTCTCTCAACTTTCTCTTCACAATATCCCACAGGTTCTCTATGGGGTTCAGGTCAGGAGAGTTGGCAGGCCAATTGAGCACAGTAATACCATGGTCAGTAAACCATTTACCAGTGGTTTTGGCACTGTGAGCAGGTGCCAGGTCGTGCTGAAAAATGAAATCTTTATCTCCATAAAGCTTTTCGGCAGATGGAAGCATGAAGTGCTCCAAAATCTCCTGATAGCTAGCTGCATTGACCCTGCGCTTGATAAAACACAGTGGACCAACACCAGCAGCTGACATGGCACCCCAGACCATCACTGACTGTGGGTGCTTCACACTGGACTTCTGGCATTTTGGCATTTCCTTCTCCCCAGTCTTCCTCCAGACTCTGGCACCTTGATTTCCGAATGACATGCAAAATTTGCTTTCATCTGAAAAAAGTACTTTGGACCACTGAGCAACAGTCCAGTGTTGCTTCTCTGTAGCCCAGGTCAGGCACTTCTGCCGCTGTTTCTGGTTCAAAAGTGGCTTGACCTGGGGAATGTGGCACCTGTAGCCCATTTCCTGGACACGCCTGTGCACAGTGGCTCTGGATGTTTCTACTCCAGACTCAGTCCACTGCTTCCGCAGGTCCCCCAAGGTCTGGAATTGGCCCTTCTCCACAATCCTCCTCAGGGTCCGGTCACCTCTTCTCGTTGTGCAGTGTTTTCTGCCACACCTTTCTCTTCCCACAGACTTCCCACTGAGGTGCCTTGATACAGCACTCTGGGAACAGCCTATTCGTTCAGCAATTTCTTTCTGTGTCTTACCCTCTTGCTTGAGGGTGTCAATGATGGCCTTCTGGACAGCAGTCAGGTCGGCAGTCTTCCCCATGATTGCGGTTTTGAGTAATGAACAAGGCTGGGAGTTTTTAAAAGCCTCAGGAATCTTTTGCAGGTGTTTAGAGTTACGTCGTTGATTCAGATGGTTAGGTTAATAGCTTGTTTAGAGAAACTTTTCATGATATGCTAATTTTTTGGGACAGGCATTTTGGGTTTTCATGAGCTGTATGCCATAATCATCAGTAGTAAAACAATTAAAAGACCTGAAACATTTCAGTTGGTGTGCAATGAATCTGAAATATATGAAAGTTTCATTTTTATAATTACATTATGGAAAATAATGACCTTTATCACAATATGCTAATTTTTTGAGGACCTGTATATATCTGTCTTGAAAGTATGAAAATGATCTGGGTCTTCATATACTAAAAGTTGCCACTAGATGGCAGTACAATACATAAAAAAGTGAACTAGTGTCCTAACAACTTGAGCAAGATGATCACTGAAAAAATGTCAAGTACTGATTGCCTACAAATAATCTAATCAAAATCCATGTCAACAATTTAGTTTGAGGCTAAATTTACAGTTGCACACACAAGGAAATAAAGTTTTGGAGTAGGCAACAATCTCTAATTCCCCTGAAGTGCTTACTGATGTTTCTTCCCTCTGCAGAAAGACAAACAAGAATAAAAACTTCAAATATCCCCTAAAACTCATTTGAGCAAGCTAAAGTATATAGCCCACAATGGAGATGATTCATAACATGCTGCATTAACGTTGTCAGTTACAATCCATCACAAAGTAATAGTCTTCAATAAATCTCGTCGTAATTGAGATGAATCCCTCATTTCAATGACAAGTCTGGTTTTTAAGACCCAATTACCACTATGAGTTCTCTGGCCCAGCTGATGCTGCGGGGTTCCGGTGGCGACATGAGTGGGGAGGCTGGTCGTTTTCGCCCAGGAGAGAGGACGGAGATGGATCGGGTCCAAAGAGGGATAGAAATCTTCCTGGGCACTGCATCAGAGGGAAGGTGGATTTATGACAAAGCGCACACAGTCTTAATTTGTGCTCAACCCGATAATGCATCTCAAGGCCAGAACAGTTTCTGCTCAGTGTTTCTTAACTGGATGTTTCTTTAATTATATGTCAGAGGCCGTAAAACTCAAGCGAAGATTTCCCCCACAAAGCACTGTTTTATGTCTTGGTCATTACTGTAAATTACAAGTAACAAGAAAACTAGAAGGCTAATGGAAGGAAAATGCAACAAAAAAAAAAAAAAGGGAAAGTGGTTTTATTCATTTTTGAAACAATGCTTTCATCCTGTTGGTATACTGATCATCTGTTTGACACAAACCTTTATGTACTGATCAGATAAGATTAACCTTATAGCATGTTTTGTTACAAAAGAAAGAAACAACCCTGTACAAGTTACAAATACATGAGCAGTTTAAAACATATACATATTCACAATACTTTAATCATGTAATACTTTCTCTCCCGATTTATTCCAGCAAGACCAGTTTTCTCTCAGCTTCAGAGCCGTTTACATTTATAGATCGACAATCAGACACAAGTTATTACTGGTTATCATTTGAGAAATCACAAAAACTAAAGTTTCATCGACTTCTACATGAAAATAACTAACGGTATAAAAAGTTTCTCCGTCTCTGCGACTCACACCGTGAGGTGGCTTCAGAGTCTGACAGTTCGTCCCCTCTTGTTGTATTGCCTTTTTTCATACCAGGTAATCTTTGGTGACAAACAACTGTCCATTAAAGGGACAGCTCAGATCTCTTAAAGTAAGGTTCTATGAAAAGGTTAAAAACAAGCAACATCTTACCTGTTGTAGATAGCTTTTCAAATAACCTCAGTTTGGAGAAACAAAGTTTAATTGTGACCAGAACGCCAAGCTAACAGTTAGTCTGAGTAGGGTCAAGACCAAAGTAGATGTTTTTTTCTGGCAGAAATATAATACTCATGCCGGTAGTGCACCAAGTTGTAGAAGAAATACGCATAACACCATTTACAAAATGACCATATTATCTTTGTAAAAAAAAAAATGTAATACAAAATGGCTGTTTTTTTTAAAGGTTTACAGAAGAAATTAAAAAAAAAAACTACCTACAACAGGTAAGATGTTAACTGTTTATAACTTTTCAAAAGAGTTGGACTCTAAAAAGATCTGCAGCTTTCTTTTAATGTTAGCTGATAAGAGTCGCAGCTACTCTTGTTTTCCTTCAGCACCTGATACCTCCTGGAAAATTCAGCTCCATCTGTTCTTCTCAAGCAATTAAAAGGTCAATTACTAAAAAGATACATGTATTTAAAAAGGAAAACAAAAATCTCATTATTTACTCTTGCACCTCTTTCCTCTGTCTACGAGTATTTACTCACCGTCTACTTGGCACACACACAGAAACACATGTCAAATCAGTCAGTGCACTGTTTGCTATCTCATCTTCTGAGCCTTTACTCCAAAGCCACCTGAGTGGCATGGCGTCCTTTGATACGAGGATAAAGAAGCCTTCGCCTCCCGCTCAGCTCAGCTCGAACCCTGCAGAAGACTCGATGGCATACAGCAGCTTGCGCCTCATCAGCTGCTGGTCGCAGAATTCGGGGAGCTTGAGTAGGTTCATGCAGGTGCTAGCGGTGGGCAGGCGGTCCAGATCGTTTCCACCATTGTGGATGCAGAAGACTGGGTAGAGCTCCTGTTAACGAATGTAAGGTGGTAATTAGCTGACAGAGAGTTGAACATATTAAAGTGTTTAAAGACAGTCAATAATATCAATAATGGTCCCAATTTCCAAACCAATCCAGATTAGACAATAAATGTCAACTTCCATGTGTGGATAAATGTTAAAAGAGCAAAGCTAACACAGAAAAAGGATAAATTTATGAAATCAGCTTAGGGAGACGAGCTCATAGTTTGACCCTTGGATGAGATGCAGGATGGATCTGGATGTCTATCTGGATTTTTTTTTTTTTTTTTAAATCAAACCTCACAGTTGATGAGGCCACTTCGTCTGCAAACTATGACACTGACCGTTTCCATCACGAACATGCTACTCCACCTTGATTTCATCCTGATATTTAATGGTAGCGTATATGTCTCATTGGCAATACTTGTGCGATTAAATGGCTCTTTGGGGTCTAAGCCATAATGACCCCATTTTTCTGACAATTACCGTATTAAACTATCGTTGCTTATTGAGAAAGTATCATTACCACTGCTATCATAAAAAAAAGAAGAAAAAAAGACAGCTTCCATCATCTTTTTTAAATGGCTTCCTCTGACAGAGCTATTTCTTCTCCAATGAATCCTAGGCCGTTTCACGACAGCTAATTAAGGCTTAGCTGGCTCGAGCTGAGGGCCAGGTCAGGGGCCACTCCCCCACAAATTACCACCCTTTAAGCCCCACAGAAGGTGGGAGGGGTGGCGTACCGCACACTGGCCAAAGTCAAATTAATTAAACACAGAGGGAAGGGCTTATTTAAAGTCAGAGGAAATATTACTGAAGAATTTTAGAGTGTTTTTCACTTCCTACTTTAGAACAGCAATAACTCCTTCTTGAGTAATGACAGCAGGAATAATACTTAAACAATCATATTATGATTACAGGTTCTGGTCAGACAAAGTGTGGCATAAAAACTCTTTAATGGCCCCCGAGTATCACTTTCCACCATTTCTCTGCAACTCCTTAAGTGTCCTACAAATCAAGTCAATGAGAAAGTGAAATTACTTCTAATTAGGAATACTTTTCAGAAATGCTTTGCTATCAAGATTCAACGTTTAAAATAAGTAGACAGACATTTTCCTGGCATATTTATCTCCTAAGATATTGCTGTTATCTGCTATGTGACACAAAAGAAAGAAAGGTAAAAAGTTCAACCTTGTACCAAGTTCTGAATGACAATATTTGTCCAGTCAAGGTCTAGTCAAGCCCAGACACACACAGAGAGCTGCAGACAGCCTTCTTTAACAGAGGAAGGTCATGAACTGTAAAAACAATAGTGGATGTGGAGATAAGTGCTCACCACAATGCACTTCTCTGGACACACCTAATAGGAATATGACAATTTTAAGGGTTTTTATCAGTCAGTATTTTCATTAGAAGCTCATTAAGGGGAGAACCTTCTGTTAAGTCTGGAAAACCTGATGGAAACTGCAGATACCAGGAGGAGGAAAGATGAAGGGAAAGGAAAGTTCATGTCCGATAACGGCTCACCTTAAAGCCCAGCAGCGGCGGCCGCGAGCAACTGGTGACGAACTTCAATAGTTTGCGTTTTTCTTCATCTGTGAATCCTTCGACTACCTCCCAGAAGATCTGGATAACAGGGTGATTGGCAGAGTACCCACCTAAAAGAGGTTATTGCAGAAAAAAAAATATATATAAGCTGACAGATACTGTACATAAAACTCATTTTAAATGAAAAAGAGTTTAACAGTTGCCTAAAGAAGGAGCTATTGGGATAGTTCAGATCTTTTGAAGAGGGGTTCTGTGAAAAGGTTATGATGAACAATTAATATCTTAACTGCTGTAGATAGCACTTTGAAGGACCTATGTTTAGAGACGAATGCGATTTACAATGACAAATTTAAAATTATAATGTTTATTTTAAAAAAAGCATTTGAATGAACCATTAGAAAATTGTGGAGATCAGATTTGTCTTGAGATAGCAGCAAAACACTTTAGGGTCTAGGACATTAACTTATCAGTCAGATCATAATAAAACTATTTCACCAGACTTCGTTCATTCAAAAAGTTATCTGCAACAGGTGAGATATTGCTTGTTCAAAACCTTCCCACAAAACTGCTTCAAAAGATCTTAAGCAGGGATCGACATAAGCGGTTTCCGTTTGTCCGAGACAACCTATTTTCGTTTTGGACAACCTGATCTCACCTCGAGGTTGTACAGTGGACAACCAAGTGGAATAAACATGGATTAAAGTTCTAAAGATTCCTGTCATCTTCAAAACTGAGAGCGAGAAATAACATGTTTTGTGGTGGGCCAATCTAATAATGATGCAGTGATTAAACTTTCAACAAATAAAAAGAACCAGAGTCACAATTTTACCCAATCAGAGCACAGCAGGGTGGGTTGTGATGTCTGATATGTGGTGGGCATGTGCAGTGTTCCCAATTTAGAGACAGACTGCAGGTGAGAGCACCAGTCAGTGTTTCCTGGACTATTTACCAAGGAGGACACCCCGCTACTCTAAGCAATGATGATGACATGTAATAAGTTAATAAACATCTATGTATTAAGCGTATGTGTTCTACATCTCTAGGTGTAGAATTTTTTTCAGTCAAAAGATTTTGGGGGGGGGGGGGGGGGGCATCAATCCCTGAGCCCTGATATGCCGCGAGTGCCTCTCTTAAAAGTCTGACAAGAAAGAGGATGAGGAGAACGAGGAAGTTCCACTCGAGCAGCTCCTGAAAGAGTCTGTGGCTCAGTAGCTTGGACATTCCAAGCAGTCTACAAGATGGCTAGAACATTTGTAAATAGTAAACTTTGTACATAGTGCAAAGTACTTTTTAAATTACTGTACTTCTTGTTGTATAAGTCACACCTTTTTGCAAAAATTTGCATGCCCTGCGACTTATACAACGAAGAGACTTGTGTTTTTGTTTCTCATATTTATAACCCAATTTTTGGCTGAGATCTGACAATTTCATTCATTCTGACATGGAAAATATTGAACACTACCATTTTCAGCCACTAGAGGGCCCTCGACCAAGATGGCAAGCCAATTGTCTCATTAATAGGTAAAAGTGGCTATTAATGAGACACTTGGCTTGCCATACAGAGCCACCTTCGTCTTGCTCTACAACTCCTAGAGCAAATGTCAAATCAGCTGCATTTCGCCACGCCCCCCAGGTGAAATGCAGCTGATTTGACCATTAAAGTGCATTTATTAAGGAACAGTTCAACTGAGACACACCTTTACTATAATGTCGAGCAAACAAATAATTGTTTTTAAGTGGTTATATTGTTAAATTTCGAAGAAATGCACTGCAAGTCCTACCTCTGTGTGCTCCTGCAGCTGTGAAACAATTTTAAAAATGCAGCTGATTTGACCGTTAAAGTGCATTTATTAAGGAAAAGTTCAACTGAGACACACCTTTGCTATAATTTCGAGTAAACAAATAATTGTTTTTTAGTGTTAATCCTTTTAAACTCTTGTTAAAGTACTCCCGTGCACGCTCCCGTGGCCGCCATTTGGCAGCCAGTCGATTTTTTGGCACAACACCAGCCCACATTTCCGGGTTGTCAGCGGTGATGCACAACAGATGTAACATGTCAGCGGTGACGCATAATAGATGCAACTTATACGGCAGTGCGACGTGTACGGCAGCAAGTACTGTACTTTTTTTTATTTTTTTGCCTTCTTTATTGTAAACGTGGCAGACAACCAAAAATTTTGGTGGACAACCAGATTCTGCTAAGAGGTTGTCTGCTGGACAACCTGGAAAATGTCCTTATGTCTACCCCTGTTAACATTCTTTGTCCTTGTCCTTTTAACTCCCATCAAAGATGAGCAACACAGACACCTAATGACGCAAATAATCAGAAATGTCTTTAACCTACCTGAATAATTTGTGAAGTTCTTTAGGTCATCGAGACAAATTGGCACATGTGCCCCAGATATAAGCACCTATTAGGACATTTAAAAAAAGATTTGACCTCTTTTTGAAAATGTATAAACTATTTAAAAGTCTCAGTTTTGCACATGAGCTTATTACCTGCATCTCCTGCTGGTCAAACATACGCAGCCACTCAAGGTTGACCACATTGGCGAGACCTTGTCTGAAGGCTAGACAGTGAGGCCTGATGTGCTTGTTCAGTCTGTAGTCAGCCACTAAGTGAATGTAAGCTATCCGATTTGCCGTCGTCACAGGAATATCTTTGCCTCCTGGCTTCAGTTCAACAACCTGGATAAAAAAAAAAAAGGACAAAAATAATTTTTATAGAGCTTTAAAATTTGCTTTTGCAGTTTGATAATGTGATCATAAGATAAATTGCGCCGCATACTTTACTATATATGCAAGTGCCAGAAGACTAACAAAAGTTTCAGTAGTTAAATTAAGCCAGGTGATTTCAATCAGATAAAAGCAATTAAAATGTTTTCTCAACAATGTTCTTATGATTAAATGTAAGAAACTAAAGGTGAGTGTGTGTGGCTCAGTGTTTTAGTGTTACTAAATATAGCCTCACTGGGCATATGGTCCACTATCATTTGGCCCAAGTTTCTTTTTTCATTAGCTTTAGAGCATTTATAACTTGATATGATGTGCTCATCTCTGCTCATAAAGTCGGGTATAAGATTTCATCAACAAAAGAACAAAACATCACGGTCATCATTTCCCAGTGCACGTTTTCTGTATTTGGCGTACGATTTTAATGTTTTGACAAACTGGTGACTAACTTTTAAAACTGGGATATAGTAACTTTAAGATTTTGCTCTTGCTTTATTTATTCTTAAATAAAAAACAAATACAGATCTTAAATAACCTCTAAAACTTGGAGGGCTACAAAACCGAATCTATCAGCTCAAACTACAACAGCTGCAGCAAGCATAAAATCCTTACAAAATTCAACTGATAAGCTTCACAAAACCATTTAGTACAACGATACCGACTTCAGACTGCACTGTAATGTCAGGTGTGAGGTATTGTGTTTATTCTCAGAAACAGCCTCACATTCAGGAAACCATTTTCTGCCTTTTTCTCCTTCACAGTGGATCCTGATTATGTGCTAATGTAAGAGAATTACTGTGGTTATCTTGCTTGCTTTGGCTATCTTGCAAGGGCAAATGCAGGGCAGACTGCTCCCGGGTGTGTGCCTAATCTTTCACAAATTGTTTTCCCTATCGTGTTTGCGATGCCCTATTTGCAATCATGAGGGCCAACGTTGCAACTCTGCCGTTTCAGGTGTTGTTTGAGAAGAGTTAAGATGCGTTAAAGCCCTGAGCAAACAGGAGCTCTGTGTGCAGGTCTGAGCGCCAATGACTCAGAGCGGTGGTGGTAGGTCGTCTCTTCAGCCTTGAGCTTTGGAGTGAAAAAAGGGAGGGGGGTATGCTTGAAAACTGTTGACTGCTCATGTCAGGCGTGTTGAGAGATAATTTGTGGGAGGAAAGGCAGGTGGAATGGTCAACAGAGCCGCCGAGTCCCCTGCACAGCAGCGTGGCTTAGTGACAGAGATGACGTGCTTTATCTCTAGCGGAGTTGAAAAGTGGTGCATCAGGAGAGGAAATGAATTATTAACACCGCAAAGAGCAACCAAACAGGACGATGGATAGACAGATCCTGTGGTGCCAAGACCAGAAACAGAAGTGAAAAATAAATAAACAATTCAGCCCAGTCACCTGAGCTTCTCCCAGATCGTTGTTGACCACAGTGAAGTTGAGGCCGAGCTCTTCCACGTCACCCTCATAGCTTTTGAGGAAGAGAAGGTTGCGATACATCTCTGGGTCCAAAGACGCCAGGTGGTGGATGTCCACATCTGCGCTGGTTCCCAGAAGTTTGGATAAGAAAAAACTGGCAAAAGGTAGCTCCACTAACATGTTCTCGTACAGCGCCTGTAGATAAAAGTGGACGTTAGCCAGGAGAAAGCTGAAAAAATAAACAGGTAGAATAATTTAACTTTGCAATTCCCCATTTCAAACATCACTAAACCCATAATGTTCAGCACCACAGTATCACTAAACAAAACAACTAAATAGGGAATAGTCTGCAAAGAGTATCAAGAGTAATGGTAATGAAAATATGTAAAAATAAATTATAAGATATAAAACAACCAGGGATGCACGATATTATCGCCATGGTATCGGGCGATATTAGCGATAAAGTTAAATACTGGACATCGGCCATTCCATCAAAATAACTCACCGATATAAAATGTGCTTTTTAAAAAAAAAATATATATATTTACATAGTGTTACATCATTTTCAGTCCCATTTTTGGCATCTGCGTTTGGTAGAAGGCCAAATTGGCAAACACCATGCAGAATAATGTAGTATTTTAATTCCACAGCAGAGAAAGTTATGTAGTCTCTGTATGTAGGTCTAGGGAAAAATATCGGTACTGATATTGGTTATCGGCCAAATAAGTTTTAACGTATCGGCATATCGAATATCGGCCAAAAATCCAATATCGTGCAGCCCTAAAAACAACATTATGTTGGTTCAAATCAAAAGATCAAGCATTATGTCAGTAAATGTAACCACATCAGAGTGACAGAGCTAAAAACACAAAGCACAGTCAATCTAAAGCATGCAGCCTATTCCTTCTTTACTCGACTCAAACTTTATAAATGCCGATTCTCACCTTGACCTTTAATGCAATTAAGAACCACAGCTGGGCAGGTGACTCATAAAACCCTAAGCTAATGTACTTGAATAGTCCAAAAAAGAGCCTATTGGAGACATTAATATATACAGGTCTTTATAAATGATAGTGCTAAAAACCCTGACCGCATCAGCTAAATGGATTATAAATCTAAAGGATTTCCATTATGCATGCATCTTAAACACACACACATGCATAAATCACAGCTATTTTCTAAACACAGGTTAATTGCACAACTTCAAACATTGTCTATTTTTTATGCAAAATAATCCACTTAGCATTACTCTTGTGGCCGGTGTTCATTTTAGACCATATGCGCTGCGTGGCCCCTTGAAACCTATCAATAACACTTGTGCCGGGAAGAGGCAGCAATAAGTATATGGAAAAAACTTGTAGCCTTATTTTTTTCAGTGCCACTTGCCTAATTTATGAGTGTTTATTGCCAGAAATTGTGCCAAAATGACTTGGCTTGGAAAGAATTAATTGTTATGGCCCAGGCCTTTTAATATAAGTGAGTGCAGTGGCAACGCAATTAAAGCAGATCGCGGCACCATCAGGTGGAATAAATGCCAGCAGCACTGCAGGTGCATTCTGTTAGCTGCCAAATAAATTCCTTAATTTACAACATTAAGAATCAATAAAATTATAATGCCTTCCAAACGCATCTCTATCAATCAGAGGTGCGACACTCTTGCACCTCTAAGGAGAGATCACTGAGAGGAGGCTGATGGTGAAGGAGGATGAAAGCTTTTTTCCCTCCAGTTTACAAAGTGCGAAGGCTGTTGCTAATGAGGCTGCAGGTTTTGTGCTAATGAGATGAATGGACCCCTAAAAACAATCTTTTACAAACGGTATTACATACATGTGAAATGAGAGAGAATGCTGACAAACAATATGATTAAGATATCTTTTTAATCTTTAGGATGAAGCCACAAATGCAAAGCAATCCCTTTTCATGTTTCCCCATTTGTGGCTTAAATCTTAGCTTGTCAGCAGGGTGGACAAGCGAGGAAGAGGGATGATGACTGGCCTCTATTCTGATGTCCAATCCCATTTCAGTGAGTACTCCAGACAAGCTTCTCCTGGCTGTAATACATCACCTCCACAACAATGGCACGCCTCGGACATTAATTAACAATATTAATCTCCTGTGTCCTTTGAGCTGCAGCGTGCACCGTGCACACTGCAGCAGTGGTGATGCAATCCCGATCCATATAAACGGCTGCCTTTTATCCAGGCTATAACGGCACTAAACAAATATCAATACGCCTCTCAAATGGCCACTCAAACGTCCATTTTTATGGAGAAGGAAGAACTTAAGGTAGGGTTAATTGAAAGTCAAATTCTAATTAATTTCCCTTAGCCTAATTGCCTGTACCATTAGCTATGGAGAGCATCACAGAAGCAGGAATGGGCATATTGTAGCAGCTAATTGAGCACTTCTCACTTGCACAGAATACAGAGGAGAAGAAAAGCAAACAGGAAAAGAAGGTGTATCGTTCTGAAGTTTACCAGACTCTGTGGAGCTGTGCAAGAGAGGAGCCCCGGTTACTCCTGACTGTAAAACAGATCAAAATGCTATTACGACAAGCTTTGAACGCTTATTTATGTCTTGTCTTTGTGGGCCTGCTGATTTAATGCCAGCCAAATGCAGTCACTTCAGAAACAAGGGGTAGGAATCATCCACTAATGGAAGTCCTAATTGAGAGGCGACCCGCTTGTCATGAGGTAATTCTTCTCCAGGATGAGATGATATCCCCTGACTGGGGAAGGCATCTTGATAAACAATCACCACCACATGCATTAAGGATGATTTAGAAACATTAGGCTCTAATAAATAGTGCTATCAATGAAACGAAGGGGCAGATAAACAATTCCATCTACCTATCACAATAAGAGCCCAAAAGCTTTTTTTTAAGCCTCCAAAATGAGTTACAAATTAACGAGAACTCCTTTAAAAAATGTGAGCTTCTAAAGCAAATAGGACACTTTTTATCAACATAATAATTACTTTTATGCATTTGATGCTTCTGTAATTGCACGTCATACTTCTTTAGGTTTTAATTTTAAAGGCTCACCTTTCCAAGGATCCTGCCCAGGAAGTAGTAGTGTCTTGTGAAGGAGTCGCCCACAAGCATCTCTGCAGCGGGGTTGGGATACAACAAACCCTCGTTGGTCGTCTTGAAGAAGCCCTGGTTGGGATTGAAGCACGACTTGAGGAGCTCGTTGAGGAACTCGCGAAAGATGCCACCACCGTCGATGCCTGCCTCGTCCAGACCATGAGCATTGAGAAGATGGACTCGGATCTTTTTCTTAAGGTCCGGCTCTAATTCAAAGACGCACGCAGGACATGAGGACAAATTAATCAAAAATTCAATATCCAATATTGCTCATAATCACAATAGCACTTAGTTTCATTCTGTAAGGATTTTTGGATATTTTACAATAATTTCAT
The DNA here is from genome assembly GCF_014905685.2 of Nematolebias whitei. NCBI lineage: Eukaryota > Metazoa > Chordata > Actinopteri > Cyprinodontiformes > Rivulidae > Nematolebias > Nematolebias whitei. Next base: position 26,953,604 of record NC_056517.1, read on the forward strand.
AACTTTTAGTAATGATATTAATTAAGTCAACATGAAAGCTTATATTTCTAGTTTATGATGGTTATAAACATAATTATCCCCTAAAATGGATATAATCTGCAAACAATTTCATATTTGAATGACAAAGCAGCTGCTTTTAACCAAATAAAGTTAATTACTTTATTATTGCAAGTGATGAAACTCACATGTTTAGGATGTGCATGTTTTCAAAAAACAGAAGAGGAAAAGTATATTTTGTTTTTGCTGTTTGGATATTTGTGGGTTATTTTATTTCAGAGTGAAATTAAAAAAAAAAGTGTTTAGTTCCTTTTTAATATATTTTGCTTGCTTATTGTGCTTGTAAGAACTAATGTAAATTTATATATAATTTTTTTTAAAGCTGAGATTCAAAATTATGAAAAGCACCATTTTATATGCCAATTGTTGTGATTTGTTTTAAATCGCAGGACATTCACTTGAATTAGATAATCTGGTTTACAAGGGAGACCTAAAGTTATTTAAAATCATCTAAAAATCGGCATTTTAACAGACAAATTAAATTGTATAAAACAGTTTCTATTTATTACCTAATTACCTAATTAACAATACATTGGTATAAACATTGTAAATTCACCTGTTCTTGAAAAGTTTCCTTACATAATAGATGCTAAATCTACCACCTACTTAAAAACAACAAATGAAGATTATTAACTAAAATATTTTTTGTGAACACAACAATTGTCAAAACGGAAAAGTAAATTTGTTAGTGTGAGTATTTTCCCCAACAAACACAATTTGCACAAAAGTGATTTCTTGACCTGCAGAATATTCAATGCATGTCATCTTTCAGAATAATAAATGTTCAGTGGTAAATCAAGGCAGCTATAACTTATAGACACATAAATGATATAGATCACGTCTTCAGCTCAGGTCTCCTGTTACTCTTTTTAATCAGATTGCCCTTCACCCAAGTACCCTTTCAAATTCAAACACAAAAGAGGTGACTTAAAATAATTGATTCTGTTTTTATGCGATCCATTACAATAATCAGAATCACAATTATGCTTTACTGAAATTCAATAGTCTGCACGAGGAGAAAAGTAGCCTTCAGCTTTAATGCAAACTGGAACCTTGCTCTTCATAACTGCGGTTTTATAGAGTATAATACGTTTGAGTAATATTTACTGCACCGTGCTGCTTTCTAGACAATACAGGCTGATTTCACAAACATAACTCAACATACAACTCTTGTTGAAATTACAGCGATGCCAGTGTTACCGTTTTCTGGAGAGAGTTTATCGTAGGCGTCTTCATAGATGTAGTTTCTTCGGATGGTGACATTGATGCCATCAGGGAACGGCCCGTCCCCTTGCACATCTTGTTTGTCAACGAGGATTAACCTCTGGAAGATCTAAAGGGTGAATGTGAACCCAATGACAGTCATAAATGAATCTTTATGCTTAAAAAAAATGTCATCTTGCACAGAATGACAACAGAGCGTCAAATTAGATACATCATTAACGCATTAAAGAGTAATATAACAACTCACCCATAAAATACGCCTCCAAGCTACTGATAAATTCATACTAATTTACCCCTTTAGCGCATAAGCAAAGCATGTATTTGATGAACCTTTAATCCCCCCTTGAAATGCATAATTATGGTACACTTTTTGTCAAAGCTGTGTGTGGATCCGCAAGGCAATACCTTCACTCGCTCCTCGAAGGGAACGACAAACGGGAGCTCTGTGAGGATGGCCAGATGTCTCTCTTCAGACACGGACATCTGTGGAGGCTCTGATCCCACTGCAGAAACAAACACAGCATGTACGTGATCTTACTGAAGACAGGAAAACTCCTTCTATTGTATTAATTAAAACATTTACAAGAAGTTGCCAAATATTTTTTACAATATAGTTTTTGTATCCCATCAGCTGATATTTATGACTATTACATGTTTAAATACAAATGATGACTTTTGTTTTGTTTATCAGTTGCTGTCTCTTGACTTGATATACTCCTGAACTGATAAACTTTTAAAACAACAAAGACACTCATACCAAAGATGTCCTTCTCAGAAAGTTTTACTGGGCTTTAATTCTGCACAGAGATTGAAACTTCTGCTAGTATTATTGTTTGTTTTTATACTTTTGCTGTGTATTGGGCATAAGGTGTGTAGAAACCAATAAAAGCATATGGTTGTGAGGCAATTTGACTTTTGTTTTAGATCATAACAGCAGTATAACAAAAATGAAAATCCTGCGTTGTTCTCTGTTGAACCACAATCTGTCTTCAATTTTCACAAAAACATTTCGTGTTGCATTCAATGGCAACAGAAAAGTTTTGTCAAGCTAGGAATACAAATCTGTGAAGTTTGATTTAGTTTATATCTGATTTCATGAGACTTTTTTGCTTTTGTGCTTAGTGTAGTTTCAACCCAACATTAGCATCTTGGCAATGACAGCTTCTAAAATGTTAAACGCCTCAAAATGTCCAACTTCTCTTGTTCTTAATGCTTTTATTTTTTTTTAAGGCTGGCAAAATGTTTTTCATTCTCTAGAATTGAATTTAACAATTTTTAGCAAAAGACTCAATTTCAATTTCAGAAGCACACACACACACAAAAACAAAAAACTTTCCAACATCAGCTGCATTTTTATAAACACTCGTCTTACATCATCACCATTCTTCACTGTTAAGAACTGTGATTGACTTATTTCACGGTTTACAGACCGACCATTAACGGCATATCCGTCCAACAGCCTTTTAATAACACTCTTAATTAACTCATCTGCGAGCTGCCTATCCACTTACTTAGATTTATCCAAGAGGCTAATGTTTGCTTAAACCCAAGGTTTGGACCATTTAGCCTCCCAAAGTCACAATCACTTTCCTGTTCTTCACTTTTTTCCATTCAACTGCAGCTCAATTATTCTGCTCAATTAGTCAACCTGATCTGCATTTTCCCATCAGGTTTCCATCTTTGAGGAGAAATATGGCCTTGGAGTGGTCAATACACGTCTCATTTATCAGCCGCGGGCTTGTCCATTTAAGGAAATGAGAAAAGGCCGGACAAACACATAGACCAGATGTGGTTGAGTTCATCAGGTACTCTCCCACTAATTGAATTTATCTCACACAGCCCCTGAGCAGCATTAGGGAGATCATACACATTGTTATCAGTCTGTTTTCACACTTTACGTCACAAACATGTTAATGGCTGAAAGTGAGCCTGCATGCATTAGTGTTTTTATCTTAGTGTGCCTAATTGGTCCTGCTGAAAACTGAGGTCATTTACTTTAGACTGGAATTTAGAATGCACGTTTAGATTTGGTTATTATTGTTTTTTTATATAAATCTTTGAGTAACAGACTTACAGGATACAAATGTGCTACTTTTTGCTCAATTAATATGAAACATTTTAAGCAATAAAAAATGTACGATTCGACAAGTTTTATTTTTTTAAGCAATCGAGACAGGTTGCAGTACCATCAAGAGTTGACTGAAGAGGCCCAATGTGACCCCTCCTCCGTGTTCTCCATGCATGCCTTGCTGATGGTACATACAGCTGGGGGACCTGGACAGAAAAGAGGCAAGTAAATGAAGTGACTGACGCTCTTCATGAAGGAATACAAATGTTTTAGGATGAGAAATTTTAAAAACATTTCCCAAAAATACTAAAATAATTCTTTACAAAAAAAAAAAAAAAAAAAAAAAATAAAAAAAAAAAAAAATAAATATATATATATATATATATATATATATATATATAAACACAAGACAATTATATTTTAAAATGACTAACAGCCTTGTGAATGTAGTTCGAGTTGTAAATTCACTTACAATAAAAATTCTAACCAAAAAAAAAAAATCAAAGTAAAGGTAAAAAAATGAATAGTTGAAGACCTTATCAGCTCGAATGTTGACCTCCTCGGAGAGCCAGTGTCCTGCAGGGCAGAAGGGTCGTCTGATGTCACGAGCTTTCACCATCTTCACCAAGTTAGTGATGACCTAGGTTGTAGATCAAACACATGCAGGTGTGCACATATCACGTCAACACATCAACAACATATATGTGGCAACATATTTAACTCTAACAATAGATTCCAATTCAACACACAAACATCAAATTTAAGTGACACTTATTAGTTGAAAACAAGACACTGACAAATGTGAAGGCTTTCAAACAGGATGGCGGGGGGCAGGGGGGTGGGGGTGGCATCTACTTGAGATTTCAGCCATTAATGCACCATTTATGGGGAATATAAAAGAAAAACGATCCGTGCCATCCTTCAACATCCAACCCTGTTAATTACCAGTGAAGTCTGCTGACATCAGCCATTGAACAGAAGGTGCTAAAATCTCCCAATTACCTGGGCTGCAAGTGCAAGAGCAGCCACCGCACGTCTTACAGGATGTTCAGAGTAAATTTTAGTTTTGACGTAATGCGTTCATATTGTAACCTACAGGTATTTCATTCATTTCAGGAAAACGTTCTGATTTTTGACATTTTATTTTAAAGTGATAGTTTAGCTTTCTGCACTCGCTCTCGGGCAAGGCGGATGCCTTTTCTCTCCCTCTCCTGTTCTCCTCCTGCTTTTTTGCTCTGTGTCTACGTATTGGAGCTTCTATTACACATCTTCCGAATTTAACGAAAACTACTGTCATGGATCTGGTCAGCTGGACTTTCAACACAATGGACAAAATCTTTTTAGCAAAGTGACAGGGTCCTGGAGAGCCCTCATGCCCCGCTGAGATCCACGCGGTAGGATATGTCAGGGATCCGTGGGGAGTTTGGGAGCTGATGTGTCTTTCCGTTTTGTCTCAGGAGGACGCCAAAGACATTTATATAATTGGATTCATGATAGCAGTGTTTCTGCTTTCTGGCATCGGTGGATATCTATGTTATCGGCTCTTAAGGAAGACGGCAGTTTAGGACATGGAAAAACTGCTGAATGTGTGTGAAAGTTTGGGTCGTGCTTCAAGTACTCAAAATCAGCTGATTTACGAGCTAAACCGTATGATGGAAGCAATTTGTGAGAATCGCAGACCACCTGTGGCTTCTGGGACTCGCCAGCATGTTGGAGATGACCTTGGAGGAGCCTCGTAGGCATGGACCAGTGGAATGTCCACTAAACTGGCCATTTTGGATCTTGAAAGTACCAACAGGACTCAAAGCTGACAAGAAAAAAAACAGTCTGCCTGAAAAAAATCTATAATTGTGGCTTATCTGAATCAGCCTCCCCCGGTTGGCCTCAAAAACAGGCCGGCTTGTCAAATTTCTCCTGGGATATATGTAAAATAAGGAAAAGCTTTGTCTATCGCAAACACCCCCCAGAACTTCAGTGAAGGCTTATCAGAACTGTGCCAGTTGACCAACATCTTATCAGGACTATGGTCTATCTGGAAGTGCTTCATGGACAAATCTCACCATCTTGTCATCAAATGCACATGTAACGTGTTCATAATGTGCTTACTGGCAGAGTTTTTGATGTCTTAAATTGTGTCCTGACAGGACAAGGTGTGGAGACATTTTTTTGTAATGCCATTATCCTATCCTCATGGCTTTTTCCCCTTTTCTATCTAAAAAGTATTCTGAAAAAGAATAAGAGGCCGTGCTCCAGTAGCAGCAGCAACGTGCACGCCATCCATCTTTCAGATGACTGTACGAACATAATTTCACTGTATTTCAGTAAAATGATAATAAAGCTTATTCTGATTAAAACTTTGACCTTGGGCTCTGTGAATCAATCAACCTTTATTTATACAGGAAAGCAATATGAACAATTAATAGCAGGTGTAGGTTGTTGCTGAAAACTAGAGACTTCTACAACTGTACAAGGCAAAACTGATGATGATGAAAAGGCTTAGTAAAGTATATGCATGAACCGCTGTCAGGGTACACATAAACCAACAAGAGATGCAGGAGATTTGCCAAAAAAGTTTTCCCAAATTATTTACAAAAAACTCAAAAATACCTTCAGTTCTGGGCTCATAAAAGAGATCTACATAAACATTTCACTAAAGTACCAACGAAGGAAACTAAATCACTAACTGATTCAGTGACTGCGACATAAAGGGACATTTATTTAGTGGCTAATCAGGCGAATCTGACAAAGTTGGGGGGGAAAGTAACAGAAATTAAATAGAGTAAATTACAAAAAGTGTTAGCAACAAAACAAAACTGATCAAAGTAGTGCTAAATAGTAACCTATGAAAAAGCATATGTCAAATGTACCTAATGGAAAACATACGAATGAAACTATGTTTAACTTTTCCCTCTACTGACATGCAACATGGTACATCCCAGTTAGACCATGATCTCTAGATCTGCAGCTGGGCTCTTTACAGTGAGTGGCAGGACAACTCGTGCACCATCTCCAAAACAAATGGCAACTCAAAGAAACAAAAATGAAATCATTGCAAACGACAAAATTTAAACTGCAGCAAATTTTGACAAGGAAGTTAACTAAATGTGGGCACTCCAAGTAGTGAACAACCATTTCCAAAGTTACTAAAGTGTGGAAACAAATGCTCAGTTCTTTAAATTAAATTAAAACTTGTGCACATTTCTAATCAAGTAACAAAACACTACTGGAAAATATATAAAAATTATTACAGACACTTTTGTTTACTGTGTGGTCACAGTTGACACAACCACAGATTTTTTTAATGTATTGGTTGTTTTAAAAAGGCCACTATACACTTTGGTCTTGACTCCCACCAGACTAGCCATTAGCTCATCAATTCAGTCAGAATCAAACTACTTCTCCGAACTACGGTAAGAATGATCAAACACTAATTTACAAAATGTAAGATATCTGTCGTAAATCTATTCAAAGAACTCCCTTCACAGCAGAACTGTCTCTAACTATTTTTCTAAGCAATATGCACGAGAAAATATGTAAATGAATTATTCAAAGTTACTATCAAACTGATTACTGCCGAGCTCTGGCTAATAAACAGTGTGTCAGCAGAACCGAAAGCTTTTAAAATCTGCACCTAAATGCCAGTAAAAAGTCAGTAAATGGGACAAAAACTGGGAGAGTCAAGTTTCTGTGACAAATGTTTAGACAGATCTGATCCCAATAGGCTGCCTTGTTGCTATGGCAAGTTACAGTTCAGATACACATGAATAATGTCACAAATGTCATTGATGTGAATAAAGTTACAGCCAGTCCATTTCCATATAATACCCCAGCTGGATTATTTCAGTCCAAATGTTCTTCTCCAAGACATGTCATTTTCATAAAGTGACAATCAATCACAGCCAATCACCAGGAGGCACCCAGAGTGCGCAATAATGGCAAGTGCAAAATGCTGTAAAATGTATGTGGAGATGGGTTTGGAGCAGACCTACTCTCTGACCCTGGGAATGAATAAGCATTCCTTAATTAGCCCATCGGGTTAAGTGCAAACCTTAATGGGCCTTTCCCAAACTCCAGCGTGACACCGTTCTCCAAACATGGCCAAGAAGAAAGTTCCATTAGCAATATTAATACAAGCTTAGTTGATCATTTTCATTCAATTAACTTCTTTCAATTAAATAGATAGCTCGACAATGGAGGTGATAAAAGATGGAGAGGGACGGCTGATGACACGAACCAAACATTAACGTGTTAGGGGTCAGCGACGTTAAACCAACTGTAAATTCCACTGTTCAATTTGGAAAATGCATTTTCCCTGCTCTTCACTTCTTTAATGGGTCGTTTTAGCTGACAAGAAGCCTTTGAGCAGATCTTTTATGAAAACTCCCCACGTGCTCACAACGTCTTACAGGTAGCTGGTGTTCGCTTCTTAAATCCATTTAAAAGACGAGCACAAAAACAACGTTGTTCCCCCATTTTCTGGTTTTGTTTGTTTGTTTTGCCAACACCCACAAGTCAACAGAGCTTTTGAAACTATAAACACAAACTGCAAGGTCAACTGGGTCAATCACTGGCAAAAAATAAAATAATCTGAGGGAATTTTGCTTTAATTTGAATGTTAATAAGTTTATTCAGTCAATGATATTTCATCATTTATCAGATGAACTAAAGAAAAATTAACATAAAAATGAAAGAAAAACAAATAAAGACCTCTCAGCTGTAATGCACGGGCAGCATTGCTCATCTTACCTTGAAGAGCTGCACCCAGCGTTTCTGCTCGGCCTGGATCCGCTGTTGAACCTCAGAGTTGGTCTTGACACCAACGCTGCGGAAAGCAGCCATGTACTCCTCTCTGTGCTCTGCTTTAGTCTCGGGGTAAGCCAGCTTGATGATTCCCAGACATGCATCTCTCAGGCAGCGAGACAAATTCACCAGCTCTGATAGTGTGAAGGGCATCATGGACGACTGCATTTGACCTGTTCAGAGGAAGAACATGTTCAGTTTTATAACACACACAGGCATCTACATGAAAATATTTGTGACTGCTGAAAATATTGAACAAAGAACATTCATTCTGCTATGAGCACATAATGAGGATGTCGATGTTAGTAGCTAATTACAGTAAACTGTATACCGTATTTTCCGCTGTAGCACCGGCCCTATAAGTCGCATCAGTCCAAATATGTTTACAAACGTGGAAAATTCCATAAATATGTCACTTCGCCGTATACGTCGCATCTATTATGTGTCACCGCTGACGACCTGGAAATGTGGCTCGGTGTTTTGCCAAAAATCAATTGGCTGCCAAATGACGACCGCAGGAGCATGAACAGGAGGACTTTAACAAGAATTTAACCAGAATAACACTTAAAGACAATTATGTGTTTGCTTGAAATTATAGTAAAAGTGTGTCTCTATATAACGTTTGCTTAATAAATGCTCTTTGATGGTTAAATCAGCTGCATTTCTAAACCCGATTCGCAGAAGCGGGCACGCACAAAGGGACGAGCCTCTGTGTATTTATTTGAAATTTAACAAGATAAACACCTAAAATATTTATTTGTTTGCTCGAAATTATAGTAAAAGTGTGTCTCAGTCTACCCTTTGCTGAATAAATGCACTTTGACGGTCAAATCAGCTGCATTTTCACCAGACGACGGTGGCAGGCTAAGGCAAGCCGAATGTGTCATTAATAGCCACTTTTACCTATTACATGATACAATGGCATACCTTACTACTCAACTGAAAATGGTAGTGTTCAATTTTTTTCAGCCAGAATGAATGAAAACGGTCATATCTCAGCCAAAAATTGGTTTATAAATATAGGGGGAAAAAAATCCATAAATAAATTGCTTCGACATACAAGTCGCAGGGCACGCAAATTATGCAAAAAACTGCGACTTATAAGGCGAAAAATAAAGTACCTGCAAATTCAAGTTTAATAAATGAATAAGTCCAATACCTTCCATTTCATGGCCAAAAAATTCACTGTCATGCACCGAAATAAGAGAGTGACTGAAGAGAGAGCTAAAGAGATAGAAAAGGGGAATTATGCGGTTTGAGTCTTCAAATGACATAGGAGACCCTCGTGAGATCAGCTGCAGCAGAGGCACCATGGAGCTGAGGAGGCAAACATAAGAACATTTAAAAAACATGTTAAGAAACAATGTCTGCAGTCACAAACATGATGAATGCTACAACGGATGTGTACAAGTGTCAAAGTTGTAAAATAACTCACCCAGTAATCATTTTAGTTTTCATGGATGTTATCAGGTACCAGAGATGCCTCAGGAAACGTGCGTTGAAAGCTAAACTGTACAGAAGCCTGCAGGCGAAAAGACACATAAAACTGAAGTATTTGTTTTGATTAAACGTTCTTCAACGAGCATCGAGACAAAATGCATCACAGCTATTTCAAATGGCACAGCCAGTGCGAAAAGCAATAAAATTACTCTCAGCCAAACTGTCTGCAATGTTGAGATTGTTAACTTTGCCCGGTTTACTAGAGGACACACACAAAAAAAAAGAATGAAAGGAGGGAGGGGGATGAACAACACTGTAAACCAACATTTCTCTTATAGAATTTTCTTGGCCTTTTTATCCTGTTACACTTTGTGAGGACCAAAGGGAGATTAAATGAGCCATTAAGCTTTATTTAGGCGAGGCACCTTCCATTAGTAAACTAGTTGTTGGCGAGGGTGCCCATAAACAGCTCCCATGGCTTCCTGCAGGAGCCCCATTTAACTTAATGGTCAGGGAGCCAAGACAATGAAGGAGGAGGGGCACCCTGGTCCTTGCTTTGACCCCTGGCCACTAGTATGCTTCCACACTCACAGCGAATTACGTGATAACACTGAGAAGCACCCGCATACCTCCCTATAGTCACACTCAGTGGATTGTGGCACCAAGGTGTGAAGCTTCTTTGTGTTCAGATGTGTGTGCATTTGTGAATACTTTTAAATTGCGTGGCTTTTTACACCACGGGTAAACACAGGTGACAATAATGTGGTAAGTAAGCTAAAAAGCTAAATAAGGGTGCCCCTGCTTATAAAAGTGTCTTGTCTGTGAGTGACAGCTCTGACAGCTGTAAGGATCCATGCCTTTGATACAGCAGCAACATGTAATCACATTAGAGGAGAAGAGTAAAGTTCAACAGATGAAACACATCAAGAGTTAAGAATCCTACCATCCAATATACTAAAATTACATTTAAAAAAAATCCCCAAATGAAAATGAACATTAGGGACGGACTGTCAGGCAAAACTCAGTAAGGCTTGAAAAATGGTCCGTGTCGAGCTCAGACCATCTGTCAGTACAACAAGGCTCAGAAAAGAAGCACAGAGTAGCGCTGGGGGCTCATAACAAGTCATGCGGGTGTGTGATTGAAATGAGAAACAAAGCACTAAATGCCAGCTGACATGCTGATTTACAGCCAGAGAGAACCCATACTCCCATTTCAATCATGGAATGAATCACTAATAAACAAAGTCAAGACATCAGAAAGAATTGTGTGTATGTGTGTGAAAAAAAAAAAAAAGTGTCTTGATAAATGATGCCTGAATCATTTCATTCTGCTGTGATGAAAGAACCTCGGATCAGCAGAGAAAAACAACAACTGGGGTCAGATTTGATACCACAAAGTACCGTATGAGCTAGTTTTTGCCTCAATGCAAATTAGTTTCACCAACTTAAATTAACACGGTTATTTTATGACGACACAAAAATCACAGCAACCATGCAAAAGTAAATGTAGATCACTTCAATTAGCAGCAACCCGTTAGCAGCGGAGTGTCGCACTGTGTGAACCCTAACTATCAAAGTAAAATTACACCAAATATCTAACTCTGACAATTTAAGTAACACTCTACATAACAAAACAACACTTAGCGGAATTAGTGAAATTCACTTGAAAATCTCTGAGCTGTGAAAAAAGCAGGTAGAGAACAACTTAATCAGACATTTTACATATTTATTAAAAAAAAGAGCAGTGTGCTGGGCTGACTGCACAACCTCTCCTTTTCTTTACTGTAAGAGCAGTAAATCAAGACCAGGATGCAATTTGCTCCCCTTAGCCTCTTGTAAAACTATCCCGTCCACTCTTGCGGTAATTAATCTTTCTCAGTGAGCTAATTATTTTGTACAGATATCCAATAATGATGGAAGACGAAGGGCAGGATTTATGATAAAAGTGGAGAAGAGAGGAAGCTGTAAAAATAGATGGGTAGGATAGATGCCGAAATTCTTTAAAATTTTGCGAAACTGCATCATTTTTGGAAGAAAATTAAACATGCTTGATTTAATCTGTAATAATGGATCTTGGTCAGCTATAACTTTAAAATATATTTATTAAAATACAACAGCTCACCTGATACTAATCCTATGTTCCTGTTTTACACTTCAAAGACACAGTCATCTGACAGCTACTGGCTTCACTAATAATTAACTCAAGCAGGTTCACCATCCATGAAGCCCAATCGAGCTCACTTCCTGTTTGTCAATGCACCATCCAGCCCCCCACACCCTCCTTGACATCCCAGCTCTAATGTAATCAACCAAAAAAAAAAAAGGAGCTAATTTCCCTCATCCAGAACCGACAGCTTCCGTGACATCCCTGCGTCTTCAGCCGGTTGTAAATGCCAGTGGGTGCGGACCAATGATAACGGCCTGCCTACCATTATTTACATCACTGCTTGCAGCGCAGAAACACAAAGACACAGTTTCCTCCTCAATCAGGTAAGTGTGTAAACAAGCTGATGGGATGCAAGGTTGATCTTGATAAGTAGAAAATGTTACGATATTTAAAAAAAAAAAAAAGTATTATTTAATGCCTGCTTCACTATAAAATTCACATTTAACTGACCAATGATTCATCTGAATTATAAAAGATTATAAAGAATTATGTACGGCTCTGCAATAAGTCCTTCAAAGTAGGGATGCACCGATCCACTTTTTTTTTTACTTTCGATCCAATCCCGATACCTAAATCTAAATATCGGCCGATACCGATCCAGTTCCGATATCATGATCATCATTGATTTTATATGAGGCTGTAATAATCTCCTCTCAAGTACAATTTGTACAAATAATGCATGTATGTCCAAAAAGGCAACTTGAGGTAAGTTTTATTAATGTTGGATAAGTTTTAAAGTTAGAATTAAATTCTGCTAACACAAAACATGTTTCTTTTTATTCCTAGTTTTAAAGTGGATATTAAAGTGATTAATTTAAGTGATTGTTTAAAGTTGTTTTATATTTTTTTAAATAAGGGGCAGATATAAGAATTATTTTTCTTCTTTCTGCACTCTTTTCATTCAATGTTTTCTTTTTGATGATTTTTTAAAAATTGTTTATTTTAAATGAATGAATAAATGAATTAAATTAAATAAAATGTTAAATGGCTTCAAACATCTGCTAAGTTCATGGCATAAACCAACAGGCAAGTTCCTGTTTTTAGTATTTTACATCACTTTATAATGTAGCTGTTTTTGTTTTTATTATAATTTTCAAATCATGTTTTTTATGATTGTCTACTGATAAATATCTCCTGGAGGGTAAACTATATCTTGGCTGCAAGTATCAAGCTGAGAAATCCTTCGTTTTCTACAACTGATAGTGGTTGGTCATGAATTATGATGAAGTTTAGCAACTTCTCTGTAAACATTTGAGCTCCGTGGTTTCAGCGATGTCTTCTTCTTGTTCAATGTGAAGCAAGCAGCCTGATTTGGGGCAGCCGCGCTCAGTCTGTCCCCCCTCGGAGACGGGCAGACTGAGCGGGGCAGATTGGACGCAGCTGGCCGGTGTCGAGTCGCTTGGTTTGGGTTGAGCAAAGGGCAGCGCCCCGCTGAAGCCACGGAGCTCGAATGTCCATCGTAAAACTAACTTTACCGCAGTTTAATGTGGCGCTATGGCTCTGCAGACATTGCAGGATGCTGTCTTGTTTTGTGGTGTTTGTAGTGTAAAATACTTCATGTTTAGATTAAAAGTTTGTTAGCTGTTAGCCACAGTGCTGCTAACTCAGTCATCACATTGTAGCTGGCTGCAAACTATGAACTGGATTTCCTGAATGTGAGGCGGGTTTTATTACTCTGGGTTCATGAGACACGCCGACGTTCAGGAAATCCATTCCATAGTTTGAAGCCAACGTGCATCATGGATCGGAAATATCGGCAGGTGGATCGGAAAAATCTGATACGTAAATTATGCTGGTATCGGAGGCCGATACGATACTGGATTGCATCGGCCCCATCCCTACTTTAAAGTGTTTTCAGTGTTTTAGGCTCTCCCCACCCCCCACAAAAAAAAACAAAAAAAACTCTCACACTTGTTTTGTGTGTTTGTACCTGACTTTTGGCACCATTAGACGATGTTGCACCATAAGAATGTGACAAATGGACGCCATCATGGTGAAAACCTCCTCACTGGCCGAGTCCCTCCACACCAGGTTCAGTAGGGCGTTGGTTTGTTGTTTCATGTCCAGCTTGCGAATGCATTCCTCTGTTATCTGCTGCACAGAAATCCGGCTGTCATCCTGACAAAAATACAAGAAAACATGGTTAGAAGGACCAGGATAAGTCGATATGATATGGATGGATGTATGTGTGTGTGTGTGTTTGTTTTTTTTAATTAAAGTGATAAGTTGAGGGTTTACTGAAAATAGGGTGAACAACATAGTGTACTGCATCAAAAAGTTAAAAAAAAAAAAAAATCTAAACAGGGAGCATTATGATGACATGGTCAGTATCTTGCTCAGGGTGTCCCAACAATAAACATTTGTCAGATTACTTATGATTTTGTGAGCAATGGAGTCATCATATTTTACTCAATGTACACAACAAACACAAAAGCAACTTCAACCAAAGCAGCAGCTTCATATTTCACGTTACATAGTAATTATACCCCTTCTGTGCTGTGGAAGTTTATTTGTTTATCCGTGCATTATCAGAAATCTTTTAAAAAAATCAAATTTATACAGTAACAATAGATTGTTTTCTTTGCCTCAGGCATTTGTAATTTCATACAAACTACATTAATTGTGGGGATTTGGGAGTTAAAAGAACAAGTAAGGTTTTAGTTTATCCAAATTTTATATTGTTGAGTCACACATTCCAAGCTTAGATAAAAAGATTTTGTCAAAAGCTTATTATACTTTAATATAAAAAGTAGATTTTTTTTTTACTGGGTACATGCTCTACTTGTGATGAAGGGAATGTCAAAATTATATTTTAGAGTCTGATGACATAAAAAAAACACTAGCTAGAGGAAATGAGAAACTCAACAGCAGCCAAATAAATCATAAATAAGACAAATTTATTTAATGTAAATGTATTGTTTGCATAATGAGTTGATGTTTGTGTACCTGCATTGGCAAAGAGTGGAGGTCAGCATCATCATCATCCTCAGAGTCGCTGTTCACCTCGGGCTTGTTGGTATTTTCTGACACAGGCAGCAGCGGCAGCAGCGTCTGCAGAGCTTGAAGGTACAGCAGGTGACCTTCCTCTGAAAGTGAGCCTGATAACATACATCCACCATTACTGCACAGTGCACGTGACTCCACCTTTCTCTCTGTGAAGTGCTCATGTTAAGACAGAGTAGAAAGATAGGATGTACAGTTCACAGCTCCTAACTGTGGCACTTACTTAAACAATTTTCCCCTGCAGAAAGGACAAAGTAAAAGAGCCATGGTGCCTGGCTCTGTGCTGCTGAAGAAGAGTTAATTGTGGCCTGAAGGGAATTCAGGAAGGCCTCCAATGGAAATGAGAGACAGCGGTCTGACAGTGCCGGGATAAAAAAGTGAAATATCTGCTCGGTAAACGGTGCAGAGATGAACTCCTCGGTAAAAGCTGCAAACACAAACTGCCTAGCAAACAACAAACAAAACAGTTGTCAATGCACTGTTTAAAAACATTAACAAATTCAGATGAAAATACTGTTTGTTAGCTGAATAGCTTTAAAACTGTCCTGTTGAGGTTTTTGTTCGTTTGTTTTTGTTGGTGCACGAGTCTGCCAATATTGTCTCTGCAAACAGAGCTGCTTTGTGTAGCCCAGTCCCCCATGGGTGGCCACGAGGCATAATTAACTGTTAGATCACCGTGTAAAAAAAAAAAAGCTTCTCCCACTGAACATTTCTTTAAAAAAGAAAGTCTTCCTGTCGTTTGTGATCAAGAATGTCTCAACCTGAAAGCAAACAGTCTGATTTTCTGCACTGCAGCAAACAGGCACGTCTGGGGGACTTTTATGGCGTATTGACAATAGTCCTTGAAGCAATTACCCGTATTTTCCAGCATATAAGTCTCAGTTTTTTTGCATAGATTTGTCAGTCCTGGGACTTATACATGTTTTTTTTTCCATATTCATAACACAATTTTTGTCTGACGCTTTAAATTTTTAAGAACTGCAACAGCGAGTCCTCGCATGCGCGCTCACTTGACGCAGCAGGTGGAGGAACGCTGGAGAGCTAGTGGCTCCGACCGTGATGGATGGATGAATGGATGGATGGTGCCGCACAGCCCAAGGCCAAATGAAGCCGTTTTAACCATTAAATAAACGCATAATAAACGCTACGGGGCAGCAGTGACACATAATAAATGCGACTTATACGCCGAAGCGACATATATGTTTTTTTTACTGATGCGACTTATATGCTGGAAAATACGGTACTGCTTCACCAATGACTAAAAATTAGAAAAAAAAAAAAAAAAGGGCTGCAGTTTGTCTGATAAGTTAATTAGATGATTTAAAAGAATTCACTGGAGACAAAGACATTTGGTGTTTGAAAGTGCCAGTACACACTTTTCTTCAGTAGACAGTAGGGGTTCTGAAAACATGGGTCGCTTTTGAGACAAATCCACAAATACATCAAATAAATTAGTAAGTCTGTATTTTTAACCCTTTTAAAAGGAACTTTAAAAAAGTATTAGACTATTTAAGAATAAAATTGGATAAAATTTCAAATAAGCTCTAATTGGGGAGGTAAGCATTTAGATTTGTACTTCATTTTTTTCCAAAATAATCAACCTGTTCCCCCACCCCTCTAAACAAATCGTTCTTTAAAAGTTATTTTCAGTCTTGGTGTACCTTGCGCCCGTTGTGCAGGAGGAGTAGGTAAAGTGCAGAGGTTTGAAGATGTGTGCCAACAGCGTGCTTGCCAGAGGAATAGATGGAGTGTCACTGTACTCCAGACTGCAGGGGAGTCTGTGATTTACAAGAATATATAGCGACCTGTAGTATCCTGATGAGAGGCCAAAAAGATAAATTAGTATTTACAATGGAAAGTCAGTTGTATTGAACAGAATGCAACAATGCAGAAGGACACGTTTGAGATTGTGTAAAATAAAATACTAATTGTGATCGCATCAATTGATGAGCCAAGTCTGACAAATATTTTGACAAGCAACACCCCTGATTTTTATATATTTAGCTATTGAAGGCCCATCCCTGTTTGCGGCTAATAATAGGCCTTTATTTGCACACAATCCAAAGACTTTTCTTCTAAAACATTAGCAGAATGTTTAGCCATTAAAATAGTTACATCTTCATTTATTGTAGAAACAGTAAATTAAACCTCATTTATCAAAGCAACAACATAATTATTTAAATTTATTTTCGTTCCCAACAACTAAACTAAGAAAGTGACATCAACTGTTCGCTTACCTTTCTGAACCATATAGTGCAAAATCTGCTCGAGTAAAGAAGCTACATAGTTAGCGTCTGGAATAATAGGAAGATAGGTTTTCTCTGTCGAAAAAACTTCTAGCATGCGCATGGGAACTGCAACATTTAAACTTTCATCAGTGCAGTTTTGCAGGAGCCTGGGAAGAGACAAGTGAGGTAATGTCAGCATAATCTTCTTTAAATAATAATCCTACCAAATTCCTGTGTGTTTAAGTTAATATGCAGTTATGGAACCATACCTGCAACAGAAGCCCAAGATTCTTTTGATCTGAAACATACATGTTTGCTTCTGTGGGCCGACTAACAACTTCACAAACTGACTATTGTGCTTTACCAGATTCTGGCATAGCCATACCTTCAGAAAAAAAAAGAAGGAATTACACATTCAGCTACAGATTATAATAGCATCTATAAAACAGTGTTTGAACTGAAAAACATCAAAGTAATTTTGCACTCACCAATCTATGTGCATCCATGTTTTGTCGGTAAAAAAATATAAGTCGTCTTGATATGAGGCAGAGGGTGGCACTATCCATGACACGCTGAGCCCCCCCTGCCTGTGACTGGCTCATACTCTCATCAAACCTAGCCCTCTGAATGGCATACTGTTGAGTTAAAAAGGTCCAAAACAAATCAATATGAGCAGACTAATATGTTAATATTATCATAAACGATTTTTAATGCAACAACAAATGAATCAGTAGTAAGAATGTCTTCAACTATTCTGGGCAAAGTAAGATGCCCTCTTTATGTGTATTATTAAAATTAATTCTGTCAAGCGGCATTCTGCTTTTGTTGTATAGTGGATCAGGTACACCTGGTCATAAATGGATATGTACACATGCATACCTTCTGATGTTAACCCATAATTCAGTTCAAGAGTATAATACACAAACAGTAAATTAATTATTATAACAATACATAAATAATTGCAACGTTGGTTTAATTCTGAATGGCCAGAGTAACAAATTTACATCATTAATAAAAGTACTGTAAACAACACAAAAAAACAAGAGGAAATAGTTTATGCCTTCAATAGTTTTCAAAAGCAGAATATTGCTATAGAAAATATGTTGTATCAGAGGATGCTTAATTGCTCAGAAAATATAGACAAAAATAAAAACTAACTAAAATCATATATGAACTTGTTTATCTTTCATTCCAGTAGTATAAGTAACCTGGTTGTTCCCAGTATAAATGTTTTTGTTGGGCCAACAACAATAAAATTAGTCAAAGCATCCACTCATCCATGAGCAGAGATTTTAAGCCCTCCCTCTCTCCAGCTACATTTCTCAGCTCATCTCAAGGGATGAGCAAGGGGAAGGTGCTCTAAAGACATCCTGGTGACCGTTTGTACAGAGTCCTAAGTCTTCTTCTTGTGAGCCATGCCCAAAACCCTTCTCCTGGTAGACAACTTGACAAGATGCTCTAACTATTTCAACTAAAGCCGCTGTGCCATTGATAAGTTTGACTCCACTCTGCTCTCATCCTATCGGTTCTTCTCAGGTGCAGGTGATTTGGCACTGTGACTTGTTTACCCACTTTTTAGGCGGTACTGTCAAGGCAAATTTGGCAGTATTGGAACAGGTCATTGTTCGAGCCGCTCTACCTGTTGTGGTCCTTAATCTCCCTATAATCAGACTTCAATTTCTTCAGCTTGTCCTGGCACCGTTTATAAGTGCGGCTGCAGCCATGCTGCGCCATCATCTCCGATATCTCTCTGTAAATCCTCTAATTTCTTGTGGTGTCATCCGTCAACACGATCAGAGAGGAAGTGGAGGTTCGAATATGGTTTTCAGTTTTGCTGGTCATCCAGTGATGCAGCTTTACTGGCCAATCAATGACTGGTGTCTGCTTGTGTAAAATCGGCACCTCGGAGCAGTCCGCTTGGAACCTTAAATAAGATGGTCCCATAAACCTGGCTGAGTGGGTATGGGTACAGACAGTGGGCAGGCCCTTAACTGGTGCGGTATAGTGCAGAACCATTAAGAGTTGAGACAATGGCAATTTCTACTCTGAGCTGCTCTAAAGTGACTGAGACCCCCACTCTGTCTGTATGGGCAGAAACCGATGCAGACGTACCTGTTGTTTCAAGTTCTGGTAGCCACGAATGTAGGACTGGATGATGACAGCATTCTTCAGTCGTTTTCTTTCATCCTAAACCATTACAGAGCACATTTTAGAAATGAAAAAAAAGAAACTTGACATAACTGAAACTAAAGTATACCAATATCTTAATGTTTTGAAACACACCAGACAGAACTAAATTGAATACACAACTGTTATAATAGGAAAATGGCTAATAGATCAGTAAAAATAGCCCTAACTTTTTTTAAAGTAAGCCACAACTTATAAAATGTGCCACCAACACTACTGTCAACTGAAATAAAATCACTTGGCAAAACCCCATTTTATTCTAGTTGTACAAAATTAGTACCACAGTCGTTTTATATATTTTTGAAACAAAATGCATTTACTTACAGAAAGCTATAATGATTTCAAATTATAATTATTTTGTTTAGGAGGAACCTCATCAATATTCTTCATAAAATTACAGCTTTATGGGAATAATACCTCTCTTTTTCGTCTTTCTTCTTGAGTGCGATGTAACAAAGATGCCTTTTCCTCCTAAAAAGCAACACATAAAACTATTATATGACAAACGCTGTAAGAAAATATATTTTATGGTGCCTGCATGGATAGTTGTGAGCGGCTGTGGCTGAGTGGTTAGAGCAATGGTCCTCCAATGCAAGAGTTGGGGGTTTGAATCCAGCAGCAGTCACATGCCTAAGTGTCCCTGAGCAAAACCCTGAACCCTTCATTGCCTCTGATGTGTGTCCCATTGGTGTACGAATGTGATAAAGCACTGATTAGTCTCTTTAGAATGATCTGTTCAATTAGCTTTGTAGAGATCTAGTAGAGTGCTGTATGAATGGGTAAATGAGGACACAGATTGTAGTGTAAAGCGCTTTGAGTGTCTTGATAAGATAGAAAGGCGCTATATAAGTACAGTCCATTTACCATAGTTGAAGAATTAGGCTGGTCATTAGCAACAATAATGATCTGATGAAGCTTACCTTTTTACTTGCCCCTCCTAGTGAGACCTTGGGTCTTGTTTTGAAATCTCCCTCGAAGCTGAACATGATTAGATTTTTCCCATTGATTGATTCAGAAGTTTTCACCAATTTCTAAACAGAAAACGAAACAACACTGCAGTAAAAGTAAAACCTCAAGCTATGCCTAAAAGAAACAAACATAGCCTGACAAACCGTGACTTGATACCAACTTTAAAACATCATCTGCTTATTAAATGCGTAAACATTACATGATTACTTTTAAATGACGGGGACACTGGGAACGTAAGGTGTTAAATAACTACTCAGACTAAGATATTTTTGCTGAATGTCTCAGTTTTGGTTGCAACAATAGTTAGCATGACTCAGCAGCTGTCAGGGCTATATGGGGGGTATTTATACTTTCAAAAGCCTGATAACAAAGAATAAACTAAAATACTGAACAAATAATTAAAAAAATAAGTAACACGGATTTATATATGGATATGTAGTCGCAATTTTCCTTACGTTAGCACTGCAGCTAACTAGCTACCGGCTAAGGAGTCACACAAGCTAACTATTCCCTTTTTCAAATCATACGTCTTGACATAATTTATTTTAAAAGACACACCCTTGAAAATCATACACCCGTGAACTGTTTACCTTTGACTTTTGAACGAAGAAGTCAAACAGAAATACTGACACTTATAAGGTTCTTGAGGTAAACCCAAACGTCAAGTCGTCTTTTGCTCCTCTGGAAATCATCAACACAACGCTGAACAGTAAACTACATCCGGTTCCTGCTCATGCCTGCTTGCTGATTGGACAAAGTTTATGTCAATCACACGTTTGACCCGCCTTTCGCCCACAGCCATTAAAAAGCTTCTTTATGTTTGCACTGTACTAAACTTAAAAATAAAATACTTTGTGAGGACATATTATTCGATTCAATTCAATTCAGTTTATTTATATAGCGCCAAGTCACCACATAAGTTATTTCAGGGCACTACATACATTATAAATGTATAGTAAAGCTGTCTATCTAAGGAAGCAAGATGTTCTAAGGAGTCAGCAAAGTTTACAGTAAAAAAGGCCATGTTTAACCTCTTCTACAAAATAAAATATGCAGTGTGCTATAAAATCTACTTGATTACACAACTGAAGTATGAATGTTCACAGCTAAAATGTTATTTTATTGATTTTTATGTCAACATTTAGAATAATGATGAAAGAAAAGAAGAACATAATCCAAATAGTTTATTTTTTACAAGAAAAATACACTTTATATTGTATCCTTCTTGTATTTCCTTCTAGTTTGTTAGAAAAATGTATTTTTTTACACTGTAAAGTTGCATGAACATAATACAGTATTAGCTAAGACAATATTAGATTAACAGCAAAACTGAACACTGTAGTTTAAATATGTTTAAGTGAAGATACGTTTATAGTTAAATGATTATGGAAATGACAAAATGGGAGACAGTGTATGTCTCTAAATGTAAACTTAATGTTGCAAAGGCAAAGCAGAAAGCGTATGATGAGTTGTATGGGAGGCTGGACATTAAAGAGGGCGAGAAGGACTTGTACCAATTTCCAAGACAGAGGGATCAGGCTGGAAAGGATGTGCAGCAGGTTAGGCTTGTTAAAGATAGAAATGGTAATGTTATAACAAGTGCACGAGGAGAGCATGACAGGAAGATGGAAGGTGTATTTTGAGGAGCTAAAATATGAAGAGAATAAAAGGGAAAGAAGAGTAGAGGTCATCGAAACTGTGGACCAGGTAGTGTGAAAGATTGGTGAGGGTGAAGTTTGTAAAGCTCTGAAAAGAATGAAGTACGGGAAGGTAATAGGACCTGATGACATACCAGAGGAGGTTTGGAAATGTCTTGGAGAAATGGCAGTAGGTTTTTGACTCAAACATTCAATGGCATATTTGAGGGTGAAGAAATGCCTGAGGAATGGAGAAGTGTGCTGGTGCCCATAAAAAAATTTAAAAAAAAAAAAAAACACGGGTATGTATAGAGCTGTAGCAGCTAGGGAAATTAAGTTAATGAGCCACACAATGAAGATCTGAGAGAGAGTTGTCAAAGCTAGACTTAGACGAGAAGTGAAAATTTGTGATCAGCAGTATGGTTTCATGCTGAGAAGGAGCACCTCAGATGCCAAATTTACTTTGACTGATCCTTGCTGATGGAGAAGTACAGAGAGGGTCAGAAAGAACTCCAATGAGTCTTTGTGTCTTTAGAAAACACATATGACAGGGTGCCGAGGGAGGAGGTGTGATATTGCATGAGGAAATCTGAGGTGGCAGAGAAGTATGTTAGACTGGTACAGGACATGTTTGAGGACAGCATTGGTGAGATGTGCTGTAGGAGTGACAGATAGCTTCTAGATGGAGGTGGGAGTGCATCAAGGATTGTATCTGAGCCACTTCTTGTTTGCTCTGGTGATGGACCGACTAACAGATGATGTCAGGCAGGAATCCCCATGGACTATGATGTTTGCAGATGACACTGTGATCTGTGGTGAGAACAGGGAACAGGTGGAAGAGAACTTGGAGAGGTGGAGGCATGCACTTGAAAGAAGAGGAATGAAAGTCAGTCACAGTAAGACAGAGTACGTGTGTGTGAATGAGAGGGAGACAGGTGGAACAGTGAGGCTACAAGGAGCAGAGGTCACAAAGATGCAGGACTTCAAAAACTTGGGGTCCACTGTCCGAGGAGTGTGGCCAAGAGGTGAAAAAGAGAGTCCAGGCAGGATGGAGTGGATGGAGAAAAGTTTCAGGTGTGATTTGCAACAAAAGAGTGTCAACAAAGGTCAAAGGAAAAGTTTACAAGAGTGGTGAGGCCAGTTATGTCGTTTGGTCTGGAGACAGTGGCATTGGCAAAAAGACAGGAGAAAGAACTGGATGTGGCAGAAATGAAGATGTTGAGGTTCTCCTTAGGAGTGACAAGGATGGATAAGATTAGGAATGAGATAATCAGAGGTACAACACAGGTTGAACAACTGGGAGATAAAGTTAGAGAAGCCAGACTGAGATGATTTGGACATGTCCAGAGGAGGGACCATGGATATATTGGTAGAAGGATGTTAGAAATGCAGCTGCCAGATAGAAGAATGAAGATAGAAGAAAGCCAAAGAGGATATATGGATGCAGAGAGGACAGTTGGATTGAGGACAGAGGATGCAGAGGACAGAGTGAGATGGAGGAGGATGACTCACTGTGGCGACCCCTGAAGAGGAAAAGCTGAAAAAAGAAGAAAATAAGAAGACATGTCTCTTAATGTGTGTTACACATCTGAATTTACACAAGAAGCTCATACCAACTGGGATATATTGTAATTTGCAGCAGCAATCCTATGACCTTGGTGCATTTGTGTGGGTGAGAACTGCTACAACAACAATTGTAAATTTAAATATTAAATTATATTAGAGGAAGTGACTCCAGAGCCACAGGTTGCCAACTTATAATCATCGTTTGAAAGCGCATGCCAAATCTTGAAAATGAAGAAATAATTTAGGTTTGGTTGTGAATTAATTAAATCAAGGTGTTCAAAAGCAATGAAAAAAATAACCGTCCAAAAACCTGAAAAGAAAATCTTTAGAGGATCTTCAGAAAAGTCGGCACGGTGGTGCAGTTGGTAGAGCTGTTGCCTCTCAGAAAGAAGGTCGCCCCATCAAATCCCAGTGGCCTTTCTGGGTGGAGTTTGCATGTTCTCTCTGTGCATGTGTGGGTTTTCTCTGGATACCCTGGTTTCTTCTCATCAAAAACATGCATGTTAGGATGATTGTGTCTCCCCCATCTCATACAGTGACTGCTGGACATGGGCACCAGTGACCCCTGCGACCCGAACAGGAAAAAGCAGATTATAATGGATAGATGGATGGAAGGATCCTCAGAAAGCTGTGAAGTACTGATCAAGACCAGTTTGAAAGATTCACAAAAGGTTGCCTCATGGGAAGCAAAATATGAAAAATACAAAGTATAGTCACAATTATAGATCTGATAATTATTGATTGACTTGGTTTGAACCACCAAGAGTCACTTCTTAAACAAGTCAAGGTGGTACCTGCTCACGTGTTCAAAGGGTGACTAATCTTGGGGGTGATTAGGTGTTGCATATTAGTAAATAAACCATAATTTCCAAAACACTTTCATTAATTTATTGAGAATGATGCATCCATTTATGAATATTTGCTTGACTACATTTAATCTTCGCAAACAATTATTTTAATCTCAACTCCATTGATTTGTGGGAGTTTGTCTTTCTGACTGTTCATTGGGAATTTAAATAGTTTCTGATAGAAGTTACAGATTTACAGCTTTCAAGCTTTGCTTTACATGTCACTCCTGTTCTTTAAAGAGAACTAGTTCTTTTTCAGTTCACTCTATTCATAGTTTTCAGGAAATGCAAGTTAAGGCTGTTGCAGACAATATAATATGGGACAGCACAGTGGGAAAATATTTTATTATAAGAACCAAATGTTCTTGTAATCTTTTCAAAGTTGTCTTGAGCAGTACGATAGTTCTTCAAGTTTTCTAAAGATCTTTTATCATTTGGATTCTGGCGTTTTCACTCACATTCAGTTAAAAATTGACAGCATTGTGAGCAGCATGTGGTTCAAATGAATGACCAACAGCAGCCATTAAACAGATACAGAACCAGAACAAACAATAACGATGGACTCCACCCATCCACTGAGCCCCCCTGGCTTTAAGCAGTAGGTTGAGCACCTCAAAACCTGGACAACAAAACAGAGAAATATTGTTTTCCATGAAGCTCTGAGGCTCCGTCATCTGATTTTAGGTGCCTATGAGTGTGTTTGCATTATTTATTAACCTAACAAAAGTGTACCAAATGTTGTTTGTTTTACTTTAAATGTAACATTTGAAAAATAAAATGTGTGTGCATTAAGTTCAAGTTCAAGTCAAGTTTATTGTCATTCACATCACATGTGG
The DNA here is from genome assembly GCF_014905685.2 of Nematolebias whitei. Taxonomy (NCBI): domain Eukaryota; kingdom Metazoa; phylum Chordata; class Actinopteri; order Cyprinodontiformes; family Rivulidae; genus Nematolebias; species Nematolebias whitei. Next base: position 26,978,634 of record NC_056517.1, read on the forward strand.
TACATGAGGTGGAACGTAATTGTGCACTCAGGGTCCCAGTTACACCAAAAAATAGCAAAAACATAAAGTATAAAAAGAAAAATAAATAAGGATCTAAGACTAAGATATACGCTAAACACTAGTAATGTCAATACATTGTATCAGCAGCAGCCAAACCAGAGTCTGTGGTGAGCAGATAGGTTTGAATGAATACAGCAGCATGAGATCGTTAGCAGCATGAGATCAGCAGCATGGATAAGCAGCAGAACAGATAGGTCACATATCACCAAAGGCATTACAGTGATTTTTCCCCTTAGGGTTTTATGAGTCTAACAGCTTCAGGGTAGAAGCTGTTCCTCAGTCTAGTGGTTTTACTTAATACTCCACAACCTCCTGCCTGAGGGGAGTGGAGCAAAAAGTGTGTGTGCTGGGTGAGTGGGGTCCTTCATGATGCAAGTGGCCCTCTTCCTGCATCTGGAGGTGTAGATTAAAATCTCCAACAAGCATATTATGATTTGTGTAAAGAAAAAAACATTTTTCTGATTACATATTTTAAATGTCCTAAGTCAGTAAGCACTCCAAGCCTAATTAGAATTTGTATATTATATGATGAAGCACATTTTTTGCACATATTATATGTTATAAAACAAGACGTTTACACATTTACCTCCCCCCAAAAAAACTACTTATCACGTACATTATTTATTAAATTGTTTCTTATTTTAATCACTTAATGACTTCTGTTTCTGAGTCTTGATTTTCAAGAACTTTGTTTTTTTAGAGAAAGAATAATTTGATGAATTTATTACTTCTGCATTTTTTAAGCTTTCAGCTAGTATAAAACAGGTATTTACATGCATAACATAAATTATACACATCAACTTATAATGTACATGTGAAATGTGTATTAGAGCTAACAACATTTATATGAACCTTTAAATATAAAAAACAAACAAACAAACAAACAAAATAATAAATAAAACCACTGCCCAGCACGCCATGAATAAGGAAGGGTAAGGGGTCTTTACTCATGCTGCTTCTGATTAAAAACAAAG
>NC_056517.1:26980067-26994417 GCF_014905685.2 Nematolebias whitei
TAAATATATATATATATATATATATATATATATATATATATAATACATGAAAACAAATTGGAAAACAAGATGAAGGTCAGTCAAAACAAATGTTTTCCATTAAATTTAAAATCTAAATTAAAAAAAAAAACTAGATGTTTTTATTGATGTCTTTGTACAACAACAAAAAGAAAAGAGCATAAAAAGACAGAGATTTTGAAATATTTTATTTTTACAGACCAAAACAAAAAAATTGAGAAAAAGCATACTTTACTTTTAAAGCCTTTATTTCAAAAACTGCTGGGTTAACTTCTAAATATTTAAACAAATCCCTTTATATAATTAAGTAAAACAATATTTAAGTATGACACACTGGTTAAAATGTGTTGTTTTTCTAAAATTATTATTATTATTATTATTATTGTTGTTGTTGTTTACAGCAGGTTTTTTTCTAACATCTGAAGAGGCTTAGTTTGAACCAATATATGAATAAATTGTGACTAATTCAGAGAGAGGACCAGGTCTGAAACAAATGGATTCTTTAAAAAGTTCATTATTTCTGTGTCTCAGGCTTGAACTCTTTAATAGCCAGAATGATGCTGACCTGGATAATAATAATAAAAAAAACATCCAAAAGCTTCAATGTGTCTTTAATGTTTTATAAAGTAGTTTGGCACATTTCATAAATGCATCCAATTTGTGTCAGTTCAGGTCGAATAAAAAAAAAAAAAGGCAGAGCAGCTCTCTTTAAACTGCTTTTTTAAATTATTATTATATATATAGTTTTGTTTTTTTTTCCTTTTTATAATGAACGCATTCACCAAAGGTAATTAATTTAAGAAACTCCTCCGATTTGTCACGTTGATTTGTATTTTTTAGGTTATTGTGGACGTAATTACGGAGCAAATTAACAGCTTTGGAAGGGAAAGGAAAAGGTGCGCTTCCATCCCGGGGTGCCTTGTTCATTTTCTTTCCCCTCAGATGTGATGAAAAGGAGCAATAAATCTGCGGAGGCCAGTGGGAAATGGCCCCGTATTTCACCGCAGCTTTAATAGAAATATTCATGCGGGGGTCCTTAATGAAATTAAACCCGCGCAGGGGCGGAGGAGAGTGGGGGAGGAGGGGGGTGCACGGCCCAGCTCTGTGTGGCTCTGACCAGCTGTTGCTAAAGTGGACAAAATACTGTTTTCTGTGCAATAAGCAGCCATAACAATATGACTTTTTTTTTTTTTATGAAAAAATCTCATAACTGAAGGTTTTATTTCCTATCATCCAGGGTTTTACATTAAAATGTTGAGAAAAGACATGTCTCGCTTAGGATGACTCTTAGCTACTACCACGACAAATCTGGACATTTGACTGATGTGGTCAAATTTTTCTCTTCTCATCCTAAACATTTAACCTTAACCTGCATGTGACAAATAAACATAACTTGAACGTGAACTTGATGGCCATCTTGAATTGACTCCAAAAGTTAATCAGTTACAGACGCATGTCCAGTGTTTACTTTTTGAAAGTTGTATTGAAATGGATTGTTAATGATATATATATATATATATATATATATATATATATATATATATATATACTTTGTAAATATATATATCTTTACAACGGACAAACAGGGATGACTCCAACATTTACAAAGATCTTGCACAATTTTGTCGGAACATGTTTTGGCGATCATTGCCAATAAATACATCAATTAAATAATTAATTAACGAGTTAAAGTTTTTTGTGTGTGTTTATCAAGATCAGTGGGCTTTGGCAGCCATCTTGAATCAGGTGGACTCCAAAAGTCAATGAGTTCTAAACATTCATCCTGTGATTCGTGAAATATTTTGCTGACACGCAGAGACATGATCGCCAATGCCCGCCTGTCAGCGGCGGGTGATAAGGAACGCACAAATGAACCAACTCTCTTTTCCATTTTTCCCCCTCTCCATGACCCCCCCACCACCACCACCACCACCATCCCAGCCGCATCAATCTCCCAGTTATCATTCTGTAATTGGTCCTGATCATCGAGGGCCACAATTAAACGGCGATCCGTTATCAGACAACTCCCCGCTGACTTGTTGATTTCCCCCGAGCAAATAAACGTCCCGCAGGAGCTCGTGCCGCTGATGAATCGACCAAAACCAATCAGCTTTATTGGTAGACAGGTTAAGGGCAGCGGGGTGTCAATAATTCTCGTTGTGACCTCCTCTTCCATTAACTTTAAGTGGCTGATTAGACCGAATTCATCCGGAGCCACGAGGACTATTACATCTGTGTCTTCATCACTTTAACGCTGTGAGGGCTTCACGAAATCCGACTTTTATTTTTCCAAATCTTCAGACCTTCTTTCGATTTATTAAAAGTTTTCAAAATGAACAATAATTAGCTCCTGCTACGTTTTATGACTTAATAAGGGAAATGATACCTCTGTTGACCTTTGTCGCAAAACGTGGCGTTTAATTTCACCATTTGGTCTTGTTTCAATCCAACACGCCCTGAACGCCTCTTGGTATTTAGTTTAGGTTCGACTTTAGAAAATACACTTATAAGAAAGATGAATTCAGACGGAATTTCACAAAGTTATTGGTGAAGAAGCTGCTTCTACTGTTAAAAGCCTCTAAACCCTGTGAAAAGAAAAAAGTAACTTTTAGGGAAAAAACATAAAGACTAAATAGACAAAATAAAACAATAATATATAATATAAAACTTTTTTTTTAAATTTGAAACCTTTTTTTATATACTGTTGTGCTTTAACATGATTCGAGCTGTCACATGAACAGTTTCCTCTGATACAAAATTAAAACTTCATTTATTACAATTTTAAATCTTTATTTATTATTGCTCATTTGGTTTTAACACTGAACAACCGCCTTAACTGATTTTAACCGATCTCAAGCCTTTATTTCACTCATATGGACAATGATTGTGTGTTTTATTTCTGTTAAAACTCTTTAATTTCACTGTTGCGAAAATAAAGACGTCCATTCATTCAATCAGGAGGCGTTGTCGCGCGCACCTCCCTCCCCTGCACTCCACAGATTGGCTGCACCAATCGCCCTCATCTGGCTGGGATTAAGAGTCAAACGGAGCTCCTCTCTCACACTCCGGATCACATCATAACTTTTGCAAGGTGGCAAAACGGCGCTGACTTCTCCTCCAGCTTTTAAGGGCCTCAGAGGCGGCAGGCACGCGCACCGCAGGGAGACCAATGGAGAAATCCAAAAACTTTCGCATTGACGCGCTTTTAGCAGTCGACACACCCAAGGCGCAGACCTCACCGCTGGCACTGGTGACTTCCCTGTCCTCCTCTTCCTCCTCTTCCGCCTCCTCCTCCTCCATCCCGTCGTCTGGAAGCGGAGCAGCCCCGGAGCTCAGCGCCTGCAGCGCCGAGTCTTTACGCGCGGAGACGCCGTCTCCGCCGAGGATCTCCGCGTGCGGTTTGATCCCCAAACCGGGTTTCCTCAGCAGCCCGCACGGCATGGTGGGACTACACCCGCAGAGCACCGCAGGGATCCCCGCGCAGGCTCTCTACGGCCACCCCATGTACACCTACTCCGCCGCTGCGCTCACGGGCCAGCACCCTGCTCTGTCCTACCCCTACCCGCACGGCTCCCATCACCACCACACCAGTGATCCCATTAAACTGACGGCTAGCACCTTTCAACTGGACCACTGGCTGAGAGTTTCCACAGCCGGGATGATGCTTCCAAAAATGTCCGACTTTAACTGTGAGTAGAACATTTATCTGCAAATCAGGGTTTATGGCAATTTATGACAAAAGGCCTGAGCAGCATCATGTTACAATATTCACTGGAGGAAAAATAAAAAAGTATTTAATGCCTGGAGCACATTTCCCATCAGATTTTCTCGTGTGGATGCAGAGGCCATCATACAGTGGTGTTTTTTGTGAGAGGAACTAAAATGGACAGATAATGGACAGTGGGGGAAAGTGGCGGAGGGGTGTGAAAGCCACAGCCGACATGCGATCTGCTCAGCAGAGACTGCGCGTTTTGTTTCTGCTTTTTAACAGATTTGTTCAAAATGATGCGGAAAAAAAAGCTTTTCTATGTATGTTGCCTGGTGTTGTTTTTGAGCAGAGAAAGTCTAAATAAATTAGGCATAATTTGAACCAGAAGCTGCTTCAGCATCTTATTTTGCGCACTTTATTTCCATTAGAATGTTTAGATTATTGCGCACAATTTTTAACTTAAATCTGCAAGTCAGAGCTTTTTTTTTTTTTTTTTTTCTTCTTTAGGTTAATAAAACTGTTTGTTTTTGTTTGTTTGTTTGTTTGTTTGTTTTAATCCTGCAGCTCAGGCGCAGTCGAACTTGCTCGGGAAGTGCAGGAGACCCAGAACTGCCTTCACAAGTCAGCAGCTGCTGGAGCTGGAGCATCAGTTCAAACTCAACAAGTACCTGTCCAGACCCAAGCGCTTTGAGGTGGCCACGTCCCTCATGCTCACAGAAACACAGGTAACTCAGGTCTTACACGAATAACAAGCTGAGGATGTTTTTTTTTAGTTTTTTTTTTTAATAATATTCGGAAATTTATACCAATTTTTTTTATATAATATGAAAAACCTAAATGAAAAAACACACACAAAAGACAATTTTGTATTTTGTACTTTTGACTAATTGTGTTCACACTAAATGTTTAATTTACTCGTCCTGAATGTATTACTATTATGGCATTTAATTCATTTTAATAAACAAGTTTTTAGTGATTGCACCATCGAATAAGCCAGTAAGTGGATTGGGTGACCTTTACGCGCACCATTACGCATCGTTAAAAAGAGCCTGTTTTCATTTTATTTTTAGAGGCATTTAACTTAAGTAAAAATAATTTAAAAAAATTAAACGGAAATAAAACGAAACTGTTTCCAATAAAATGTAAGAAGGAAGAAAACAAAAAGGTGGATGGTGATGTTACTCCAATTAAGGTGCGCCATGCATCCGACTATGGCGCAATAAATGAATCCGTCCCTTCCCCCCCCTCCCCAGGTGAAAATCTGGTTCCAGAACAGACGCATGAAGTGGAAGAGGAGCAAGAAGGCCAAAGAGCAGGCCGCCCAGGAGGCGGACAAGCAGAAAGGCACAAAGAGCGGCCAGGAGAAAGCCGACGGACTCGAACAGTCGGATTATCACAGCAAGACGGACTCAAAAAACGGCAGAATCCGAGATTTCAGGGACAGTGACGATGAGGAGGAGGGCGACAGCTTCCTCTACAACTCCTCCGAGTGCTCCACGGACGACGAGCGGCATCACAACAGCGACATCAGTCCGCAACCCTGAAGCAAAAAACAAACAAACAAACAAACAAAAATAATATTAATAGAAAGGAAAGCGCGAGATCAGTGACTCTGAGGAATGGGGTTGGGGGTTGGGGGTGCTGTAGAATGCAGCTGCATGTAATCCAACATGTTTTGTTATGTCAAAAACAGACTGTTGCCAAACAATAAAGCAAGAAATTTCATTTTTATTACCTAACAGGATGGAACTGTGAGACATGGAGCTGGAAAGGACACCCCCCCCCCCCCACACACACACAGATCCAGTTATTAGCAGTCATTATATTCTCTTTGCAGCAGATTTGAGCCTGCTGTCTCTCCTTTGTCAGTGCGTCAAATGTACATTTTCACCCATATGTAATCGCTCCAAATGCTGCATGGGAAATATATTTCTTGCTGCAAAGAAAGTGGAATAAAACAGTTTTATTTAATTAGCCTATTATTAATATACAGTACGGAAGAGAATTAGGATCACGGTGCAAAAATATATTTTTTCCCTATTAATTCTGAGAAAAAAGTCAGATTTCTGGGAAAAAAGTCATAAAAGTTGGAATTCTGCGATTAAAGTCAGAATTCGGAGAGTAAAGTCAGAATTCTGAGATTAAAGTCAGGATTTTGAGATTAAAATCAGAATTCTGAGATTACAATCAGAAGTCTGAGATTAAAGTCAGATAATGAGATTACAATCAGAAGTCTGCGAAGAAAGTCAGAATTCGGAGAGTAAAGCCAGGATTTTGAGATTAAAATCAGAATTCTGAGATTAAAGTCAGATTTCTGAGATTAAAACCAGAATTCTGAGATTAAAGTCATATTAATGAGATTACAATCAGAAGTCTGTGATTAAAGACAGAATTCTGAGATTAAAGTCAGATTTCTGAGACTAAAGTCAGAATTCTGAGATTAACGTCATATATCTGAGATTAGTCAGAATTCTGACATTAGAATCAGCATTCTGAGATTAAAGTCAGATTTCTGAGATTAAAGTCAGAATTCTGAGAGTAAAGTCAGAATTCTGAGATTAAAGTCAGGATTTTGAGATTAAAATCAGAATTCTGAGATTAAAGTCAGATTTCTGAGATTAATGTCAGAATTCTGAGGAAAAAAGTCAAAACTACATAGATAGTTTTTGATTTTAATCTCAGAATTCAATATTTATTTTTTTTCAGAATCAAGGAAAATAAGATTGCATCGTGACCCTAAGCTTCTTCTGTACAACAGATCTAAATTTTGGCGTTCTGTGTTTTAAAGGAGTATTGTTGGTGGATTGATGATTTACTGGCGGTGTGTTTCTTCTCCTCGCTCTGACAGCTCGGGTCATGGGAATTACTGTTAAATGCGCTGTCGGATCTGTGCAAACGTGCAGTGAGAGCAAACAGCGAGCGGCCAGGCAGACACAGGAAACATTTCACACCACAGCAGCAACAGGCTCCTGTTAGTCAGCCAGTTCAAAAGGCAACACTTCTGTTCCTGCAGCCGCTTTTAGCTCCAGCACTCCAATCGTTTTAATGTGAAGAAAAATAAACTATACTACAATGCTGTGAGATTTGTCTTAAATGTTACTTTTGAATGTTGAAACAGGTCCATATTGTGACACAAGTTGTCTCTGATGGAGCAAATGCCCTCCACTGAAAGACTCATGTTTGTTAACAAAATATCTCATGGATGAATTTTAACAAAGGCAATGAATGTACATCTACAAATGATTATCTTCTGGAGCCATCTCAGTTAAACATGGCCGTCAGCTGACTTTAAGAAAAACAAAAATGGCTATAATTCAATCCATTGTACTGACCTAGAATTTTGTGTGGCTGAGTTCTTCTTCTTCTTTCGGCTGCTCCCTTCTTCAGGGGTCGCCACAGTAAGTTGCACAAAGACTTGGCAAATGTTTTTTTTTTTTTTTACGCCGGATGCCCTTCCTGACACAAACACAGACCACCGAGCTACCGCAGTCCGATGTGTGGAGCAGAGCGCTGCCGTCTAGGGCGCCCAGAGGAGCAGATGGTGGGGGTTAAGGGTCTTGCTCAATGGTCCAGAGTGGGGCAAATGAGAGTGGAGGCAGGTGTGGGTGCTTCACCGTTCCCGCACACATTTTGATGTTATTGATACAGGGAGTTGAACTGGCGACCTTCCGATCACAAGCCCACACCTCTGCGCCACCACTCCCCCAATTTATCATTAGGATAACAATGAAAATTTATCCCATGCTGTTTAATAACTTTACCTAATGGAAGCATATATAAAGTCAAAAGTATGGGTCCAAGCACTGAACCCTGAGGAACTTTGGGGTATGAAGAAGATTATTCACAGCGCTCAATTGAATTGCTTTTCATTTTGCAGGATATTTGCTTAAAACTTCAGTATTAACTGTTGGCGTCAACTCTGTCTGTTAGTAAAATATCTCATGAACCACTGAGTCAGTTTAAACTAAACTTTTAGAGAGTAATCACGGGATAAAAATTCTACAACTGATTGGTATTTAGAGACAATTAAACTAAAAATGGCTGCCACAGCTACTAAACTTTAGCCAACATGGAAGTGACTGCTCATTCAATTTTGCAGATATTGAGCTAAAATTGGATGTAGTGGCTGAAAGTCTTTCAACATACTGTGTAATCTCAGTTTTGACCAAAACAGCTCGATTTCTCAACATAAGATAATCTCAGTCTGTAGGGCTTGAAAGGAGTCAATATAAGAAATCCATGGCCCTTCATTTGTGTTACTCTTCATTCATTGAGCAGATGGGCCCAGTTCACCTGGTTTTCCAGTGAACCGTGTTATTCAACAGCTGCATTTGAGTGATTTCATGCTGTTTTGAACAGGATTACTAGGGATCTGTTGCTTATCTTCATTTGTTTGCTTCGGCAGACTAAATGAAAGTTCAACTAAGGGTCAACAGGTAAAGCTCAAAGAAGCGATTTCCCTCTGAAAGATGGGGGAAAAAAGTTTTTTTTTTTTTCGTAAATCAAAAATGTCCCTATTTAGTGAATATATTTAGGTTTTTGAGTAAATTAACCACTGCTGGATCTTGAAATTTCCAGAAAACTTCATTAAGCAGCAGCTTTCTCTGTGAACCAGTGACGAACGTTTCCTCCGGGTGACCTTTGTGACCAATTCTTTACCCCTGACCACCCAGGTTCCGGCTTGAGCGCAGGCCACGCCGACTGAGCTAATTACTAGGAGCAAGTATCAAATGTAACAGAATGACTCCGCTATGTTCATGTGGGAACAGTAGTGTCAGCGAGCAAACAGAGCAGGCCAGATTCAGTGTCCACAGGTCATTTCATCAGGGTGTGTAAACATCTCACTGCGGAAATATCTACAAAAAGACAAAAGCATCGAAACAGGCAGCCGTTAGGTGAGACTTTAGGCAGAAATAGTTTTAATAGTGTGAATGTTTATGAAGCATTCACACTATTGTGATCCATTTTTCTTCTGGCCTCTTTCTCGTTCCACAATTTTTTTTTTGCTATTTCAACAATTCATCTCTAAACGTTCAGCTCGTTCAGGATGAGGGTGCTACGACTATTATTGGTGCAACTTTGGCTTGTTGAAATATTTCGTCTTTTCTGCCACTTTTTTTTTCCTCATAGAAAACTGAGCTCATTTTACATCCTTCAAATCTTTAGATCTGTTTATAACCTTTCACATTTTGATCTGGTTCAGCTTCCTTGTGTAAATTTAAAAAATTTTTTCAGCTACTTTCAGTTATTTTGTGATTATTTCTGCAAACTACATTTTTGTGCGTCTTCTAACTTCGTTGCTAATTTCAGCTTGTTATGCTCCTTTCAGCTTTTTCTGCTGTTTCAGCTGTTTTTATGCCAATTTCAGCATTTTCAGCTAAATCCATATTTTTTGGCACTCTTTTCAGCCTAATTCAGCAAATGTTTGTTCTCTGCATTTCCTTCGGCCTTTTTAGTTATTTCAGCTGTTTTTTTTGTGTGTGTGTGTAAATTTCTGCTTTTTCAATAATTTTTTGTGTGCTAATTTCTGCTTCTTTAAGCCTAATTGGGCACATTTGTACTCTCTCCATTTTCTTCTTGTATTTTAAGCTTCTTCCTGCCTTTTCAGCTATTTTTTTCTGTTGCTAATTTCATCTTTTTCAGCTAATTTCTCTGCTTATTTAAACCCAATTCAGCAAATATGCATTATTTCTGCTTCTACTAACTTAGGCTTGTTCTTCCTTTTCAGCTACATTTCAGCATGTTTTAGCCACGTTCAGCTGTTTTTCAGCAAGTTCTTCTGCAATAAGCATTCACACTGCATTTTTGTAGGAAATACAATTTCTCTAGTTAAATTTGTTTTATGGTAGGTGTTTTTTTTTAAAAGAGCTAGTTAATTTAAAAAATAACATCTTGGCCAAAAAGACAACATTAACAAACAATTTAGGAAAAAAACTGTTTATTGTTTTCAGTAAATTTAAAAAAAAAAAAAAGCTTTTTTTTTTTAAACTGATTTTCTTGTGAGGTTTCTGCTTTAATTAAAACATAAAAAAGGCCAGCAGTAATATTTGATAATATACAATATTTGTAGCATTTTACTGCATATTACTGAGTTATTCAGAGGCAGTAAGTTTAATATTCAAACATCATACATTACACTCTGACAAACATGCTCTTAAAAAAGATTTAAAATGGTCATTTTGTTTTTATCTAAGAGGAGTATTTTCCTCATACGCCTCCTTTTATTCCACAGCCAACATTTGAAGTTCCTCATGTGCGTATTTGTTATGGTTTGAGCTTGGCCTCCATGGCTTTGGTGGCGATCTGGGCGCACTCAGACAGCAGCGCCGCTTGCTCAGCTGGACCCTGTGACGCGTTCTTCAGGAGGAAGTGACTGATGAAAAGCTTCAAGCCTTCCCGCAGCATTCCAAGCTTGGGAATTCCTGAAATCCTGGTGAAGAAGAAACAACAAGGACCACAGATTTTATTTTAGGCTTCGAGATGTGAGTGAGAGTGAATGGTTGTTTGTCTCTGTGTGTCCCTGTGATGGACTGGAGACCTGTCACCTCTCAGTGACCCACGCGACCCTTAAAGGAAGAAGCGGGTAAAGATAATGGATGGATGTAAAGATGAGCTCTTTGACAGGCTGGTGGATTTTATTGCCCATCGTGTACAATAATTTTCCAGCCATAGCAATGATCTGTGATGATTTAGCTATTTAAACCATTTTGATCTGGACAGCAGTAAATCTGGAAGTTTGACTATATTACAAATTCCTGTGTGACTGTTATCATGATCATAATCCGTGTTTTTGTCGAACATTGTAAAAACGTTGATGTTTGAAGAAAATCTCAAGAACACGCGAAGACAAAGAATCTCACCTCCCAAAAATGTTGACCAGCTCCTCGGGCTCGGCTTCTTTTAGCAGTTTGGTCAGCACTTGTCGCAAGAAGCGAACCATGGTTTTATCCAGTTCTCCAAACTCGATCACCTACAAAGACAACTGTGACTGTTAAACAATAGGTTTTGATCAGTTGATGACACTGCTCGAGGAAATAGAGCGATGGCTGCACCACAGCATCCTGTAACAACGACTCACTTTGAGAATGGAGAGTGGGAGGCACTTCTTCTGAAGAAAGCAGGTCAGCAGATGGACCAGGTTGTTGAAGGAGCTGCTGGGAAGGTTGGCCAGGTCCTTGAACTTGTCCCACAAGCTGAACTGGAAGGTCATCTAAAAACACAAACATTTCTTGTCAAACTAAGTCAGAATTGTATCCAAAAATATGATTTTGCGTCAAAATAGAGCTGCATTAAATATCCAACGAAAAGGATATACTCTACAGTTAAACACATAAAACACAAAATTACCTGAGAAAAACAAATCAATCATACATTTCTATCACAGTCTTGTAATTTATTATTATAAAGTGCTCGAATAAATGAGAAAAATACCATCGGTGTCACAAATGTTGATGCATGATACTAAAAAAAATTCTCTAAAATATGACGCTGCACCAGAAAGTCACACAACTAAAGTGACTACATTTGTTAAACCATTTCTTGTGCCAGTGTGAAGTCATAAAATCAGAGTATTCACCAGTTTAATAAATGACTGTTTATGATATCTGCTACATGCAAGTGCATATAAAAAACAGAATATCATAAAAATGTTCTCTTTTTTTTTTTGGGGGGGGGGGGGGGCAATCGTTTCAGAAAGTGAAACTCATGTATTACATAGACTCATTACACATAATGAAATGTACTAAATATAATAATTATATATTCCATAATATATATAATTATATATCATAATTTCGTGACACTGAATTTTGGTTTTGCATTATTTGTAAGCCCCAATCATCAAAATTACAGGAAATAATGCCTTGAAATATCTATATAATACAGTTTATGACTCTCACTTTCTGAAATGATGGACAATATATATATTTAACCTTTTCCAATATTCAATCTTTTTAGATGCACCTGTATAACAAATGCCATCACGTATTTAAAAACAACTATGAAAACACAAAAACTGAAAACCCCGACCATGAAACACAATCTCCTAAAGAGAAACCGAATCCATTAAGACCAAAATGAAACGCAAGAATATTTAGACAAAGACTAAAACATAAAGAATATTAAAGTATCAAGGTTTTGATTATTTCAATTCTCCGTACTGTGTGAATTTGTCTGCTGTGATCTAAATTAACTTGTTAAAAAAAAAAGGCATCAGTTACTGCCCTTTGGGAAGTAAAGTGTAAAACTATCAATGCTTGCCAAATAAAAGCTACAAAAAAACCACAACACTGAAAGTACAGAATACAGCAAAAGAAAAAAAAAAAAAAAACGTTTGAAATAATTTATGACAAGAAAATATTTTCTAAAATATATATCCTCACATATAAATACTTTGCGTGCTTAAGTAGTAGTTAGTTAACTCAGAATTATTGACTAAATTCTGAATAATCCTTTTACCTAATTGAAAGCAAAAGCCTGATTAAGAAACAGTTGTCGACCTATTAGGTAACTGTTTTGTAAAGGTGATCCTCTCATCTGGATCCAGTTTACATGTGAACAGCAAACATTCCAGCAACTCCATTCTGAGCTCTTTGATGAGGACAATGGTCACCAGTCTCTGATATGAGCTGGTGGCCCACCAGGCAGTCATGTAGGAAGTGGTCTCTGCCTCATTGTTTGCAGTCACAGTTAGAATCAATCAGAAGACAAGGTGTTAGAAGCTCCCACACTGCAGAGGTGAACTGAAGGCCATTCACGTCACATCAATACAGTACAAGCTAACCCTAATTTTACAATTCGTTGTATTATTTGTTTTTTCCTCTCAGTTGCAGTACCTGGAAGCGGCGGTCGTGGAAGCAGAATTTCTCTCCCAGTACGGCATAAAACCCGTTGAAGGTTTTCTCCTGCAGACAGCAGTCCATCAGAACATGAACAATCTCTCGTTCTTGCTTGTCCTTCAGACCCATCCTTCATCCAGAAAAAAAAAAAAAAAAGCTTTAAAGAAAAATCTAAAAAAGTGAAATGAGATCTCCTAAAATAACATTAAGTTTGATATAGGTTTAAAAAAAAGAAAAGAAAAGGTAAACAAACCTCAACAGTTTCTCAAAAGCATCCAGGTAATCCTCGCTGGTCATCAGAGCACAGAAGATGTTCCTCCTGACCTCTGTGTTCATCCTCTGTTTCCGAGCCAGCTCCAACACTTTGTGGCTGAACTGAAGGAGGAGGAACATTACAACTGGCAACCACAAAATCCCTTTTAGGTGCAGGACAATTTCTCCTTAAATGTGAAAACATCTGATTTTGACTCTAAGAGGTGTAAATACATATGGGAAAAAAAGAAGTATTTGAGAATGACAGTTTTATTTCCTAAACATTGCGCAGCCCAAAGACGACATTCTGAATTGGCGCATCTCTTTCTGAACAACGGTCTGCTGTGGTGTCTACCTGTCCTTCAGCAGTACTCTTCTGTGAGGTCATGTCTTCTTGCTTGTTGATCATGGGGGCGCCGCTCCACGATGAGCCGACGATCCACCAGCGGCCCACCTTCTCTGCTTTCAGGAGGTTTTCTAAAGAGACCCTCAGTTTCAGGTCACTGCTTCCTAAACTGTTGTGGACCTAAGCATGACAAATTCACCAGAAATTAGTAACATCAACTCTTAATAAATCTACCATACAGAAAAAGGAGACATCTCTTGAGCTTTTCTGAAGGTGGAACTCTGGCGCCACCTGGTGGTACAGTTTGATGCCACCATAAAGAAAATTTGACTTTCATATGCTTCGTTTTGTTTTTAGTTTAGGATCCTCATTTGTCTTTATCATAGCAGAAACTACTCATCCTGGGATCCACACCCACAAGCATTAAAATATACAAATATTACAACTCAAAATCTCACAAAAAAGCCAAAAGTCACAACAAGTTGTTGACTACAACTTACAAACATTGTTGAAAGAAAAACACCGTCTACATTCCACTTACAGATTGACTCATCCATTCAGTTGAATGTTATTTAATCATGAATTACAGATTTTTAAAGGTTCTTTTTAAAACCATCATGATCTCCAATCGATGTTATTTCAGAAGGTAACATATTCCAGTATGAACTGCTTTGTACAGAGCACTATAGGTAGTGTAAAAGTAACAACAGAGGTTAGTCTAGTATTAAAACCATGTCTGTTAGAGGTGGGTAAAAACTGTGAGAAAACACCAAAAATATTATGTAAAATCCAAACTGTATGAAAAGAAATGAATGACAGGCTTCAATGCATGAAGTTAACATTAGTTCTAAAATGAGAGCCGAGTGTTAATGTTGCTGCTTTATTTTGAACTATCTGCAGCTTATCCAGATATTTTTTTTCAAGCACTAGACCAAACAAAAAGTAGCCAAGGCAACACAGAACTAAAGACTAATTTTCTTATTTTGGGAGGCATAAAATTAACATTGCATCAAATTATTGAAGTGTTTCTACTCATTTTAGTCACAAATGTGTGAACCATGATTTATTTATCGATTCATTCCAGACATGTCAAAACCATTGTATAGGGCGTATCAACATTAACACGAATATGAATCTGTGTATCTATACATACATACATACATACATACATACATATATATATATATA
>NC_056517.1:26994817-27016179 GCF_014905685.2 Nematolebias whitei
ATATATATATACACACACATATACATATACACACATATATATATATACATACATATATATATACACACACATATACATATACACACATATATATATATATATATATATATATATATACATATACATATATATACATATACATATACACTTATACATATACATATATATACATATATATATATACATATACATATACACTTATACATATACATATATATATATATATACATATATATATATATATATACATATACATATATATACATATACATACATATACATATATATATATATATATATATATACCTACACCTATACACACATTTAAACATATAGAACCTCTTGTAAAATAAATTTATATCAGTAAATGCATCTGTTTTGACTGAACGCACACAAAATAAACAAATCTATAAAATAAGTATATGCTGTATTTTCCAGCGTATAAGTCGCATCAGTCAAAAAAAGGATCATGAAGAAGACAAAAACATATATGTCGCTTCGGCGTACAAGTCACATGTATTATGTATCACTGCTGACCCATCGTGTTTATTTAATGGTCACAACAGCTTCATTTCACTTGGGCAGCACGGTGCTATCCATCGCGGCCGGAGCTATTAGCTCTCCAGCATTCCTCTGCCTTCACCAGCTGAGTGAATAGAGTGTGCACGAAAGGACTCGCAGTTGCAGTTCTTCGACATTTAAACCATCAGTCTAAAATTGCGTTACGAATATGGAAAAAAAAAACAAACAAAAAAAAACAACAACAACAAAATAATGTATATAAGTCGCTTCAGCGTATAAGTTGCAGAACTGGCAAATCTATGCAAAAAACGTCGACTTAAACACCGGAAAATACGGTACCCAATGTGCACACACCTATCAATGTATACATACCTATATACATACACACACATAAATCCCATTTAACATGTCTGAAAAGGGGTAGGAAGAGGTAAAGTATGATAGAATTTGATCTATTAAAACTCCCAGCAGTTTAGCCTTTTTAACTTATTCTATTGGTTGTCCATTTAAAGAAATACGCAACATTTGAGTTAGTCTGACAGAATGTTTGGACCCCAACACCATACACTTTGTTTTTGACACATTGTGAAGCCAAAAGGATGGGTCAAACCCAGTATACCCACCAGAGTCCTCTGTAGCTTCCTCAGTCTCTCCACAGGTTCAGGATTATACCCCGGGATCTTCCTCATGTTGTTGTTCTTTAAAGCCAACATGGTTTCCAGCATGAAACGAACCTTGGGACAAATTTGCAAAAGTTACATTTTCAAGTAGCCAATCATATAAATGCCACGTTGTGAAAATGTACTATATGTGAAGGTAAATTATTTTTTATTGGCCTACCCTGGTCTGATCCTTGAAATGTGATCCCACGTCGCTAGCCTTACGCTGAGCCTCAGAGATGAGCTCTTTGAGAGCTAGAGCGTCGTCCTTCCTCAGGCTGAAGCCGACATTCTTCAGCGTGAACAGAATCAGCTCGATGTCCTTCTCAGTAAACGTTTCCGCCAGCAGCTTCAGTATGTCGAAGATGAGGACGGAATGCACCACCTGAAAGTTGTAGAGGTGAGCGACGATGGCGATGAGGTTCTCGCATTCTTTGCCCTCACTGGAGCTCCTGTACGTCTCGTGAAACATGCGGACGACCGTCTCAAGAAAATGGGCTCCCACCTGGAATAGGAACAAAATGTGACGACAGCTACTGCTTTGGTTTAAAACATAAAAACATAAGTTGCAAATACAAGAAAGTGAATGTCTTTATGTTAATAACACAATATTAAAACCAAAGAATAATTAGATTTTGAGCTGCTCGGGTAGATGAAACCTTCTTGAACTCCTTAGACATAGCAGTATGGACTGAAACGAACAAAATGTTGATTTTCTCACTGATGATAATTGAAAATCCTTGAAATAAATAGATTGTGTATCTTTACCTCCAGCCCCACAGCATGATGAAGGATGCTAACAAGCAGCACATGCTCCATTAGCAGTCGATCAGGCATCAGGGTCGGAGTGACGCAGGCCGCCAGCAGCACCTCGGTCAAAGTGTCATTCATGTCCTTCCTGCTGCAGCTCATATACAGCTCCTCCAGCTGACCGCAGATGTAGGCCATGTTGGGTTCACTTAGTCTGAAAACAGTTGCAAATTGTGTAAGAACACGGTCTATGCCGATTTTAAAACTGTTAGTGAAATGGTAATCTAAAAACTCTTCAAAAATAGTTTCTAAAATCCTTTTATTGCCTCTGTATTTTGACCCTATTATTAAAATGGAGAATAACATCCCACTAATAAATATATGCCATTTGTTTTTTGGATCCAAATCGATACTAAGGTGGATTTTTAAGGACTTACGTCTTAATTTCGGGTCATATTTTGGTAATTTTAACCCACTGTTTAACTTAGTGATTGTATTTTTTTGTTAGTTTTGGGGCACTTAAATGCCAAATGATTAATTGATTCCAACTGATTCATTTTAAAATGAACATCTTTCTACTTTAATTAATTTTATAAGCAAATCCTTCCTTGACTACTCAGAGAAGTGGCAGAAATACTACCTGTTCATCAGGCCTTTCACGTTCCTTCTCAGTTTTTCCAGCTCAGCTTTGCGTTTATCATCTCCAGTGTTGCGCAGATGAGGAGGCACATACTTTCCTGATGTTGTGGCGACCTTAACATCAGAAAGATTTACTTATTAGATCAATAAATAGCGTAGCATGCAAGAAGTCCATGTTATGATGATTTAACATCTGAACTCACAGTTTCTTCTTTCGTTTCCTCCTCACTCTCATCATCTGGATTAACATCGTTGCTGTCATTCAGCTCATCGTTACCATCATCCATTTCTTCTTCCTCCTCTTCTACATTATCAGCCTCACTTTCTTCTTCCTCAACCCCACTCATCTCTTCACCAGAATCATCCCCACTTTCCTCTTTGTCCTCATCATCACTGCCTGCACTCATAATTTCATGTTCAGGTTCTTCTTCTTTATCTGACATGGCCGAGTCATCTTCTTCAAGCTTTTTAAAGTTCTCTCTGGCCATGTCACAATCGTCATCATCATCAGCAGCGTTGTGCATTCCCACCACTGATGGGCTGGAGTCCAGCACACCCAGGATGTAATCAAGTCCATCACTCACAAAAGACTGTGGAAGACTCTTTTTATTCTTCCTCTTATTAAGCCCGAGGCATTGCTCGAGCTTCTTGATCTCTCTGTCTTCTTGTTCATTAGCCTCCATTAATGCCATTTTTCTTGACTCTTGAAGCTTGTTTACTTGCTTACCTTTTTTGATGGATGATTTTGAAAACGAGACTGATTTTCCTGTAGGAACTTGAGCAAGCTTGCTGGGAAATATTTTACTCTCTTCCTTTCTCGTCTTTTCAATTTTCTTCTGCACTTCTAGTTGTTTTTTAGCTTTTATTTCTGGGTTTTCAGCATCAGCAGGGGTTAAAAAGACATTCGTTTTGCCCTCGTAATGACTTTTCATCTTGGCTTTTTTCAGTTGTCGCTTCTCTTTGCGTAGTTCCTTTCTACTCTTCTTTTTGACAAATCTGAAACCGTCTTGATCACCTTCTGCATCTTCCACACAGCTTTTTCTTTTAACGAACTCATCAACTGCCACCATGCACTTCTGTAAGACCACATTCCCCTTCTTCTTTTTGGTGTTTGGTCTCCTTTTTTCTTTCATTTCAACAGCAGGGTAAAGTTAGCTTGACAGCGTCAACGTTCACCAATCTTTTGGAAAGCAAAAATGTCTGAAATAATTTGAAACGGTCGACAGAAGTAGCACAAAATGTAAAAATGTTCCTACCCAGAAATCAAATACCTGACATTGCACATGTACTGTACCTCCAGGACAGTATTTTTAAAACATGTGACTATTTTCTTCCAGAGTACGCGTCCAAATGGACGCAGAAAGATGACGTATTTTATTTTGGGCGTTTTTTTCTTCAGTTGATCCATTTTGACGTAAACTAGATTTGCTCGGTTTTGTTTGCCGGCGCATGACTCGTCTTAAAGTGCTAAGAGCGGTGAGGGAGGAGTTGAAGGTCATCTGAACCCACGGACAGCCAGACAGCTTGATTTACTTTTATTTGTGTCATGAACAGAAATATATACTATAGGAAAATATTAAAAATCGCCTCAGCTAAATGTATACAGCCAAAAATATAGAATATGAATTTACGTATTTTTAGTGTGCAAACGCCGCCAATATTGTGCTCCACAACTTACTTTGGTATATAAATGATGCGTAGCGTTTGATGTAAGCCGTCCAGTAAAAACAGTTTGTACGGAGCGAGCAGAGAAAGAGCTGGTGATTTGTCTGTTGTCCAAGCTAGAATGTATACAAACTGTAGCTTCTTTTTAGTTGCAATATGAAGAATGGAAGAAGACGATGTTACTATCAGGGAACAGAATTTTCACAGCCAAGTTCGGGAGTACATCGTAAGCTAGCTCGCTAACACACTGCTACATTTCAACCGGAGTTAGCATTAGCTTCTTTAGCAACATTTAATGCTTCATTTAAGAGCGCATACTAAAACACGTTTAGCTCTAATTTAATTTGCAAGCCATTCATTGAAAAACTAAACCCAATTTACGACACCGTAAAAAAATGAGATAACTTTGACGTTAGCAGCTATCTAATTAAACATGTTCACAACGAAAGTCATTACTGTAGCTGGGTTTTAAATAAACCAGACTTATTTCAAGTAATGTCATTGTTTATATAACACGGGATTTTTGTAATATAGTATTTAAATTTTAATTTATTTTGTGTCAATGGAAGACTTTACAGTTTGATTTAGAAATAATGTCATAGTCATATAATCCATTAAGAAAACTTTTGTTTATTCCGAGGAATAATGGTTTATTTTTTAAATATATTTTACCTAGTTTACACCATGAATGTGTTTACTAGTAATAAAAAAAGTATAAAACAATATTCTAAGTAAGAAGCTTAAATCGAGTTGTTACTGAAAGATACTTCAGTCAAAGTTGAATATAAATTATTGTCAACACATTCTTATGCTCTTGAACTGAGGTGTCAGTTTTTGAGATTTGTTTTCCCACAATCTGTTGTATTATTTAATTTAAAGACTTTACTGACTGCTAACTGAGCTGACAGAATGATGTATCAAACACTATATTCATTTTAAAATAATTTAAACACAACATAAGATCTTGAAACTACTTTTTTTGTTGTAATTTCTAATAGCGTTTACATTTTTATCAAAAACAAAATCCTGCTTATAGTACTTTCTACTTACAATTTTTCTGTTAAATAGATCTCTTATCTATGATTTTTTGCATTTTGCTTATACAGTATATTGATTTTTGCACAATTTGACAACTTTTACTAACCTAACTTGCCTTCATAATGGACTTTACTCATCTTCCTCTATGTATTCAATAAAACTATATAAATTAGGTAAAAAGTTAAAGTGGGAGCACATTGTCTGGATTAATACTTGATTATTTCTGAAAAACATTTACATAAGCTATCAAATGTTTCTGCAGCATGCAAACTTAACCTTCCAGCTTTAACTTGTACATGTTGTCCTAAGCATGTCTACATTTACTTCTCAGTATCCCATATCAACATGCCCATAGCCAATCAAGCTGCATGATGCTGTGATGTCGGTGTATCATTTAGCAGTAGTGTTAAGGTGAGCTAGCAAATTTGGAGCTGGTATAGTTGTTGTTACATAAGCTAATTTTGTAGTCCAGGTTTACTCGAGGTTAGGTTTTAAAGTTGGTAAACATGACTCGATGACAAGATGATTATTTTTCAATGAATCCAGGACATTTTTTTTTCTCCACAGTGGACTTGGTTAATAAAATATGCCATGAATGTGTTTGCCAGGAATACACAGAATCAAGTCATTGTGACAAATTGGGCTAAGGCAACATAAATGTCACAAGGATGGTGTGACCACTTATTTCATTTTCTTGCCACATTCAAACAGTGCTGTGACTTTATCAGGCTTTCACTTGCTGGTACTTTTTCTAGCAAAGATTTTGTAGCCATGTTGAACAAAACCGTTTAGTTTTTTTTTGTCTTGATTTCAGAACCAGTGCAACAATATTACACACTTATTTGATACATGGGCAAAAATGTAGCTTTGATTATCAGGTTACATTAACCATTTAGTAAAGCTGATGTTGCTTGCTTACATGTTTCTTATGATATATGAAGTGTTTTCTGTCTAACCATTTATATGATTTAAAAGTGGCTAATTATCTTAAATAGAACAATTAACAAACTATGCTTTAGCCTTTATTAAATATGCATCATAAAGGTGTGGAATGTTATGTTACTAAGTGTATGCTTGTATAACTATTTGCAACAACCCTAATGTATATATGTTGTTTTCCTATGTTTAGATTGTGATTTTCTTAAGTAGATAAAGGATGGGAGGAGGGGTTTGTGCGGTTGTGTTGAGTAGTGTGCTTAAAACTTATCTCCTTTTGCTTCTGTTGTCTTTCTGTCCGAGCTAGTTTATCAGCATTGTCCAGTTATTTTGGTTTTTGCTCTGTAGTACCACAGATGTCTTTTGGCACCCAGTGTTACACAGGGTCTGTAGTCCATTACTCGCAGATTGTCCTAAAATATTTGTCATTTCTCTCTATCAATTTGTCTGAAAAACTATACAGTTTGTCTGGGTCATCTCAGCTTGGCCAGAATGATTTGTGCAATGTTGACTAGCTGCAAAGTGCTGAGGTGGGGGCTTCTATCATTATCGGTTGTTATATCCTGGTCGGTGTCCCAGTTGGAGATGGGAATGTGGAATATGATCGTTCTGTAAAAGTACTGGTACCCATCTTGTTTAGAGTCTGTAACCTAATTTGTGCAGTTAGATAATAAAAATACAGATGCAGTAGGAAACTGCTTTTTATTCATGTCACAGAAATGGTTCATACAGAAGAGCTGTTGATGAATTGAGCAGATATATAAAAACAGCATTTTTTTGAAAGAATAACTCATATAGGCAAATGCTTTCAAACAAAGCAACAGTTCTATGCAGTGCATTGATGCCAATATTGAAATTTAGAGGTTAAGTGGGTTAAAGTTTTTGAACTAAAACTTATCTGATTTGTGCATAATGCAAAATCTAATTTACTGTTAAAAATGTAAGACACTTAAAAATGACAAGTAGAATGAACAATAATGAATAAATGAAACACAAGTTAAAAACAAATCAATTAAAGAAGTGATACTGAAAGTAGGGCTCTGTGAAACTATTTGAACACTACGTTAATACAATACCTTTCTTATGAGGTACTTGTTGACGGTGTAATAAATAACTGTGACTCACCATTTCTTGATTATATTCCATAACTTGTACACTGAAAAATCTATGAATTTCAGTCACTGTGTTGATGCAGAATTGTGCACATCAGCATGAAATGGCATCTTTGAATCTAAAACTATAAGCCTTTAAAGACTCTAATGTTATCATTTTCAGATTTGCTTCCTCCTGTTTGCGGCCCTCTACATCGTGTCGTACTTCATCATAACGAGATACAAGAGGAAGAGTGGTAAGTCTGTCACATTTGATCTTCAGGAACACAAATTAGACAACATTTTTGTGGGACTTGTTCTACATCTACACAGCAGAAATTCATTCAACCTTTATTTAGACAGGTTAATCCCACTGAGCCTCGAGGACTCATTTACAAGAGATACCTGAAATATCGCTGAAAAAAAGTTCACACTAGTTAAGTCTCTGTTATATCTGTTTATTCTATGTTTGCTCAAAGACAGAGCTCGTCATTGTGTTTAGATTGAAATAGAGTCATTATTAAAAAGAGTTCAAGTGTATACGGGTGAGGCTGCACCCATCCCTGTACAGTAATCTGCCACTGTTAGCTTTGTCATTATGAACTTTATCCACCCGTAATATCACTGCAGCTGCCAAAGCATGACTGCAGTTGGTCGCAAAAACTCTTGTTATTGTTGACACATTTTAATCTGCACAAAGATGAACAAATCTGAAAAAGCAAGAATCAAACAGAGCAAAATAATTGATATAGGGCAACATTTTCCTCTTTTGGATTAATTATACCTTGTCAAGTTCACTTCAAAGTATTTTCTCCCTTTGCAAGTAGACCAAGTAGAGGTCCTGATTGTGCTCAGTAAAAACCATGTCTGCTTTTTTTTTTTTTTTTAAACACTCAGCGGTTGGGAGTACCTGCACATTTTGTTTCAGTATAATATTAAAATATGTATAATTTTTTGACTGACTTTAGTAGAAAAATATCTGACATATTATTATAGGAACATTAAGAGCACAGGTTTAATTCTCTAATCTAAAGTTGATCTAAACCTTTGGGTGCTATAAACAGATATTGAAGAATAGTGGTACTATGATGTGTGAGTCTGTAGTTTCCTCAAGATGAGACAAAAGCTAATTTAAAACTTAACTAAATCACAACAAACAGGAATTCTAAAATAAAAAATACAAGCGAAAGTGTTTGTACTTTCTCAGTTTGACATTGACTTCTAATAACATGGTTTATGATTGAAGTGAATTTGCTATTTTACAGATGATCACGAGGATGAAGATGCTATTGTCAACAGAATATCGTAAGTGACACAAAATTCTTTTTTTTTTCTATATGAAAAAAACATTTAAAATTTTAACAAAGAACTCTACTTTAAAAAATGCTGACTAAGTAATTGCTATAATAAAAGTGAGTGAATAAATCTTATTTTTTGATTGATTGATATGATCAAAATGGCTTTTCTAAGCAAATATATTTACATATATGATTGAGCTGAACTTCAATTAAAAAAAAACTTTGTTTCTTGAAATTCTTGATCTCTTGTCTATTGCTGGTAAAAATGCAAACAACTCAAAAGTGCTCCACTATATTCCCACTTCAATAAATAGTTATTCCTTTAAGGAATTGATACAAACAATGCCATTTTATTTATTTTGTTTATTTTCCCACAGGCCAAGAAAATGTTTATTTTATAAGACCTTGTTTATTTTTCAGTCTGTGGCTGTTAATTTTTAATAATGTTTTAATCTGTTGTAAAGACTATGGTATCTTGTATTTGCTGATATGCCCATTTTCATGACTAAATTAGTGAAACGGCACTCCTATCTTGTAACACTGGGTGAAATATCTCGGTGGTGGTGGAAAAAAAGTGTTTTTAATCAATCAAATGAGGCTGATGTCATGCTCTTGCCAAAGTTTGATCAGTCCAACCTGTTCCAATTGAACCTTGTTATCTCATTGGGTAATGCCAGTTTAATCAAAGAATGGTGTAGATATCCTTAAAAAACTGCTATCGTTTTTCCCAAATTACCAAATGCACACATGGACGATAATGCCTTGGAGTTGTTTGAAGGAAACTATTTTTCTTATCTATCACTAGAATATCTTTCAAAAGATAAATTAAATGGCTAGTTGACAATGAAAGAAAGTGGTTTGACTTTCACAAATTGAGTCTTCTGAACATTAATAGATCACTCCTTTTTATTTCTGTAAACGATGAAAACAAACCATAGAAACTTATGCAAATAAGACCATTTTAGAAACAAATTAGCACAAATATTCACTGACTCTTTTGTTATGGTGAACCTGAAGACCAGAATAAAATTTTACAGAATGAGTATTGATCCATAGATGTCATGAAATGGGGGAGGATGGCTTTCCACTTTAGTTTGTCATAGACATAACTATACAGCTTATGATATTGAGGTTTGTTCAGATTTATTCACGTTCTGTAAAAGCTGTAATATTATTATTATTAAACTTTTATTAATCAGGTAGATCTTATTGAGATTAAAAATAAAATTTTCCAAGAAAGACCTGGCCAAGAATGGCAGCAGCACTCAGACAATTGCCAATCATAAAACCACATATATCAAAAACAATTAAAATACATAATGGTAAATAAGAAAGAGGGGGAAAAAAAACACCCATTCAAATTTAAAATGGGACTAAAATAGAATTCAATATCAGTTAAAACATTTACAAACAAAAGCCTAATTTACAAACTGATTGAGTGACCTTAAAAACATTAAGAGACTAAATCCTTCTACTTAAAGTTTTTCTGCGGTTGATCCCATTCTGAGGGTGCAACAAACTGGAACGATGTTTTGCCCGTGATCAGCATGAGTCTTGGGTACGGTTAATAAAATTAACTAATCTGAGCACAGGAAATGACCAAGATTTTCTAAAAACAAAGAACAGGAGGTAAGGAGGAAATAAACCCATGATGGCTTTGTACGGTAAATAAGGTTATATCAAAGATAGAATCTGCAGGTGGATAAGGCAGGCCATCCGTATACAGAAGACAGTGGTGGCTAAGGGCTCCAAGACCAGTGATACAACATAAGGCTCCCTGATATATAGAGTCCAATGTATGCGACCAGTGAGGGGATATGTGCATATAAATCGTCTCTGTAGTCTAAGATGGGCCCAAATTTGGTGGCGACGAGACATCTTCTTGTCTCGGAAGATAGACAAGATCTAATTATGAAAAAAGAAAGAAAAAAACAACAACATAAAACCCCATTTAGCTTCTACTTTTTTTACCAGCTGTTGACTGTGAGGAACAAAAGCCAGAGATTCATCAATAATAAAACCCATTAATACTGAGATACTACCGGTACTTCAATCTGTGAGCCTTGAAAAGTGATAATGGACGGTAACAGCTGTGGTTTAAACATAGTCTTGTATTACAAAACAACATTACTTGAGATTTATCAGCATTCAAAACAAGTTTTAGGTCACCCAGATTGCCACATTGCACCACATTAACAGCTGTTTGTCGATTTTCAAAAGCACTTTGTTTGCAGAACAATAGAATAAAGGGTTATCAGGATTAAAATGAAAATTAGCATGTGGCACATTTTTATCTAAATTGTTAATATAGATTATAAAATGAAGAGGACTTAAGAAAGAGCCTTGTGGAACATCCTTGGATATTTGAAGCCAAGTGGAAGAAAGACCTTCCACCTGCACACACTGGGACCTGTTAGATAAGTAGTTAAACCATTTCATTTCTTGCTGAAGTAGTCCATTGTCAAGGAGCCTTTTCAACAAAATTTCATGGTCATCTGTGTCATTCAATCAACCTTTATTTATACAGGTTAGTCTCATTGAGCCTCGAGGACTTTTTTACAAGAGAGACCCGATTTTAACAAAGAATGATGACAAAAGTAGATAGTCATAGAAGAAGGCGTATACTGGTAAATTGGGAAAAATAAATGAAAAAAATTGATATTAAAAACGAAACAAAAACGGCTACGATGTAAAGTGATGTAGAATACTAAAAACAGGAACATGTCTGCGTTGGTTTCTACCATGAACTTAACAGTTGTTTGAAACCACTTAGAGAGGTCAAGGTTGAGAGCTTCAGATCTTTTTGCAAGATATTCCAGTAAACAGGAGCAGAGTAGGAGAAGGTCCTTTTGCCTAGTTAAGTCCGCACTGAGGGAACACTGCATATAATAATGTCCTGAGAGCGCACGCTGTAGCTGCACTCACACAGTGACATGTAGGAGGAGATGAAGGCAACAGACCAATGAGTGATTTAAATATTAAAATGTACCAGTGAGAGAGTCTGTGTGAAGTTAATGATGGCCAGTTAACCAGTGAATACAGGGTGCAATGGTGGTACAGCTAGTTATGAATTTTAGTGCACCATGATAGACAGCGTCCAACATCTGCAAGGAGCTTGTAGGGGCGTTCACGTAAATAAGTCAATGAAGGGAAGGAAAGTCGCAAAGGCTTTGATAAATCAATTAAAAGAGCTGCACAGTGTTGCTTTTTTATTAAAACAACAAAAACAATAAAATCATTTAATACTTTTAAAGTTTCTGTAGTAGTACTGTGCATTACACTAAAACCACACTGCAAGTCAGTTAAAAAAATGTTAAAGATTTAAAAAGTTTTTCAGTTATTCAGAATCTTGGCCAATACAGACAGCTTGGAAATGGGCTTGTGAGGGGAAGCACAAAGGCAGACTTCCAAATCAAAGGGATTTGGCTTGAGCAGAGGGAATGTGATGTGATATGTCAGCCAAGACAAAATATAATCAACAGCTTGTTTTCAGAAGAAAAAAAATCCTCCAGGTGATCTGGACCTGCTGATTTTTTTTTTTTTTTTAAGAGTCCATACCTTTAATTACATTATGTACCTCTAAAACTGTTCAAAGGGAGAAATCAAATGGTTGTGCCACATTTGACTGATTGTCATGATGTCTGTTTATAACATTTACAGACCTGAGCTGTTAATCTTAGATGAAAAGAAACATTAAAGGTTTTTGTTATTGATAAGGATGCGTGGAAAGTTACTTGTGGATGTGGTGCAAGCCTTCTGGTTTTTGGGTGATACATGTGGTTTGTTGATCCTTAGTTTTGGTTCGACTTTGCTGATTTTCCTGATGTTTTGGGAATTAGTATGTAGCCTATTTTTATTCACATTAAATTAAATCTTTAATGCAGTCACAGGATTGAAAAAACAAAAAAAGCATGTGTCCTTGGGGAAGACCGTCTTTTCCACTACCACTGCTCACCTTCAACTGCATTTTCAGAAGATTCTCTCAATTTTAGAAAAGAGAATTTTAGAAAATAATAAAGACGTATTGAAACGTTAAGCAACGGCAGCCTTATTATTATTATTATTATTATTATTATTATTATTATTATTAACAAATTACTTAGACTTTGAAGAAGTCATTGTCTGTTGTAGCCTCATTTAACTGCTTGCTCATTTATTTCCCATTTGTGCAGAAGGAAATATTTGTATGGGGTCCTGTCCAATAATATAAAGTATTTAGATTTAAAAAGCTTTTTTTAATAAAATGGTCAACTGGTGAACTTGAGAGCCGACTGAACTGACTGACTCCACCAGGTCCAGTCTGTTTAGCATCTGCCTCCGAATCCTTACAGACTTCTGGAACGCTGCCAGTCTCTTTGTTCTGGGAAATGGACAAAGGTGAATTGGAGGATGAGTCAGCTGATTAAAAATATAGATTGACAATGAACTGGCAGTTCATTGTTATTTAAATGGTTTCTGTTACTAAATGAATTTATGTTGCTCTTTCTTTTCCCTCTCTTCTCCCTGCCAAACTTGAAAACAAGTTACTTTAAAAAAAAAGAACGTCATACTGATGAATTCTTCAGCATGCAAACAGTTGCAACTTAATCTTATTCAAAACTGTTTTTAACAGATTCTGTGTTTTGATTTTATTTTCAGATTATACCTGTGCACCTTCACACTGGCAGTGTCCGGTGGTGCTGTCTTCCTACTGCCTTTCTCAATCATTAGCAATGAGATCCTCCTCTCCTTCCCCAGAAACTATTACATCCAGTTTCTCAATGGCTCACTCATTCATGGTCAGTAGATCTCACAGTTTGGATCTGTTTGGGTTATTTTGGATAATTATTTTTTAACCTTTTATTTCAGTGGTGGGAATGATTTGGCTAATCCGTAAATAACGTAACTAATTTTTTTGTTTAGTGGATTAGCATTTTCACTTACTTTAGAAACCGTTAGCGGACCAATTAGCTTCCGCTAAATCACTGTTAGGTTTTGCCAACTGTAAGTTCGCTAACCAAATTCACAAGTTTGTTTCTGTCTGTTGTGGGAGTGTCTCGAAGAGTCCGTTAGGCACACTATTTGCTTACTACGCATACACGTGACGAGACAAGATTGGTCGACGCAGCAGCACCTAGCTAGACAAAGACGTGACGCAGAGTGCGTGACACTCGTCTTAGCAGTTAGCGTTAGGTTTTGCTTATTATTTTAACTGCTTAACAGTTTAGTGTTAGCAAAGATATCCTGATACATGCTCAATAATCCAGGTAGAAAAATCCAAAAAAGTTCAATCTGGTCCTCTGGACATTCAAAAAAAAAAAAAGGAAAAAAAATGTAGAAACATTTTTTTTGCTTTGTTTTTTGTTTTTTTGTTTTTTGAATGTCCAGAGGACCAGATTGAACTTTTTTTGGGTTAACAAAGATAACTTTTTAGTTAGCGGAATATGGGTTAGCAAAGCTAACATTTTGGTTAACTGAGCCCACCACTACTCTATTTGATCACTAATACTTGGGCTACATTCACACTTCAAACAAAGTGGCCCAAACCAGATGTTCTGCCCATATGCAACCCAAATCAGATTTTTTATGATAGTCTGAATGTGACAAATCAGTATTTATTTATTTATTCATTCATTTATTCATTCATTCACTGGGGGGATGCGTGAGTGAAGCACAGTGCTACGTCTGTAGTGTTTTATCTAGCTTGTCTGTATTGCACGCTGCTAGTGTAGTGCTACGTCAGTGCTAGCAGTTATCGATGGGGTGGGGTAAGGGTATGGGGAGTTGTGGGTGAAGGACATTTAAGTTGGCAGGGTGCTCGGTTCTGTTGACATGGCGGGGTGCCCTCCTTGGATAACGGTAGGGAAAACACTGTACAGAATCAGATGCATACCTGATATGTTTCAATGTCAATGTTGCATTTCAGAATCAGCTTTATTGTCATTGCACCGAAGCACAACAAAATTACAGTTCAGTTCCGCCCGTCCAAATAAAACGCAAACAAACAGACATGGGGAGACGGAAGTTTTCTCAGGCTGCGGCCTCATGGGAGGCGCTGCCCTTTTTGTTTAATCTGTGAGTTCATCTGACTTTTATGTCAGTAAGGTAGGGTTATGCGGATTGATTCAAGTATTTATAATATTGATACCAGCTAGGAACTGAAGGCTTCAGTCCAGTTGTTTTGTCTTTTATTTAGCAACATATGATACCAACATTATTGTTGGACCACATCGATACTAATGTGATGGGAATGATACTTGAGTTTGTTTCAACTTTCAGTATGTCACTTCCGTTCAAGAAGTTCAATCCTGTGTCAGAGTAGCCGCCCGTAATCAGCAACATCAAATATTAACATTGGACACAACAAGTGTGACAGATAATACCTTAGGTGGCTCAGATTGCACAATAACTTTAGAATTGATACACACATGCTTACATGATTATTTGATTTTGACATTTACTTCTGTAAACAAACCATGCATGCAGGTCGCTGTAGGCGCTTCACACAATAATCTGATGGTAGTTACATTTTATCCAATCTTAAATATACAAAGTTATTGTTTTACATACTGTTTGCAGTATTAGTGTTCACAGTATAATGAAAGGAATTTAATTTCATAGTTTATTTATCCCCAAAATTATTTTAAATATTGATGTGTAAATCACGAAGAAAGAAACTATCATAAATATTTACCATAATAAACTAAATCAGAATGAGGCATGGTAATAATGAAGTGATGAGAGTTATCCTTAAACAAAATATTTGTGTCTGACAGTAAATATTTCCTGGCTTGTGCTCTTGAGTGTAGTGTGAATTCACTTTTGATGTGTTAGTATGTTCTATCATCCACCAGGTGGCAGTAGAGCCCATAACTTCAAAATGATCAAGAGCATGCATGAAATGTGATTTGTAACTGGCTTTACAAAACTTTATAAAAATCAAGACTAAATGGCTCATGTTTCTATTAAAGTAGAATAACTGATACATAATCTATGTATTTGTATGAGCTGCTATAAATGTGTTCTGTTTCCTGCAGGTCTGTGGAACCTTGTGTCGCTGTTCTCCAACCTTTGCCTTTTTGTCCTGATGCCGTTTGCATATTTCTTCTTGGAGTCTGAGGGATTTGCTGGATCAAAAAAGGTACAAAAGAACAGTTTTAAATATTATGGAAATATTTGTTTCTTTATATGTGCATTTTTTCTTCTTCTCTCTTTTAACCCAGGTAGTGTCAAGAAAGCATGTTAGACAAATTTGGAGGTGCAGTTTAATGACTTTCAAAGTCTGAACTTCTAGAAACTGTCATATTGTTTTGTTGTTTGTTTGATTTTTCACTATCAGCTTAGGGTCAACCTTTTTTTAAATGTTAGAAAAATAGAAAAGCTTTTTTGTAAAATTCTATCATTTAATATTCACATATATAAATGCAAAAATCCCCAATGCAAGAAGTTTCCTCCTAACAATCAGCAGCAGCAGCAGGTGCCTAGTCTTTGCCCTTTCTTTGACTCGCACAACCGACTGTAAATGCCACGGCAAAAAGCTCATTAACCATGAAAGTCTGAATCTGGTCTTCGCTCAGCGCCACATCCTGACAAACTCTTTCAATAAGGCCATAGGCTGCAAACGCTTCAACACTGCTGCATCGGCCCCACTGATTTAAAGCCTGATTCCTTGTCACCCCCTCCCCAGCCTCCTAAAATAAAACTTCAAAAGCACAGGCTAATAATCGAGTTGTAAGGCTCAGCGAACTTCCTCGTTTAATTGATTACCCTCCTCCCCTTACTCCCCATCAGAAAAAAAAAGGCTGGGAGCTTGTGTCCCAAAAGTCCATAAAGTTGCAGAAACACGACAGGACAATAGTGTCTTGCAAAATGGAGAGGAAAAGATTTACTTTTAATACACCTCTATCCTGTGTCACAGTTTGAAACCTTTCTGGTTTATGTCCCTTCTGGCCAAAGCACATAAAAATTAGTCAGTTCTGTAGACATTTTCTTTTTCTTTTTCAGTCCACTAATTCGTTTCGATTGGATTTCTTCAGTAGATGGCAGATCCTGATGTGCTGGAAGCAGGACGAGGGCCTCTTTCACGTTTCTCCTTTTTTTTTGTTATTTTTTTCATTTTAGCAAGACTGTTTCTTGCAACATAACTTTCAAAAATTTACTCAAAGGAAGCACTGTTCAGTGTTGAGCGGCACTTCTAGGTGTATATTGTGTACGCTAAAGAAGGGAGAAGAGGTGGGGGTGACAGTGCTGTTTAGCTCCCAAAATGTGAGCTGCCTGTAAAGGAAATAGTGTGGCTGACAGCAAAGGGAACGTAAAACTTCAATCTAAGTTTTTATAATGCAATTTTAGCCTTTCATCCAATAATAGCATTAGACCAAGATGCTATAAGGTTTTATGTGACATGTTAACCTCCTCGGCTTATGTTGTTGCACTGCGAGGTCCCTTTGACTGCGGAAATGAAGTAAATGATGAACTTCACTACTAACGCTGTAAGTCAGCCTTTTCATGTGGCTGTGTTTACTTTTGACGATGTACTAAAAGACGCCAACAGAATAAGGATGTAAATGCAGATATATATATATTTTTTGTAATGTGTGTTTTTTTAATGTTCCACTCTTTAGAGGCTCTGTCACCCGAGTGATTAACAGTTTAACAAATTGTTCAAATTGTGGATGAATCCGAAGGACTAAGGGTTGTGATGTCGAGTGTTATGATCTAGGTTTAGTTGCTGCTGTAAAATGTTTCCTGCTTTATGGCTGTGTTTTCAAATCCTTGCTTTAAAGCTGTGTCACTTCAGGCAACAAAGTTTCTTGTTATCATAACGAGAGTCATTTTTTACAGTGCTTTAGTTGTTTCTTTCACATAAAATAGTTGCCAAGTTATATTTGGGGTAGATAAAACTACTTATTAGGCTTTAAATAATAATTTATGGTTGAATTTGTCACTGTTCACACCATTAACAGATTACAGTGTAATTATATTTTGCCATACGTGGCGTGAGCTCAGTCCTTCAAAGGACCTCAAACATCTTAAGAAAAATGCACATTTGATATTCTGAAGCAATTTTTTACTCAAGTTTGATGTGGGTAAAAACTAAAACTTTTGATTGTGACAACCTTCTTTTCTATTTCTAGTTTAGCGTTATTTAGCTGTCTCTTTATCTTTAGTCAAACAAATTGTTTATTCTGAACCATAACTGTAGTTACTGATAATTAATGTAAGTTTTGAATTTTAGGAAACCTGCAAAGGTTTTCATTAATGTGGGGTTTGTAAAAAGACTAATTAAATTGCGGCAAGCATGCTTGGCAGTGAATAGTCTTTTGGCCCTAACCAGTATTGAAATGTTTTTGATCCTGAAACGAGTTGGAACAAGTTTGACCCCATGACTGACCCAGCGAAGGGCCAACAGGTTTCATCTGGTAGTTAAAGAAACTCCTCATCAATCTCATCCTAAGCCCTAACCCGCCGATGATGAGAAGTGTGTTTATTGTGGAGGAGGAGGAGGCGGCGTTGGAGGGTTGAGAAAACGTCTCGCCGAGCAAACCCGTTTGGTGTTACTAAGATACTCGTCTTTGTTGGAGCTCCACAATAGGGGGCTTGGATATTTATTTCAAATCTCCTGCACATGCAGACATTTTTCCCAGGCCTTCTTTCTGGCAGGGCCAGCCGGAGAATATAAAGTGGTGTTTACATACCTTCCTTTAAGGTCACAGTGTTACCCTAAAGCTGCCTGTTACGTTTGTTACCACAGCAACATATTAGCTTGGACCGGGAATTTTAAAAAGAACAAACAAGATTTTCCTGTCCTTTCATGACTCAGTTTTTTTTTTAAACTGAGTAAAAAGTGTGAAACTTGACTCATTCAGGACCAGATTCTTGGATGTATTTGCTAAGACAAAGATATAATTTAGATTGAATTATACATTTAGACTACAAAACTTGAACTAAGTGAAAGACAGTAAACTATATTACGCTATGCGTCAGTCCTCTATGCATACTTAATTCATATTTAAATTATATTGCATTTGCTGTGGTGTAGAGGAAGGGCAGAGGACTTGGGACCAGAAAGTCGCAGGTTCAACTCCCCGCCATGCCCACATGTTGTGGTGTCCTTGAGCAAGACACCTAATCCCTAACTGCTTCTTGGGTTCTTACATAGCCGCCCACTGCTCCACCTGGGTGTATCTCGTGTGAAGGATAAAAACTAATTTAATCATTGTATGGAAACGTACAATGATGACAACACATAGCACTTTCTTTTTTCTTTTCTTTCTTCTTTCTACATGTTGTTTGAAAAAGAAAGGGAATTAACCCATACAAGTAGTTATTATTTCAGGACTTGGGGGTTCTGACACAACATTCTAACTCCATACCAAAATTGACCAGACCAAAAGAAAGAACTAAAGCTTGCTTCCTCATAAATAGTCCTGTATTGAGATTGAACAGCTGTGTAGTCTTAAGAAAATCACTAATCAGTGAGGCTAACCAGAAAAAAAAGGCTTCAATTTGCTAGGGAGCATAAAGATTGGACTCTGGAGCAATGGAAGAAGGTCATGTGGTCTGATGAGTCCAGATTTACCCTGTTTCAGAGTGTTGGGCGCATCAGGGTAAGAAGAGAGGCAGGTGAAGTGATGTACCCATCGTGCCTAGTGCCTAGTCATCAATGCAAGATCTTGGTGAAAAATTATTTTTTTTTTCTTTTATTTCATTTATCCTTTATTTATCCAGCTAGTCTCATTGAGCCACAATAACTCATTTTCAAGAGAGACCTGTTTAGGGAGCAGATGGTAGGGGTTAAGGGTCTTGTTTAGGGGCCCAGAGTGGGGCGAATGAGGGTGGAGGCAGGTGTGGGTGTTTCACCTTTTCCACCCACATTTTGATTTTGACGGTACCGGGAGTTGAACCTGCGACTTTCCGATCACAGGCCCATCTTCTAACCTCTGTGCCACCACTCCCCCCAAATGCAACACTGGATGGAAATGGATCTTGTGACATTGCAGAAGCTAATTGAAACAATGCCACAGCGAATGCATGCCGTAATACAAGCTAAAGGCAGTCCAATGAAATATTAGCATGTGACTTTTTTTTTTTTTTTTGGTGGCGATTTTTTTTTTTTGGCCAGGCAGTGTATATGTATGTACAAACCGGATTCCAAAAAGTTGGGACACTAAACAAATTGTGAATAAAAACTGAATGCAATGATGTGGAGGTGCCAACATCTAATATTTTATTCAGAATAGAACACAAACCACAGATCAAAAGTTTAAACTGAGAGAATGTATCATTTTAAGGGAAACATCTGTTGTTTCCAAATTTCATGGCGTCAACAAATCCCAAAAAAGTTGGGACAAGTCCATTTTTACCACTGTGTGGCATCCCCCCTTCTTCTCTCAACAGACGTCTGGGGACAGAGGAGATCAGTTTCTCAAGTTTAGAAATAGGAATGCTCTCCCATTCATGTCTAATACAGGCCTCTAACTGTTCAATCGTCTTGGGCCTTCTTTGTCGCACCTTCCTCTTTATGATGCGCCAAATGTTCTCTATAGGTGAAAGATCTGGACTGCAGGCTGGCCATTTCAGTACCCAGATCCTTCTCCTACATAGCCATGATGTTGTGATTGCTGCAAAATGTGGTCTGGCATTATTGTGTTGAAAAATGCAGGGTCTTCCCTGAAAGAGATGGTGTCTAGATGGGAGCATATGTTGTTCTAGAACCTGAACATAGTTCTCTGCATTAATGGTGCCTTTCCAGACATGCAAGCTGCCCATGCCACAAGCGCTCATGCGACCCCATACCATCAGTGATGCAGGCTTCTGAACGGAGCATTGATAACAACTTGGGCTATCCTTGTCCTCTCTGGTCCGGATGACATGGCGTCCCAGTGTTCCATAAAGAACTTCAAATCGTGACTCATCTGACCACAGAACAGTCTTCCATTTTGCCAAACTCCATTTTAAATGACCCCTGGCCCAGTGCACACGTCTGAGCTTGTGGAGCTTGCTTAGAAATGGCTTCCTCTTTGCACTGTAGAGTTTCAGCTGGCAACGGCAGATGGCACGGTGGATTGTGTTCACTGACAATGCTTTCTGGAAGTATTCCTGAGCCCATTCTGTTATTTCCTTGACAGTGGCATTCCTGTTTGAGGTGCAGTGACATTTAAGGGCCCGGAGATCACGAGCATCCATTAGCGTTTTACGGCCTTGACCCTTACGCACAGCTATTGTTCCAGATTCTCTGAATCTTTTGATGATGTTATGCATGGTTGATGATGATAACTTAAAAGTCTTTGCTATTTTATGCTGGGTAACACCATTCTGGTATTGCTGCACTATCTTACTGTGCAACAATGGTGGAATTGGTGATCCTCTTACCATCTTGGCTTCTGAGAGACACTGACACTCTGAGAAGCTCTTTTTATACCCAATCATGTTGTTGACCTAATTAGTGTTTATTGGTCTTCCAGCTGTTCGTTATATGCTCAATTTCCTTTTGCCATTCACTTATTGCTGCTTGTCCCAACTTTTTTTGGGATTTGTTGACACTGTGAAATTTTGAATCAACATATTTTTCCTTTAAAATGTTACATTTACTCAGATTAAACTTTTGATCCGTCATCTATGTTATGTTACAAATAAAATATTGACATTTGCCATCTCCACATCATTGCATTCAGTTTTTATTCACAATTTGTTTAGTGTCCCAACTTTTTTGGAATCCGGTTTGAATATATATTTCTTTCTATCTATCTATCTATCTATCTATCTATCTATCTATCTATCTATCT
>NC_056517.1:27016189-27040867 GCF_014905685.2 Nematolebias whitei
TCTATCTATCTATCTATCTATCTATCTATCTATCTATCTATCTATCTCTATCTCTATCTCTATCTCTATCTCTATCTCTATCTCTATCTATATATATCTATATATATATATATATATAAATAACTTTACATGCTCCTATTAAGAAGTTCATTAAGTTCAGAAAGTCTTTAGAAGTGTATTGCAAACCTTTACAGGGGAATGTCTGTCTTTTCTGCTTTCCGTCTTTGACACAGTCATTGCACTGCAGCTGACTGGTCTAAGGCTACACTAACAAGGTCCCTGAGCATCTGGCATGTCTTTGGCAAAAGTGAACAGTGTTTTTGCAAAAGAGTGAAAAGGGCCCTGCCCCCTTCCATACATATTACACTCCTGGCTCCTTGTTGCACGCTTCCCTGACAGTCAGCAGAAGGATGGTGTTCAGGATGATCTCTGCCACCACCTGCTGACCTGCTAAGGATTGATGGGAGCAGCTAGGAAACTTCTGTGAAACTTTCTTCCTTTTTGTGTTTTTTTTAGTTACTTTTTCTGGAAAGCTTTGCAACTTAAAGAATATAATTTCTCACTCTTGTTTGCCGTAGCATTCAGCTTCTAGAGCGAAGCACTAAAACAAGCACATTGATAGACATGAATCAGTTTGTCTGCTTTGCATGCTAAATTAAAAGCCTATGAACTGTTTGAATCCCACATTTTCTCCATGTATGAATTTTGGAGTTAGATTTCAGGTTTATTTTTTACTTTTTGTGTTTTGCTTTGCTCACACAATCCGATTCTTGTATGTTTAATGTTATATATGAAGTAGTTATTTTTCAGACAGGCCACTAAACATTTTTCTTGGAAATCTCTCCAATCTTGTATAAGCAAATCTGCAGTTATCCTACCCCTCTCTCTATGTCAGTGTGAGGATCAGGGGATGCTAAATATTTTAGAGCTGCTAAATTTAGATGTAATTACACATTTAGAATAGCAAGAATAGAAACTTTCAGCGTTCTCTCTGGATGCCAAGGCATAGTTTTTTTTTCCCCTCTGTTTTTTTCTCAGCCTTCACCAGCTGATAATTTTATCGTTGATCACTGATGATTTTTTTGAGCACCTACCATTTATAAGCCCAACTTGGGACCAAAGGCCCACATTATCTCTTCCGATTTCATTGACTGTGGAGAAAACGTGGTATATGCATCATGGATATACAAGGACCATGTAAAGCAGTCAAGATGGTCAGTCAGCTCTTTGTCTTGTTGAGTTAAATTATGTCTGACACTGGATTTTTTTTTTTTTCTCCAGCGAGGCAAGAACCAGGGATGATGGTAAAGAAGGTGATGAGCACTGCGTTTGCCCTAAATGATCTGAATGTGGAATGATTTGAGCCTTATAAATGATTGAGAGACCTATCTAAAGGGAATATACCATCAGCATGGCATGGGCAGCTTCTTAAGGTGGACTCATGTGCTTGAGTGGACACATGTCCTCCCTGTCAGTTTGGCGTGTTCTGATGCATCCTTAAGAGTGCTCGTGTGGGACGCAGCTGAAGTCCCTGAAAGCATTCTTCTCTCACCTCTTTTAACTCTGGGGAATGAGCGTTGCTCATATGTTGACTTCTCTCTTTTGTCAGTCTCCCTCTGGTGTTATCTTTTCTCTGGATGTTTTTGTATAATTGGTATCTGAACGTGCCTTTAAGATGCTAGAAAACAGGATTCAGCTAATGAAGAAGAGAGTCTGCAAAATTACTCTTGGTACTTGTCAGATTTATGAATATAATTAGCAAACTCCCATTTGTTACCTTCCATGATTGTGTCTCAGTTAATATGCATTTATTCATAATTCTCATTAAGATATTTCAAGGTTTTTCTTTGCATGCTGAGTTGAGGTCTTTTTACTTTTACCTTTAAAGTAGCTGTAGTGTCTATACTGACCACATTGAGGCACTCAAGATCCTGTCCATTTTCTCTTTAGTTGTGCTAGAAATTTCTACACTCAATGAGGCTTTTCCAGAATAACACTGTAAGTAGACGTGAGAGCCATGTAATTGCTCAATAATAGCAAAGCATTGCCACTCTGGGGATGATGTGAATAAACTTACATCCTTCTGTTTCTATGTGCAGTGGAGTGGCTCTGCGTTGACAGTGTGTATATCAAATGTTTGTGGACAAAGCATACGCATAGCATCGCACAAAGGAACTTTAAACTGAATTTAAACAGACTCTGAAGAGCGCACAACTTGTTGCACTGTGACAGTTTGAAAGGCAGATACTAAAGCACAGGTGTATTGGAACAGCACCCCAATTTAAAACTATTTCCATTTTATAAAGTGATTTTATGAATAATGGGGAATGCTCAGAGAGGGTCCCCCTTCATGTAATTTGTTGGCAAATGCTGAACAGCAGCCACTAGGCCATTATGTTGGTAACAAATTGCTCACATGTACCCAATTTAAACAGTGCTCAAAAAGCAGAGAACCCTTGTTATCCCATGCCTGTTTGGCTATCTGACATGTGTATGGGAACACCCATCTATCTTACTGTGCTTGACCAGTGTGCGTCTCCAGCAGGGGAGGAGTGTTTGGAAACTGTGAGAACAGGTAGAAAAATACTTTATTAACCACTCAGCAGTTTGTGACCCGGAAAACCCAAATTACCCCAAAACTCTGTCGTCTGCACAACCTGGAACATGACCACAGTGCTAATCAGCTCCATATGGGAGGTCTGCTCTTGATCGCAGACAGTAGCTACAGCCCTTATAGCACCCCCCTCCTCTTTTTAATTTCACCACTGCCACTATCAGCCTTTGTTGGACTCATTTTATAGACTCCAATATGTGTGTATAAAAGAGCCACTTCACACAGAAATCCATGGGAGCTTTTATGTGGTGTTTGTGCAGTGTTAGTAGAAATGATGCTGCTTTTAAAGTGAGGCAGGATGGAGTCGTATGGTCTTGTAAAGTGAAGTTTTATTTAGTGTTTGAAATGTGGATGTGAAACAATCCTTTAACTTTTTTTTTTTTTTCAACGTAAAGTCCACCCTGAACCAGGAGTTTTGGAAAGGTATTTGTTTATGTTTTAGTGTTTCAGTACATTTAGTTTGTTTTAAAAAAAATGAGAGAACAAATGGCAAGCTTCAAGATGGTATGGTGGTAAGTGCTGTTGGCTCGCAGACTTTCTGTATAGAGTTTTTATGTTCTCCACATGCATTTGTAGGATGCCTCAGGTTCTTCAGTTTTCTCCCATAGTATTGTTTTTGGAGTTTAATGGAAGTTTATAAATTGACCGTCTGAATAAGTATGCATTAGTGATGGGTAGTATCTGGATCTGATACAGTCAAGCCTTTCTCCGGTTATTTTCAGTCTTTGGAATAGCTGTTTGTCTAGAATTGCTTATCTTGTTGTATTATTATAGCATGTACTGTAATTTCAGGACATTGTTAGTTTTTATAATACATTTTTAATTGTCATTTTCTAGATTAGATAAGTGACATAGAATTAGTTTTCATTGTAACTGCATCACATAATAAAGGCTCATAACAAAACAAAATTATTTATTAATACCGGTATATAAAAAAAGTGTTTGAGAAATACATTTGGACTTTCTTTGTTCAAGGGCTCAAAAGTAACTGAATAGATGCATATAAAATCAGACAAACTCATTTAGTAATTTGTGAAAAAACAAAACAAAAAAAGAAAAAATTCTCATATAATGACTAATGTTTAATTGTAAAAGTTTGACATCAAGAACTTTTTTGTCATTTCTAAAACAGTGCTCCTTACGGTACAGTAGAATATAGCATGACATTTATTTTTTGACTTTACTTGTACATTACTTTTACACTGTTATACACCTTTTTTATTTTACTTCTCACACCGACAAGTACAGTAATTAAGAAGATGCCATAATATTTCTGTACATGTTTCTGTTCAGTGCCCTGAGATGACTTCTGTTCTGACTTGGCACTATATGAATTGAATTTAATACAATTTTTGAGCTTCATATGTGCTTTTTTGTGAATTAACTTAAACTGACACCAAACAATCAATCTAAAAGTAATTACTTATAAGGTCCTAATGGGTGGCCCATAAGCTGCTGTATATTATAAAGTTTCTTTCTGCCTATGATTCTATTTTATTTTATTCCCATCAGGGCATCAAGGCGCGTATTCTGGAGACATTTGTGATGCTCTTTCTTCTAGCTTTGCTCATTCTTGGCATTGTGTGGGTGGCATCAGCCCTAATTGATAATGATGCAACTAGTATGGAGTCACTTTATGGTATGTAATTTCAAATATTTTTTGCATAATACTCTTGATCACCTTGCTGTAGATTTATTTGATCAAATATTAAATCTACTAAAGTCGTTCCAAATACAACTTACTGTTTTGTTCAGATCTTTGGGAATTCTACCTGCCATACCTCTATTCTTGTATATCTCTGCTGGGAGGACTGCTTTTACTGAGTAAGCTAATTCTTGAAGCAAGCACAGTATCACAACAGTTGTAATGCTTAAACACAATTGTTAATCTCAGTGTTTTCTGTCTTCTGTGAAGTGTGCACTCCGGTTGGATTATCCAGGATGTTCACTGTCATGGGCCAGTTACTAGTGAAACCAACAGTAAGTATTTATCTAGCTTTAATATATACCGTATTTTTCGACCTATAAGTTGCAGTTTTTTGCATAATTTACATGCCCTGCGACTTATAGGCCGAAACGACATATTTATAAATTTTTTCCAATATTTATAATCCATTTTTTGGCTGAGATATGACCGTTTTCATTCATTCTGACTGAAAAAATAAAGCAGTACCACTTTCAGCCACTTGATGGCAGAAGAGTAGTTATAGCTGTATGGCATGCCGTTGTATCATGTAAACGTGGCTATAATGACAAATGCAAAAAAGATCAAGACAAAAACAACTGGACTTTATTTATAATACTTTTTACTTTCTTTTTTTTACTTTTTTGAATTTATCATATCCTGGATGACTGAGAATCTTCACCAGCTATTAATGACACAGTCGGCCTGCCATAGTCTCTCCATCTGCATTCTGCTCGCTGCTTGGAGCAACCGTCAAAC
Organism: Nematolebias whitei; assembly: GCF_014905685.2. Classification (NCBI taxonomy): domain Eukaryota; kingdom Metazoa; phylum Chordata; class Actinopteri; order Cyprinodontiformes; family Rivulidae; genus Nematolebias; species Nematolebias whitei. Next base: position 27,021,247 of record NC_056517.1, read on the forward strand.
CAGATGCACCACCCCGGCGAAATGCAGCTAATTTGACCATTAAAGTGCATTTATTAAGCAACTGTTACACTGAGACACACCGTTGCTATAATTTCGAGCAAACAAATAATTGTTTAGGTGTTTATCTTGTTAAATTTTGTACAGCGACTTGTCGCGTGCACGCGTTTACTTCCGCATATCGGGTTTTGAAATACAGCTGATATGACCATCAAAGTGCATTTATTAAGCAAACATTAGATTGAGACACTCATTTCGAGCAAACAAATAATTGTTTTTAAGTGTTAATCTTGTTAAATTCTTGTTAAAGTCCTCCCGGGCACGCTCCTGCGGTCGCCATTTGGCAGCCTATCGGTTTTTGGCACAACACCGGTCCTCATTTCCGGGTTCGGCCCACATTTCCGGGTTGTCAGCGGTGATGCGCAACAAACGTGACGCGTCAGCGCTGACGCGTAATAGATGCGACGTATACGGCGAAGCGACATATTTATGGATGTTTACACTTTATTAGACAAATATGGACTGATGCGACTTATAGGGCGGTGTGACATGTACGGTGGAAAATACGGTACATGGATAAGGTTAAAATACTTGAATTAGAGCCTACAACCATTAAGTTCAAAATATGTGTCAGATCTAAGACTGTTAAATCTGCTGTACCTAAAGCCCTTTCAGGTGTCCATTATAGTGCATGAAGGAAGACTACAAATACATCACCTACTCATCCTTCCATCTGCCATTGCTCCAGTCCCACTTTGGACCTAATTATAACCCATTTCATCTTTTCCTACTCTGCTCTCTCCCCTTTAGATCCTAGAGGACCTAGATGAGCAGATTTACTGCATCCATTTGCAGGAGGAAGCCCTTCAGAGGAGATTAAACGGTATGTCTGTAGGAGACGTGTTGGCACGTTATAGGCAAGGGTAGAGGTTGAGTGCACTATTGGGTGTGATAAAGCAGGACACACTGGAATCAATTAGCATTGAAAATTTAGTTTGGCGGACACAGACATTGACCAAAAATTCACACACACTTGACACAGGCTTTGCCCAACATTGTTTTACATTTATAACTTTCTGCTAAAGGTCAAAGAATGCTGAGTATGGTACTATGTTTAAAGTTTAGGAGGTTTGTCTCAAGGAGGCACTCCAAAGCCACTGTGACTGTGGATGAAATTCTCATTTACAGTCAGGCCAAGAATTGTATCCTGTTCAAAACGTAGGAAATTAAACTATTTTAGGGAATTTATGGCATGCTGCCATTTACATTAAAGAGCTGCTTTTTAGTGATCTCCAAAAGAGTACCATGAGTGGTGTGCCTTTCTTAAGACTATGCAGACAAAGAGAAAGTTTAAAGAGTTCAAGAATGGTAAAAATGTTATTTTTCTAGCCTGCATTTCCGTCCCATGTCCAGCCCTCTGTGTTCACTCAAAATCCTTGTTCGATGTTGAATAATCTGAAAACGCAGGAAGTCAAGTTCCAAAACCTACTTTAATATTAACCCAAGCACGTAACCAAGTGTACAGATGTGAGTCAATGAAGAAGACAAGCGTCCTTTCAAACCAGGAAGGTAGGAGAGATTCTTTCCTGATAGCTCATGTTTTTGAATGCACCACTGGCCTCCTCCATAGACAGCCACCAATGCGTACGGTTTCTTCAGGCTCATTCCACACGGCCCTGCTTTGAACTAACTGATAGAATAATTGTAATCTGTTTCTTATCATCTCTAAAACTGTTTGATCCTTACAAGCCACTGAGGGGAAAAATAAAACAACTGTGGTCAACACATGTCAGAGTGTTGACTGAGGCCACACTGCTGTTCGTTTTGTTTGTTAAAGAGGTGAGAGTTTTGGAGGGGACGGAGGATTTTGTTGAGCGGAGGATAAAACGGCATATCAGACATGAATGTTTTTGTGCACCTACTCGATGCCATGTATTTTTGTTGTTTATGCTCATATGTGAGGCTGAAGGTTCGGGTGGCATTCCTTTGATCTAAGAATTAAGTTGAAAACGGTTCAGGAACAGTTCACAGGACACACTCCAGAGACAGCAATGTTTTGTTGCTTCACCTGCATCAAGTTTGCCTAACAGATTATCTTCTGTCATAGTTTGTGTTTTGTAGACGTGGAGCGTTGAGCATTCATGTTTATTTACATGCTAAACCCTTTGTTGTCCTCTTTAGACAAGCAATTGCCTATTTACAGTAGCATGTAGTCTTAATTGCATGGATCAGTACATTATAGCTTGAACTGACTTATTAGCCATGTGTGCATACCTCCCTGAAGTAGAAACCCTTAGAGACATGCTGCACTATATTATGACCATGTTTTTGCAGTTGATATAAACTGCTGTCTATTCTGTGTTGCTTTAAAATTATCTTAAAAATCACAAAGATGTGAAAATGTTCTAATATACCAGACTGATGGACAGAAAAATGGGTTAAATGAATAACTATTGGAAACCTTGCTCTAGTTTTACGTTTGTTTTTTTATTAACTTTTTTAAAGATAATTACCGGTAACTGAAATAGTAAAACTACAATAAGTAATGGTATAAGCTACTTAAAAAAATTCTGATGCCGTTGGAGATTATGTGAGTGCTTTCAGTATACTTTGACAATTTGAGAGGAAAAAAAGAAAAATCTGTTTGACTGATTTAGTAATTCTAACTATTTTGTTGGTTAAAGTTTTATGGAGATTTAAAAAAAAAAACCTAACTTGTTGGAATAAAAAAAACAGTGGTCACTTATTACATATCTGTCTTTTGTGTTAATTTTATCAAAACAAAGTTTACTTGTCTTTAAATAGTTCGTATCTAAATTGTTAGTTATTTAATAAAATATATAAATGAAAATCTTGAAAATTTGCCACAAATTATTAATCTGCTTTAAGTTTAAGCAGTTCTGCTCAAGTGGACATTTACAGTAATTTGGTATAAAAATAAAGAATGTTTTTTTTTTTGCATCTTTTGTTTATTACATTTTTTTTAAATAAAAAATAAATGCATTATCAGTGCTCTGCCACAAGTTGTTGTGCTCTATGCAATTCTGAACAAAACAAACAGTTTTTATTATGTACACCTTTTATTGTTCAATTTGGCCAACGTTTGCCATAAATACAGTGATATAATCATTTAAACTTCTCAGGAAACAATCATATACATTAAAATAAATTTTTTATTTCATTATTAAATCTGATCAATTGAGTTATTTTATCAGTTAATGTTTGTTCCAGATTTTCAACATAAATTTTGTGAAATAAATCAGATTTTGCCTGCCTTTGTGAATAAATATTGGTACCGAACACATTATTATATTGGAAAACAATCATATTTTATAATATAATTGTGCCAAATTTTATAGTCCATCCATCCATCACCTTTACTCGCTTCTTCCTTATCGGGTCTCAGGGGTCACTGGTGCCCATGTCCAGCCATCACTGTGAAGGTGGGGGGCACCCTGGACAGGTCACAAGTCCATCACAGGGACACATGGAGACAAACGAGACAAACAACCATTCACTCTCTTACTCACACCTAGGGATATTTTAGTTACCAATCAGCCTAACATCTCAGGCTGTATTGAGAAACATTATGAGTATGTTTGCATTGAATGGTTTGTCTTAATTTGCAGCTGACGTACATAAATATATACTGCAGTAAAGCCAAAGTGATGCTCTCACAGTTTGGGACTGCCCTCATCAAGACCCTGATCTGCTGAAAACAGAGCAACACAGCGCTTGTCCAGATGCTATGCGGCACAATGACCTTGCTGTTGCCTTTTTTGTCTCAGCATGGTGTTTAGCATATTTGTGGATGACGTAATTTTTTGACTGTGGAGAAGGTTGGAGAGGATATGTTGAATTACTTTGAGCTTTCCTGGCTGCCAGAATACTCACTCAGCATCTCTGCCCTGCTGTAACTCAGTCTCTTACTTGACGGTGCCAGCAGAGGGAGAGGAAGGATATATGCAACTTCAGTATGGAATGATGTCATTGAGGATACTGCAGTTGAAGTCCTCTTCCTTTATACTGTTTGAACAACTTAAGACATAGTATTTTATTTCAAATGTACTGTTGCGTTCTTTGTGACAACGGTATTTTAATTTAAATAAATTCATCAATGCTTTATATCTATTTGTGACGTCTAAAATGATGTGAAAAAGTGATAAATGAAATAACTTGCAGCTCAGTAGATTTAATTTCCCTGAGGCATATTGTTAAGTTCATATTTGGAGATGAAGAGCCAGCTGAACTGTTTTTGACATTTCCTGTTGCGTTGTGTCTGCATTTGCTTGGAGGGTTCAAACTTTCCCCTGTTCAGATCCTGGGACAGGTACCATATCTATGACAGCTTTTGACATAGGCTTTTAGTTTTTTCTCCGTTTATCTCCCCTCTTTAACCTACTTCAACTCATCCAGACAGGGCGTGTCATAATGACAGAGGAAAGAAAACGGTCTGATCAAAGTGATTGGTCCTTCACTCCAGTAACAAAGATGAAAGATGGTATTTTTATTGCACACTAGTAATGGTGTAACACTGAACTAATTGGTCTTGATCTGCCAATCACCCCAGGGGATGCAAATGGATACTCTTCCTCTTTAGCTTCATGAAGCCTCTATGCTAGTGTGTCAAGCTGGAAGGAAAACAGAGTAAAATGGATAAATTAGCCCTAAATGAACCAGCCTTGTGGTTTTCCTGGAGAATCCCTTGCTGTCTTATCCAGCCCACTCAACCTGTTGTGGCATGTGTTAGACAGCTCCTGACACAAGAGATTGTTTTTACTTTGAATTCACATTGTTGAATTTTGAAATCATGTTGTGTATTAAGCAGAATTACTTGTTTTGATGGGATTGCCATATGAAGATAAAATATGCGAGAAGACAAAAGCATAGAGGTAAATATCATGTATTTTCTTTAAGTAGGTTTAATTCATGATTTACATATTAAGGCGTAAAAATCTGGTTCTCATCAGGTCTAAAAAATATAACTTCACGCAAAAACACTTGGCAAGCTACCAGTACTCTGGATTATTATTATTTTTTTACAAAACCTTTTTTCAAATACTCAAGTTGTACATGAAATACTTGTTTCACTACAAATTACCATACTTAGGAACTATAACTTGGAAAAAAATCTTCACTTTAGCTACATGAAGCTTGGGACAGGCATCAGCAAAGTGGACGGACAGAATAACTGAAGTTGCTTCAGTTCCTTCTTTGAAATTTGCAGTCGTTTATTTTTGCATAACTCTAAAATCCTGCCACAATTTTTCAGTCAGGTTGAGATAGTTGTGTTGAGTAGACCAAAGGAACACCCTGATTATTTTCTTTTTCAGTCATTTTGTTGTAATTTGTTTGTGCGCTTGAGATAATTGTTCTGCTGCATTACCCAGTTTCAGTTGAGCTTCAGCTGTTAGACACATGGTTTCACGGTTGACTCAAGAATACTTTGGTATACAAAAGTTAATGGTCTAGTTGTTGACTGCAAGGTTCCCAGGTCCTGTTGCTGCAAAACAAGCTTGGATCTTAAGCCTCCACCTCTGTCCTTGTCATTTAGTATGAAGTGTTTGTACAAAATACTGTTTGGTTTTCACCCATGCTGATGCTGTACAATATGATCAAAGATCTCCACTTAGATCTAATCTGTACAAAAAATGTTCTAAAACTCTCATTTGTTTGGGCTTTTCAAACAAAAGTTATGAGGCTTTTTTGTTTTAGAGGGAGAGAGGAGGCTAACTTCTGGTCACCCTTCCATAGGCCATATTTATTAAAACGTGAAAATGCAAGTAGAAAAAATACTGAAACTTACATTCTATCCAAAATTTGTGAAGTCTGATATGTGCATTTACTCTGACCTCTGGCCAGTCTAACATCACTGTAAACTTGCTTTGAATATCGACTCCTAGAAAAGATCTTTTGTAGTGGTGCTCACACTCACTGATGTCCATTTAACGAAACACTTTTGATTAGCAGCACCTGGCTGCTTGCTTATCCTTTTATTGCCAATGGAAGCAGTAGAATATTAATAATTTTTCACATGCTGCTTATACATTTTAGCTAATGACATAGTTTGTTGAACAGATTTTTTTTGTTGTTTCCTGTTGCAGAGCAAAGAGGGATAATTGGAAATACCCTTGTTTGTCCATCTGTGCATGTTTTGAGCATGATAACTTGAAAAATATGTGAGGTACCGACTTTCATTTTGGTTTGGCTGCATCTAGCCACAAAAAAGGTTCCTTTCAAAAAGTGGGTTGCAATGTCAAACTCTAACATGGCTGCCGCCTTATATGTTTTATATGCTAACCTTGTGAGCTGGATAACCTGAAAAAGAAGCAACATTCCAACTTCCGTTTTTGTGTGTGCCTCCATCTAGACATTAAAAGGGTTCCTTTCAAAAATAAGGTTGCCAAGTCAAAATCCAACCTTTTCTTTCATTCATCCTTTATTTATACAGGTTAGTCTCATTGAGTCACAAGGACTCATTTTCAAGAGAGACCTGTTTTAGACAAACCACAGGTAAGGTACATACAACAACATTGCCACCACCATCACTATATATATATATATATATATATATATATATATATATATATATATATATATATATAAATAAATATATATATACATATACATATACAGTGGTTCCTTGATACTTTGCGGTTCGACATTCGTGGACTCACTCTTTCGCAGGTTTTCAGAATAAGATTGTACACAACACACAATTGGCTTATTGATGGAAGGCGACCAACCACAGCATTGTGCTGAGGGGCAGACTGGCCATCGGGAGCACTGGGACATTTTCTGGTGGTCTGGCCTGCTCAATGTCTGTCACAGCAGAGACGCACAACAGGCAGGCGCACAACCTGTTGTGTGTCTCTGCTCTGCTGTGACAGACAGCCTCAGAACGAGAAAGGAGAGGGCAGGCGTGGGGTCCGTCTTTCCCCATTGCTACTGTGGAAGCTTCAGTGAGGCGGATATCAGAGTGAGTGTCATGGATTGTTTATTTAAAATAATCAAGCATGACCCAAACTGAGCCTTTAGTCCCCTTTGGCAATCACTGAGTGGGCCAGGCCACCTTGAAATGTCCTGGTACTCTCAATGGCCAGTCTACCCCCAGGATGGGCTCAATAACCATAGCACCAGTCTGTCTGCTTTCTTTTGCTGTGCTCTTTTAGAGCATTTAGAAAGTTGAGAACATTGCTAAGATTATTGCAAGAGTGTGGAAAGGGTTTGTAAAGCCTTAAAATAGATATAAACACTAAAATATAACATCCCTATTGCTTAAAAGTATAGTTTCCCCAAAATGATTGGGGTGGCCCTTTGGTCCAAGAGTAATCTATGGTGGCCAAGGCCACCACTGGCCACCTCCTGGCTTCGCCACCACGCCTGGCAGTAGATACAGTAAATGCTCCCCCCACTTGCCTTAATCTGTCCCCCTGTCTCTATTGTTATACACAGTGTAACTTCTAACAAATAGAATACCTTGCACCAGAAACATTCAGATTTACTTGCATTCCCTGTTCAATTCCAGTTCACAAAAACATTCATCTTGAAAACATTCACTATTCAAATCTCTGACAGGAGGCATCTGTGTACTTTTTGTTGACTATCATTCAGCAGGTTTAATGAAGTCAAAAAGACACAAAAAAGCTTAAGTTGAGCACAATTTATTTTTCATTTTTAATTGATTGATTAATTTATTGAATGTAAATGTACCCAATTTGTATTTCCCAGGCTCATCTATGCACACCTATGATCGAGGAAGTTTTACTCACCAACTCGACAAAGATTTGGAAAACATTAGAAATCAGAAGAATAAATTAGGTAAGTGTTTGTATTGTATTATATGACTAATGGATTTTATTGTCGAACCTTGAATTGCTACAGTAATGTATGCCAAAGATGCTAGCTTTTTTACATATTGCTGACAGGCAGCTGCTCCCTCTTCATCTGCCTTAATTTCTTAATTTGGACTTGGAGCTGAAATGCCTGATAATTTTCCATCCATTTTAGGATATTATAAATGAAGCCTGAGCCTTTTGGGGACCAGGGTGGGGGAGGGTTTGCACAAAGGCACTTAGGATATTGGACAAGATGCAAACTTTATATTGTAGCAAGCCTTTTAGTGATGTCATTAATTTAGAAGGATGGTGCATATAAAGTGCACTTGGCAAACTTCTCACTCGGGCATCCAGACTGAATACACTTTGAGAATATGGGGGGATAACAGGGTTGAAAATAACGACAGACAGTGGATATGGCAGAAACAAGAGGGAAGTTGCATACACAATTTAAGAGAGCTGTGTATGTTTAAAATACATAGTGCATGTGGTTTACAAGCTGTCAGCCGTGTCAAAAAAATATGACTAATCAGCTGTTGAAATATGAGGTAGATATAACATTGAAATGTTTCATCTGGCTTGGAAGAAAGTCACATTAGTTGCTTACCACATATTAAAACCAAAATATATATCACATTATTAATTTTGTTGCATCTCTTTTTATCTGGGATTTATTACTGTTTCCACTAATTAAGAAAATTACGAGTGGAGCTGATTAAAGAGGAAGAGCATTATTTTTCAAGGTTGGAAAATCTGTATTACCTGGAGGTGATGTGGTTTATGATGAAAGGAGAGATACTTTGTGTGTGCACACAATAAGTTTTACCAAAACAAGGAGTACAAACCTTATAAATAGGTTGTGTGGTTTCGGTAGTTGATGAACTCATTAATAAGTCACTGGTAGAAACAGGCTTGTAATGGAAATGTATTGGAAAAGTTGAAGTCATTGTGGAAATGTGTTATTAAAAGGTTTGCTATGCATATTTCTGAAGAAACATGACTTCATATTTTGTTTCCTCTCAGAGAGAAGAAAGAAAGCATCAGGATGGGAAAAGAACTTGTTGTATCCTATAGTGATGCTGATCCTGCTTGCAGGAACGGTGAGTGCTCAGACTGACCTATCAATGTGCTCAGATGTTTTTCTCATTTCAAAATTCAGTCTAGCTGATAGCCGCTATGACTTAAATCATCTTCCCTCCCCCCACTGAGTCTGGGTGGGGAAACTACTTTTGTTTAATAGCTGTTTAAGACAGCGCTGAATAGCCACCTGTAACAATAAATTATAGTGTGAGCATACTGTTTACGCCATCTTTTACTGTTAGATAAGGCAGAGAAGCTGTGTGGGGAAGAGCACATGCATCCACCACCTGCCTCACATTGTTTAAATCTAAAAGCTTTATGTTGGAGCGCTTTACAGTCACAAAATAGTTATTATAATTTAGCATACATCCAAACCAGTGAGGCACCTGCAATTCAAATATATTACAATGGCAGATTCTTTGAGGATTTGATAAATCTTTTTGTAATTATACTATGTGTAAACAAATCTATATCTTCCTCTGTGTCTGCAGACAATCTCTGTTATTATGGTGGCGCTGAATATCCTCTACCTTCTAGTGGATGAGACCGCTATGCCCAAGGGATCCACAGTAAGTCTTCTGTCTAACCGCAGTACAGTTTAGTCATCTTACTTGCACACCAAAACACATCTTGAATGTAAACTGTAGAGGAGGTTGCCTATCAGACCATGAGATCCTCATTTCTAGGCTTAAGCAGTGGGTGGGCATCACAGGTTCAGCACTCAAATGGTTTATGTCCTACCTTATCGATAGAAGTTTTTATGTCAACATCAAGGATTTTATTTCCACATCAGTGGTTCTTTGGTGGGGGGTACCACAGGGCTCCATTCTTGGACCTCTTTTTTTCTTTATACCTGCTGCCACTAGGTGCCATTTTTCATAAACATGACATTCCTTTTCATTTTTATGCTTATGACTGTCAAATGTACTTCCCTCTGAAGCACACTGGTGTTCGCTCTATCCAACTTCTCCTTGACTGCCTGGTCGACATCAGGGATTGGATGGCTTTAAATTTCTTACATTTTTATGAGAAAAAGACAAGTCATATTATTTCCACCTAATGGTACCAACAGGAAGTCTGCATCAACCTTTCCTCTCTGGCTTCATTTGAGAAACGTATTGTCACTAATCTGGGAGTGAAAATGGACCCTTCTGCTTTTTTCAGTTGAGGTGACTGTCTAAATTAAAGCCTGTAATGTCCTAAAGTAATCTTGAGACAGTAATACTTTCTTTCATAAAGTTTTGTTTTATTGTACAACACTTTGGTTGGCCTTGTTTCTGTTTTTAAGTGCTTTATAAATAAAGTGGTATGATATGGTATGGTATTTTATGGTATGGTATGGTATCAGAACTGCCATGTCCTTGGCAGAGACATAAATCAAATTCCGGATATGCTCAGGTGCATGTTAGAAGAAAAGAGCTCTACAGATGGTAATCGGGCTCAAACCATGTGCTACTGGTTTTGTTTTGGAAATCCTTTCAGAGTCATTTCACAGCAGTGTGCAGACTCAATGAGCTTGTTACGTGTCTCATGTCTACTGCGATTGAATAAAGCTGCGTTTACCCCCAAGTAAGAGGTTCTCACTGTGAAGCAGATCAAGAGTGTGGAATGGTTTTTAGAGGTTTTTATCTTTATCTAACATGTGACCTGTTTTAAGCTTTTTGTATCTCATAAACAATGTCAGGGGTGCATACGTGTGTGTGTGTATAAACATGCATTTATGGCTGCATTCTTGTCTGGAAGGGCAACATTATGTATCTTATTTCTCTCACATTAAGTTTTACGTCTTGCGGGCAACTTTCATAGCTGCCCTTGACATTCCAATTATTTTATTGAGATGTTTTCTTTGACATGACGCATCACTGAAAATCCCCCAAATTACACTTGTCATGTAGTTTGAAGATGTCCTCCCTGATAGTATGGCCCCACTAAATGGTTTATGCATTTGTTGAGCTGGATGGATGCCACATCTCTGATCTGATCTCACTAAGAGAGGAGGAGAAGAGGAAGGGGTTTAGTCTTCTTAAACAATCAATACTGATAAGAAATCCATCTTTCTTTAAACTACTCTCCAACTACTGTTCTCAGCCCCTGTGGCACAAAAATTCCCCCTGCCCACAGTCAAGGACAGTGCAAAGGAAGTGGCATAAAAACAAAGAGAAAACATCTGGTTTGACATCTGGACATGCCACTACCAGTGCAGGTATACTCAGACCGTGGGAAAGTCAAATGAGACACTGATACATTAATTGCTATAGGAAAAGAGCACTTGTCAACATTTGCCTTCTTTTCCATCTAAGCATCTTGCTGCAGTCAACTTACTGATCAGTGTTTCACTCAGCTTTACAGAGCTGAAGGATGAAGTATTAGCAGGAAAAATAGTCATCACAGCTTCTGTAAAAGCATGCCGAATTTTACTGCTTTATGAAGAAGCACTGAAAGGCTCTAATAAAATAGTTACTGCTGGCCCTTTGCTCTTGTGGTCGTCACACTTGACTTTGCATTTTGTAAAATGGACAATAAGCTGTGGGTTAATAGCAATTTTACACCCCTCTTGAGTTAGCCTTTTTTTAAATTAAAATAGAGGAATAGTTTTGACAGTGTTTGTAGAGCTGTTGCCTCTCATTTAGAAGGTTGCCAGATTGAATCCTGGCCTGAGACCTTCCTGGGTGGAGTTTGCTTATTTTCTCCTTGCATGCGTGAGTTTTCAGAGTCAGAGATTCTATATTGTCGTTCGCACCACATGTGGTACATGTGGTGGGACGAAATTATGTACACAGGGTCCCAGTTACATCCAATAATAAAATGTAAAAGAAAAACAATGATAAAAAACAACAAACAAGATATGAACTAAGAAAAACATCAACTAAAAATACACTATGCACTAGTAGCATAAAAACATTGTCGAACAGCAGCATGAACATGAGTCTGTGTGAGCAGATGAGCACACATGAACACATCAACATGAAACAGATCAGCAGCAACATGATGTGATTTTTCACAGTGATTATTCTAGTTAGACGTTCATGAGTCTAACAGCCTCAGGGTAGAAGCTGTTCCTCAGTCTAGTGGTTCTACACTTAATGCTCCTCAACCTCCTTCCTGAGGGGAGCAGGGCAAAAAGTGTATGTGCTGGGTGAATGACCTCCCACTGACCAAATACTTGCATGGTAGGCTAACTGGTAACTTGTTCCTGTGAGTGAGAGTGAGAGTCAGAGTCAGAGTCAGAGTTTCTTTATTGTCATTCGCACCTCATGTGGTACATGTGGTGGAGCGAAATTATGTACACGGGGTCCCAGTTACATCCAACAATAAAATGTATAAGAAAAACAGTAATAACATCTAAGATATGAACTAAGAAAAACATCAACTAAATATACACTAAGCACTCATAACATAAAACATTGAACATCAGCACAAACATGAACATGAGTCTGTGAGCAGATGTGCACGCATGAACACATCAACATTGAAACAGATCAGCAGCAACATGAAACAGATCAGCAGCAACATGATATGGTTTTTCACAGTGATTATTCTAGTTAGAGATTCATGAGTCTAACAGCCTCAGGGTAGAAGCTGTTCCTCAGTCTAGTGGTTCTACACTTAATGCTCCTTAACCTCCTTCCTGAGGGGAGTGGGGCAAAAAGTGTGTGTGCTGGGTGGGTGGGGTCCTTCATGATGCAGGTGGCCCTCTTCCTGCATCTGGAGGTGTAGATGTCTGTGATGGTGGGGAGACTGATTCCAACAGATTTCTGTGCAGCCTTCACCACTCTCTGCAAAGCTTTTCTTTCTGCAGCTGTGCAGCCTCCATGCCACACATTGATGCTGGAGCACAGGATGCTCTCCACTGCACACCTGTAGAAGGAGGTGAGGACTGAGCTTCCCAGACCAGCTCGCCTCAGCCGTCTGAGGAAGTAGAGTCTCTGATGAGCTTTCTTGATCAGGCTGGTGGTGTTGTTGCTCCAGCTGAGGTTGTCATTCATGTGTACACCCAAGTACTTGTAGCTGGAGACCACTTCCACTGCAGATCCTCTTATGTTCAGGGGGGTGTAGGTGTTTTTGTTCCTTCTGAAGTGAGAGAGAGAGAGTGAGAGAAAAAGAAAGAAAGAAAAAAAGAATGGTTGTTTGTCTCATTGGTCACCATGATTTTTTTTTTTTTTTTTGCTTGTTGCATTTCTGATTCTACACGGCCTGACCAAAAAAAAAAAAAAAAATTAAAATTAAATTAATTAAAATTAAATTAAATACTGAAATTGGGTTAAGAACTGTCCATCGCATTATTAAAAACTGGAAGGATAGTGGGGACCCATCGTCTTCAAGGAAGAAATGTGGCCGAAAATAAATCCTGAATTATCGTGATCGACGATCACTTAAACATTTGGTGAAATCAAATCAAAGAAAAACAACAGTAGCACGCAGGGCTATGTTTAGTAGTGAAAGTAAGAGCATTTCCACATGCACAATCAATCAATCAACCTTTATTTATACAGGTAAATCCCATTGAGCCTCGAGGACTCATTTACAAGAGAGACCTGATAAATGTGAAGGGAACTCAAGGGATTGGGACTGAACAGCTGTGTAGCCTTAAGAAATCCACTAATCATTGAGGCTAACGGGAAAACAGGCTTCCATTTGCTAGGGAGCATAAAGATTGGACTCTGGAGCAATGGAAGAAGGTCGTGGTCTGATGAGTCCAGATTTACCCTGTTCAGACTGATGGGCGCATCAGGGTAAAAAGAGAGGCAGGTGAAGTGATGCACCCATCATGCCTAGTACCTAGTCATCAATGCAAGATCTTGGTGAAAAATAAACGCAACACTGGATGGAAATAGATCTTGTGACATTGCAGAAGCTTATCGAAACAATGCCACAGCGAATGCATGCCGTAAACAAAGCTAAAGGCGGTCCAATGAAATATTAGTGTGTGACCTTTTTTTTTTGGTGACAACTTTTTTTTGGGCAAGTATTGTATTTTGTAACATAGTCAGTTTTTCATTTGATATTGCAAACAAGTCTTAATTGCTTATGTACTTGTATTTTAGAGTGTACACACAACCTTAATGCATGCTTACAATTCCTGCATTAATAAATGACATCAGCGGGCGTCAGCTAAGCTTTCTGTGTAAGAGCACTGCACCTTGGGTTTGCAGTAAGCTCCCAAACATGACAATTGCATTACAAGGCATAAAACAACATAGTAGGCTTCCTTTTTCCGTGAAGGCTTCTTTTTAGAACGACAAAGTTTACAACAATTGTTTTTGTATTGTAGGTGTTTCATACAGGTTCCAGAATCTTTAAATGATTAGTCCTTGTACTGAGTACAACAAAAGCAAATATTAATCATTTGACTAAACAGTTGCTTATTTAGATTGATATAATTTTTTCACTGCTTTAGTTTCAGAAGACTTCAGCAGGAAAAGAGGTGGAAGTTGAGAATGGGTGGTGGTGGTGGTGGGGTGGGTTATGTCGGGTGTATTTGCTTAAGAATTTGTTTAGTTGTTTTTATGTTTTTGGCATGCTTTCAGTCTGTCTAACCGTCTTACCGTAAGCAATGTGCCGTTTTTGTTTGAACACCTGTTCACATATTGTATGATCGACAGTGATTTTCAAAAAGCCTCTTTCATCTTTCATTCATTATTTATCCAGTTTTGTTCAGTTTTCACAAGTAGAAAAATTATTTGCACAACACAGAGCTACCTACTTTACAAGTCTTTAATTGCATATGTCCAACTGCAAACACCTTTTGTTATTTCCCTTTTTTTTATTTGGGTTGTGTTCATATTTAACTTGTGATTTGTGCAATAAAAGCAAATGAGTCATTTTTTTATTATTTCTATGTCCATCTTGCAGGACCGTGGCATTGGAAATACCTCCTTGTCCACATTTGGTGTGGTTCAGGCAGTGCTCGAGATCATCCTCATGTTGTATCCTTTAAGTGACCTCCCCTTTGTCTGTGACCAGAGTAGCATGCTCCATGACCAAAGGCAACATTACCAAGGCAGTTTTGTTTACCCAGGACATAGTTCAGCCGAACACCTTCCGGAAAACACGTCGTCTTGTTTCATCACCTTTTATTATACCTGAAAAGGTGCAGGCTAAAAACACATTTAAGAAACTCTCAGTGAAGCTTTTTTTTTTTTTCCAGCAAAGTGATTTTGGTCCTTGATTGATTTGCTGAACAGCTACTTGATGGTGTCTTCCGTCGTTGGCTTCTACAGCTTGCGTGTCTTTGAAGGACTCACGCCTAGGAAGGATGACACGACCATGACAACGGTAAGGTGGGGTGTAAGGACAGAGAAGTGGGGGCAAACGGGGCAGAAATTGCTAAGAGGTGCTGATGTGTTAGGGCCCCCAGAGTTTCATCCATTTCCTTTTATTTTTCCTCTTTTCCTTTCTCCTGCGGCTCTCTAAAGTTTTCTTAAAGGCCTCTCAAAAAGGCTTTAGTTGATCTGTCCAATATTTGTTTGTGGGTTGCGTAAACACTGACAAAGTGCAAGCTCCTTTCTTATACATCAGAGGGAGAACAGAGTTTTTTGAGGGGATGTGGGGTGAAGGGGAGTGGAGGATGTGTGCTCTGTTCAGCCTATAGTGTGGCATCTATTCACTTGGTAATGAGTTTGGGAGTGGTACAGCTTGTTAACTAGCCATGGCGCTTCAGTGAAAGGGCTTGAAAGGACAATGGAGGGAACCTGGTAATGAGCAACTTCAGAGGTACTAATTGTGTAATATGTGGAACTAATTTAACATCAAGTGGTGTGTATGTGTGTGGGCACATCATGACTGAATTGTCAGCTTTTCTTTAACTTTACCACTTTTTATAGTCACCCCCTACAAGCCATACATTATGAATGAAATGAAATGGAGTGATTTGGCTTTATTTTTAGATCATTGGCTGCTGTGTGTCTATCCTGGTCCTGAGTTCGGCTCTTCCAGTAATGTCCAGAACTCTCGGTGAGTATATTATTTTGTGTGACTTGTCTGTGGTCTGATAAAACTGCGTTTGATTAGCTCATTTTAGTATAGAGACCAATAATTAAAACTAGGGATGGGGCCGATCCGATCCATTATTGGTATCGGCCTCCGATACCAGCAAAATTTACATATCGGATTTTCCAATCCACCTGCCGATATTTCCGATCCATGCATGTCTGTGGTTACGCTGCATGTTGGCTTCAAACTATGGGATGGATTTCCTGAACGGCGGCGTGTCTCATGAACTCAGAGTAATAAGACCCGCCACACATTCAGGAAATCCAGTTCATAGTTTGCAGCCAGCTACAATGTGAGTGCTGAGTTAGCAGCACTGTTGCTAACAGCTAACAAACTTTTCATCAAAACATATCCGCTGTGTGGAAGTATTTTACACTAAACACCACAAAACAAGACGGGAACGTGCAATGTCTGCAGAGCCATAGCGCCACATTAAACCGCGGTAAAGTTAGTTTTACGATGGACATTCGAGCTCCGTGGCTTCAGCGGGGCGCTGCTCTTTGCTCAACCCAAAACAAGCGACTCGACACCGGCCAGCTGCGTCCAATCTGCCGTGCTCAGTCTGCCCGTCTCCGAGGTTCCGAGGAGGGACAGACTGAGCACGGCTGCCCCAAATCAGGCTGCTTGCTTCGGACTGAACAAGAAGTAGACGTCGCTGAAACCACGGAGCTCAAATGTTTACAGAGAAGTTGCTAAACTTCATCATAATTAATGACCAACCACTATCAGTTGTAGAAAACGAAGGATTTCACAGCTTGATACTTGCAGCCAAGATATAGTTTACCCTCCAGGAGATATTTATCAGTACAACAGTAGACAATCATAAAAAACACATGATTTGAAAATTATAATAAAAACAAAAACAGCTACATTATATAGTGATGTAAAATACTAAAAACAGGAAACATGTCTGTTGGTTTATGCCATGAACTTAGCAGATGTTTGAAGCCATTTAACATTTTATTTAATTTAATTCATTTATTCATTCATTTAAATGAATCAAAATAAAAATAAAAAAACCATCAAAGAGAAAATGTTGAATGAAAAGAGTGCAGAAAGAAGAAAAAAATCTTATATCTGCCCCTTATAAAATATAAAACAACTTTAAACAATCACTTAAATTAGTCACTTTAATATCCACTTTAAAGCTAGGAATAAAAAGAAACATGTTTTGTGTTAGCAGAATTTAATTCTAACTTTAAAACGTATCCAACATTAATAAAACTTGCCTCAAGTTGCCTTTTTGGACATGCATGCATATATTTGTACAGATTGTACTTGAGAGGAGATTATTACAGCCTCATATAAAATCAATGATGATCATGATATCGGAACTGGATCGGTATCGGTCGATACACAGATCTAGGTATCGGGATCGGATCGGAATTTAAAAAAGTGGATCAGTGCATCCCTAATTAAAACAGTCACCCTCAATTTGGCTCCCAAGGGTCTGTGTACAAGAACTACTTAAAATCACATTTCAGTTAATCAAGAAAGATGTAGATTGAACAGAATTTTTGACGCTCCACAAAGACATCACCTTGATTAATAAAATCCAAGTACTGGATATGTTCCTCTCCCACAGCCATTTAAATGTTTCCATATTCCCTACAGTGGTGAAAACAAAGTGGAGTAAAAAGGATAAAAAAAATGACAGGAGTGGCACCATCATAATGGCACTAATAAACACAGAGTGCAGAGCCCAGCTGTTTAAATAGCACTTTTCTGTGAGTATGTGTGAGTTAAGGAGGAGAATGGGAAGGAACAAACATACAGTGAGTCACTGGGAGCTTTACAAAATATCAACAGGTTCTGCTTTATGACACTGAATAATTGAAGGGAATAGATGCATGAGAAAGAGTTGAAAGTAAAAAAGCTTCCCATAAAAAAAAAAAAAAAAGACGTATAGAACTGAGTGAAACAAAGTGAGATGTTAAAAGACACAAAAGGATATTTTGTGTTTATATGAGGTGTTTTTGTGTGTATCAGTAAAAGAAACATGTACTCTATTACTGATTGGGGGAAGCATGCCACAACAAACTCTACTTAATGTTAGAGATGCACCTAAGTTTGTAAGCTGATTTCAGTTTTTTTTTTTTTTTTTTTTTGCACAGCTCTGTCTAGTTCTGATTTCTCATTTAAAACCAAAATACTTTTTACTAAATTATGTGTAAATAAATAAAAAAATGACTGCAGGTATTATAATGTATTTACAGCAAAACACTTTGTATTTTCTTCAGAATGGCACCAAACTATTTTCTTTCTCTTTCTGTCACTGGTAGTCTATAATAATAATAATCTCCATCCACATACACAAAAAAATAATTATAGTAACAACTCATTTGTAAGACACAGCATAGGTCCTTAACTTTTTTGTATTTCTCACAAAATAAAGTGCATTATAACAAATTAGTTAGAGAATTTTGTTCTTCAAGACCCTATTTTAAAATATATTACAGTAGTATTTGAAGTGAAAAATTATTCCATGTATGATGGGTGAGATTGTCATTAATTTTATTGGAAATTCTCTTTATTTTTAAACCTGTTACAGATAGTACATACAACTCACTTCAAGTCTGCTTCACTTAGTAAAAACGCACATAAAACGAGCTACAGTATTCCTAGTATAAATCAGTCGATTTGCTATGGTGCGTTCACTGACTGGCGTGAAAATATCTATTTTTTTTGCCTTTTGGATTGATTGGTCACGTTCCAACTGATAGGTGCATTCCTTCTTAATATCCGAGACATTAACAAACGTCAGTCACTTTAGATACATATTAGGATTATTAAGAATCAGATTGAGAATCTTAGCAGAAAGACCAAACTAATCACATTTTTTTTTTTTTATAACACTTTCAAAATAGCTGACAAAACAAATTGTGAATGAATGATAAGCTGTAGACTAATGTCTGTGGTGCTGTATTGTAAATATTCTATTAACATTGTAAAGGCTGATATTATTTAGTATTAATTTATTTTTACCTCTAATTAGATTTTTCAAAATGACCAAACCAAGATCAAAACCTTTGGTATTAGAAACAAATTTGGCCCGACCGCAGTGCCTGGCTGCGTTGACTGGTTGACTGAGGTCTCAGTCATTTTTCTCCCTGCCTCTTCACAGGCAATTTTGTTAAAGGTCCGTGATGCTTGCCAAACTGCTTACTGCGGCTGCAAATACATCTCCCCCAGACACTGGATCGATAGCTCAATCTAATTGACGGCAAACATTGTGAAGATGTTACAGGAGAAGTAGCGTCTAGAGACCAGGGTTTCTTCAGTCTGACACATCTGAATATGACATCTGCATTCCGATTATAGGAAGGGTTAGATGTCGCTGTATAAATATCTTGTAATATTTGCTGTGCAGGTTCATCATTTTCTAATCCACTAAAACAGTTGTTCCAGATAGTAATGTATAAATGTGACCCATCACATTTGGGCATAGTAAAAAATGCACATTTTCAGATTATTTACCTTTGAAGCTACAATTTGATATTTAGATCATCCGGAAATCATGAGCGGTTACCTTGCTAATCGGGAATACCCCTGGAAAAGCAATCAGAATTATTATTATTTTTTTGCATATTCTAAAGAGGATTTCTTGATGTCATTATAAAGACAATGCAAGTAGCGGGGGGGGGGGGGGGGGGGGGGGGGGCCTTGGTGGATTTCTTCTGCGGTGCTGCCGCAGGAAGATTTCAATAAAAATG
>NC_056517.1:27040967-27051830 GCF_014905685.2 Nematolebias whitei
GGGGGGGGGTGCTGAGCTTGGGTCTCTGTCTGGGGATTCCTCTCCCGGAAAATTTTGAATAAAATAGATGTCATTTCCTGCATTCTGGTGTATTTCAACAGGTTGTTAAACATCTACTTTTACCTACATTTGTAAACACCTGATTCAATAATTATTTTAGAGAGCGTCAAGAAGTAGCCTGACCAACAGCTCTCCTTGTGTGAATAGAGCACGCTCTGCTTCTCTCAAGGATCCTCGCACCTGCTCCAGTATCTCCATTGCCACTGCCTTCATGTGCTTCAATTCTTGGCTATTTAGTTGTACAATGAGAAGACTCTTTTTTTTTTTTAATGAAAGTAAATTGAACTGTCTTTTCGACATTTTGATCGCTGTGATTTTGACAAATTGGTGCCATTGTTTTGAGACGTGAGGTGATTACCCATCAAACATTTCTCTCTTATTTTAATAAAAAATCTAAATTTTATTAATGACCCACTTAAACTGTAAAACTGGTTTGCAGTTTAGTTGTGTTGTTTAATTATATTTTGTGTTTTTAGTTCAATTGCCCATGACTGTTCTTTTAGGAGGGGATATTTTTTAAGGGTATATGCAGAAATGCTTATTTGAAGGAGCATGTCTTATGTAATATTAGGAAGTTCGTAAGTGGCTTTTATGTTTAAAATGAGTGTTTATGTAATTATTTTCAACTTACATATCCAGTATAGGTTTTATTCGTTCATGGCAGTCAGATCTGTTCATAACTTTTATTATTAATAAACCTGAGAGTTACCGGATCCGAGCAAACCGTTACCGGAGCACACCCTGTCAAAATAAGAGAGTTCCCAGAGCCTGTTCCTGCAGGATCTGGCTCAAATTAAACCCTGATCCCAGAATGATATGGAAAGTAGCTTCGCTAACACGCAGGGACGATAGCAAAAAATGTAGAACTTTTATGCTCCAAATCATTGTTTGTTGTTGGTACTGCTTCAAAACATTCTGTAGGATTATATTTTGTACATTCATTTCAAGGGACCCATAAAAAAAACTATTTATTCATCACTTTTAAAAAATATATATCTCAAAATTTTCAACCAGTATATATAGCTGTCTATAATTCAACATACCACTTTGTGATTTAATCCTTTGTTTAATGTGATGTGTTATAAATATGCTCATTTATGTGTTAACAGTGTCACACCTAATCATTATTACCACTATAATCTGAGTCATAGATAAAGACTTGGGGGAAAAAAAATCCTTGTTTTGGGTTTTAAATTGATTTCCTGTTAAAATTCAATTTATTTAAACTCAAATTATGTCTACCCAACATGTATATAAAATTAAACCAATAGCTTTTAACCCTTTCCGACTTGATGTTACTTCTTGAATTGGTCAGCTGAAGAAAAAAATGCATTTAAAGTTCCATGTCTTCATGCAGAATGTAGTGTTTTCCAATTCTAAATGTTATTTCTTTCCTTCTTATTGGTTGTGTTTTTGTCCTTCACAGGCATCACCAGGTTTGATCTTTTGGGAGACTTTGGGAGATTCAACTGGCTGGGAAACTTTTACATTGTTCTTTCATACAACCTGCTTTTTGCCATTGTGACAACTCTTTGTCTTGTGAGAAAGTTCACCTCAGCAGTGCGAGAAGAGCTTCTTAAGGCCTTAGGTAAATCTCTCTGTTATTCTCCATTGGTTTGTAATAATTAAATTTTACCACCAGTCATAGAGCGAGACCTTCTAAATGTCTGCTTTGGAATATTTCAGTTTGAGCCTAATTTTGTTTATGCAAAGGTTTAGCTTTAAAGACTGATAACTCCAAACTGCTTGGAAAGAGATTTTTTTTTCTACTCTCAGATAGTGAGATGTTGGGTGACAAAATTTTGGGGAATTGCATTATGATTCATGGTGCTGCAGAAATGTGACTCAGGACTGGGCTGTTCTTAAAAGACTTTGTGTGACAGGCTCTAGATGTTTGATACACAGAGTGGGATTGGGTTAGAAGACGACAGACAGGCACTGAAGGGAGAAAACGACATCAATACCCCTGTTCAAATGAAAGTCTGAGGCTTTTAATGAGATTTTTTGTGTTATCTCTCACTGCCTAGGTCTGGATAAATTGCAACTGTCAAACAGCCCCACAGACCCCGAATCTGGAAAGCTTTCGGCCAACGGGCATCAAAAAACTCTGTAAAAAGGACAATGGATTCAGACACATTCACATTTGCAGAGCCAAAGGGAGATTTCGGCAGTACTGCCTGACTGCAGAAAGGTGAAACGGATAGGAAGGAACTTAATAAATCCAGCCGGTGACTGTCTGTTGCTGCAAATGGAGGCTGAGAGCAATTTAGCTTCGTGACATTCCATCCTCTGCATCTCGGATGGAAGCTGGGACCGAGCCAGGGCTGAGACAGAGGAGTGAAATAGACTGGCATCACTGCAGTGACCTTGATGCTAAACTCAACCACGACTGTGACTTCAAATTACACATCCCTTGCTTCAGGGGCATTCCAACCCCACCATCGTCACCTGGTTTTCTTCTTCAGTCGTTATACTATTGCACTAAATATAGTCTTGAATTAGGCTCCATGCTGAGTCGTTTAAAACACAGCCCACCAATTTCATTTAAAATTTCTTTAAATGTTATTTTTGTTTGTGTCTGTGAAAGTAGCTTAAAATCAGTAGTCTGTAATTGTTTTTCTGACTGTTAAAATGAATTGATGCAGGCATTATGGGGTGTCAGATTGTCATTTTGCAATGAGAAAATAACAAAAATGTGCTTTGTGAAGCATGGGAATTTGTCTTTTATTCACACGTTTTACAGCCAGTGAAGACGGATGCACAATCTCATTGCAGTTTACATCATATGCATTGTTACTGTCAATCTGAATGACAGGCCTCACATTTCAGCACTCCTGCTGTCATTTGTCTTTTTTATCTAGCTTTATGCAAGCGTTCTTTAACTTTATTGATGATGTCATTAGTTTGTGTGAAGAAGGATCATTTTTAGAGGCTCTAAATTTGACTTAAGCTACTCTACAAAGAAAAACGGGGATTTTTTAAATACAACTTAGTCCCTCTGATTAAATTTTTTAGTGCTTTTAAAGGAATTTTAAGTTGTAATTTTATTAAAGTTTACTTATTTCACACAAAATATTAAAGGCACAGATTTGTTAGTTTGTAGATGTATTTACATGTGCATAACGTTCCCTCCGTGTCACATGGTTGTAACTGTCTTTGAGGAACTTGCTCACTAAGGATGTACGCTTTATCCTCAGCCTCAAAGTGAAAGACCATGAGTGCATGAATTTTGAGCATTCCCTCCAAAACGTTTGGGATAAAGGTTAGTTTGAACACAAATTGGTTCGAAGTCATCAGAAGGCAAGATTTGCTGAAAATGTGTGGAAAAGAAATAACTGAGTCGCGTGTAAAAACCGATTTAGTGACAGTTTCCACTAAAAAAAAACACTCATTGTCTGCTATGACTTGTCATTTTTAAAGCGGAACAAATTTGCTAAATCGGTAATGGTATCAATCAGGACATTCTTTCACCTGTTCCTAAAAGAGCCCCCAAGAGGCAGCAACGTCACAATGTGTAGTTCCTTCAATTCCCCCCTCCCCAGCACACCTTTTACACATATTGCATAACAAAAAGGTCAGATTTGTTGCAGAGAGACGGCGTGGTGACTCAGGCCCCTTTCGCGTTTGTGCATTCTAGACTGTGATTTTGATTCGGTTTTGTTTCAGAACCACCTTTGATGCCTTATGCAACGAGCATCTCGTAGGTTTTAATGTTAAAGTTCTTTGTGTAGTTTCCACTGTGATCTTGTCTGAATTCTTTATTTTAAAAATAGTTGGATGGCACTTTTCTCTTAATCAACATTGTCATCAAAGTGGCTCCATTTTGAAACTTTTTGAAAAAAATCTGCACTTGCTAGCATTTACTTGAGTGTGTATTGTTTTGTTTTTTTTACTTGTTTTAAATAGAATTATAAATATATTTTTCATATTACCAATGTAGACTTAAATTCTTA
Organism: Nematolebias whitei; assembly: GCF_014905685.2. NCBI lineage: Eukaryota > Metazoa > Chordata > Actinopteri > Cyprinodontiformes > Rivulidae > Nematolebias > Nematolebias whitei. The sequence goes on from NC_056517.1 coordinate 27,044,981, forward strand.
CATGCGTTGGAGTTTATTATTTGAGGCTATTTTACAACAAAACGTTGCAATTTTTACATTATAAGAATAAATGTCAAATATGCGCATAAAATCAAAAGCAAGGTAATATGGCTGACTATATGAAAGATGCCAAGTTATAACAAATCAACCTAAATTATATTTTTGATCAACTTTTTGCAGTTTTATGGATTGGCTTTAGGTTCACACTGAGTTATGGAGACTGTGAAATAAAAACACATAGTGATGTAGTAAATACAAAAAGAGTCCTACTGTACCTTTGCTAAGGGAGACCATTAAAAAAGTATGGTTTAATTTCGTAGTATGAATAAATTTATTCTAAACTAGCCTGTCAATAGCAAGAGTAGTTGTACATACTTTGAGTTTAAAAAGATAGAAGGTAAAACGTTACATGTGAACAGTCGACTCGGCAGGTTTCTTCTGGTTGAAGTTGCAGTACGTATCTTGTGTGAATGTGTTTCAAAATATTCGTTGCTCCGAACCGTGAGAGCAGCTTCTATGTACTTCTGTTTGTATATCTGTCAATCTGCATGTATTTTTCATACATGGTTTATGAATGAACGTTTATTTTTTTTACATTTTCTCTGTTTGATAAATGTTTTTTTTTTTCCTTGTTATTTTGATGTTCTTCTGTTTGGGAATTAAAAAAAAATGCTTCAAGAGTTTTAAATTACTGTGACATTTTGGATGTTAGTCGATGCTGTAAGGCAGGGCTATTCAACTGGCGGCCCACGGGCCAGTTCCGGCCCACGGGCCAGTTCCGGCCCACGGGTGACTTCAATCTGGCCCACCAATGACTGCATTAAAATAATAATAATGAATTGGGGTGGGGTTGTTATGAGTTTGGGGTTCTGTTTATTGCATTTATTATTCAATGCAATAAAAAACTAATTTAAAAGGTAACATCATTGTAAAACTTGGTTTATTTACATAATGACTTTAATTGCTGGATGTTTGGCCCCTGAGCTGCTGGCTTTCAGAAACTGTGGCCCCCTGAGCAGTTTAGTTGAATAGCCCTGCTGTAAGGCCTGACGTGAACTTAAAGAAAAGTGGAGACCTCTGGGGTGCAAATTGCATTTTTTAAACATTTACTTAAAAAAAAAAAAAATATATATATATACATATATATATATATATACATATATATATATACATATATATATATATATATATATATATATATATATATATATATATATACACACACACACACACAGTTCTACAACTTACAAAGTCAAAGCTTCTTTATAGTCCGCATCACGTGTGGTGGAACAAAATTGTGTACACAGAGTCCCAGTTACATCCAATAAAAGTATAAACTGTAAAAGAAAAAACAGTAATAAGATCCAAAAAAGTTCAATCTGGTCCTCTGGACATTCAAAAAAACTAAAGCAAAACAAAGCAAAAGCAAAAAATCTAGAAACGTTTCGTCTCTCATCCAAGAGACTTCCTCAGTCTGAGGTGCTGTTTTCAGCTCAGTCTCTTAAATAGCACCTTCTTAGAGTGGATCAACCAGTTTGCTGCTGACAACCAAAACCAGCTGATCAGTAATAAGATCTAAGATAAGAACTTAGAAATACGCTAAACTAAGAATACACTAAGGACAAATAGTACCAAAAAAAATATGCTGAACGATAGCACGAACCATGAGTGTGTGAGCAGATGAGTATGAATGAACACAGCAATATGAAATAAATCGGCAGCATAAGATCAGCAACATGGATAGTCAGCAGCACATATCAACAAAATGGCATTACTTTATTTTTTTCACTGATAATCCTGGTTAGAGATTCATGAGTTTAACAGCTTCAGGGTAGAAGCTGTTCCTCAGTCTAGTGGTTCTACACTTAATGCTCCTCAACCTCCTGCTTGAGGGGAGCAGGACAAATAGTGTGTGTGCTGGGTGAGTGGGGTCCTTCATGATGCAGGTGACCCTCTTCCTGCATCTGTAGATGTCTGTGATGGTGGGGAGACTGACTCCAACAGACTTCTGTGCAGCCTTCACTACTCTGCAAAGCTTTTCTTTCTGCAGCTGTGCAGCCTCCATGTCACACGTTGATGCTGGAGCATAGGATGCTCTCCACTGCACACATGTAGAAGGAGGAGAGGACTGAGCTTAACAAGTTGCTCAAGAAAGATTTGACTTTACGCATAAGGTATGAGTTAGAACCAGATTCTGATTGACTTTGCTTGGTTTAAAGACAAACCGTAGCGTATAAACAAAACAAGGCAGCATTATTCAGATTCAACCACTTGCCATCTAATGAAGGTAGCGTTAAAGTAATATATTATTTTCAAATTTCTTATGAAGAATACACACAAAAGATAATGTCTGTACTATAAAGATAGTTCCAGACTTTTCCTTCTTGACATTTCCACGTGACGATCCAAAAAAGCCGACTTACCTGTTCACGTGAGTTATTTATAGTATGATCTGCATAATGGACATGTAGGTCTGTGATCTGCTGGGAAAATCTCCAAAGCCTCCAAGCAGAGTTTACAGAACAGGACAGGAGAACAGTTTAAGTTGATGATGAGACGTCCCAGATTCTTTTGGAATGTCAGATTTACGTAGGGTGGTCAAATAGGACAGTTAGACACACATCTCTGGTCAACATGTTGGATTTTGAAAAATACATATATTTTTGCTTTATTCTTTTAAAGTGGATTTTTGTAAACAGTATCTTACCTGTTGTAGATAGCTCTTTGAATTAACTAAGTTTGAAGACAGGGAGTTTAAATCTGATCAGATTGACTTGTTAATGGCTAATCCGAGTGCGGCCAACTCCAGTTCTTTACATTTTCAGCGCAGTTCCTGCATATTTTGCTTTAAAAACCTGTTCATCACTTTCAGTTTCTCATGACACGGTTCCGTACATCAATGTCTAAGATTTGTAAGCACAAATGTTGGCAGCAGCATCTAGCAGTAGCAGTCTCGATGCACCCTGGGTCACTTTTGGTAGCACTATCACAATATTTCTGCTGGAATAACTATGATGTTATTGTTCTCGTGAAAAAACACAAGGTTTGTAAACGCTATCATCCAGGTAGATAAATACAAAAAAAGTTTAAATCAGATCATCAGTGAACTTTGAGGCTAAAAGACAGCACTAATCTTTAGTCCTTGACTCAGAGCAGCAGCTAGCTCATCAGTTCAGACAGAATTAAACTATTTCTCCAAACTAACACCGTTCAATGAGTTATCTACAACAGGTAAGATGCTTCTTACGCATAAACACACTTCAAATTAGTTGTGATTTTGAGGCAATAATATAGACGCCCGCATCTTAAGTGAGACATGTTTTATTATTGGAAGAAAAGAAACTAAGGGACAGTCTGGCATCACCACCCCTTGGGCTTGAGACATGAGTCGTATCAGTGATCCTAAGAAAAACAACACAATCTCAGCTTCAACCATTAACCAGCGGCAGCTTTCTGATTTTTGAAACTCTTGTGTCCTAAAGGTTTCATAATGAGCTCCACTCCACTTTATAGAGTTTGCACTTGTGAAAAAGGGTACAAGGTATGTGTTGAAAGCATATTAACCGTTTGATATGTTGAGTCAAGGCTGAGCCACTCCTGCCTTGTGTCCAACCTTTTCACACCAGATAGAGAAAAAAAAAAAAAAACTTGTTAATTTTTTTAGCACCACCCACCCCCCTTGATGGAAAACAGCACACTGTCTGTAAAGAAAGCCAACAATGGAACCTTGCGGAGCAAATTTTACCATCTTTTCAGCTCCTCGGGCGATGAAAAGCCTGCTGTGTATTATCAGACCTGCTAATGTTTTCAGTAACAAAGGATTCTTAGCCACATATATTCACGCTACAAAGTCAATGATCACATCAGTACTTTTTAAAGCAAATGATCCTGATTGAAAATTCAGACTAGGTGGGTTCTTGTTCGATGATGCGTCTTGTTTCCGACCTGGTTCTTCAGTCGTTCTGAGATGCTTTTCCTCTCCTGTTGCTGGAGGACTCGCCTTGCTCGATGACAGCGAGCGGTCAATAACACTCAGAAAAGCCTCAGTGTTGGTGTGACAGTATCGGACAAAGCTGTCATTCAGTTCCTGCAACTAATTAGAAAAACCATTTTAGTGGCACAAAAGGATGTGAACGTTTCATTCAGATACACAATGGAGTTGTGTTTTCCGCAAAAGGCTGATTGTGTGTGTGTGTGTGTATTGTAATGGCTGAGGCACGCTGACAGAGTGTAGCTGTTAAACAGCCAGATCAATACAGTCACGTCTCGTGCTAACGAGGAGAATTAATGAAAATCAGAAAAAAGGACGATGATAGAAAACATCGAAACACACTTCACTGATTCATTTTTCGCTTAAAATACACACAAATACAAATCAGTCCATAGACCATACAGTCTACTATATACATCTGTCTTATTTACAGTTCATTCATTCATTTAACCTTTATTTATACAGGTTAGTCTCACTGAGTCATGGGGACTCATTTCCAAGAGAGACCTGTTTTAAGCAAAGAACACAGATGAGGTACAGACAACAGTAGACAATCATAAAAAAGCACATAAAATGAAAAGTAAATTAAAGAAATGATATAAAAACAAATCAAAAACAAGCTACATTATAAAACGATGTAAAACACAAAAAACAGAAACCTGTCTGCATTGATTTTTTACAATGAAATTAACAGTTGTTTAAAATGCCTTACCAGATTTTAGTTATGGAGTTCCTCAGGGTTCAGTGCTTGGACCAATTTTTTATTATTTATTTATTGTTTCTTCTTTCAGCTTCTCCCTTCTTCAGGTGTCGCCACAGCGAACTAAGTCGCATGAAGACGTGACAATTATTTTTACGCCGGATGCCCTTCCTGCCACAACCACAGACCACTGAGCTACCACAGCCCTCTGTGTGGAGCAGAGAGCTGCCATCTAGGGCACCTGAGGAAGCAGATGGTGTTGGTTAAGGGCCTTGCTCAAGGGCTCAGAGTGGGGCAAATGAGGATGGAGGCAGGTGTGGGTGCTTCACCTATCCCACCCACATTTTTTATGTTATCTGTACCAGGAGTTGACCCAGCAATCGTCCAATCACAGGCCCACCTTGTCTAACCTCTGCGCCACCACTCCCTCTTGTATGCTTGGACCAATACTCTATATGCATGCTTCCATTAGGTAAAGTTATTAGACAGTATGTCTTAAAGACATAAAAACCTGGATGACCCTTAATTTTCTGCTTTTAAACTCAGACAAGATGGAGGTTTTTGGAGTAGTAGCTGTGGAGTAGTAGTAGCAACTGTAGCTGTTGCTAGGCAACAATATCAAAAGCAGTCAATGAAACAACATGCATAAACATTTATTTACTGTAACATACATATTAATAAATATAAATTGATGAAGCAAGCTGTGAGTTACATTTGAGGATTTTACCGAAACAGCTTATATGCTTAGAGAAGTATTGATTTTTTTTGCACATGTGCACTTGTTTTCTTGAGATTTGCACACACACACGCACGCACGCACACAAACCCTCTTATCCTGTCACGGAGACATCAGAATTGCTTTACAGCTAGGCTTTTATCACTAATTAAACAACTGTTAACCATTCCAATGGAGGGTTTTATGTGCCTGGCTGACTTTTCAGCAGTCAGGGCAAACAGTACAACCTCGGGTGAACTTTGGTCCACAGTAGATGCAGATGAGAGAGAGAGAGAGAGAGAATGGAGGGGGAGTGGAGGTGGATGCAGAAGCGTTATCTCATAGCAATCCATTTATATGTCGGTACCGTCTCCCTTAATGTGTTGACTCAGGGTCGGACCTCCAAAGCTGAGCGAAAATTGAAAGCTGTGCATGAGGATACGCTGATAAGAATATTAAACTGAGCTGACGTTAACGTGTTTTCTTCTGTTCCAGGGAACACCTGTGGCTTTATGCTACAAAGATGCTTTATTCTGCAATCATGAACACCCCCCCCCCTCCCCCCAGAAAGAATAGGCTTCCTCGTCTCTTGCAGGTCCCAGCATAGCACTAACATGCCTGTTTGTTTTACAGTCAGCTAAGCAAATAAGGCTCCCCCCTTGAAAATCATGTCAATCACACCTGTCAACGCTGCGTTGCACAGCTCCTGAAGATCATCCTTAATGTGACAAAAGATGCAAGACCATCTAATGCCCACCCACTACCCTCTGGATGTAACACAGTTTAAACAATCATCTTTCGGAAATGTGAATTTAGACATGAAGTGTTTAAAATCACAGATAATGTATGTATGGGCCCTACATTGAAGACTGGCAGGAGGGATGAGAAGGACAGTCTAACCTCACATCATGTTGTACATCTGGACTTTATGCATATGTCAGCTTGTTTAATCAGACTCTCTGAAGGAAATATGCACTCTGTGTGATTGCAGCCCTCCACACAGAATTAACTAGAACCTGAACTTCACTTGACATTGGACAAGCATCTGTTACAAAATGTCTGTCAGAGAAGTGTGAGGTGAATAAAAAAAAAAGCATAAATGTTTTGGTCATAGAGGGTCTCAGTTTGGGGAGGTTCACTAGATGGCAATGTTCCCTTTTCATCTGAGCTATATGAAGGCATGACATCCCATAAGAGTCATATGGGGACCCCCCCACCCCCAATACACTGTCTGGTTATGAGACCAATGGTCAGACTTGTGTCAATATTTCCTTCTTAAAGTCTGACATGAAAATTCAGCCTTGATGAAACGACATTCTGAATTCAGAATCCAGAATCAGTCAACTTCTTCACCTCTTCACCTGCTCTCAGCCTCAGCGTGAGGCCTATACACACAAACACACACACACACACACACACACACACACACACACACACACACACA
>NC_056517.1:27051840-27062461 GCF_014905685.2 Nematolebias whitei
ACACACACACACACACACACACACACACACACACACACACACACACACATATACACACAGAGCAGACAAGCTTAGATGGATGAAGAGAAATCAGACCCGAACATGCAGACACAGTCCTGTTGTGTTGTCCAGACTGTTTAAACTAAAGCACAAAACTCTGTCCACATTAGAGGACAAAGTGTGCAGTTTACAAAGCATCAAAGGTGCTCGAGAGGTGAGAGCAGGTAAGAATGCATTTTAGTGTGTGTGCGTGTGTGTGTGTGTGTGTGTGTGTGTGTGCGTGTGTGTGTGTGTGTGTGTGTGTGTGTGTGTGTGCAGGTTAGTGCTGGGGTCAGTGAGTTGCTGAAATCCGTGGCTTAGCAGTTAAGATGCAAACGTTGTTACGGTTGTTGATTAAACAACTAAACCTTTCAAGAATACCAGAGCAAGATGCTTCAAAATCAAGAGATTTGAGATATGTACAAGATTGGTGCAATATGATATGGTGAACATTTATAATAATCTATAAATGTTTTATGTTGTGTTTCTGGGGTTCAAAAAAACAACAAGAGTCAAGAAGGTGACACGTTTCAGCAAAAAAAAAATTAAATAAAATAAATACTGTCCAGATGACCTGACTGAAAATTGTTGGATTGTATACCTGGATTATTGAGCATGGACTTTTTTGAACAAGAGTCTTAGTTTAGTTTTTCAAGCACTTCGTTTTCTTGATGTATCTGAACCATTTCGGCATAACCCCATCACATGTTTAAATTCTCAATACAGACACAGAAAAAATAAATTTCTTTAATTCAACATACTTTTTTTTTCCCTAATACAGTACTATCTTTTAGCTAAACATATATTTGTTTAAGCAGAGGGCAACACTTTACAATATGGTACACAGAATTTGATTAACTACTAGACAACGCCTCAAGAATGAATCAGGAACAAATCAGGAGTTAATAGGTAGTTAACCAGTACTTACTGGGGAACACACACAGCCCAGCCTTATTAGGGGACTGCTGGTTGGTTACTTGTGAAATGAAGAGGAACTAAGCAGGAACTAATGGGTAGTTAACATGGAAACCAAAGAGAAATGAATGAGGAGCTAATGACTAGTTAACCTGTACTCACTGGGGAACACACAGCCATGCCTTATTAAGGGACTACTTGTTAGTTACCTTGTGAATGAAGAGGAACTAATCAAGAGTTAATGGGTAGTTACCAAGGAAACTAAAGAGGAACTAATCAGAAGCTAATGGGTAATAAAATCAGTAATCACTAGGGAACAGGTTTTTGACAATTATGAGCTGTGACCTCACTGGTGCAGGGTTTATTCAGAACCTCCTCTGTTTCTGTGGTAACAAACCAGTAGTCCCCTAATAAGGCTTGGCTGTGTGTTCCCCAGTAAATACTGGTTAACTACCAATTAGCTTCTGATTTGTTCCTGTTTGGTTTCCTTAGTAACTACCCATTATTTCTTGATTAGTTCCTCTTCATTTACAAGGTAATTAACCAGTAGTCTCCCAATAAGGCTTGGCTGTGTGTTCCGCACACTGCTAATTAAGTACTGCTTAACTACCCATTAGCTCCTGATTCGTTCCTCTTTGGTTTTCTTGGTAGCTACCCATTAGTTCCTCTTCATTTACAAGGTAACTAACCAGTAGTCCTTTAATAAGGCTTGGCTGTGTGTTCCCCAGTAAGTACTAGTTAGCTACTCAGTAACTCCTGATTTGTTTCTTAGGCGTTCCCTAGTGGTTAAGCAAATTTTGTGTACCTTATTGTAAAGTGTTACCAAGCAGGGTACCAATAATTGTTTGAATACAAGTTATATTGTCTTTTTTTTTTGCAGTATTAAAACTAATCCACCAAGAAGAAAATATTTTTTGGTTGAGTGCATTTATTTGATGTGCTGTGTCACAAATCACTCGCATTTTGTTCACAGAGCTACAAAGCTCTCAACAACCCAGCTCCAGCTTATATTCAAGATCTTATTGTCTCATATTTTCCCAACAGAGCACTTCGTTTTCAGACTGCAGGCTTACTTGTGGTTCCTAGAGTTTCCAAAAGCAGAATGGGAGGAAGATCTTTCAGTTATCAGGCTCCTCTCTTGTGGAACCAACTTCCAGTTTCTGTCCATGAGTCTGACACATTGTCAGTTTTAAAACTGGGCTTAAGATGGGATTTACATCATCTAACAACTGCTCACAGTGCACAGGCAATATTCCTGATGATTATATCCATGCACTCTGGTTCTGCCCACCCGTTCAGAGGTTCTGGGTCCAGGTTTGTGAAGACTTGTCTAAATGTCTGAAATGTAATATTCCACTCTCTCCGTCTGTTTGCTTATTGGCTATCTTGGAAGATGTTACCCTGGAAAAAAATACATGTCGCATGATTTTCACTGCCTTATGCATCGCAAAGAAAACCATACTCCTGAATTGGAAAAATAAAAATAATCTTAGCATTAATCAGTATAAAAATCTGCTGTTAGATCATATTAGTCTTGAAACAGCATCTGCCGACACATTGGATCAATCTCTGTGGGCTCCTTTGATCGGCTCCGTTACATAGTGAGGGTGGGTAGTCTGGGATCTGACCTTGTGGGGCCTTGGGGTTGATGTGGAGGTGGGTGTATGGGTTTGGGGCCACGGGGGGGTTGCCGGGGGCTGGGCTCTTGGGGGTACCTGGGCAGGGGGGCACTGCTTTCCCTCTGGGGAGGGCCTGGGTGGTTCTGGGGGATGTCTGCTGGTGGCTGCATGCAGGCCCTCAGGTGGTCTATGGCGGCGGTCGTGGGTCACCGATCTGGTAGCCTGGCTGTGCTGATGTGGGTTCGGGGTGGGCGCGGGGGCTTGGGGTTCTGGGGGCTTGTCGCCCCCGGGCTTGGGCCTGTGGGGTTCGGGGATCTTGGGCTCTGGCGGGCGGGTTGCCGGGCTCTGGGCCGGCTTGCGCTCTGGTGCCCGGTTCTGGGCGGGGGCCTTCGGCTCGCTGGTGGGTTGTGGGTCATGGGCTGGGGGGTTGGGTGTTTGGGGGCATGACCAGTAGCCCCTAGGAGGGGGTAGTTTGACCCAGCCTAGGTGTCTAGTGTGCTATGTGTTTTGAGAGATGTCCGAATGAGGGGTGGGTGTAGTATTTCTTCTGGAGTGGGGATGGGGTGGATGTCCTTGGGGGCGGCCCGGGACTGTGCATGGCCGGCTGGCTGGCCCCTTTCCTGTGGTGGGGGCTCGCTCCCGGTGCTTCCTGGCACTGTCGGCGGTTGGGCGGGCGCTCTTGGCCGGGTCGTCCTGGTGGGGTTTGGCTCCATCTGGTAGCGGGCTGACTGCAATCTGTGGGGGTCCTGGTGGCCCTCGGGTGTGTAGGCTGCTGGTGCAGCTTCTGGCGGCCCTCGGGGCTCTGTCCCTCTCTGGTCTGGAGCTCAGCGGGCCTGACGGTCGGTCCAGATGGAGAGGTGTCTTGGCCTCAATCCCTGGGTGGACCTTGGGGGGCTGGGGGGGTGGGGCTGTTGGGTCAGTGGGGGAGCTGACCCCCTGTGGGAGCATTTGCTCTCACAGTTATTTCTCCCCATCCCTCACCATGCACCTCCACCCTCTTCATTTCAATTCCATACATTTAGGGTTGTTTGGGCTCGGGTGTGCTGCAACAATTTTACATCTTTGTTGACCATAGCCACCTGGGACTCAATTTTATTGTACACCTTAGACATTCATTCATAACATCCTCATGACATTCATATATAGGAATTTGAGGTGGGCACATGGCTATGGGTGGTGGGATGACCTTACTCTCACCCCCTGTGCCTGTGCTCACTTACAACGGTTGCATTTAGACACTAGGGTTTGGATAGAGTTGGGGTGGAGGGGAAACTGGCACCATGCCAGCCTTTGCTCCTTCTTCTTTCCTTTTTAATGGCACTATACAACAACACACATCAACAGCACATCTAGGGGTGGGGGTGTATGTGTCGGGGTCTTATTTTTAGTTATTTATTTATTTTATTTTATTTTTTTCTCCTCTTCCTACCCACCTAGTTCCCTGAATGCTATTCCGGGGGTGGGGTCCGGGAGAAGGGCAGGCCGTCGGGTGTTGACCAGGACTATGTGGGGGTTCAGGGTCTGGGGGTTGCCATGGGCGGTGCTGGCGCTGTGCTCTCCCTGGGGTTGTTTGGACCCCCTGAGCTTGGCTCTTGGGTGCCATGGTTGGCCCGCTGGCCAGGGTGGCTGCCGGGGCCTGGCGGGCGGTCGGCTGGGGGTGCGTGCTTGGTTGTTGGCGGTGTGTGGGGGTGGTCGGTGGCGTGTCCTCTTCATGGTGGGGGGGTATCCTGTCGGCGGGGCATGGCCTGGGCCGGGTCTGGGGTATTGGCTCTTCTCCGCTCAAGAATGAATGGGTTTACCTCCTGGGTTTGGGCATGGGCTGCCCCCTGTAGAGGGCGGGTACATGTCTTGGACCTGGGGGGTATAGAGTGTGTATCGGGAATAAGAATGAAATGTATCGTTATTGTATGTCTTTGAGTGAATGAATGTGAGATTGAGGTTGGGATAGTGTGATTGTGTATGTGTATGAATGGGTATTTGTTAGGCCGAGACTCGGACTGCCCCCTCTTTGATACAACTAGGGGTGCTTGGCATCGCGCCCCTATCGCGCGGCCCCCTGGTGGGGTGTGCCCTTGCCTGCCGGCGCGCTTGGGGCCCTTGGTATCGGGGGCTGGGCGCTTGGGCGTGTGTCGGCTCGGCCTGGTGTCTGCCTGGTGGGGCTCGGGTCCTCTGGCCCTGTCAGGCCTTGGCCTGGGTGGTGTGAGTCCTCGGTGCCCGGGCCTCGGTGCCTGGACCTGGACCTACATCGGTGTGGCGGGTGCCGACGGAGGCCTATGAGTTTGTCGCTGTTGGCCCCGGGGGGTCACTGTATGTGGTTGCTGGTGGGGATCTTCCGGTTCTCCCCTGTGGTCCCTTCTGGGGGGTGGGTGGGTGGTTCGCCCTGTGTGGGTGGCTCTGGGGGCTCCGCGGTCGGGGTCCCTCCTGGGGTCTTGGGCTCTGGTCCCCCCTTTTTCGTCTGCCTCTGGTCTTGGGGGTCGGGTCTCTGCTGCTTCACAATTACTAATAAATGTTCTATTAGAGAAGCCTTATACACTTATGCATGCTCACAACCACACACAAATAGAAGCAGGGATGTTTATGTAGGCTTTATATGTAGATATATAGATATGTATGTGAGTGTATATTCATGTGTATGTATGTATGTATGTATGTATATAGGCGTAGGTATGGGTATATATATTTATTGAAACTTACTGCAAAGCCATGAATATTTTAAGTTCTTTATACATATGTATTTTGTTGCTGTGTTTTGTCATGTTCTTTGCAGGTGAACAGACAGTGGCCGGGTGTTTTGAAGTGTGCTCTATTTGTATATATTTCTTATATTTTGGAGTCTTACTTTGTCTTTTCTTTCTTTCTATCCTATTAAAAAAAAAAAAAAAAAAAAAAAAAAAAAAAAACCCTAAAATAAAATGTCACTATAATAAATATTTCATAATAATGGTGTGGAGAGGATGGCTGTAAGGGGAGAAGGGAGGCCATCAAAAAAAAAAAAAAAAAAAAAAAAAAAAAAAAAACTGGGCTTAAGATTTTTATTATTTTTTTTTTTTTTAAATAAATCCTATAGTTAGGGTTGGCCTGTTATGCTGCCATAGACTTAGACTACTGGAGGACAGATTGACCTAATTTCCTTAAATGAATTGTTAAATTTGAATAGTTTTCATTGGATATTATTTCTATCTTAACATGTGACTCTTGATCTGCCATTGTGTATCTGTTCCTCTCAAACCCAGCTGGTCGAAGCAGTTGGGCGCTTGTCCTGAGCCTGGTTCTGCTAAAGGTTTCTTCCTCATGAGGGAGTTTTTTTCTTTCCACTCTTTCATTCATGCTTGCACAAGGCAAGAGTCTGTGATGGAGTTAAAGTCAAAGCAGTCTGCTCCTCAGATAAATGGTGTTAACTAAACTTTTATATATATGAATGCTTCTGTTCAGTGCCCTGTGATGACTTCTGTTGTGACTTGGGGCTATATGAACTGAGAGCAGTACTTCCTCCCTGAACACCTCTCGGAGCCCTGGAGCCTTGCTTTGTGAAAAACGTGGGCACGAGACAGCAACACGTCAAAGCATTTGAAGGACACGCACAGTGAATCAAAGCGAAACACCTAAGACTTCAGGGTGTGTAACTGGCTATGTTGAGAGGAGAATGCTCAAAATCTCAGCAATTTCTAAGGCGGACTTGAATACAGTGCACATTGTGAGCACGTGGTGTGTATTCTTTCACATATGAGAATGTGTGTCGAGCTTTAAGTGCTATTTGCCAAGATGAAGGAATCAGCATGAGCGCCAGTGGGCCAAGTGGGACCAGAATTATGGCCTCCTTATACCTGGGAGAAAGACCCTTTTATTGTGTGAAAGGAGACAACTGAAGCTATGGGACTTGGTACACAAACCAGTTTACTCAGACCTCTAGAGGGCAAGGGGGAGGCATATTGATTTCTTATTGTTTTTGTTCTGACCAACACACTCCATTACCAGTGAAAGGGTCCCCTGCAGTGCACAATTTCCAAGACCTTGACAAACCATTAAATTGGAGAGAAATGTCACATCTTGTGCTACAGTGGGTTTTATTTTCTGATTTAATATTTATAAGTGTGTGGGGGTGGAGGAATATAAAAACTAATTAAAATACTGTTTACTTTTTCTCTATCACAGACCATTATTTTTAGTGTTGTTTTCAACAACTGCTGCTCTAAGCAGTTTTAACTTTCACAATGAGGCAAAACAAGATTTTAAGACAATTGCGTTGTCACAGTATGAAGACTGGCGGGAAAATGCCGAATCAACAAAGATTCCCTCTTGTCACTTTCTCTTGTTAGCAGGCTCTAATTAACTTTTTTCTCCCCTAGTCAAACTAATATTTACACACGCATCTATGGCAACTCTGCTTTGTGAGGCCGACTATTCTCATCCCACATTCTTGAGGAGATTGACATCTTAAAAGGGGATCGGAAAGGTGTAAAAGACTGAATGACCCTCACAGTAACACACTGATTGCTACATCATCGCGTCACAGTTGAGTTCCAAGGCAGTATGGGTAAATTTGTACAGTTGTCTACACAGATTAGAACATACAAGAGTGGCAGGGGAGAGGGTAACTAAAGAGGGTTGCTTTGTGTGTGCATTTTAGTTGGCTGTATGTGTACCGAAACACAAGCTTTACCTGAAAACAGACACATTTTACAAAAATTAAATAAATTAAAAAAGTGATAACAGCACCAGTTGGGATGAGGCATGTCTGAGGCTGAAGGCGAAACGTCTCCCAGCATATTGCACATGGCTTTGTTCATTCTTTTTGCAGTATATTTGTACCTAATGTTAAAGTAGGTGGAGCAGGATCAAGCACATACAGTATTCTCTCTCCATGTATCCATTTGGTCTTTGCAGAACCACCACTCTGTTTTTTGCTCAGGGATCTCTAGACACTTTTCTCATGTGGGATCGAATGGTGAAAAAGCGAGAACGCTGGATGCAGCAAGTGATGCACCATGCGGCCTTGAAAAGCAACTGAGTTATTTCCATGCTATTATTTGGTTTTGACTTTAAGTTCTGTAAAATATGAAAGTGTTATAATAAAAAGCAGAAAGACTAGGTAGGCTCACTTGGAAAAAACTGCAAAATTAGACACGTTTATTGTACTATGCCAAGGTACCTGGATCTGCGGTGGAAGTGGTCTCCAGCTACAAGTACTTGGGTGTGCACCTGAATGACAATCTCAGCTGGGACAACAACACTGATGGCAACTGGGACAACAACCTGATCAAGAAAGCACATAAGAGACTCTACTTCCTCAGACAGCTGAGGCGAGCTGGTCTAGGAAGCAAAGTCCTCACCTCTTTCTACAGGTGTGCAGCATCCTGTGCTCCAGCATCAACGTGTGGCATGGAGGCTGCACAGCTGCAGAAAGAAAAGCTTTGCAGAGAGTGGTGAAGGCTGCACAGAAGATGTTGGAGTCAGTCTCCCCATCATCACAGACATCTACACATCCAGATGCAGGAAGAGGACCACCTGCATCATGAAGGACCCCACTCATCCAGCACACACTTTTTGCCCAGCTCCCCTCAAACAGGAAGTTGAGGATCATTAAGTGTAGAACCACTAGACTGAGGAACAGCATCTACCCTGAGGCTGTTAGACTCATGAATCTCTAACCAGGAAAATTATTGTGAAAAAAAAAAAAAAAATCACATCATGTTGCTGCTGATCTGTTTCATGTTGCTGTGTTCATTCACACAGACTCATGTTCGTGCTGCTGTTCGGCGTATTGTTTTTGTACAGCTAGTGCTTAGCGTATTTTTGTTTAACGTACATAGTACATATCTTAGATCTGTAAAGACTGGCGGAACCCAGATTAGTACGAATCCAGAAGGAAGCAGACTCAGACGTAGAAAACGTAACAGTGTTTATTATATACAGTGGAAATATTATATGCTGGTTCTCCGGAGTGCCTAGGGAGGAGAACAGGGTCAGTAGGTCCAGTTTAGGGCGATGGTTTGTCGAAGGTAATTTGTTTGTTTGTTGTCTTACGGGTGGAGACGCCGTGTGCCGGTGTAGAGAGGAATCCACGAAGAGCTCCAGAAAGAAGGAACAGGATGGATGGACAAGACAAGTCTGGCAGGCGGTGGATGGACAGAGACTTGACAGGTTTGGCAGACGGGAAATGGGCAAGGCAACAGGAACAGGATTCGAGCAGACAGGATACTGCAAGCATAAAGAACAAGGTAAGTCTAAACACTCACTTACAGGTTTCAGGCTCAAGGCATAAATACCAAATAAGGCTCAATGTTCCAGCGTCGGGTCACTCTTGGCTGCAGCCTTAAGTAGAGGCGTTCTTTATTAGGTGGATGGCCATCAGCTGTTGTTAATTGGTCGGCCATCTTGGGACAGGGCTGCAGACAATGCGACTCCTACAAGATCTTGTTACGGTTTTTCTTGACATTTTAATACTTTTCTTGGATGTAACTGGGGCCCCGTGTTCACAATTTCATTCCACCACATGTACCACATGTGGTGTGTATGACAAATAAATAAACTTTGACTTTGACTTTTAACACTGCCTAGATTTTTTTTTTATCTTTAAAAGTAGTCGAGACCAATAGTTTTGCAGTTTTGATTTAAGATTTCTGTGTTGATGCAAAAATTCAATTTACATCCTTCAACTGAGTCATAAGGTATTTTTACAGATTCAACCAAAGAAATGACAACAGATTGTATCTTTAAAACACACTGCTTGTAAAAGAAGATGAACTATTTTTATTTTTATAAAAACATCAGGTCATTTCTTGAGTTTAGAAGTGTAAGTCACAAAATAAGAAGAAAATGGGCAGATATTAGACCAAAAACTTCTAGAGTGAAAATGAGTGGGTATGAAAAATATAAATATATAAACAGGCAGTCCTCAAAAAAAATTGAAAGATTTCTACAGCAGTGCTTCTCGGGGGTCCCCGAGTCAGTGGTTGGGGTTTCAAAAAAAAAAAAAAAAAAAAAAAAAAATGTATATATATATATATATATATATATATATATATATATATATATATATAATATATATATGTAATATATATATATATATATTTACATGCACATGTTTAAGAACCCAATAAAATACACTAAAATGCAGGAAATCACATCTACTTTATTGAAAATTTTCTGGGGGAGGACCCCCAGACACCCTGCCCCCCACTTGCATCGGCTCACCTGCTATTTGCGTTATGGCCTTGATCGGTTTACAAATTAAGCCTGTTACTTGGTATGACACTGCTGTTATGATTCTGTTCAGTTTTATGGAAAAGAGTTTTCTGTAATAATTTGAAGAAGTGGCAGATATATACTGTACACCCTTTTGTATAACCTCATCACATTAAAGTAAAGCATGGGAAAAGTATCATGCTCAAATGAAAAATGGTCTTTGAATAAAGCCATACCACAAAAGCTGCATTTAGTGTTAACATTTTAGTGTATAAATAGGGGTAGTCTGTTTTTCTAAAGTGTTGTCAAGTCTAATCAAATTCTACACAATAAAACAAAAAGTAATTTTTTTAATAATAATATTCTGCTTATGCTTCACTGTAAATACCAAAAGATCAGACTGTGTGATATTTGCTACCTAAAGCTAGCAGCTGTCAACAAACAGTTTTACTAACATTAAGATTAGGTAATAAAGTCTAGCAGAGTATAAATACTAATAATTGAAACAAAAATATATATGTGTGATTGTTTTTTTATTTTTTGAGTGAAGGATATAAGTGGCTCCAAATCTTTGGTACTATGTCAACTTAAAAAAAATAAAATAAAATAAATGTGTAAAATATTTAATGCCCTTACATAACACTCCATCCATCCATCCATCCATCCATCCATCCATCCATCCATCCATCCATCCATACATACATACATACATCCATCCATACATACATACATACATACATACATACATACATACATACATACATACATACATACATACATACATACATACATACATACATATATACATACATACATATACACACACACATACATACATACATACATACATACATACATACATA
>NC_056517.1:27077461-27092742 GCF_014905685.2 Nematolebias whitei
ATACACACACACACACATATATATATATATATATATATATATATATATATATATATATATATATATATATATATGTATAAACATACTGTATATGGGGTAGAGGTAGGGCAGCGGACCAGGGACCTGAAAGCCCCAGGTTCGATCCCCAGCCGTTCCACATGTCGTGGTGTCTCTGAGCAAAAAACCCTACATTTGCCCCACTTTGGGTTCTTGAGCAAGGCCCTTAACACCTCCCCTCCCTCCCCAAGATGCCCTACAATACTTGGGCTGTGGTAGCTTTGTAATCAGGAAGGACATTCAGCATATAAACAATTGCCAAGTCTTCATGCCCATTTGTTTGCTGTAGCGACCCCTGAGGAAAGGGTGCAAGTGAAAAAGAAAAAAGGAAAATTAAAATAATAGTGTGACAGAATGTGTTCAATTCAAATATTGCTAAAAGCCCTATTATTACGTGGCTGAAAGTTCAGTGTGTTTCACTTCATCTCCATTTATTCTACAAATGCAGAAATTGCATAATGCTGACAGCATCCACTTAACTACCCTCAACAAAGACTGGGCATTTAGATGTTGAAGACCGGATCTTTGCACTGTGTTACACAGCTTATCATGAATAAATAATACGACATTATCATTTATACAGTATGTTGTATTAGTATGAGATGAAAATATCATTGAAAACACAAACATGCATATATGTGTGATTCTTTGTAAGTAATAATAAATGGAAAACTACAAAAATAATTTGTTTTGGCTGGAGTCGCAGAGCAGAATTCTCAGTTTTGATGAAGACAAGAGTCACCAAATTGGTAGCAAGAAGTAAAAGTAACACATCTTGACATTCAGATTGCAAATTTACTTTGTTTTATATTGAAATAAATGTGCAAGCTCACAAACACATTAAATTAAGTGTGTTGCAAGCGTCATAACTCTAGCTTCAATTTAAAGACATGAACAGTCAAAAGCAACATCATTTTATTTTATTTTATATCTTTTTTGGCTTAACATCCAGGGATGATTTCACTGTAATGGGCTGCTGCTGGAATCAGTCATTTCTGGCATGGCTGTGCTACCATCTTTCTCCATAATGGACAATAATTGAGCAGAATCCATCACTATAGCTGGAAATAGACCACCATAATGGCCATAAATAGTGCCCTGTGAAGGCAGTGAAAATCCAATCACCCCCGTTGTGCGTGAGAGGCATGGCAACTTATGTGCATTCCCCTTTCGACTCCATGCTGATTACATACAATGCACACACAATCCAGTCAAATCACACCCTTTAAGCACTGAGGGCAATCAATTGACCTTTGTGGAGTGTTAAAGGTTCAGTATTTACCAGTATTTGTGAAAGAAAATGGTGCTTTGATAGAAAACCTGGCAAATGGCTGATGTAACATCCAGGTCCATTAATGCTTTTTGATATTAACATCAAGGCAATAAAGTGTAAACTCCATGAACTAGAAATACAGAGCAGTGTTCTCAATAGTTCACAGCTGTGCAAGATTTGAAACCCATTCATCAACGTACTCAAAGTAAAGCAACTGTAAACATAATTAACTTATTTCATTTTCTTTTTTAAAGGAGCACCTGAATTAAATAAGCACGGCTGCTGGAGACTTTCTTCCAAACTCCACCATAAATCACCTGCAGCAGCTTTTTCATCTGATTTAGCTGGTGCAGACTCTCAAGTTTGTGCTGTGGGGAATGTGTTTGTGGTGAGTCTCATAAATGCCGAGTTCTTTGGGCAATAAGAGTAAATATTACAACCTCTCCCTAAATCTACCACACGATTGGGGACTTTCCCCATCTGCACAGGACTGCACTGTCTCCTCCCCCTACTTTACATGCACCACAGTGAATGGATCAGCCGATAGAGGAATAGAAACATGGGGAAGAAAACCTTAATAAGACAGATAACAAAGATTTTATATCGTTATACTGAGTAGGTTAAAAAGTGTACATTAGAAAACAAGATCACAATAAAGTAAAGCTAAAAGCAGCAAAGGCCTAGTTAGAAGCTAAAATGAGCAAAATGCTAACTAAAAGCTAAAAGTAGGGCTGGCTTCTTCTTCTTTTGGATTTTCCCTTTTCAGGGGTCGCCACAGTGAGTCATCCTCCTCCATCTCACTCTGTCCTCTGCATCCTCTGTCCTCACTCCAACTACCTCCATGTCCTCTATAACTGCTTCCATGTATCTCCATTTTGTCTTTTTCCTGGCAGCTGCATTTCTAACATCCTTCTACCAATATACCCACTGTCTCTCGTCTGGACATGTCCAAACCATCTCAGTCTGGCCTCTGTAACTGACGTAATCTGTATTTCTCTGTTATTTTCTTTGAGTTTTTGTTTAGTCTCTGTTTCCCTTATGATTTACGTTGTGCCTTCTGATCCTTGTTCAATACAAAAACAACTGGACTTTATTTGTAACAGAAGATGTGAATTCATCATGTCCTGGATGACTGAGAATCTTCACCAGCATTCTGATCCTTGTGTTTTGACTTTATCTCAATGCATTTCTGTGCAACTCTTCACTCTCCCCTCAGTCAGTCTCTCCAGCCACGTATCACTCACACCTGTTTGTAATTAGTAATCATTCCAGGTGCTTTCATTTCTCAGTTTCTTTCAGTTCTACTCTTGATCACCATTCCATGTCGACTGAATTGTTCTGTAAACTTGTCAGAAGTCTCGGTCCTCTTCGTGCCTCCTTGTGTTTCCCCCTGCATTATTTTGAAACTTGTTACTGCTATGTCAGCCTTTTGTTTTTGTTTACCACATACAGGTAAATCCATTTTTGTTTTACTTCATGCTTCTCGTGTCTGCTTTGCATTTGAGTCTAGCCACACCAAACTGTAATACTAATTGTATAGTTGTTCAACCTGTGCTGTACCTCTGATGATCTCATTCCTAATCTCATCCATTCTTGTCACTCCTAAGGAGAACCTCAACATTTTCATTTCTGTTACTTCCATTTTTTTCTCCTGTCTTTTTGTCAAAGCCACTGTATCCAAACCATGCCACATAGCTGGTCTCACCACTGTCTTATAAACTTTTCCTTTGACCTTTGCTGACACTCTTTTGTCACAAATCACTCCTGAAACTTTCTCCATCACCTCCATCCTGTCTGGACCCTCTATGTCACCTTTTTACCATATTCTCCCTTTTCCTGGACAGTGGACCCCAAGTACTTGAAGTTCTGCACCTTTGTGACCTCTGCTCCTTGTAGCCTCACTTTTCCACCTGTCTCTTTTTTCATTCGCACACATGGACTCTGTCTTACTATGGCTGACTTTTATTCCTCTTCTTTCAAGTGCATACCTCCACCTCTCCAAGTTCTCTTCCAACCATGCCCTGTTCTCACCACAGATCACAATGACATCTGCAAACATCATAGTCCATGGAAACTCCTGCCTGACTTCATCTGTTAGTCCATCACCAGAGCAAACAAGAAAGGGCTCAGATACAATCCTTGATGCAATCCCACCTCCACCTTGAAGCTATCTGTCACTCCTACAGCACATCTCAACACCGACCTGCTGTCCTCATACATGTCCTGTACCAACCAGGCTATTATTTTTCTCTGCTACTCCAAAATTTCCTCATGCAATACCACACCTCCTCCCTCGGCACCCTGTCATTTGCTTTTTCTTTAATTATAAAGACACAATGAAGATTTTTCTGACCTTCTCTGTACTTCTCCATCAGCATCCTCAAACCAAAGATGGCATCTGTGGTGCTCTTTCTTGGCATGAAACCATACTGCAGCTCACAAATAGTCACTTCTTGTCTAAGTCTTGCTTCCTCAAGTCTCTCCCAGATCTTCATCATGTGGCTCATCAACTTAATTCTTCTGTAGTTGCTACAAATCTACATCACCCTTGTTCTTAAAAATGGGCACCAGCACATTTCTCCTCAATTCCTCAGGCATTTTCTCACCCTCAAATATGCCATTGAATATTTGAATCAAAAACCTCATTGCCATCTCTCCCAGACAGTTTCCAAAAATCCACTGGTATGTCATCAGGTTCTACTGCCCTCACCTTCTTCATTCTTTTCAGTGCTTTCTGAACTTCACCCTCACTGTCTTTTGCTCCTCCTGATCCTCAGTTTCTGTGACCTCTATTCTTCTTTCTCTGCCATTCTCTTCATTCTTTAGCTCCTCAAAGTACTCCTTCCATCTTCCCATCACAGTCTCCTCACTTGTTAGAATATTACCATTCCTATGTTTAACAACCTGCTGCACATCCTTTCCAGCCTGATCCCTCTGTCTCACCAATTGGTAAAAGTCCTTCTCACCCTCTTTAGTCTCCAACCTCCAATACAATTCATCATATGCCTTTTGCTTTGACTTTGCTACCACCCTCTTTGCTCTACATTGCATTTCCTTCTACAGTAGTCCTGTCTACTCTCTTCAGTCCTCTCGCTGTCATGTTTCTTCTTGGCAACCTCATTTTTTGAACAGCTTCCCCCACTTCACTATTCCACCACTAGGTTTCCTTATCTTTTCTCTGTCCAGATGACACACCAAGTACCTTCCTACCTGTCTCTCTAATTACTGTTGCAGTAGTAGTCCAGTAATGTGGAAAATCTTTCTCACCATCAAGAGTCTTTAATAGCTCCTCTCTGAACTCTTCACAATATTCTTCCTTCTTCAGCCTCCACCATTTAGTCTTCTTCTCTGATTTTACTCTTTTTTTTCTCTTCTTCGTAACAACAGTCATTCTACACACAACCAACCGATATAATCTGGCCACGCTCTCCCCTGCCCCATCCACAGTCCACAGTCTGCCTCAGGTTTCCTCTTCTACACAGAATGTAGATGACCTGCGTACTCCTTCCTCCACTCTTATAGGTCACTTCATGTTCCTCCCTCTTTTGGAAATAAGTATTGATTACAGTCATTTCCATTCTCTTGGCAAAATCCACCACCATCTGTCCTTCTTGGTTTCTTTCCTTGACACCAAACCTACCCATCGCTTCTTCTTCCCCTCTATTTCATTCTTCAACATGTCCATTCAGGTCTGCTCCGATCACCACTCTCTTTTCCTTTGGAATACTATCTATCCCTTCATCCAGATCCTTCTAAAATTTCTCATTCTCCTCTCCATCACATCCAACCTGTGGAACATAACCACTGACATTTAGCATCAAACCTTCTACTTCTACCTTCTGACATATCACCCTATCTGACACTATATTCCCCTCTACTACATTATTTGTGTTAGTATTCTACCTATACAGTGACCCTGCCTTTTTGATCTGCTCAGAGACTTATTGTAATAAGATTATGACCCGGTTTGACCAGTTTAAACAGGGCCAGCAACTCAAGAAAAGAGTCTCCCAGGGATTCCATATCCGTCAAGGAATAGAGTTTTTATTTGCTTGTCATTTCTTTATTGGCTTACCACATCACACAGAGAGGCATTTTCTACACCATATCATTTTTCCTGACACGTCAGACCACATAAGATCCAATGAGAACACACTTGGTCCACCCCTCCTATCCACATTGATAGGTTGTGCTCCTGGAAGAAGGCGGAGCCTAGGCACAATATAGTTGGAAGGCAACGTGTCATTGGCCCCTTCTGGTCCAACATCTTGCGTCGAATTGTATCGGAGAGGCCAGCGCTGTAAACTATAATCTTTTCCTGCCTTGATTTAATACAATTGGTAAACTGAATTCAAGTTTCCTTGATTTTTTGAGATAGAGTGAGTTACTACTTCTGAGGGAGTCCAAGCTGGGAGCCTCATGAGCTGGAGGTGAGGGCTGAGACCCACAACTACCGAAGTGACAGCTAGCTACAGCAGCTCAGGAGGCTTGCAACATTTGCAAACTCCTCCTTCAGGACTACCCCTACTTTCTCTTTCTATACGCACCATGCTAAAATGGTTTAAACCCTGCTCCAATGCTGTGAGCCTTGCTGCCCTTCCACTTGGTCTCTTGGACACATAAAACATTTACCTTCTTTCTCTGCATCAGGTCAGCCAGTTCTCTACCTTTGCCTGTCATTGTCCCCACATTTAGAGTTGCCACCCTCAGTCTAACATTCTTGACTTCTCTCTTCTCCCTCTGTCTCCTGACATAATTCGCTCCTCGTAGTCTTCAACTAACAGTAGGACAGTTTCTGCCAGCACCTTGTTTGTCAACAGCAACGGTGGCGGCCATTGTTAATCTGGGCCTCAACTGATCCGGTATGGCGTCGCTTTGATGAACTTGCATATTAATTTTGGCAAGTGTTTTACATCAGATGCCCTTCCTGACACAACCCTCACCATTTACCCTGGCTTGGCTAAACGTGTTAAAAAGGCTGGATAAAAGCTAAAAGAAGCAGAATGGTAAAATTTAATATTTTTGGAAAGTACAAGTTACAATAACCAAAAGTCATAGCACCCAATTCCCGAATAGGCTGAACGTTTTGATATTTAAATGCTTGAAACAGTATATGCAGAAGTCATCGTATAATTTAGAAAAAAGTATAGAATGCAATCAGGAAAAGTATGAAAGTGCATAAATTTCACCTAAAATAGATTTTGATGAAAGCCTTTCCCCCCTAAACTTAATTAAGACGTTGCTGATGCCTTCATCTTGTCAAACAGCAAGTGGAAGCGAAACTGAAGTATTTTTGTGGATAAATGCAACCAAAACCTGTCATCTTCACTACACACAATTTAGAAAATAATAATCATTTCTGTATTAGGATTTCTTTTCAGTACGTCATGTTGTGAATTTTTTGATATGTCAGTATCTATTGACTATATTTAAACTTCAGGAAAACTTATTAAATGGTTAATATATAAATGTTAAACCTTGTAAAAAACTGTTTCTACATGCCATTATGTGCACATTTATATGAAATAGGTTAAAATCACCTTTGTCAAATTTTAGACAAACCTTTTTTCATTCCTTTTCTAAAAAGGTAAGAAATGTTACATGATTTACAAAATCATGATGTAACCAATATAGTGTCACTTCATATTGTATTGTTTAACTAGAAACTCTTAACTTCATATGAGCTTTTAGCACCACTTGAAACCCGTGGGGGGAAATAATTATGATTCATATTTGGTGTGCATGTGCATATGTTTGTTTTGCACAAGTGCTATTTAAATAAAGTTTATATTATTAATGTTACTATTTTTAGAACCTTTACATTTTAATTTTACTTTATTACAGCACTAGACTGAGTAGCAAACCTGATTTTTTTTTTAACTTCATTACTTATGTGATTAAAAATATGATTTTTTTTAAACCTTTTTGGGTTTTTATTGTTGATTGCCAATACACAGTTTCCCCTCTTTTGTATGTTAAATTGTTATTTTCCATAATGAAAGGAAAACAACCCAACGCACTATATAACAAGTAATTTATTAGAGGTCATGTCTTGTTCCCAAGACAGTATTTAATATTTAACTTTCATTAGCTCCAGTAAAACAACACTAGGCAGTTTGATTGTTTAAAGCAAAGCCAATCATTGACAAAATGTCAAGTCCCTGCCGTCTGAAACATGTTACTTTACCACTTTGCAAGCAAATCCTTTACTACTGTATCACTCACAAACATGAAGCATTTTCAGATCCTGCCAGGCATTGAGGTATCCTGGCTTCTTTGTAATTTTAGTGGATGATGAAAGCTACATTATTTGCATGTTACTCATGGTACATGCAGTCTCAGATGTTCATGTTTCTATTATCTGCCTGATCACGTGTACCCCTCCGAGACTCGGATGAGTGTTTATTTATGACTGTGCTTTAATGGCAATATTTCGAAGACTATATCAAATGTGTTAGTATTGATAATCTGAACTATTATCAATCTATTATCGTAATTTTCATAGTGATCAGAAGGTAAAGTCTGACTCTAATGGACCTAAAACTAGCCAGGGTTAATTGTGAATTACAAAGTATTTCTCTGCATGTTTTGCATACTATAGCACCAAATCTAACCATTTTCTGCATGAAATGCACCGTTTTTCTCATATGTGATGGGTCAAAACAGGAGGATTCAGAATGAAATGTGACGAGCTATTGACTTTTCGCCTGCTTTGGCCTTTCTGCCAAAGTAAATGAGAGAACTTTTCATTTATTCACACCTCTGCCTGCTCTTGACAGAGACTTACATTGAACAGAAATAAAACAGAGCACATCAGACACCACGAGCAATGATTTGGCCTACGTACAGGCTGACAAAAGTGTTTTGATCGCCTCACAGGAGCTATTTTAGTTTTGTGATTTGCCTAAACATATCAGAAAAAGGCCACAATAGACTGTGCTGGAGTTAAAAAAAAAAAAAAAAAGTAAGAATATATCTTGCTGAAAGACAACCCGAAGATCAAGGCTTCAAGCGCAGTGCTGACTTGTTTACATTCCTACATGATGTCCCACTCAAAATATCTCATTTGACACCACAAATCAATTTTAGGACATGTGAAGTGGTAAAGAACTTATAAAATTCAACTATTTCTCTGGCGTATATCCCAATTCTTTAAACTTTTTGCTACAATCTACGACGGTCACAATCAGGTGACTTTTTGTCCCGTTTCAATCCGTCACATGCTTTGGCTGCATAAGAGGCCGCCACAGCTGCCTGCTGGGAACCCAAGATGTTCTAAAAGCAGCACAATACCTGGCCATCAAAATCTGACAACCTTTGAACTGTCAGGGCTCAAAATGACAGCATCCACCAAGGCTAAACAAAGCGTGTCAGGTTAAATGAGCTGGCGTGTAAGTAGACTTTTCAGGTCATGCAACACAGAAAACCACAGACCAATGCTTCATCGAGCAGCTTTCTGACCGTACACAGATTTACTCACCTACAGTATGCACACCCTTCACTGTACACTCACATCTTACACATGCTGCAGTGACTTCAAAAGGAACAAGAAGATAAAATGAACTGCAGACACATCAAGTCTCCCATGCCCTTTAAAGCTTAATTATACCTGTTGGGGTGATGAGAGACACATCACAGAACCTAGTGATTAATAAACAAACGGTGCATCCCATAAAGAGTCTGACAAGTCCCTGCTCATCGCTCCTTAACCTCACAGTCTGAAGTGTTCATATCAAAGTGTATCAAACAGGAAAGAAATTAACCTGGCCTTGGCAGGGACTTAACCCTCGTCTCCCCCTGTTCTGCTCTCCTGGTTTTCTCCCTCCACCTGTCTGTCTGCGCGCGTCACACAGACAAGTTTCAGAGCCCCGATCTCAGTCTGAGCTTTCATCTTTCATTGCCAGGTCCAGATCACACGGCTGGAGCTTTGTACCCCGCCGACGTGGTAAGTGTCACATTTGCTATGGTTTTGTAAACAGTACACACCTTTTGTGAAAGATGATGGGAACGAGCTGAAGTTACAAACTGCTGCAGCTCTGTGGCTGTCGTGGGAGGGAGGGGTTGAGAGCATATAAGATGGCCTTTTATTGAAAGGGTAAAAAGTGTTGTGAGATTCAAAGTTGCAGTATTGTCAAAAAATGAAAAATGTGGCGTGGATGCACCTTCTAAACAGGGGAAAATATATATATTTCTGCTCAGTTACAGTAGAGGAACTGTCATCACAGGAATGTGTGCTCCACCACAAAGGTGTACACATTTAACCTGAAAACAGCAATTAAATATAGGCAATAGGTGGATTACAATGATTGCTGCTTAATATTAATGACCACAATCTGAACAAAGACCCAATGTGAGCATTAAAGCCAACTCTTTGTTATTTTATAAGACTTTTGGCATTTCTAAAGCTTCATACTGGGCTCCGTTTTATGATGCAATGCATGCTTTTTGCTTTAAGCTGCTTTAATTGAACAAATAAGATTAAGCCTATTTCACTTGAACAAGCTGGTATTGTTTGTGGAATTTATCCTTTTTTTTTGTACTGGTCATTATGCTTAAAATAAAGTTTCAACTGTCGTTTAGGATCTGGAGAACACAAAGCAACACAGAAACGATAGGTGAAGTGAAGTCCTGGACAGTTTTGTGGGAAGTGCAGGAGGTGCATCAATGCTTGTATAAAAATGCAATAAATTGCTTCTTTAATGGGAGGGGGAGTTGGGGTGGGGGGCTTCAAAAACCTCAGCCAACAATTATGCTAAATTTTACAACAAGGCTTTCTGGGATTCCATTTATAACCGCAACAGAACACTGTTTCTTTACGAAAAGCAATGATAATAATTAAAAAAAAGGAATATAATAAAATCATTTGACAAATCGACCTCAAAAGGTTTTACTGTAAGAGCTCAGCACCAATGAAGTAGGAATTTCCTCTAAAACTTGAATTTCTTTCGGCTCTTCCAGCTTCAGGGGTTGCTACAGCGAGTCATCCTTCTCCATTGTACTCCAAGTACCTCCTTGTCCTCTCTCACTGCATCCATATACAGTATCTGCACTTTGGCCTTCCTTTTTGTATTTTTCTGGTGGCTGCATTTCTAACATCCTTCTACCAATATACCCACTGTTCCTCCTCTGGACATGTTCAAATCATCTCAGTCTGGCCTCTCTAACTTTATCTCCCAGTTATTCAACCTGTACTGTACCTCTGATGATCTCATTGATGGATAAGTTTAGGCTTATCCATCATTGTCACTCCTAAGGAGAACCTCAACACCTTTATTTCTGTCATTTCCAGTTCTTTCTCCTGTCTTTTTGTCTATCTCACTGTATCCAGACTATATAGCATAGATAGTCTCAACACTGTCTTGTAAACTTTTCCTTTGACCTTTGCTGCCATCGTTTTGTCACAAATCACTCCTGAAACTTTTCTCCATCCTGCCTGGACTCTCTTCTTCACCTCTTTGCTACATTCCCCATTTTCCTGGACAGTGGACCCCAGTACTTGAAGTCCTGCACCTTTGTGACCTCTGCTCCTTGTTGCCTCACTGTTCCACCTGTCTCCCTCTCATTCACACACATGTACTCTGTCTTACTACAGATAACTTTCATTCCATTTATTTCAAGTTCATACCTCCACCTCTTTTAAGTTATCTTCCACATGTTTCCTGTTCTCACCACAGATCACAATGTCATCTGCAAACATCACAGTTCAAGGAGATTCCTGCCTGACCTCATCTGTGACCTCATCTGTTATTCTATTCATCACCAGAGCCAACAAGAAAGGGCTCAGAGTCGATCCTTGATGCAGTCCCTCCTCCACCTTAATGTTAATCTTACAACACATCACCACTGTCCAGCCGTCTTCATACATGTCCTATTTTGTATGCCTCTACTCTAACATATTTCTCTGCCACTCCAGATTTTCTCATACAACATCACAGCTCTTCCAGCATTTACCCTCTCTTCTCCTTCAACATTCTCAAAGCAAATATGGCATATGTGGTGCTCTTTCTAGGCATGAAACCATACTGCTGCTCACAGTCACCTCTCCTCTAAGTCTTGCTTCCACAACTCTCTCCCAGATCTTCATTGTGTGGCTCATCAACTTAATTCCCCTGTAGTTGCTACAACTCTTTACATCACCCTTGTTCTTAAAAATGGTCACCAGCTTACTTCTCCTCCATTTCTTCATTTTCCAATTCTCAAAAATGCCACTGAATAATAGAGTCAAAAACCTCACTGCCATTTCTCCTAGACCTTTACAAACCTCCACTGGTATGTCATCAGGTTCTACTGCCTTCTGCTTCTTTGTTTTTCTCAGAGCTTTCTGAACTTCATCCTCACTAATTTTTCCCACTTCTTGGTCCACAGTTTCTATGACCTTTACTCTTTTTGTTCCTTTAATTCTCTTCTTTCATTAGCTCCTCACAGTACTCCTTCCATCTTACTGCCAGTTGATAGTTCCTCTCGCCCTGCTTAGAGTCCAGCCTCTTGTACAACTCATCATATGCCTTCTTATTTCTGTTTTGCCTTAGCTACCTCCCTTTTTGCTCTATGTTGCATCTCCTTTTTTTCTACTCTGGCTTTCGCGCATGACGGTCGCTCCTGCTCTCCTTCCACCCGTTCTCCCTTTCCTCCTGCTTCTGCTTTCCGTGTGTCTCAGAGCTCCTGGTACACATCTCCCAAACGAAAAATGCTATTATGGATCTGACGAGATGGACTTTCAACGAAATTGACAAAATATTTTCAACAAAATGACAGGGTTCTGGAGAACCCTCTTGCCTGGCTGAGACTAATGATGTGGGGCACATCAGCGATCAGCTGATGTGTCTCTCAGCTCAGTTTCAGGAGGACGCTGAAGACATTTATACTTTGTATTTTGGATTTATGATAGCAGGGGTTCTGCTCTTTGGAATCGGCAGAGTGCTATTTTATCAACTTAAAGAAGACATCGGCAGAAGTTTTGATCATGGCAAAGCTTCCAAGTCTGTGTTTGGTTCGTGCTATAAGGACTCAAAATCAGCTGATTAATAAGCTAAGCTGTAAGATGGAGGCAATTTGTGAGAATTGCAGGCCACCTGCGGCTTCTAGGAGTCAACAGCATGTTGGATCGACCTTGAGGAGGCTCGTAACGCAGATCAGTGGAGTGAGTTCCCATAAATTTAACCATTTTGGACCAAGAAAGTTCCAGCAGGACTCAAGGCCTGCCTGAAGAAAATCAACAATTGTGGCTTATCTGAATCTGACTCTCCTGTTTGGGCTTGGATAAAAGCCGACTATCAAATTTCTCCTGGGACATGGGTAACTAAAGCTCCATCTATTGACACACACACACACACCTCGAGAACTTTTGTGCAGGCTTATCAGAACTGCCGGCTAAACAACATCAGAACTGTGGCCTATCTGAAAGTGCATGGACAAATCTCAACGTCTTGACGTCAATTACATATGAAATTATGTTTTTAAATGTGCTTGATGGTAGAGTTTTTTGATGTCTCAAATTATGTCCTGCTAGGACAAGATGTGAAGAAATCTTTTTTGTAATACCACTATCTATCCTCATGGTTCTTACCCTTTTTCTATCTAAAAGTATTCTGATAAAGAATAAGGGGCCACGCTTTTTAGCAGCAGCAACGTACACTCCGCCCATCTTTTGGACAACTGTATGAACATAATCTCAGTGTGTTCAGTACAATGATAATAAAGCTTATTCTGATTCATATATTCCTATCTACTCTCTTTAGTCCTCTCACTGTCCCTTTTTTTTGGGTGGCTTCTTGCTCTGGATAACTTCCGGATCTTTGTTATTTCACCACCAGGTTTCCTCTTCATCTTTTTCCCATCCAGATGACTCAATAATAACCTTCCTATCCTTCCTTAACTTCCACAATTTGGTCTTTTTGTTAATTAAAAAAAAAAAAAAAAACTTTTTCAAACAAAGGGCCAATTTCAGAAACTACATTAACTCAAATCAGATAACAACCATCTTTTCTTGGTCACAGTTCCTCAACAAGACTTTTATTGGTCTCATTTGATGTTCTATGTTGTGCTTTTGACTCCATAATCAAAGATTACTGAAAAAAAAAATCAAGAGGTAGAAGTATTTTATGTTTCACACATCATCTTGGGGGTCAGCTAAGATGTCAACAAGGGCCACATTTGACACCCGGGCCTTGAGTTTGACACACATGATCTAGAAGATCCTTCTAATATTTATCTTTCTCCTCATGTCACATCCAACATGTGGAGCACACCCACTGACAACATTCAACATGAGACCTTCTAATTCTACCTTTAGACATATCACCCTATCTGACACTCTTTTCACCCTTACTACATTTCTTGCAAACTCCTCCTCATGGACCACTCCATTCAGTGTCTATTCTGTTCCACACATGGTAAAATAGCTTAAACTTTGCCCCAATCATGTGAGCCTTGCTTGCTGCCCTTCCACTTGGTCTCTTTGACACATAAAGCATCTACCTTCCTTCTCTGCATCGTGTCAGCAAGCTCTCTACCTTTGTCTGTCATTTTTCCTACTTTAAAATTTGCTACCCTCAGCCCTACAACCTTGACTTTCCTCTTCTCCCCCATCTTCTGGCACATTGTCCTCCTTGTGATCTTGGACTAACAGTAGCACAATTTCTACTTGCATCCTTTTGTCAGCAGCACAGGTGGTGGTTGTTTGTAGCCTGGGTCTTGATCTATCCAGTATGTGTGTCTTGAATGACTTTGCATGCTTGTTTAGACCAAATATTTTTATGTCAGCTGCCCTTCCTGACTCACCCCTCAACATTTACCTGTGCGAGTTACACAGGTTTGTGGTCCCTAGTGGCTGGTTTAGGAATTTAATTTCAAACATAGGGTCATAACTAAAAGTAAAACTCATCTTTGTGTCCTTGTTTTTTTTTTTTTGCTGAAGAAAATAAGTTTTTTAAATGGGTATAAAATCAGAAATGTACTCATCACTCCACAAAAACAGGATTTATAGCTGTATAGCTGTACAATATACTAAAACGCAGAGTTCAGGAAGGATTTCTGTGCCTTGTAAAAAATTTGGTTGCTTATTTTATTTGCATAGGAATTTAAATGACTATGTTTTATGTTATACTATTTGCACTTTTAAACTTGTAGCAACAAGCGTACATTTGCCAACAAGTCAAGGAATACAGAGAGCAGTTAAGTGTAAGAGATGCAAGTTGTGTGTAACTAAACTAAGAAAATCGTCAAATCAGAAGACATCACGATGCATGGAGGTTAGGCACTGATGCACGTTGCATTGGTTGTTGTTTATATGAATTAAATTTTCATCTTTCATATATAGAGGAATGCATTAGTTGTGTACTTATGGAGTAAAAAAAATATATGCAAAATTTCTAAAATGAAACAAATTGACTAGGAGAACAATTAATATAAAAATTTAGTAATTTTTGGTAATGCTAATTTTTGATCCCGTCAAAATTTACCAGCATGACAATTTTAAATGTGCTAATTTAAGTACAGCATCTAAACCAGAAATAGATTAATAAAGATTTCAGAAGAATGCCTTGGAAAGCAAATAAACCATTAAAGAATATGGATGGATGGAAATTCTGTTCTTTCAGTTGTTATTGTTAAATACTTTATCTTCTTTTTTTTACTTTGAGTTTTTTTAAAGTTAAGTTTTATACTTTCAAAGCACCTTCTTTGGTACTATAAAAAAAAACTAAAATATTTTCTGTGTAATATTCAAATGAATTGACCACAAATATTACAATCACGATTAAAAAATAGATTCTTGGAAAAAATGATTCATTATCTAATGTTGAACAAATTCTGGGCACTAAAGTTTCATCAGACTAGGGTTAAAAAAATTAAAAGAAATTACAAAGTTTTGGCATCACCAAATAACAAAACCTGATAAAAGATGTGGACGAGAAAAAAAATGGTAATTAAAATGTAAAAATAAGTTATATAT
>NC_056517.1:27093142-27119942 GCF_014905685.2 Nematolebias whitei
GTTTCTGTTTATTGTCTTGTTAGGAAATTAAAGTTAAACTTTTGATATCAACAACACAATCTGAGGAAATTTTGTGTGATCATCTGCATTGTGGACCTCTGTAAGCCAATTTATATCAGTCAATATACGCCAAGATTGTTTTGGCAACCCAATAAATACAAGTAACAGTTTATTATCCACCTACTGTCAACAATTTGCATAACAAACTGCACATACACTGTACAAGCTTTCAGATGTACCCTAAATGCTCCAAGGTATCACATTACATATGATCAGGTCATAACTTCTGTCTATTAGGAGAACCTGTGTGTAGTACTGCAGGTGACTGGTGATAGACTTGGACCAAATGAAAGGACTGACAAAGACTGTAGAAGTGCTGCGTACTATAAATGATCATGCCTTACCATTGATTTAACTAATGATGAGTGCTCTGAGTGCAACAATAGTAATTTTGTCATAAAGCTGTCAGCAGTTAATCAATCTGCAAAGGGTTTTCCTCCTTCAGTGCAAGATTTATTAAATGTTCATTGAGGCTTGTTCGTGCCTGCCTACACAAAGTGAAGTTAAATGTTTCACAAGGACTTTGATGTTCCTATTTGTCACAATGTCCGTGATGATTTCACTTTGTTAAATGGCATAAAATGAAGGTGACATAATTGTGCTCTTCCACATGTCAGCCTGATGAGACAATTCATGGTTGTTTTCCCATTTAGATTGTTTTGAAGACTTTAGGTTCTAGCTATTTGTCTGAGCTCCTCAGGCTGAGTCTTATGAAGCCAGGACTTGTAGAATTGATGCCTAAAGGACTTTAAGGCCTGATGGTACATCTGTCAACAATAGGAATTCCCCCACTTTACACAAATCTAACACAGACAGGAATCATCTCCAAACACTTCGTCTCACTGTACACTTTTTTAAAAGTTCACACCAGTAAACTAATTAATTACCTCAAAGCTTTTCTACTAAGCTGACTTCATTTTCATCAAATCATATTAATGTTGAATTGTGGGTTGTGTTGTAATTACTCCACTTTTCAAAAAAAAAAAAAATCTCATGGTGTAGTTTGTGTAAACCTTTTGAAACACTGAACAACAATTTAACCCTAAACAGAGTTGTTTTTCATCCCAAAACAACATAGATAACATTATCCAAAAAAAACAAAACACTGGCAGCAATAAAAATAAGTCAGAAATTAGTACCGTATTTTCCAGGCTATGCTGTACGTCGCTCTGGAGTATAGGTTGCATCAGTCAAAAAAATGCCTCATGAAGAGGAAAAAAACAAGTCACTTTGGAGTACAAGTCGCTTTTATTATGCATTGCCACTGACCCCTTGCGTTCGAGAAACGTGGGCTACTGTCGTGCCAAAAATTGATTGGCGGCCGCAAGAGCGCGCACAGGAGAACTCGCTGTTGCAGTTCTTCGAAATTTAATAAGATTAACACCAAAAAACAATTATTTGTTTGCACTGGTCGGCAGCCATGCCAGGGGTGAGGGGACCCCGTCCCTCCACCGCCAGAGCTAGGAGGAAGAGTGCAGCAAGGCACGTGGTCCGCGGCCCCGAGAAGCAGTGAGGTGCGGGTGGGGTGACGCTGTATAGCTCGCGGCCAGAGCCATGAGCCACCTTCATCCTTGTAGTATATAGTGCCGCTCACTAATACATGAATGGCTTGTTGCCTGTGGTAGCGGAGTGATGTGTAACAAGAACGGTGCTGATGTTATGATGCTAAGGTGTTCTGAAGACGATGGTTAATAAATACAGTTCATGATGAGACTGTCAAGTGTTCATCTTTTTATAGTAAAAGGAGTACATCAACATATATTACAGTCCCCAGATCATCCCAGGCTGACCCAGAACTGGTCACGGCGCACCACCACAGAGGAAATGCGCCCAGGAGGAGCCAGCCAGACATGGGGGAAGGTCCCCCGCAAGGGGGAATCCTCCACCGCTGAGCGGCCGTCCCTTCTGCCGGGTTGACTCCTCAGGGCAGACTGCGCGGACCTCACCCATTTACAAACTTTCTTTCTGCTGCTTGATTACTTTTTAGGGCTGCATATTTTATTACCTGCAGGTAATCTGCAGTATAGCATTTACTTTTGAGGGACATTTTACTTGGGTTAAGTTTTTCTCATTTGTCTCTAAGTGAATATTTTATAGGGTGGTTAGTTGTAGAGGAGCAACATATAGTTGTCTGAAGCCTAGAGGGCCCTCTAGCAGCTGCAAATGGTAATGCTTACTCTTTGGTTCATGTCAGAATGAATGAACATTTAACGCTCAGTCAAAAATTGCATCAAAAATAGGGGGGGAAAAAAGTATATAAGTCGCTTCAGATTATATGTCGCAGGACTGGCCAAACTATGAAAAAAAGGGTGACTTATAGTCGGGAAAATACGGTAATGAAAATGTGAAAAAACTTGTGGAAATATTTTGAAAACTATGCATCATTTCTTCTGTTTAGAGTTAGCTAGGCTAACTGTACAGCAAACATAATGCTACATTG
The DNA here is from genome assembly GCF_014905685.2 of Nematolebias whitei. Taxonomy (NCBI): domain Eukaryota; kingdom Metazoa; phylum Chordata; class Actinopteri; order Cyprinodontiformes; family Rivulidae; genus Nematolebias; species Nematolebias whitei. The sequence continues at coordinate 27,095,643 of NC_056517.1, forward strand.
CAACATTGGATAAAAAATAGCAAAAGAACCAGAACAATTATAACAAAGCAACTTTACTTTGCACCTGCTAGACAACAAATGTCTACTAATTAGCTACATTTAATTCAGAAATAATACATTTAATATCTTCATTTGTTTAAAAACAAAACCAGCTGCTATTTTTTTGTTTGTTTTTTTACTGACCTAAGCCTAAGCAATAATAAGCTAAACGAAGCTAAGCTAAGCTAAATGGTTAGCAAAACCCCCCAAATTGGTCAAATTTTACAGCAGTAGAGTGCAACTTGTATTTTGTTTGTTTGAGTTATGCTATAAAACATAAATGTAATTGAAAATCAACAAAAGTCAATCAAAAAAGCTTTAGTAATCCATTAAATGAAAGATTATCTTGGATTGGAAGCTTATCAGAAATCTTTAACACAAGTCAACAATAAACTTATGTCTTGGTATAAATTCATAATTTTATCTAAAGATAAGAGACTGACCATTTAAATTTCTCACCACACATGGTAAACATGCAAAGACCAATCTAAAAGTATATTTAAAATGTACGTAATATTTATAATGATGTGTGAAATGATTGTTTTTGCTACTGGTGCTTTTACTTAGCCACTTTGAAGTTGAATATTAAAGTACTGTTTAATGTGGTCACAGGCTTCATATATTGCCTTCCAACTGTAGTCAGCTCTTCTTAAACACATATCCAAGGCTGTAATTTTTTTTCAAGTTAAGGCAAAACGTGCTCTAAATACAGTATCACCGTTTCAGGTGAGTGGGAAAACCATCTAATTTTGTCTACGTCAACATTTGACATCCAGTCAGTTATCCTTTTCTCTCATCGAGCAGTACGGTGTTATTAAAACACATAATCATAGATTTTGTGAATGAAACGACTGTGAAAAGGCAGGTATGAAACTTTTAGTTAGGAGTATTTTACGGCTGGCAACCTTCCAATTGGAAGTGAGTCATTTAGAAAGAATGAGCGCATAAATGAATATGCTTTGATCTGAAGCAAATCAAAAAGACAAACACTGACAAACAAACTGATTCGAATTTAAGGTACACAAAATATACTTTGAAATAATTAGTGCTGGGAAATAACTGTTGTAACAAAACTAAACTTTTATGTTTATGTGAATTTCAAGCTTTTTTTTGGGTTGAAAAATAATAAACTGCAGCATCACTTGAAGTTTAAATCCAAATCCTTTGTGTTAAACGAGCAAATAATGAAAAGGAAGAGGAATGCTGCTGGTCTCTGAGCGTGGACCACAACGACAAGGAGTGCTGTGGTGTTATGAGAACCGGATAGCTCTCCAGACGCTTGCCTTTCACTCCTGAGATGGTGCGTAAACAGAGCAGGGGCCAACAGATGGGTCTCAGCAAACTGGTCCCGTTGACCTTTCAACCCCACTGTCCAGCCCTCCTCTCATCTGTATAAGAAAATGCAGAGGAATTCTAAAGAGATTATCATCCTTTAAGGTCCTTGGTTTGCTGTCCACTGCAGGTGGTGGATATACAGAAGACATCAGCAAACACAAAGCACATTCCCAGGATCCTGAAGAAACACACTCGTGGCTGTGTTCTGCTAATGTAATCCCATTAAAGCATAAGCAGCACATGCTTTTTCATGACTCAAATGTAAAAAAAAACTAGAGAAATTGCATTTCCTGCAAAAACGCAGTGTGAATGTTCATTGCTGAAGAACTTGCTGAAAAACAACTGAAATTAGCGAAAAACATGCTGAAATGTAGCTGAAACGGAAGAACAAACCTAAATTAGCAGAAGAAAGCAAAAAGAACAAAATATTTGAATTAGGTTTAAAGGAGCATAAATGATAAAATAAATTATGAAATTAGCTAAAAGCTGAAATTAGCACACAAAAAAATAGCTGAAAAGGCAGAAAGAAGCTTAAACTACCAGAAGAAAGAAGAAGGAGTTGAAATTAGTTTAAAAAAACAACAACTGGCTGGAACTGGCTGAAAAACTAAATTTAGCACAAAAACAGCTAAATAATATCTGAAACAGCAGAAAAAGCTGAAACAAGCAGAAATAAGTTGAAAGGAGCATAACAAGCTGAAATTAGCATAAAGAAGTTATTTAGGCTGAAAATAACATAAATTACGACAAACTTGAATTTATCTAAAAACAGCTGTAATTAGCTAAAAATGCTAAAAAGTAGCTGAAAATGTAGATCAAGATTAAATTAGCAGACGTATAGCACAATTTTGCACAATTACACTGAAAGAAGCAGAAATGAGCACAAAAAAGTGGAAATTAACTGGAAAAAGCTGAAATTAGGTAAATGAGTTGCTGAAAAGTACTTTGTAGATAAAAAAGCTGAAAGAATCTTAAGTTATTAGAAGGACGTGGAGAGAGCACATTTTTGCTGAATTAGACTGAAAAAAGTTTAAATGAGTGCAATAAATGTGGAATTAGCTGAAAAAAACTAACATTAGCATAAAACAGCTAAATAGCAGCTGAAATTTCAGAAATTGCTGAAACTTGCAGAAATAAGCTGAAAGGAGCAGAAAGAAGTGAGAAGCACAAAAATGTTGTAGTTAGCCAAATATTTTTAAAGGAGCACAAAACAGCTGAAAAATATGCTGAAATTAGCTGAAAGTGCTGAAAGAATGTTTAAATCTGTACAAGGAAGCTGAAAAAAGCTGAAGCAGAACAAAATGTGAAAGGAGCAGTAAAAGCTTGTAAACAGATCTAAAGATATGAAGGATGTAAAATGAGCTCAATACATTTTTCTATGCGAAAAATAATGGCAGAAAAGGCTAAATATGTCAACAAGCTAAAGTTTCACCAAATACCAAAAGTCATAGCACCCTTATCCTGAATGAGCTGAACATTTTGATGTATGATTTGTTGAAATAGCACAAAAATTGTGGAACGAGAAAGATGCCAAGAAACGTACGGAAGAAAAATGGATCACAACAGTGTGAATGCTTCATAAACATTCACAAAAAAAAGTGCATTTAGATTTCATCCATTTACCATATCTTACAATGAAAAGTGTCCAGAAAAGTGTAAAACTGCAAATCAGCCACTTTTGTTAAATTATGACACACTAAGGCTTAGTTTGGATGAAAATTCAGCTCTCTTCTGTACAACTGCTGTTTACCTGTTCACACTGTGTGCTTGGAGAAGATGGTAATGAGAGAGTTGTCTGTCTGAGAGCAGGATCTGAGCTGGTATGGTGAGACAGAGAAAAGAAGACACTTGCAATTTTGAAAATTATCTCTTCTGATTGCCTGAGGCATCCCTTTTTATTTCTCACTCTTATTTTGAACACTAAATTAAACTTGCTTCAAAACTTGAAGAAGTTGTAGCCGCGCCATGCATTTACCAAGGGACAAAAATAGATTAAGGAATAAAATCGGCACAGTTTTTTTTCATATATCGATGGTTAATATGTCCTTAAATTAAAAAATAAAATATGCAAAATTTAAGAACAGCTGCCAACCACCATGCATTTGTTTATCTACAGAAGTAACTGAAAACAGGTTAACAAAGATGGCGTTCATGGAAGAGCCATTTGCGCTGGTGAAGACTGTGTTGAGATGTTTACCCTCAGATCTGTCCAGTAAATTATGCAAATAAAAAAATAATTTGTTTACATTAAGTGCATACCTGCATTTTAGAAGTGCACAAAACTAAATAAGTAAACATCTTCAAACAGCATCATTTGAATAAGTTCAGGACAACATTTTGATGTTTGATTCCACAAACTGGAATGATTTTAACAAATTTAATTAATTTGGACTGAAAAATATTCCAATTTTTATCACACAGTCCCACAATCTTAACAATAAACCAAACAAAAAACATCAATAATTTAGGATTAACAAGAAAGAAGACAGATTTCTTCGTTTGTAGGGATTTTTAATTTAAAAAAAAATATATAAATAGCCAAACATTTTCCACATCTGCATATTCAAAAAAAAATTGTCAACAAATAACAAAAAGTAAATAAAAAAGCCACGCCCTCCCTCCTATAAAACTCAAAAATCAAGCAAGCACACATACAAAACTTAAAGGGCAGTAACTTTCGGTGTTCCTTATAATTAGGCTTTACAAATGAATATGAACACGTGCGGTTTATGTTCAACCAAAGGTGCTCGAGTAATGCGGTAAATGTTTGACTTCAACTTGAATTTTATTCTTCCAAGACATTTTATGGCCTAAATGCAATTTATTTATTCATTGTTTATTTGATAGGGACAGATACAAGAAACATAAATCAAAACAATCTAATGCCTGCATCACAGTGCATCGTATTTTCTGCCGTACACGTCGCACAACAGTATAAGTCGCATCAGTCCAAATATGTCTAATAAAGTGGAAAAAAAACAACATAAATACATCGCTTCGCCATATAAGTCACATCTATTATGCATCACCACTGATGAGTCGCATTTGTTACGTGTCACTGCTGACAACCTGGAAATGTGGGCCGGTGTTGTGCCAAAAATTGATTGGCTGCCACGTTCACAGGAGGACTTTAAGAAGAATTTAACACGATTAACACTTAAAAACAATTATTTGTTTGCTCGAAATTATAGCAAAGGTGTGTCTCAGTTGAACTTTTCCTTAATAAATGCACTTTGACGGTCAAATCGGCTGCATTTCAAAAGCCGATTCGCGGGAGCGTGAAGGAGGACTCGCTGTACATTTTTTTTAAATTTAACAAAATATCCACCTAAAAATAATTATTTGTTTGCATGAAATTATAGTAAAGGTGTGTCTCAGTTGAACTTTTCCTTACAGAGTGAATTTTTTCAGTTTATAAATGAACATTAATTTTTTCTTTTAAATCAAGTTTTCTTATTGGGAAACACATGGAGACTGTTTTTGATAGATTCAGGACTAGCTGATGTTGGAGGAGCCACTGTTGGATGTCAGACATACAGTTGGATAATCCTCTGCAGCTTTCAATAATGCTCAGTCAGGTCATCTGGACAATTTATTATTATTTTTTTTAATTTTTTTTTAGCATGAACTTTGTTTCCTCTCCGGCTTGTTCTGGTGACTTAGCGAGTGCATAAAGAACTGCAACATCTGCATAAAGACGACAGCTGACACCTGAGCTGTGCGGAGGCAAGTCGTTTATGAAGAGACTAAACAGCAAAGGGCCGAGTGACGAGCCTTGTGGGATGCCCTTTTTTAAGTAAAAATAAATAAATAAATAAAAAATCCAGATATGTTTTGATCTAATTTAACACACTGAGCTCTAGGCTAAAGATAAGATGTAAACCAGCTTATTGCCTCAACTGAAAACATTAAATTCTGACATTTTAGATAAAAGCAAACTATGGTTAACCATATCGAATGCCTTTTTAAGGTTGATAAATACAGCACCCATCACTAAGAACTACGATCACGATCTAAGCCACAAAACTTTAAAAAAACGCAGCAGAGTTTCACAATACAACAAAAACACTAATTATCCTGCATCAAATACGGATTTCCTTAAAGTCTGTACAAACTTTTTTATCTTTTTCATTCATAATTCTATAGACCTTTTGGAAAATTGAAGTATTTGTTCAATGTACTTTTTAATTGACAAAGAAAATTAGAAGCTATGTTAAATCTGACCTTTAATAAAAAAGTTTTGCGAATTCCATCCCTCTCGTATTGATTTTAAACGTTTAGTTTGCTTTCCGAGGCACAACGGCTGCAAAGAGCGACCGCAGAGTCTCTTCCATGTCTGTGTCGTGAAGTAAACAGAACAGTTTAAACTAGTGTTGCTGATCCATGCAGAGAGAGGCATTTTTTGCATTCCTCAACAAGTTTTAATCTTCTTTGCATTTTTTTTCTTCTTCTTCATACAAGCAAAGCTAGAACTGTTCGGCATTAGCTGGTCAGGTCAGCATTGTGGTTTGTTTTCCGTGACAACTGCAGGGACGTTAATGGCTCCCGGAATTAAGCAATTAATCTAACTGTGCCGCGTAAATGAGGTCCTTTTGTTTGCAAGGCGACCAGATGTTTTTACATCAGCACGGAGTTCATATCAGCGATTTTGTAATAACTTTCATTCGGAACCTCGGGATGAACCTTCAATCACCTATTTTTGAAGGAAAGCACACTTACTCATTGAACAATGCTGATTAACAGAACATTTCCCTTTTGTGCACGACCACAAAAAGCAATTCTCAGCGTCTCTGTGGCTGAGTCACCACACAGCTTGGGCCCCATTCATGTTTTTCCCATGTTGCAATTTACTCACTGAATTAGGCTTCGGCCAGAGAAAGTGTTTCAGTCCCAATTATCATCTGGCAAGGAAGAGAAGCAGGTCTGACAGGGCTGGGCGGGGGGATGAGATACTTAAGCCTTTTCACCAGCGCTGCCTTGTTTCCCCTGTTCCTCTCCTTGAGAGAGTAATGTGTTTCCTCACACAAAAGGAGGATCTTCAGAGATATGCCAAGAGTCTGGAGAGTGTGTTTGCTGGACCTGTGAAGAGACCTCTTTAGGAGGCTTTGGGGACAATGGAGCATGGGCACCAGCGCTGGTTTACTTTGTCCACGGCAAGCATTTCACACGCACCCGGGGCAACAGCCGGTCAGAGCAAAGGCACAACATTAGTCTGAGTTATTGAAAGGCCTTTTCATCTTTGTCACCCAATCAGTGGAATGATTGCGCTGAGAGAGCTTGGTTTGACCAACAGTGGGGTTTTTTTATTTTTATTTTTTATTTATAGGATTTTGCATTTTCTTTACCAACTGCTTCCTCATAGATACATTTAAATGTAATATATATGTTTTAATTGATCTAATCAATGCACTTTCACAGTTTTATATCTGGAACTGAAATAATAGTGCAAATAATCAGAATGCAAAGCGTACAAATCTTACAATATGATTTATCTGTGTTGGTTTACTCTTAAAAATTGCACAAGATGCAAGCAGTGAAGGCAAAATGTCTTTTTAGCACTATCTAAAATTCTGTAAAAAATTATTCACCAATATATCTACTAAGTATATATGATCATCTAAAGATTAGAATATATTTTTAAAGCGACAAGACATAAGGTTTGAAAGATTAAAAAAACAAAAAAACAATAAACCTTTATTAAAGCTTAAAATCTCCTTTTTCTTGTAAGTTTTCTTTAATGGTTCCTCCGTTGATTCACCACATTGTTTGCATCTTGATGCTTGTTGTTGCTATAGCAATTTGTGAATTTGACAGAGTCCAGGTTACTTCGTTAGCTGATGTTTTACAGTGTTAGCAGAGCGTTACAATAAAAAAAAAACAGAGGCAAGATCACATTGAATCCAAGTTGGTGGAGCGGTGGAGCTGTTACCTCTCAGCAAGGAGGTCACCGGTTCAAATCCTGGTCCTGGGGCCTTGCTGGGTGGAGTTTGCATGTTCTCTCCGTCTCTCCGTGTATGCATGGGTTCTCTCCAGGTACTCCAGTTTCCTCCCACAGACCAGAAACATGCACGTTAGGCTGATTGATAACTCTAAATTGTCCCTAGGTGTGAGTGAGAGAGTGAATGCTTGTTGATCTCATTTGTCTTTATGTGTCCCTGTGATGGACTGGAGACCTGTCCAGGGGGGCCCCCCCCCCCCCCCCCCGCAGTGACTGTTGAACATAAGCACCAGTGACCCCTGCAACCTGTAAACAAAGAAGCGGTTAAAGATAATAGATAGATAGTGACGAAATTGAACGCCATATCTCAGATCTTTTAAAGTGGGGTTGTATAGAAACGTCATGAACAGTTAATATGTTGCTTGTTGTTAGTGACTGTTTGAATGACGCCAATTCTACATTTTGGAGAAATAAAGTTTAATTTTGATTGGACTGACGAGCTAACAGCTAGGCAAAGACAAAACTGTGTCGCTGCTATCTTAAAAAAACTGCAGAACCAAAGTTTCATAGGAGTTCAAACAAACGTTACTTTATAATACTCCACCATCAAGTATGCGTTACTTGGCTATTCTGGCAGAAATATAATCATACTCTTGCCATAAATGCCTCAGGCTGCACCAAAAATGTTACAACTAGTTGCTTCTTTTTGTGCTAACGAATACAAAACGAGACACAAAATTCAGTGTAAGTGACCATTCAATGCAACACTGACAGTGATTTAAAGTGAAAAAGAGGCATAATTGACAGAATTTGTATTTTGGAATTATGTACACGATTCTCTCTTATCCATTTTAATAAAGTAAAAAATATGTGTCAAAATCAAGATGATTTAAAATGTATCCCAGTATTTGTGATATGTTTTATACCTGATCCAAATTTCAGCCATATTGGATCTCTTAGTTCAAGACTTTTTACTTCATTACTTACTCACGTTTTACAATTGTTTCTTCTTCCAATAATATTGTTATTATTATTATTATTATTATTATTATCTGAACTGTGTTGTTTTGTATATGTCTATTGATGGGGAATTTGCTTTTTAATGCAGTGGTTCTGAAACTGGGATCAACGGACCCCCGGGGGTCCACGAGCCAGTGCTTTAGGGTCCGCACAACAAAAATAAATAAATAATACAATTAATTAATTAGTTTTACAGCCGGGTAGCACGGTGGCGCAACAGGTAGAGCTGCTGCTTCTCAGCGAGCAGGTCCCTGGCTCAAATTCCGGTCCAGGGGCCTTTCTGGGTGGAGTTTGCATGTTCTCTTCGTGCATGCGTGGGTTTTCTCCGGGTACTCCGGTTTCCTCCCACAGAACAAAATCATGCATGTTAGGCTGATTGGTAACTCTAAATTGTCCCTAGGTGTGAGTGAGAGAGTGAATGTTTGTCTCGTTTGTCTCTATGTGTCCCTGTGATGGACTTGCGACCTGTCCAGGGTGTACCCCGCCCCTCGCACAGTGATTGCTGGACATGAGCACTGGTGACCCAAAATGGAAGGAGTGGGTAAAAGATAACGGATGGATGGATGAATGGATTTTACAGCCACGTAGATGTTTAACAACCCATTAAAATACACCAAAAAACAGGAAATCACATCTGCTTTATTCAAAATTTTCTGGGGGAGGACCCCCCCGTATCCCCCCTCCCCCATTTGTTTTATGTAAACAGTTTTCTGTAATAATTTGAAGAAATATCAATACATTTATTATGATCATTATGTGAATAGGTACAATTTTAAAGTGGTTTCTGATGCTATTATTTTTCTTAAAACTGTAATTTTTGGAAGTTGAAATTAATTTTTTTGTTAATTAAGTGCATCTTGAATGAACAATACCCCATGTTTAAAAGAACAAAAATTGTACTAACACTATTAAAGAACAGGTCTTAAGTATTTATATTACACAAATATTTCCATTGCATTAAAGAGACAAATTGAAGAAAATTATTTAATAAACATGAGGATTATGAGGGGGTCCCTGAAGCTTTTTATTCCCTGTAAGGGGTCCCTGAACCCAAAAAATCTGAGAACCCCTGCTTTAACTAATATGGTTACATCTGCTTTTGGCTCATTTTATAATGGCATTTCAATATGTCTAAATTTAGTGCTTGATATAGTCATTTTTCAATTGAAATGTATGAATTAAGTACAAAACTACGGTTATAACATAACAATTGCATTAAGCGCTGTAAATGTTTTGACACTGAATTTGTTTTAATCACCAATCCATAATGGTCTTGACCTAACTCAGACGAGCCGTTAGCTCGGCAATCTGGTCTGAATTTTTCTACAACAAGTAAGATATTAATTCTTCACTAATTAATTAAAATGACCACTTTAATAAAGTTCAGACAGCATTTTACGTAGGAAGGCAAAGACCACAGAACAATGTGACATGATTCCTCTTTAAGCCCGACATCCATTTGCAGAGAAGTCACTCAAGACAAAGCGTAAAGACTTTATGAAGCAGGAGCTGATAACAGGGACAGGTGAGCTCTTATGAAACCACAACCATTAAAACCACAGACTCCGAGCAGCTTTTTCAGTCAATGTTGTGTTAAATATTAATCTCACGCACTTTGAGAGCAGCATTCCTGTGAGATCACATTGGAGGCAACTCGTGGAATGCAACTTTAAGCCCTGAACCTACACTTCCTGGCTATACGAACAGAGGCCTGCTGGAAAGGCCCACAGATTCTTTTTTATCGTCCATCTCTCAACAGGTGGCTCTACCGTCCTGATCCCTAAATTACTGCTCTTTTATGAGACCCTCCACGAGGGATGGGTTTGACAAATATGATTGCCCTGGTTGGATTCTCCCTTCGGTTTAAGTCAACAAAAGCGTCGTGACAGCTTGCACTGACATTTGGACTTTGGAAGACCATCAGGTTCATAATGTGAAGGTGTGACTGTATCTCATACTCAGACTAATAATAGTCTAATGCATCACATGGTACGTGTTTTCATCAAGCGTGTGCGGGCAGATTTGAGTTGGTAGTCCTTCAGAAAATTCTCCATATAAGCCTCACTTGCCAGACCACATAATTAGCTTTTGACCTACATTTCTCTACACCTTATTGTGAGCAGAAGTTAAAGGTCATTTGTAGAGGAATTGGGACTTAGCACCTCAGTAAAATCTTTACTGTCTGACCAGCATGGAAATAGGCCAGTTTAAGGTGTTTGTTGGACAAAAGAAGTAACCTCCTTTTTACAATTAACTGCACTTTCTGGTTTTATTACTTCAAAGCCTGCTAAAAGGCTGTTTGTGTGTGACTCACATACTGTAAATGCTGAAAGATAACTTCCTAAGATTGAAAATCCTCCTTTGATGTTGTGATGATGTGGGTGGACAAGTCCTTGAATGGCATTTTTTTCTGAATTTAGTTTAGCTCCTACTGGAGTATCTGTGTTGATATGTTCTTTGTGGCGCTATCTGTGCAAAACCCCCAAATTAAAGTAGACCAAATGCAGTCACTGTATAATATAATGCAACATGACGTGATTATTTAGGATGGCTAGGTACCCTACATAAACATGCTGTGGCATTTTATCACATTTCATGTTGTCAACTGAACTGATGCAATATGGTTTAAAATACAAGGATGACATCGCAGAGGATGAGCCGAGATAGAATTTATTAAAACTTTCAGCGGCTTTAGTTTAATTTAGATGTGATTATTTTAAGATCATGACTTGTTTTTTTTTATCCTGTTGAGATAACCACTCCTCAGGCAGCTAAGGCGAGCTGGACTGGGAACACAGTCCTCACCTTCTTCTACAGGTGTGCAGTGGAGAGCATCCTGTGCTCCAGCATCAACGTGTGGCATGGAGGCTGCACAGCTGCAGAATGAAAAGCTTTGCAGAGAGTGGTGAAGGCTGCACAGAAGTCTGTTGGAGACAGTCTCCCCACCATCACAGACATCTACACCTCCAGATGCAGGAAGAGAGCCACCTGCATCATGAAGGACCCCACTCACCCAGCACATACAATTTTTGCCCCGCTTCCTTCAAGAAGGAGGTTAAGGAGCATTAAGTGTAGAACCACTATGCTGAGGAACAGCTTCTACCCCGAGGCTGTTAGACTCATGAATCCCAAGTCAGGATTATCACTGTGAAAATTACTGTGAAAAAAAAAAAAATCACTGTAATGCCACTTGGTTGTTGGTATGTGCTGCTGATTGTCCATGATGCTGATCTCATGCTGCTGATTAATTTCATGTTGTTGTGTTCATTCGTCCTCATCTGCTCACATGGACTCATGTTCGTGCTGCTGTTGTTTGGCACATTGTTTTGTACTATTAGTGCTTAGTGTATTCTTAGTTTAGTGTATTTCTTAGTTCATATCTTAGATCTTATTATTGTTTTTCTTTACAATTTGTATTTTTGTTGGTTTTAACTGGGACCCTGTGTACATATTTGTTTCACCTGTGATGTGAATGACAATAAAGAACCTTGAGTCTTGAATCCTTGAAAACTAGTTTTATCTTATCTGAAGAAATACGTCTTTTGTTTACTAAAGATAACAACTTGCTGTTTTTAGAAAATAGGATTGTTTTTGATGACAATAATTGTTTGTTTCCTTTCCAGTTCACAGGGGAGCTGGTGTCTATTTCCAGCACTGTGCAAGAGGTGAGCTACACCTTGGGCAGGTCGCAAGTCCATCACTGGGACACATAGAGACAAACAAACATTCACACTCACTCACGCCTAGGGACAATTTAGAGTTACCAATTAACTAAACATGTATGTTTTTTGTATGTGGGAGGAAAATGGAGTGGAGAAAACCCATGTGTGTTCCAGAGCTCTACAAACCCAGGAGGGGTTTGCAAAGCTGAGGATCAAAATGGTCCCAGGTCAAGGCGTGATCCTCCGGCCTTCTCACTGAGAGGACACAACTCTAAACATTTCACAACAATGTCATTATAATTCCTACTCATCCAAAAAGGTTTTGGGTTGAAACAAATAATCAGAAATAATAACTTATATTGTTTTCCTGAAGAAAATAAATGTCACCGTGAGATATTGTCAAAATCCCACAATCACATGAAAACAAGACTATTTATCTTGAGATAATGTGCATAAAATACTTTTAAACATGACTTTTCTCTGCTTCTATATAAAACGGCATAAGTCACGTGTCATAAACGATTTTGCATGAAATGTTTTGATATGATGAAACACCAAAACACGAAAGGAGATGATAGACATGACCATTCATGACGCGTGTGTCAAAATATATTGCATTGATTTTTTTATTTTTTTTGTGAACGATGATAAAAAAGAAACACAATATTAAATAACGCTTCATGAGATAATATTTTGACACTTCATAGATAAATGTTCCTTAGATAAATAACATTATTACCCGATTTTTATGTATGTGAATGTTTCTGTGCATTACCCTGAGATGACTTCTGTTGTGAATCGGCACTAAATAAATAAACTGAATTGAATTGAATTGAAAGTAGAAAATAATCCATGAGAAGTTAAAGACAACATGACATAGCACAGCTACTGTGTCCAGTTGTTCTCTACTTAATGGAGTCACTTTAAAAAAGGTAAAAAAGGCCAATATCAACACCCCACAGCACGTCAACAACAAAGGTTAAATCATGTCAAACTTGTCTAGATGACTTAACCTTTGTTATTATCTCCCTGGATGATTGAACTTACAAACCTTATTTTATAATGACACAACTTTAAAGGTTATAAAAACGCTATCTATGGCTTAATATGACAAAACAAATGTTGTTTTCAACATCAATAAAGCCAAAAAGCCACATTTATGTCACAGTATTAAAAATAAACAAATTATTTGAGGTAATTTGATGACATTATAGAATATGTCATAGGTGATTATGATTGAAATTAAGTCAAATTATCCAATGTAAAATTCCTTTGATTAATATTTGCATTCCTTGAAGGAATGCATTCTGTCTGTTGTTTTGTGTGCTAACGTTTTTAGTTTAAATCTTGTGAAATCTGTTAATGCTCAGACAATGTGATTGGGGTTACACTCAGTCGTTTAGCTCAATATCTGTAAAACTGAAAAAGTTAAGTTATTTTCTCGTTTGTTAAGTTTGATTGGTTGTGGCAGCCATCTTGAATTTGGTTGACTCCAAATGGTAATTAGTTTATTAGGAGATAAACATCAGCCGTATTTTTTGGAGTGTAAGGCACACCGGATAAAAAGGCGCATTAAGCGAAACTAAACAGTCAGATAAGTCAAACTTTATTCAAATCATTCACAATGACCACGTAAAATTGTTTCGAGGTCAGTAAGCACAACCAGAATTAATACATAAGGTGCACCTGATTATAAGCCTCACCGTCGATTTTTGAGACAATTAAAGAATTTTAAGTGCGCCTTATAGTCCGAAAAATACATTAATGATTTATTTCTGTAAGTTTCATTAAAACTGGATCACATAGTTCTTCATGGAGCTCATACTCAAATTTACTTTGCACAACTTAAAATAATGGAACGTCACATTTCATGTTTTAACAACATTCCAAGACTTAACATAAGATGATGAAACTTTATTATGTCGCGACATGGTACGCATTCTGATGTAAAAATCTGTAACATGAAAAGACACAACAATTTGCCTTTTCAATCAAAAGGATGTTATTCAACAATATCATTAAATTTCAGTTAAACTGATATAAACCTACAAAATATGACACTTTATGTAATGTTATAATCTTACATGACATTTTGATGTAACGTGATATAAGTTGCTCTCGTTCTGGTCATTGTTTTACTTTAAATTTTCTATAAATCTACAAAACTGTCATTATTTTGACATATTTTTATTCTGATACTGATTATTTTGGTGCTCGACTTATTGCACTTTATTAAAGTAAAATGGTGCAATAATTTAGACAATTGATAGAAAAATAGATAAAGGGAATTTGTTTATCATGGTCTTCAAAAACCTCTTTTAGGTTTTTGTTTTAAAAAGTTCATATGTGATTGTCTTTTGATTAATTATTTCATATTTACTTATTTTATTTTAGTCTAAGATGTTGAATGAAAATGGTAAATTTATGGTTTTAAATAAAAAACGACTCCATTTACGATGTCACTTGTAGAATGGAGAAGACAACGAAGACTTTTTGGATTTTGATGATAATAAAGAAGTTCATGTTGACGCTTGAAAATTCACAGTGACGCACCCTTTTTTTGCACCTCGCTGTTCTATTTTTGCAGGAGAATGCAAACAGTGTGTGTAATCCCGATCACAGTCTTGTAGTGAAAGAACATGTGGGTCTTACAACAGATTAATGCCATGACGATATGTTCCGCTGCTGATGAGAGTGGCCTCAGCTGTTCCTTTATGGATGCTGAAAATATTGGGGATCTCCACACTGAAAACACAACACAGGGACATGCCTTGCAGAAATTGTACTGTTTTTAAAGTTCTCAGCATAGAGAAGAAAAAAATGTGACCAAAAATAAAACTTCAAGTAAAGCCCCTTTTGTATAAAAATCCTCTGAAGAGATGATTTAATTATCAGTCCGACTTGCATTAATCCTCTCAGAGTGAAATTGGTCCTTTTTAGAAGCCTATACATGAGTCTAACAAACCCTGGGTGTCAGAAAGAATAAGAGTTTCTAATATTCCTAAAGTTTGCATGTGTGTGACCATGAGGCTGTGTAATTGTGCATGCTGGCAGTGTGTGTGCATGCTGCATGTTTGAGTTCCTCCCCAGGCGCTCTAGACTGTTTTGATTTCCCACTTAATGAAGGACGTGAGAGTAATCCCCTCAGGATTCCCCCTCTAGAGGTCTTTAGCTGCCATAAGCCACCATTCAACAGGCAAAACCCAACACAGGCTCAATGCAGCCTGCTGGTATTACTGGATGATTGGGGAGGGGGGAAAGCTTAATCTGGCCTTGTGGCTAACCTGTTGCTGAAAAGAAACCTGCAGGGAAGCCAACCAGGAAACTGGATTTGGTGACAAAGTATGTTGTTCATCTTCTGGCTTCATTGATGAAACTTGATTTAACATAATTCAATAGTTGAATCAATGAGAAATGGGAATTAAATTGTATCAGTTGTCTTATTCTCCGAGTTTATGAATTGATTAGGCTTTGTACAAAAGGAAATTGTATCTTCAGGGAGGCAGCCAGGGTCAGTAATCAGTAAAGAAACCAATAAAACATATAAGTTAATATGCACTAAAAATCACAAAGAAACAAAGTATTAAACTGGTATTTCCTATGTGTTATTCGAAGATGTTTTACGAAACATTGTTTCCAAAAATCATTATTAAATTTTAGAAATCCCGTGACCCGGAAAGGAAGAAGATTCCAGGAGACTTTATTGTCATTCGCATCACACGTGGTACATGAGGTGGAACTAAATTGTGTACTCAAGGTCCCAGTTACACCCAAAAATAGCAATAACACAAAGTATATAAAAAAAGAAACAATATACAAAGATCTATGCACTAAACAATAATAATATAAAATAAAAAAGGTGTATTAAACAGCAGCCTGAACATGAGTCTGTTGTGAGCAGATGGGTATGAATAGCTTAAGTGCAAGAAATCAGCAGCATGGATAAAGTGACATATCACCAATTAAAGTGACATTACAGTGATTTTTCTGGTTAAGGATTTATGAGTAACAGCTTCAGGGTAAAAGCTGTTCCTCAGTCTAGTGGTTCTACACTTAATGCTCTGCAACCTCCTATCTGAGGGGAGTGGGGCAAAAAGTGTGTGTGCTGGGTGAGTGGGGTCCTTCATGATGCAGGTGGTCCTCTTCCTGCATCTGGAGGTGTAGATGTCTGTGATGATGGGGAGACTGACTCCAACAGACTTCTGTGCAGCTTTCACCACTCTCTGCAGAGCTTTCCTCTCTCCAGCTGTGTACCGTAAGAAGTGGGTAAAAGATAAAGGATTGATGAAATTTTAGAAATTAGAATCGTTTCAAGACAACAGCAATCCACTGTAGACTTACTGCAAAAAAATTTAAAAAAATTGTCCAAATCTGTCTGTCTTTATTTCAAAAGTTTACTTCAGTGTAATAAAGAAATGTGCTACATCTAGGAAACACTTTTGCATGACATGTACACAAAACTAGACCATTAAAAAAATAGTTGCATGGTTGCAAACACTCAGTGAGATGCAAAAATAAATAAATAAATAAATAAATAAATAAATTCATGCAATTTTGAGTTGCCAACTTCAGTAGTCATAGCCAAGTGAAATATTACTTTAACTATATCATAATATTATATAATATCAACTGATATCCTTGTTCATAACCTTTCCAGAGAATCCCACTTCCATATGAACTGTCACTTTAGGTTTGTTGTATTTATATTCATAGCTGTTCATAAATATTTGAACAAAACCCACAGTGTGGTTTTATAATCCCAGTAGTTACAGTTTGCACTTTACTTTTAAATGCTTGTAAAAATTAACAAATCAGCTAAAAATTAGATACAATGTTTACTTTATAACATGATTGTTTAATATTTTTTAGTAGAATCTTGCAGAATCAACACACTCCTCCTCTGCAAGTTGTAACTAAAGATATTAAACCTTTCAATATGATTTTAAGGGACATTTCAACATTACTTTCTTATATGTTCATGATTTAAGACCTCATACTACCACTACAAAATTATTGTAGTTGCCAACATTTAATCTTACAGTGATGTCACTGGAACTAAAAATGCAGTCTAAATAATAACTAATGATGACTGGGAACAGGTGTAAGTGGGCGGGGCAGAAGCTGAGGAGCAGAAACTGATTAAGGGAAAGTGATACCAGCACGGGGAAAAACACACAGGAACAGAACTTAACAAGAATCACAAAACACAAAAGGCAAACATGATAATCAAAAACGACTAAAGCTAAGAATAAACACAAAAGATTAGTAAAAAAATTTAAAAAAAAACAGCTGTTAAAGATATTCAGTGAACGTCTTCATGAGTTACCTCTGGAGATAACAGCTGCATGAATAAGCTAGCAAACACATTGTTCCACAAAGAATAAAAGTCTGCAAATTATTTTGTTCTTTGAGACATTTAATATTGACGTTCATTTGTAAGGTGTATGATGTAACGATAAACAGAACAATGGTAAAAGAAACGTGTTGCAGTGAAAATATTTTTCACTTATATTTGTCTGCCGGCTATTCAAATAAAACCAGATGATTCACTTATTCCCCTTTAAGGGCTTTATCTGAAAGCAAGTCTTGTTAAGGATAATGCCATGGATGTGGGATAGATAACAATAAAAATAAATTAGGTGACCTGAGTACAATACAGTAGCATGCCTTGCTTTCCAGCCAAAAACAATCATACATTGCACGTATTGGTGGATTATTGTCCAGTTTAAAGAGCATAAGATGAGTGTGATCAAGCATGCCTTACAATGCAGTGCTGAGAAGAAAGGGTCGTGTCACACTGGCTCTGTGTCCGTCTCAAGGTCCCTCGTTATTTGACTGTCTGAAAGACTTTGCAGCTACGCAGCTCTGATTGCAGCCTGATGTTACCATGGAAATGGCACTCAGGTTGCTCCTTTTGTGCTACGCTTTGTGGCAATCTATAGCACACTCATCTGCAATAAATATATTCCTCCCATGCTGCATATCTGACAAAAAAAAATGCAGCTTTTGTTGCCAATCAAGGCTGTAAAGAGGCAATTTACTCAAATTACTGAAATACATATCTCTCATCCACTTCCAAATGGCTTTAGGAGAGCCAAGAGCATTTGACACTTAAACCGCTTTATTCATGAACTTTTATTTTGAAAAACCCAACTTCATTTGTCTCAAATATGCTGCTTTAACCACATTCAAAACAATATATATTTTCTTACACAGAATTTTGTTTACTGTGCATATTTTCTATTTTTAGATGCCTCACAAGTAAGAGTATTTTAATGAAAATGATCACTTTAGAAATTATTTACATTGTTTGACTGCTTGTAATGTGTATTGCTCGATAACTCTACACCAAATCTAGCTTTAAGTAAAAACGGGGTGCCTTTGATTTTTTTTTTCTCCATTAGCCACTTGCCTATTTTATAAGTACATGCCCTTTTATTTACTTAAAGTAAGATGCCGTATCTGTAATTAAAATACGTCCTGGAGCATTAAAATAACATATATGGGAAACTAATAAAAGGACTCACCTGCTTCCAAATCCTTTGTCTTTAGTAAATTACAACATCTCTGGAAAATAAATGATGTGTTCAAAAGTTAGACATAAGTTAAAAGGTTGCACTGTTTTTTGGGTACTGAAGAATTATTGCACACGTATTACAGATTAAGGGTTGCACTGATAAAATCAGACAAATTCTGAACATCTCAGACATGTTGAAAAATTGACATGTCTGTGGCTTTTCTAGGGCAATGATGAAAAAGTCAAGTGCAAGTGAAGATATCTGCAGTCATGAAACATCACACCACTAACAACTGCTGTCACTCTTTCAGAGGTCTACAACCTGTTCCTTAATCGCCGATAGGCAGAAACAGCAGATAGTCATTCTCATAAAACCTGGTCACCTTAATGACTCTAATGTGCTTCTTTTTTTAACCACATTTTTGATACCTTGACTGTTTGTTTTGGGTTAATATCATGCTGAAAATATCTTTAACTCGTCTTTGTTGGCGTTCCTATTGAGTTTGCCAATTCCGGCAAATATTTAGGTATCTTGGTCGATTCGCATCGCTCTTTTAAGCTCCACATGGAAAACTTGGTAAGGAAACTGAAAGTGAAATTGGGTTTCTTTTTCAGAAATAAATCCTGTCTGAATGTTAGGAAACGCCTTGTGACTGTGACTTTCCTTCCCACCATTGACTATGATATTATTTGCATGAACGCCCTTACAAGCACTTTGCAGATGTTGGATGCTGCCTATCATTCTTTGTTAAAATCAGGTCTATCTTGTAAATGAGTCATTGAGGCTCAATGAGACTAATCTGTATAAATAAAGGCTGAATGAATCTTTAATTGAGGGAACATGTTTATTGTCCAAGATGTACAATACATAGCCCTGTTCATTATCCCTGGTGAAACAGTCCAGCATCCTTAGCAAAATAATGCCTTTAGGCATAGTTTTTCCACATGTGGGGATGCTGTTCTTCAAATCACGTTCAGCATTTCTTTTTCTTTTAACAAAGCATATTAAAATTATGCCAGAGCTTTATTTTGGTCTCAATTTACCTAAGTCCTTGCTCCCAAAGATTTTATGAATTGTTCAGATGGTCGCTCAAGACGAAAGGAGGGGAGCTCGCAAGTGCTGCGAAATTACATGGTAAGAAAAAACGTCAAATGAGACAGATCAAACTCTTGATGAACCTGCAACCAAGAAAAGATATCGGCTATCTGAGCGGTTAATGTATCAGCTGAAAGATGGCTCGGACAAAGTGTTTAGATTTTGGCTCCTTTTTTGTAACTGAGTTCGACAGCCCTGGTGTAGTTTGATACGAATGGAGTTCCTAATGAATGTGGTCCCAAATGCCTTCTGCTTATTATTTATTCAGTTTAATTCACTTTATTTATATAGTGCCAAGTCACAACAGAAGTTATATCAGGGCACTGAACAAAAACATTCACATACATAAAAAGTTAGTTTGTAACGTCATTTATCAAAGGAAGCCTAATTCTACGCTGATCGTTTAACTTTCTCATGATCATTCTCACCTCATGAGGCATGACTGTGCATGCACACCCTGATCGAAAGGAAGTAAGGTTTACCTAATAGTTCTTTTGTTGTAATCACACCTTGCTGTCACCGTCACACCAAGCTTTTTGCTGTTGGTCTTAGTGCTGTTTCCAGCTACGAGCAAATCTAGTATCCTGTCCCTGACTGCCTTTGACAGATGGTGTTGGAGAGGTTGCAACGGAAGAACCTGATGCTGTGGATTTATAGTGTGAAGTGTGATTTATACACAAAATGAGTTGAGATCATTGTCATGGCAGAAAAAATAAAGGAGACAAAAAATACCCAGTTTTTGTCCTTTTTTAAAGAAACATCAGCGGAGACAATCCCAAGCAGCAGAGTGCAATGACCTCACCTCAAACTGTGAACACACATGCTTTACAACTTTCTTACACTTAATGAGGATCAGAGGCCCATCAGTAAGTCAAACTTCTGTCACATCAGTAGCATTGACTGATTGATTAACTGATTGTAATCTGTGCGGCAGCCAGAAATGTGCCTGGATTATAGGAGATTAAACACCTATTTTACCTAATGATGCGCTAACCAGTTTGTAACTTGTTTGGATGTTTAGTTGACGTTCTGTCTCTCGCCAACAATACGAAGCTGCCGTTAAAAACAATTAACTCTTCACTTCTTCGTAAGTGAACGACCTTACAACGTCAGCGTATTATTATTTGCTTCAATCTAAATAACGGCGGCACAAAGTTCCTTTTCATATTAGTTTACGTAAATTCTGAAGAAACACAAGACAAGGTAAACAATTTTACCAAAAAAAACCCCGAAAAACCTTTTAT
This sequence comes from Nematolebias whitei, assembly GCF_014905685.2. Lineage (NCBI taxonomy): Eukaryota > Metazoa > Chordata > Actinopteri > Cyprinodontiformes > Rivulidae > Nematolebias > Nematolebias whitei. The sequence continues at coordinate 27,116,494 of NC_056517.1, forward strand.
TATTTGTTTGCATTCGATGTGTCATCTCCTTGCTTCCTATAGGTCATCAGCGTGGCGGCGCTCAGCTCAATCTTATATCGGCAATCCTTTTGTTTGAAGTCGTCTGTGGAAGCAAGAAGGCTGAAGGACAATTATCTTGTATGTCCTCAAGAGGTCTAGTACTGCGGAGGAAAGGCTGAGTGAAAGAGATCAGAGTACACACAGAAGTACATCTGAAGGTTTTGTAGATCCCAGGTATTACCAACTGTCTGAATTAACAGGATGCACATACTTCACTAGACAGTCAACATGTCACGTCTTAACAGCGTTTGGCTTCAACTAAGAGCCAAAATTCTTACATGAAGCCCCATGAGCTCCGTGCTGTTTCGCAAGCTTAGATGAGGTCTTAAGCCTCAACACAAGATGAATGTCGAGTGCTAAATTAATTTGAGGCATTTTCTTTTGTGCGCTGACAAAAGCGACCAGGTTGGTGCTGCTTTCCATAGCTGATGACAGATCATTGGGGCTGCAGTGTTTGCCCAGGTGTCGGGCCTCCCGCTGCAGACAGCAAAGGGTTTGTCCAGGTCTTCTGAACTTCGCATTGCTGAAGCTGCCGCGTCTTGATTGTACATATCGCTTCATTCAGTGCAGATGTGAAAGAAGCACTGAAAAATAATTGTGACAGAACAACAGCTGTTGGGACATGTCACGAACTCAATACATTTCAGGCCGCGGGGAGCAGAAGAAAAAGACTTTAAGGAAATGCTTTTCTTAAGGCGCTGTAACACAACACGTGCTCATTTTTTAGATGTTTTATACGAGGTTTGTATTTTTCTTTGCATTAATTAAGTTTGCAGTCCACTGCACTGTATGCTGCTGCAGGAAGATGTTGACTGCTCAGTTTAAAATGTAACGCCCCGTTTGGCAGATTGCTGCTGCATTTGGTGTGGTCAGGAATTTTTTTTTTTTTTTTTAAGCACAAACTTATAAGCAAAAACATAATCTGTGTATCACTGAAGTTTGTATTGTTTGATTAAGGCTGAACCGTTGCAAACCAAGCCAAATGTTTCAATCCAATCACTCAGAGCTGTCTGTGTGTGTGTAGCACTGAGCCGAGTGATGATAACACAGCTGGCAGGTAAAATGCCTCCACATATATAAACTCTTTTTCCCCTGCAGTGCGACAACATCCCTTACCTCACTCCTTCTAAGAGTTAGAGGGCCTAATGATAAATGTTGCACACGTGTAATTATCACCTGAATCAGTTTGTTGCAGAGTTTCAAAGCTGCGTTCTCGTGTAGAGAAATCACAGGTGCTCTAAATCAATTTGCCTGGGTTAAGGAGTGTCGTTTGCACATCTCTGACAGTCTGTGATGTGATCAGCCTTTTGAAAAACCCTGAACCAAATCGTGTGCTTACATGCTCCTCCTGCAGGTTTATATTTGTCCCTCTTTTCACTTTTAGGAGTTGATATAAGAAGGCCAAAAAAAGAAAAATAAGGCAGAATTACATGACAAATTTGAAAAGGGCCACAAGTTTCTCTACATTTCTACGGCTTATAGGACAAAAGAATGAGGGGATTTGTTTTTCCACAGGGTGAGCGGAGAAGAATTAGAAGCCTCTGCCACTTAATTTGGCGGCTGAGACTTACCCTGCAAAGTTTTGTTTTTCTAAGCCTCCAACATAACAGAGTGTGCCTTGCCGTCAGCACCTTAAGCAAGTAAAAGCGCTTCCTTTATGAACTAAACCCGGCAGATATTTGCTTTGTGAAGCCCAGCGAGAAGAAAAGAGGAGGGTTTGCTGTGAATAACTTTTAAAACACTGTGTACAAAACGAAAAAAAGCAGCAGGAGACATGAAAGAGCAGGAGAAATGAATTGAATGTTGTTTTTTTCTATGAAACAAAAAAAAAAGAGGGCGATGGGATCTAAATGCTTCTTTTCCAAAAGCCTTAGCCAGGTGATTCATCACAGCACTCTGTCAAAAGAGCTTTCCACAACATGAGGTGAACAATGACACTGTGATTGCAAGGACAGGAGAGCTCCTGATTGAAAGATATCGGCTATATGTGCAGCCGAAAGAGACGGCCAAATGGAACAACCGTGTGAAGAGAGCAGGGAAGGGGAGCACTGATGGAAATCAAAAAATCTCAACCCTTCGGCATGGGTGTCAAGAACGCTTTGTAAAGGAGATTTGTGTCACGATAAAAAATTAACCAAAACAATTTAACAGATGCTTAACTGTGAAGAGAGGAGCTGCCAGGCAGATTGACTGAAAATGTAGCAAAAGAGAGCGACTTTAAGGCTGTTTTTTCTGACGGTGCGTCCTCAGTCATGGAGCGATGCTGAGCTGATCACTCACCTCATCATCAGATTACACGTTTAGCTGAAAAGTATTCAGTGGAAATACACCAACAGGTTTGTGAGAATACGTTGGGCAAGACAATCACGATATGTAAAGTTTTATATTTTAAATTAGTCATTAACATGAATGTTTTGCACTAATTATATCATCTGAGCAAATTAAGAGTCTTAGCAAATACACTGTAAGCACATATTCTGCTATTATTTAACAATTGTTTATCATAATTAATTGTTTCATGCGTCAAAAAATGCGAAAATGTTATAACGTTGTTAAAATCTTGTTTTCTTGTAGAGAAATGTAATCAATCAGTGTATGATATGGTGAAATGATAACTTTACCAATCATTTCGTGTTACGTTTAAATTGGGAAAAACAACATATAAGCAGATTAAACTGAGAATTTTTTTTTTTGTAGAAATAAAATGCCAGATTTAAGATTGATCGTCACTTTTGTTTAACAAAAATTAGGTTAATATCAGTTTGGAGCCACGTTTGTCTCTTTTGTTGCTGCCAAATGCTGCCATTTTTAAACTCCACAAACTGCAGGCAGATCATTTCAGCTAAATGACTGAAAACAAAGCTGCGATGTTGCAACACAAACCACAAGTGGCTTTATGATATAATTATAAAACATGCTAGAACCTCAGAGTTCCCACAGATCCATCCATCCATCCATCCATCCATCCATCTACCATCCATCTATCCATCCATTCATTCATCCATTCATCCATCCATCCATCCATTCATTCATTCATCCATCCATCCATCCATCCATCCATCCATCCATCCATCCATCCATCCATCTACCATCCATCTATCCATCCATTCATTCATCCATTCATCCATCCATCCATCCATCCATCCATTCATTCATTAATTCATTCATTCATCCATCCATCCATCCATTCATTCATCCATTCATCCATCCATCCATCCATCCATCCATCCATTCATTCATCCATCCATCCATCCATTCATCCACCAATCCATCTACCCATCCATCCATCCATCCATCCATCCATCCATCCATCCATCTATCATTCATCCATCCATCCATCCATCCATCCATCATCCATCCATTCATCCACCCATCCATCTACCCATCCA
>NC_056517.1:27120342-27170421 GCF_014905685.2 Nematolebias whitei
ATACATCCATCCATCCATCCATACATACATACATACATACATCCATCCATCCATCCATACATACATACATACATACATACATCCATCCATACATACATACATACATACATACATACATACATACATACATACATACATACATACATACATACATACATACATACATACATACATACATACATACATTATCTTCCACTTGTTCCAAAGTCAGAACGGGGGCAGCAGCTTGATCAGGGAGGCCCAGACATCTCTTTCCACAGCCACCTTTTCCAGTGCTTCTGGGAGGATTTCAAGGCATTCCCAGACCAACAGAGCGACATCGTCTGTCTAGCATGTTCTAGATCTTGCCTGGGTTCTCTTTGTAGTTGGACATACGCAGAAAACCTCTTGAGGGAGGTCTTCTGATTTTTGGAGGAGTGGTGTGCAGAGGTTAGAGAAGATGGACCTGTGATCTGAAAGTCGCAGGTTCAACTTCCGGTGCCATCAACATAAAAACGTGGGTAGAAAAGGTGAAACACCCACACCTGCCTCCACCCTCATTTGCCTCATTCTGGGCCCCTGAACAAGGCCCTTAACCCCCACCATCTGCTCCCTAAACAGGTCTCTCTTGAAAATGAGTTCTCGTGGTTCAATGTATGGCTCAACCTGTATAAATAAAGGATAAATAAATGAAATAAATAAATAAAATAAACTTCTTGACCTATCTCAGAGGGAGAGTCCCACTTCCCTGCAGAGAAAACTCATTTTGACCATCTGCATCTGCAATCTTGTTCTTTCGGGAACTACCCAAAGTTTGTTACTATAGAAGATGGCAGGAACATAGACCAACCATCTTCACCACAACAAACTGGTAAAGACTCTGTAATGCTACGGAAGCTGCACTGGTCTGTCAATCTTTTCCAAAAGATTTTTCAAAAGTGATTTTTCAGGTCTCTCTTGTAAATGAGTCGCCGCGGCTCAATGGGATTAACATGTATAAAATAAGGTTGAATGAATCTCACATCCCGTTCTTCCCTCACTCGTGAGGTGTTCGTTGGAATGTCTTAAACATCAAATTAAACTGACCTGGATTAAAACAAAATATACATTTAGTTTTTGATTTTATGAATGCAGCCATCACAACAGAGCCGGCTATAAAAGAGTTAATAATATATTTAATATTAGCTATATCAGCTATACAATAGCTTAGGCACTATCTGCAACAGAGCCTAAATTAAAAGCTAATTTACCTGTACCTGTGTGTGGTGCAGAAAGGTCCGATGATGGTCCCTAAATGTTTGTTATACAGCCAGTGTTGTGTCCATTGGCTCCCTGATGACTGCACATTTCAAAATAAAATCTGCTCTCCATGAACACCAGCATAACTGCAACTGAGGAAACAGATTTCTCCAACCTGTATTTTTGTTTCTCCACCTGGCACTCACTGGGCTCCATACAACAGACTCAAACAATGTCTGTTTTCCAAAATATAGCCCCCAGTTTTACATCTCACGCTGTTTCCTCCCTATTTCCCTCATGTGATAAAAGTGTAATCACCTTAGATACTATTTACACTTAGGGCTGAGCTCTAACATTACCCTTCCATCAATATCAGCACTTAAAGTTCATAAATCTCTGAGCCGGCCCTCCAGCCTGTAATTTTCATAGGCCCTAATTTACGGTGAGAAGGAATAATATTACAGGGTTTTCAGCTAAATAGTGATGACGCTCACGCGTAATTGTGAGAGACAGCTAGAACTCTCACTGCTTACAAAAGCCACAATACGTTAACACATATGTTAAAGAAGGAAGTGCATGCATCCTAACAATGCAGCTATGAAACATGATTTTTGGATGTGAGAACCTGGCTTTTTGTACATCATTGTATATTCAGTAAGAACATCTTCCTGTTTGTGCATAAAGCTTGATCCTGCAGACATCGAGTCAGCGTTTACCTTCTGTTCTACTGAACATTAAAATGGGCTAAACATGTGATTTAGGCAACTTTGGACAAGAAATGGTTGATTCCAGGCGCGCCAGCTTCAACAGACGTCTGATATTTAAGTAGGGTGAGTATAAGTGGTCAATTCTGATTCAATAAACATCAAATTAGTGGCAGGTTTTTGACGTAAACTCATTACTGAGAGTTTTAGAGACAACAATGGAGTAGTAATAAGCTGAAAACCATGTTATCACACAATAAAAGACTTTTAGGTGGCACAAAAGCTGTAGTAGTTTCAGACAGGTTGAGCATTTCTGGTCTAGTATCTTTTCTACCAAACAGTTTGGTTTTTGTCACCAGTGCTTTTAAAAAATGTGCAAATTATCTCTCAAAATATGTGACAAACCACAAATGTTTTATAAATTTTGGTAATGGGACACAAAATTGACAATAAAATGTGAGAAATGTCAAGACGAAAAGTCGATTTCACATAACTGAACAGCAATTATTATTTATATATATATATTTTTTTTTACTTTTTTTGTCATTTTAATTGTAATTTACGTTATGTAATTTTGGAGATTTTTTTAAAAGGATCATTTAAGTGAATGCCCAATGTCCCCCATGGAACTATTCTTGGACCCATTTCATTTTCCATATATATATGCTCCTCTCAGGCTCCATTTTTATAAACATTTAACTTTTTTTTTTTTTTCCATTCATACACAGATGACACTCACATCTACCTAAAGCTGAAGCACATTCGTTTTCACTAAAACTCTCTGCCTCAGAGAGGTTAAAGCTTGGATGGCTTCAAACGTCTTAAATTTCACTGAGGATAAAACTAAAGTGATTATTTTTGGTCCCAGAGGAAACTGCAATGCTTCTCTTAGAGATCTGGGCAGGTTAAAGCTGTTTGTAAAATATCACATAAAAAAAAAAATAGAGGGAGATATTTGATTTAAATTTTATTCTTGAGAAACAGATTAGCTCAGTAGTAATGAAATCCCTTTTAACTAAGCTTTTATCTAAAGTAAAACAGTTTTTATACCTTAATGACTTTGAACAGGTGATTCACACTTTTATTACCTCCCAACAGGATTACTGTAACTCTCTGTGTGTCAGTCTTTGCCAGACCGGCCTCTCACGACTGCAGTTAGTTCAGCACATTTTTTATCTCAAACAAAAACACATGACCATATCACCCCCGTGCTCGCTTCCCTTCACTGGCTCCTTGTTTGTTTTAAAATTCATTTAAAAGTTTCATTGTTGACATAAAAGTTCCTGAATGGACAGACTCCCTTAAACATGTCTAGTGCCCTCCAGACCCTTTGGATCAAATTATCATTTGCTTTTAGCTGTCCCGAAGTCCAGCCTGGTCCACAGAGGGGATCAGGTCTTTTTTTTTTGTTGTAGCTGCTAAACTGTAGATCCAGCTGCCTCAGGCTGCTGTTTAATACATCACATTATATTACATTATTATTGTTTACCGTATATTTTAGATCCTTGTATACTGTTTCTTTTTATGCTTTATATTTTTGTAATTTTGGGGTGTAACTGGGACCTAGAGTACATCATTTCATTCCACCTCACTTACCACATGTATGCAAATGACAATAAAGAAACCTTGAACCTCTTCATATCAGACAAGTTTCAACTCTTGGCGTTTTTAAGTCTCATCTTAAAATGCATTTTTGCTCATCGACTTTTAATATAAAATAAAAGGTGATTGACATAATTTTATTGGTTTTATTTTATATCTTATTGTGTCTTAAATTATTTTTATTTGCGTTTGTTTTTATGGTCTTATGTTTAATAATATCTTTTTACTGTTAATTGTTTTGTGTGCAACATTTTGGCCTAAAGCATTGTTTTTTTTTAAATGCGCTATAAAATTAATTTGATTTGAGTTCCTCTGAAATTTTCTCATTTCCCCAAATATATTTAGTGAACACACTGACCAACGTTTTGAAGCTGATGTTTTTAAAATTTGCCTCAGACAGCAGCTCATCACAAGTTTTAGAAAATAGCAACTCATTTCAAGGACAACACAAACTTTATTTTTTGTTTTGAGCTAAAAGATTTGTTATAGAGAAGCATGTGCGATTTTTATTTATGAAAACTATTTGAAAAAGAGGTAATATTTCTCAAAAACATTGGATTATATGGATTATTATATTATATATTTTTGTATTGAACATTTTTTGAATTAGTTTATATGAACCATTTACATCCGTAATTATAGGGAAACCTCAAACTAACAGATCAACAAATAACTTCAATTGACTATAACAATACAGCTAATTGCCACATAACAAGAATGTGACATGTAATCAGTCACATATCAAAGAGTTTTCATCAGAGACCATGTCATACCATTATATTTTTCATAACAACAATTAAGACATGACAAAGAGAAATAGATTAAACCTCTAAAGTGGATGGATTTAGTTTGTTGTAAACAAGAAATAAAGAATAAAAGGAAAACACAAAACTTTTCTGCTATGAGTACCTTAAGTAATTAACATATTTTAGCATTTAGAGAAATAAAAGATGACAATTTTTTCTACACGGCAGTAAAAAAGTTAAAAAAAAACCAACCTTATATGTCAGTGCTGAAAAGAGAATTCAAATTGTTTCTAAAAGGTGAGATTGGAGACGATTTTGTGCAGCTATAGTTTGTCATAATCTGAATCCACAAAATGCATTTACTAAATGATTATTTGACAATATGGATGATTTAATGATTAAAATGCAGCCAGGAATCATCCTCTTTTAAACCCCTGATGGACACGTTGAGTCTCAGGTTTTCACTGGGATGAGATGAAAACACTTTACAGTACATGCTCTAACAGGAATGTTTGACAGATCCCAAACACTAATGTGCTAATTAATGACCCCTCAGCTTATGCTGACACTGTTTGCAATATATTGTGATTTATATAGACCTAAAGTACCTCTGCAGTTAATTGGAGAGGAAACTACTTGGCCAGGAGAATAGACCCTGAGGCATTTCTAATTTCAGGCTGAACAAGGAAGTGTTTTGTGCTTTCTCACTGATGAGACAGATGATATGATAACTGTGTACTTTTAACACAATGTACCATTACTGAGCAGAGTTAACATTTTAAATTTGAATATATATATTTTTATCCTGCAAAATTAAATGCTTGCTTGTTAATGTCCATGTTCAAATACAAATATTACATCAATATGAATTATTATGAATTAAGGTAATGTGCTTGTCTGATGCATTAGCTAATTTCCCACGAACCATTCAACAGATTTTGATAAAACTCTCAGAAAGTAAAAATTATGTATATTCATTCAACCTTTATTTATACAGGTTAGTCTCATTGAGCCTTGTGGACTCATTTACAAGAAAAACCTGTTTTTAACAAAGAATAATGAAAACAGTAGACAACAATGACAACCATAGACAATCATAAAAGAAAGCACATAAATTGAAAAAAAAATAATGAAAGAAAATCATATTAAAAATGAAACAAAAACAGCTACATTGTAAAGTGATGTAGAAAACTAAAAACAGGAACATGTCTGCGTTGGTTTTTGCCATGAACTTAGCAAATATTTGAAGCCACTTAGAGATGTCAAGGTTGAGAGCTTCAGATCTTTTTGCAAGATGTTCCAGGAAACAGGAGCAGAGCAGGAGAAGGCCCTTTTGCCTAGTTCAGTCTGCACTGAGAGGACACTGCATGTAATAATGTCCTGAGAGCGCACGCTGTAGCTGCACTCACACAGTGACATTTAGGAGGAGATGTATGAAGGCAAAAGACCAAGAAGTGATTTAAAGATGAAAATGTACCAGTGAGAGAGCCTGTGTGAAGTTAATGATGTCCAGTTAACCAGTGAATACAGTGTGCAGTGGTGGGTATGGTAGTTACAGCCAGTTATGAACCTTAGCGCACCGTGATAGACAGAATCCAACAACTGTAGTGTGCTTGTAGGGGCGTTCATGTAAATAATATCACCATAGTCAAGAGCAAAAAGGAAAGTAGTGGTTACAAGGTGTTTCTTAGCGTTCAGAGTTTTTTTCATTCAACCTTTATTTAGACAGGTTAATCCCATTGAGCCTCGAGGACTCATTTACAAGTGAGACCTGATTTCAACAAAGAATGATGACAAAAATGGATAACAGCGACAAACAATGGACAACGGCGACAGTTAGACAAGATCTATTTTTGAAAAAAACAAACAATTTAGCTTTCAGTTTCTTTACCAAGTTTTCGACACGAGGCTAAAAAGAGAGGTGCAAATTGACCAAGTACCCAAGTATTTGTAGGAATCGAAAAATTCAATAGGAACATTATTCGAAGATAAAATCGAGGGAAGGACTGCTGGGACTGACTTCCTGTTTGAAAACAACATCCTTTGGTTTTGTCAGCGTTTAGTATAAGTCTGAGAGGGAACAAATCTGACTGTATGATGTCAAAAGCAGATTGCAAAAGCTGGAAAACCTTAGCAACTGTTTTAGCTCGACAATAAATAACTGTATCATCAGCATAAAAATGTAAGAATGCATCCGGTATGGTCTGACCTACATGTAGGTTGTGAAAAGGGTGGATCCTAAGACTGAGCCTTGTGGTACACCATTGTTAATCGATAAATAACTGGAAGAAGTACCATTACGATATCTACAGTACCATATATAAAGCTGATTGTCTTTTTGGAGTCAACCCCATTAAAGATGGCCACCACAGCTAAGCCAACCAACTAAAAATGGCTCCAGCTCAGCCAAGTCAACAGATAATGATAAAATTTTGCTGCCGTAGTAAGTGAGAGTCATTTATAATAATAATAATAATGTCATCACAATGTCAGCACTGTATGTTTCCATACAATGGCGAAATTAGTCTCTGCATTTAACCCATCCACCACCATACACATACCCTGAGGTCCAACTGATTACATGACATCTGTTTTAAAAACTGCACCAATAATTATTAGAATCAACTGTTTCTGTCAGCAAAATATTTCATGAACCACTGAATGGATTTCAATGAAACTTTCAGGACATAATCACCACATGAAACTCTACAACTCATTAACTTTTGGGGTTAAACCAACTGGACATAGGAAAAATAAAAACTCATCAGGTTTACAGATATTGACCTAAAATTTCATGTAGTAGTAGCAGAGAGTCATTCTCAATACACATCTGAGCACAATCAGTTTTTATGAGGTTTCACAACAGTGCACAATTGTGCACAACACTGATTGCAAGGTTTGACCAAAAGAAGAATAACTTCCTGCTCATCATAAGTAATTTTAGCTCAGAATTCTGGCATAAAAGACAGTGATCGATACACATTATTTAAAAGTATGCAATGCCATTATTTTAAACCAAGATCATCCTTTTATTACGGAAAATATACATGAAACATCTTCCTGCTGGTGTCAAATGACATCAATATGAGCTATTTCTTAGAAGTTATAAAGAGTAATTGTACTTTGGCAGGCTTGTTAGCAAAGAGAGGTAAATATTTGCTGTCCTGAACACCACTATCTTTAAATTCATCCTTATCACTTGTGTAACTGAACTACATATGGCTGTGCTGTGGTGCCATATTTCCTTCAGCTGCTACGCTGCAGAAAAGATAAGAACAATGGTAAGGTAAACATGGACATGCAGAGAAAACATGTGAGAACTAATTAGAAGTTTAAGTTAAAAGAAGTTGGCATGTAAAAGCTGTGCTTGAAGTCCCGCACTAACAGGTTTAACGTTGCACTGACATCATGCAATGTTTTGTTTTTCTGATTTTTTTTGTGTGAAACCTCACCAGGGGTGGTCCTAGCCTGTTTGCTGCCCTGGGCAAACAACACCACCACCCCCTGAGCCCACCTCACCCAACTCCCCACCAACCCACCCCCAGGGACGCAAACACGCTTTGCGGTGACATATAATTTAGATTACCATGTACCATTATGACACACTTAAAATGTCTAAATATTTTCCATCTATCCATTATCTTTTACCCATTTCTTCCATTTTAGGTCATGGGGGTCGCCGGTGCCCATGTCCAGCTATCACTGTGCGATGGGCAGGGTACACCCTGGACAGGTCACAAGTCCATCACATCTAAATATCTAATTAAAAAAATAATTAAATTGAAGGAATAATGCTATAAACACACAGAGTAAGACACAGAAATACTGCATACCATGAAATTAAAAGAGACAGCACGGTGGCGCAGTTGGTAAAGCTGCTGCCACTCAGTGAGAAGGTTGCCTGGTTCAAATCCTGGCCGGGGCCTTTCTGGGTGGAGTTTGCATGTTCTCTCCGTGCATGCGTGGGTTTTCTCTGGGTACTCTGGTTTCCTTCCACAAACCAAAAACATGCATGTTAGGCTGATTGGTAACTCTTAATTGTCCCTAGGTGTGAGTGAGAGAGTGAATGGTTGTTTGTCTCTTTGTGTCCCTGTGATGGACTGGAGACCTGCCCAGGGGGTCCCCCGCCTCTGGCACAGTGACTGTTGGACATGGGCACCAGTGACCCCCCGCGACCCGAAAAGGAAGAAACGGGTAAAGATGATGGATGGATGAATGGATGGATGGATGGATGAATTTAAAAGTATAGATTACAAAATACAAAAAAATAAATACTGTAAAAAATAAATAAAATTAAAATAAAACATTTCTAAATTGGTAACTTCACATGTGTGAAGACACATTTGTGGCTAAGGAGGTGGATTGTTATTCTTCCTGAGGCTCCAGAACCATTACTGAAGAGGCATGTGAGGATGAGGAAGTGGATGGCTCCTCATCCTGGCCTGTGACAGAGGGTTCTCCAAAATATTTCAGAAGTGCCCCTGGATTTGCTTTAAAATACCATACATTAAATGTCTGATACATCATACAGCAATTGTTTCATTATTAAACATTCATAATTCTATGCCTCACAGTCGTTGTTTAATAGGTTATAAAACCATTGTTGAGAAGCAGCCCAATGCAATACTGAGTAACAACAGCAGGATGACATAATTTTCCCAAGTAATGTGAAGAGATTTAAGGACTGTCACACTGACATAGCAAACATCTCACAACTAAGACAAAAAACAAACCTACATATATGTTCTGTTTGGGAAATATTCAGAATTTGAGACCACCTCTTCCAGTTAATGGCTATTTAACAAGGTGCAAAATGCATCACAAGATCATTGCCTTTAGTAATTATAGTAGCCTAAAATACTGTACATTCCCATGTAGTACTTTAGTTTTAGAAGAATTTCAATGTTCAAACAAATATACAGCTAAACAGTAACAACAGTTAGCATCTTATGTTATTAATAAACAGTAAGCCTATCTTGAAACAGGCTACGTATAGCCTAAACAACATAACACAGCTCAAACGTCATCCTCGAGTATGCTGATGACACAAAAATCTTGGGCCTCATCATCAACAACGACCAAAGTGACTACAGAGATGAGGAGAAATCAATGAGCAGCTGGTGTCAGGAAAATAACATTTCTCTCTAAATGTCAGCACAACGAAGGAGATGATAGTGGACTTCAGGAGACAGTGTGGAAGCCAGCACTCCACCATCAACATAAACAAAACTGAGGTGGAACAGGTCAGCAGCTTCAAGTTCCTCAGCGTTCACATTACTGGGGATTTGTCCTGGACTTTACAAACAGACACTGTGGTCAAGAAAGCCAGACAAAGACTCTACTTCCTAAGAAGACCAAACAAGTTTGGTATGAACACCAGGATCCTCACTAACTTTTATAGGTGCACCATTGAAAGCCTGCTGACAGGCTGCATCACAGGGTGGGAACTGCACCAGTCAGAGCCGGAAATCACTACAGAGGGTGGTGCAAACAGCAGAGGACATCACTGGCAGCAGTCTCCATACCATCCAGGACATCTACCACAGCCGATGTCTGTGTAAAGCATGCAGCATCATTAAGGACCACACCCACCCAGCACAAGGACTCTTCCATCTACTACCCTCAGGCAGACGATACAGAAGTCTGCCATCGCACACGAAAAGACTCAAAGACAGTTATTATCCACAAGCTGTCAGATTTATGAACTATTGATAATAATACTGAACTATTGACAATAACTGCACCAAGCCACATCTGTGACACCTAGTATGTTTAATGCTGCTGCATATGTGGCTGTGTGTCATGTATGTCATATCTCATGCCATATATGCCATATGTCATGTATATCACTACCTTACCATCATAATTCAGTTAATCTCAATGTTACTCACTACCTGTGCAATAACCTGTCACACAACCTGTGTAGTTTATGCTAATGTGCAATATATACCATGTGATTTAAGCTTATATAATTACCTTTGAAATATTTCTTCACCCAAATGCGTCCTACTTGCATCGTTATATTCTACCATGTTGTTGTTTACTATTTTTCTTTTGGACCTTGTAAATATATTTCTTTTTCACTTTTTGCTACTTTATTTTCTTGCATGCTTTAGTATTTCTTGTTTATTTGTTCTTTGTTTATAGCAAGTCAAATCGATTCTTCTCATCCTGAACATTTCATTGCACTGTTAACCTTAACTGCATATGACAAATAAACAACATAACCTTTCATGCTCCAAGAGATGACCCAGCTGCATACATTTGTCTTTTGCTCGTTTCTTCTCTTCTTCTTTTCTCTTTCTCATAAACTGGGCACTTGATGGATTTGACCTTTTCTTGTCCATCTTCTGTATGTGTAATTGGCACTCGAGAGGAGTGGTAGATCATCACCGCCCTGCCCACAACATGAGTCAGAACAACTTAGGCCTAAACTAGTTCACTTTCATTGGTGCACAGATTCATATTTGTATTATTTTTGTTCATCTATTTCACACAAACAAGCTGTGAACTATTGGCTATATTCACAATAATATGAATGAAACAAGCTTTGTTTAAGAACAAGACTAAGGTTTTAGTTTTTGGAGCTGAGCATCTTAGGAATGCATTTTTCAGTCTTTCACCCTCCTTGGATGACATTGATCTGGCCTCCAGCTCTAATGTTAGAAATCTTGGTGTTATTTTTGATCAGGACATGTCTTTTATCCCCCACATTAAAAATGTTACTAGAACTGCCTTCTTCCACCTGCGTATTATCACTAAAATTAGAAACAGCTTATCTAAAAATGATGCAGAAAAACTGGTTCATGCATTTGTCACATCTAGACTGGACTATTGCAATGGTTTATTATCTGGATGTCCAAATTCTTTAAAAAGTCTTCAGTTGATCCAAAATGCTGCTGCCAGACGCTTAACTGGAGTTAGTAAGAGAGATCATATCTCTCCAGTTTTATCTTCTCTATATTGGCTCCCTGTCAAATCCAGAATAGAATTCAAAATCTTACTTCTAACCTACAAAGCTCTCAACAACCTAGCTCCATCTTTTATTTGAGATCTTATTGTTCCATATTTTCCCAATAGAGCACCTTGCTCTCAGATTGCAGGTTATCTCGGGGTTCCTAGAGTTTCCAAAAGCAGAATGGGAGGAAGATCTTTCAGTTATCAGGCTCCTCTCTTGTGGAACCAACTTCCAGTTTCCGTGAGGCTGACACATTGTCCAGATTTAAGACTGGGCTTAAGACTTTCCTTTTTGATAAATCCTATAATTAGGGTTGGCTTGTCGCTGTCTTAAGCTTAGACTATTAGAGGACAAATTGACCTAATTTCCTTAAATGAATTGTTAAAATTGAATTTTAATTTGATATTATTTCTATTTTAACATGTGATTCTTGACCTGCCATTGTGTATCTGTTCCTCTCAAACCCAGCCGGTCGAAGCAGATGGCTGCTTGTCCTGAGATGGCTCTGCTAAAGGTTTCTTCCTCATGAGGGAGTTTTTCCTTTCCACTGTCGCCTTCATGCTTGCTCAAGATGAGAGTTCTGTGATGGAGTTAAACTCAAAGCAGTCTGCTCCTCAGATAAATAATGTTAAATTATTCTTTTTAAATATGGATGTTTGTGGTGACTTATTTTATATATGAATATTTCTGTTCAGTGCCCTGAGACGACTTCTGTTGTGACTTGGCGTTATTTGAATGAACTGAATTGAATTGATTTGAATAGATGCAGCAAGGGAGATGAGAGAATCCCACTCCATTTTTTCACAACCTGTGTGTCAGACCTCAGCTGAAGCTTCAAGTCCTGCACCTGGCAAAGTGTGCCCAGCCCACTCCCTGCAAGTGGGCGAAGGAAACCAATATAGGCTTTAAGCAATAATGTGTTTTTTTGTTTTTTTTTGATGGGGGCCGGATTGGGCGCTTGTCCGGCCCTTGATGAGATGCCGCCCTAGGCAGCTGCCTATATCAACGCCCATATACAAACGCCACTCAACCTCACTCTTCAAGAAATTTAGGTAATCTCCTTCCCAACTTACTGACCTTGTCCTGCTGGCTGTCAGGTTTGTAAAACAGATGTAACAATCTGAACTTGTAAATAAATAAATGACATCTGAGAAGGAATACTATTAAATCATTTACAAAAATATCTTGCGCGTTTTCTGATCAGGTTGAACAGAATGGCCAAACATCTCTGTCCACCCATGGTTTATTCAGTGATTTTTTTCCAAAGCATATCATTATTAAAACATATTTTAAAGAAGCTAATGACACCCCCACCCCACTGTCTCCAGATGTCGATATGGAGTGTAGACAAATAGATGTTACCCTATAAAACTGTCAAACAACCCTTTTGGAGGATGTAATTAGTTCTTCCTGCATTCTGGTCTTGTCATTCCCACTTTGAGTGTAGACATATTGAAAGCTTCCTCATTTAACCCCCACCCCTTCCCAAAACCTACCATACCAACTCACCAAACTCCCAGACTTTCCTGACACACTCAAAGCCACCCCTCCACACATACACACACACGCGTGCGTGCATTTGAATAGCATCTGCTAAACGCTAAAAAGCGCCATCATTGCTAAATTAGCGCCACATTCAAAGGTTTTGAAAGGCTGCTGAATGTCAACAATAAAGACTGAGCAGCGAAAGCCTAATCATCCAAGCTGTGTGTGGGTGTGCGGCTGTGTGGATCATACATGTCTGTGCCCTCTTCCCCAGGTTCAGTACCGATGATGTAATATTGTGGAGAAGCATTACATCACTAATATTGCTGGCTGGCAGTTAGAGGACGATGCTCAGGCTGCAATAACATTAGAGGAATCTGTCTTTGCAGAGGTTTCCTGCGCCACATTGGACACGGTTCATGTTGGTCATTAGGGCATTCATCCATCTTGGACATGTTTTTGGTGTAATTTTTACAACTCCTAATGAATCTTATTTTGTTGTGCACATTTATATTGCAGCAGCAGTTAAACTGGCTGCTGCCTTCTTTTTTTTTTTGCTCACTGCAGCTTCCACAACAGAGATGAGTCACTCTGATTAAATGATACTTAATGTCATGATATTTTATCCACTGTCACATTTACTACTTTAAGTCAACGGGCTTTGGGCTGTGCAGTTCATCATTAATACTGCTCGGTGGAACAACTGATGTTGGCTGACAAACAATGAATGAATAGCACACAAGTCATGTTCCAATTTATATACTTCTGTAACTCAAATATGTCATTATCAGAAATATGGTGAATGAAATGGCAAATTGTGATTCTCATGTTGCCTTCATTTGAAAAATCTTGGAACGTGACTTTATAAATAAATCATTCTTGCTTCCAAATATACAGTAAATAAAGTTGACTTTTTTCATTATTTCATATGTGTTTTTTTCCGTTTAATCTAATCTAATCTAATCTAATCTAATCTAATCTAATCTAATCTAATCTAATCTAATCTAATCTAATGCTACTGAATGCCTCAAATTTCCCCCCTGGGAAAAACAAAATATCTATTTGTCACCTAAGTTCATGCTCTATAATCCAGGCATAAATCCAACAATGTTCAGTCAGGCCATCTGGACGGTTTCTTTTTTTGTGCTGAGACGTTTGGCCCTCCATCCGGAAAGCTTCAATGGAAGGCTGAGGAAACACCAAACAAAATGGATTCTCCCCCAGCAGCCTACTCCAAAGTGGAAAAAAAAATAGTTATGTTGGTGCTATATTGCCTCTGGGGCACACCCTCTCCTCCGGTGCCCACCCTCTGTTTCATTGACAGTCATGTCAAACTGGTTCAAAACACCAAAGTCCAGGCTCAATAATCCAGGTATAAAATCCAACAATGTTCAGTCAGGTCGTCTAGACGTTTTTTTTTTTTTTTCTACATTTGTCATACAATACATACATACAATCTACATTTGTCTTGGTCCAGCTCAGATTAGCTAAAAGCTAACCAGTTCAGTCAGGAACAAATGATCCAAAATTATTTCAACAGCTATCTACTAAAGGTAAGATATTAATTGCTCATACCCTTTCCACATACCATATTTTTTGGCCTATAAATTTAGTTTTTTTTTTGGCATAATTTGCATGCCCTGCGATTTATAGACCAAAGCGACATATTTATGGATATTTTCCCATATTTATAAACCAATTTTTGGCTGAGATATGACCGTTTTCATTCATTCTGACTGGAAAAAAAGAACAATACCATTTTCAGCCGCTAGATAGCAGCAGAGTAGTAGTAGAAGTAAGGCATGCCGTTGTATCATGTAATAGATAAACGTGGCTATAATGACAAATTCAAAAAAGTTCAAGACAAAAACAACTGGACTTTATTTATTATACTATACTTTATACTTTATTGTGTTTATCTTGAACTTTTTGAATTTATAATGTCCTAGATGATTAAGAATATTCACCAGCTATTAATGACACAATCAGTTTTTCATAGTACCCCCCCACCTTTGTTCTGCTCGCTGCTTGGAGCAACCGTCAAACCAGCTGCACTGCCCTGGCGAAATGCAGCTAATTTGACCATTAAAGTGCATTTATTAAGAAAAAGTTCAACTGAGACACACCTTTGCTATAATTTTGAGCAAAAAAATAATTGTTTTAGATGCTTTTCATGTTATATTTCGAAGAAACGAGCATCGTTCCTCATTTCTTTTTTTCCTCCCTCTGTGCGCTCCCGAGAGCGCCGAGGCAGCGAATACAGTTGATTTGACTGTTAAAGTCCTTTTATTAAGCAAACATTAGACTTAGACACATCTTTGCTATAATTTCGAGCAAAAAGAATAATTGTTTTTAGGTGTTTATCTTGCTAAATTTCGAAGAAATGTGAAGGCTCGTCCATCTGCGTGTGCGCGCTGCTTCTGCGAATCGGGTTTTCAAATGCTGATGATTTGACTTTCAAAGTGCACTTATTAAGCAAAAGGTAGACTGAGACACACCTTTGCTATAATTTCAAGCAAACAAATAATTGTTTTTACGTGTTAATCGTGTTAAATTCTTGTTAAAGTCCTCCTGTGCATGCTCCCGCTGCCGATATTTGGCAGCACATCAATTTTTGGCACAACACCGGCCTACATTTCCTGGTTCGGCCCACATTTCTGGGTTGTCAGAGGTGACGCGTAACAAACGCGACACATCAGCGGTGACCCATAATAGATGTGACGTGTACGGCGAAGCGACATGTTTATGGATGTTTCCACTTTTTTAGATATATTTGGACTGATGCGACTTAAGGGGCGGTGTGACGGGTACAGCGGAAAATACTGTAAGCCCAATTCAAAAAACTTAAACTAACTCTTAAGCTTTTTCTCTCCTGTCACTTACATACTATGTGTGTTATGGTACACCCCACTGTGAAGTAAATGGGAGGGTTAAGCGGCCATTAATGATGCGTCCTCATCTCCAAGGCACAAACCGAACCGACACTATTTAATAGAATTATTCTTTGAGTGAACAAGAAGAAACTGTAGTTTCAGGACCTCAAATCTTTCTTCTCTGCCTCAGAACTGAAAGGCAATTAATCAAACTAATGAGATATCACAACTTACGTAATGGATGGGTGCAGAAGACAGGAGACAAATGGCATTTTGTGTGCATTTGTGTCATCATTTTTAATATGATCATGTTTTTAATGTAAGGACATGCTTTAAAAGAATCTCAGAATCAGGCTCTGCAGAGCAAAAAACTGCTTTTGAATGTATTTATTTACTTATTTATTTATTTCTGCAACCTACAAACCTAAACACACAATCCTCTTTGGAAAGAAAAAGTGAGCTTCGGTTTAAGTGAGTTTCTGATTTATGAGTGGAGCAAACATTGTTTTAAAACTTGGCTCATATTAAGTTTGTGCCGATTGTCTTATTACACATTTTAAGTAATTACTGCAACTGGCTAGACACATTTAGAATAATGCAAATGGGAGTCTTAATATCACAAAGTATTGATCTTTCACTTTGTTTGGTAACTTTCTTTCTAATATCTGACAGACTGTGGATGAAAATGGCCATGCCCCCAGTTAATTACTCGCATGGGAAACACATCCTGTGTTCAAAAGGTTGCAGCAGTGAACATTAAAAAAATCATCCACAATCATTTATGTAGAACTTCACTGTGGCCCTTCATCTTTGGCAGCAGCCAGCTCCACTTAGTGAGCCACAAGAAAGTGTGGCTGACAGTTAGCAGGAACCTGCCTGTAATTCTCACTGATATCTGCATTAAGCTTCCTCTCCTCTGTGGAAGAACACATCAAAAGGAGATTAAAATTAAAACGAAAAACAAGGTGAGGGTGAAGATTATAAAGCTGTTGCTGGATGTTTGAAACCAAATGAAATTATCAAATTACAATAAAAATATTGAGGATTTTTGTATTTAAATGAGTGAAATTGCATGAATTTAGCATTGTGGATGATCAGGTGACCTCTGTTATTACAATGAGACAACCATTAGGTTGTAATGCTCACAAAACCACAAAAGTACAACCAAATTGTTGCATTTCTTAAAGATTGCATACTCCCAACCACCTTTCTTTTAATCAAAGTCTTGTAAATGATTTTAAGCGTGATATCCTTAAATATTGCCAGATCTGTCATCACTTAGAATATGTTACTGCCACACCAAATATTAGCTCAGTATCTAAAAATTGACTGGGTTATAGTAATTTTTGTGCTTCCTACAATCGCTTTGCACTGGCAACCATCCTAAATTGCGCTAACTTCAAAAGTTAAACGGTTGTTGATATCCATCCAATGATTATGAGTACTTCTTGGGACTTCCATCCATCCATCCATCCATCCATCATCTTTACCCGCTTCCCCCTTTTTGGGTCGCAGGAGTCACTGGTACCCATGCCCAGCAGTCACCATGCAAGAGACAGAGGACACCCTGGACAGGTCTCAAGTCCATCACAGGACCACATAGAGAAAAACAAGACAACCATTTACTCTCTCACTCACACCTAGGGACAATTTAGAGTTACCAATCAGTCTAACATGCATGTTTTTGGTCTGTGGGAGGAAACCGGAGTACCCGGAGAAAGCCCACGCATGCACGGAGAGAACATGCAAACTCCACCCCGAAAGACCCTGGGCCAGGATTTGAACCGGCGACCTCCTCGCTGAGAGGTAACAGCTCCACCAACTGCGCCACCGGGACAGCAATTTTTATTTATTTATTTTTGTCACTAAAAAGAGCAAAATCATAATCTAATTAAAACAACTATTTCACTGTGATGGTTTTATATAAAGTTAATTCAAAGATCTCCCATGATTTATTTTAGTTTCTCAGCCACTGAGGAGTTTCCACCTTGGATTCAATGCGATCTTGCCTGTTTTTCTATTGTAACACGCTGCTAACACTGTAAAACATCAGCTAACGAAGTAACCTGGACTGTGTCAAATTCACAAATTGCTATAGCAACAACAAGCATCAAGATGCAAACAATGTGGCGAATCAACGGAGGAACCATTAAAGAAAACTTACCAGAAAAAGAAGATGTTAAGCTTTAATAAAGGTGTATTGTTTTTTATTTTTATTTAAATCTTTCAAACCTTATGTCCTCTTGCTTTAAAAATATATTCTAATCTATAGATGATCATACATACTTAGTAGCTATATTGGTGCATAATTTTTACAGAATTTTAGGTAGTGCTAAAAAGACATTTTGCATTCTCTTCTTGCATCTTGTTCAATTTTTAAGAGTAAACCAACACAGATTGTAAGATTTGCGCTGCAATAGTTTTATTCATATATGTTTATTGGTTCGTGTGGTATTTTGCTAATACCAAATACAACCGAATATGCGCATAAGACGGGCAAAAACATTATCAACGTTTTGCCTTTGACAATAAAATTGAAAGAAGTCAGCATTAAACAGGATTGTATGGCAGGGCAAGTCAATCACAGCATGTACGTTTAATCCCTTATGTTGTCCTCCTCTGGAGCCACTGACAGTTATTGTTGTGAATACATGAATACAAATGAATGGCTTGTTTGAGCGTTTTCCTTAGACCTTGAACACACCACTGCAGACCATAAGCATGCCCAGTCTTGCATCTGAACCCAAACATACTTGAATTATGAAGAGCAACATTTAAAACGTTGATACAGCGAGACACCACTTAACCGCACGAGCATAATTAATACTTTTTTTCCCCTCTCCAGTTTTTACTTCATAAGGCGCAGATGCAGGGAAGATGACCTGAGATTGGGAAACCACATGTGAAGAAGCGGCATAGAAAGATATATCATGTTTACTTTCATAAATATGGCAATCCCCCTCCATCCCCCCACAACCCTCCATATAGCAGAGCTCTACCTAGCAATTAAACCCAGTTAGATATTACTCTCAGCTGCATCCCTGTCTTCACAGGAGTCAGCCTCCAGCCTGGACTGATAATAACTATGGTCGGCACTGTTTCAGCCATTCATTTGATAAAGTGCTTTTCACCTTGCAGCATTCATTATCCACACACCACACAGCGTGTGTGCACGTGCACGGGTACATTTATTTGCTTGGTTCCAGGCGAGCTGATTAAACAAGTGTCATGTCATTATTCTTTAATCAATTTTTTTCAATTATGATTAAGACGCTATAAGGATGTAATGGAAGGTGAACCCTATAATAGAACTACGAGGTGATTAGACATAGCTGGAACTGGTCCAGAAAAAAAAAAAAGAAAAAAAGAAGGGAGACATTTTTTTTTTACTGGGTAAGATTGATCCTGTTGACGGAAATGGCATTGGTTCATAACAGACCATGTCTGCTAGCAACAGCTTAGCTGGTCCACTGAAGTGTCTGTCTGCACATCTTTTTGGGAGGTTATTTAAAGAGAGCGAGCAAAGAAGTCACTCTGAGAAAAGAAGGAGAAAAAGATGTTTATTGTGATGACCCGCCTTGACACCGCTCAGATGCTTCCATGCCACAAGAAACATGCTACTCCAAGGTTAGACTTTCAGACAGCCTGCAGGATAGAGTGATTTTAGTTTATTTTCATTCAATGCTTATTATTTTCTCCCCCCACAAATAAACAACCCGTAGATTGTTGTCCTCCATCACAGAGCGAAGATGGGGAGTCGGAAATACCAACTGTCTGTCCGTAAGTTAGTCCGTCTATACGTCCATCTGTCAATCCATGCCCATTTTGAGTTATAACTTTAAAAAAAAAGAGATACCAACTTGTATTTTCTTGTAAAGTAGTCCCTCACTACTTCGCAGTTCATTTTATGTGGACTCTCTCTATCGCGGGTTGCACACAATTGGCTGACTGATGGATGAGCTGCACGATCGACATGGGATTTTTATTTAAAATATCCAATATCTTTAGCTGCTTCTTCCTTTTTGGGTCGTGGGGGTCACTGGTGCCCATGTCCAGCTGTCACTGTGTGAGAGGGAAGGGACACTCTGGACAGGTCTCAAGTCCATCACAGGGACACATAGACAAATGAGACAAACAACCATTCACTCTCTCACGCACACCTAGGGACAATTTAGAGTTACTAATCAGCCTAACATGCATGTTTTTGGTCTGTGGGAGGAAACCGGAGTTCCTGGAGAAAACCCATGTGTGCATGGAGAGAACATGCAAACTCCACCCAGAAAGGCCTCCAGACCGAGATTTGGACCAGGGCAACCTGCTTGCTGAGAGGCAGCAGCTCTACCAGTTTTGCCACCATGCTGCCCTTTATTTTATTATTATTATTATTTTTTAATCCTTTATTTATACAGGTAGTCTCATTCAGCCACGAGAACTCATTTTCAAGAGAGATCTGTTTAGGGAGCAGATGGGGGCTAAGGGCCTTGCTCATGGGCCCAGGGAGGGGCAAATGTGGGTGGGGGCAAGTGTGGGTGCTTCACCTACCCCACCCACATTTTTGATGTTGTCGGTACTGGGGCTTGAACTGGCGATCTTCCGATCATAGGCCCACCTTCTTTAACCTCTGTGCCACCACTCCCCCCAAAATAAATTACTTTAAATTATTTAGCACCTCCTGCACCTGTGTGCAGCCCTTAGCTGTAGAAAAAGCTTCCTCCTGCAGAGTGTCATATCTTCGCTCCACAGCGGAGAAGTGGGTGTGGCCGAGAGCACTAGGCAGGCGGCAGAGAGCAGCCTGAGGCAGAGAGCTGATATCATGACATGCTGTGCTCTTTTTTTTTACAGCGTTTAGAGTTTAGAAACATTGTTTAGAAGATTGCAAGAGTGTGGGAAGGGTTTAAAACAATTGTATATGTTTATACACACATATATATATACTTTGTATATATATATATATATATATATACAAATCGGATTCCAAAAAAGTTGGGACACTAACAAATTGTGAATAAAACTGAATGCAATGATGTGGAGATGGTAAATGTCAATATTTTATTCGTAATATAACATAGATGACAGATCAAAAGTTTAATCTGAGTAAATGTAACATTTTAAAGGAAAAATATGTTGATTCAAAATTTCACAGTGACAACAAATCCCAAAAAAGTTGGGACAAGTAGCAATAAGTGGCTGGAAAAAGGAAATTGAGCATATAATGAACAGCTGGAAGACCAATTAACACTAATTAGGTCAATTGACAACATGATTGGGTATAAAAAGAGCCTCTCAGAGTGTCAGTGTCTCTCAGAAGCCAAGATGGTAAGAGGATCTCCAATTCCACATTGTTGCGCAGAAAGATAGTGCAGCAATACCAGAATGGTGTTACCCAGCGTAAAATAGCATAGCAAAGACTTTTAAGTTATCATCATCAACCTTGAATAACATCATCAAAAGATCCAGAGAATCTGGAACAATCGCTGTGCGTAAGGGTCAAGGCCGTAAAACTCTACTGGATGCTCGTGATCTCCGGGCCCTTAAACATCACTGCACCTCAAACAGGAATGCCACTGTCAAGGAAATAACAGAATGGGCTCAGGAATACTTCCAGAAAGCATTGTCAGTGAACACAATCCACCGTGCCATCCGCCGTTGCCAGCTGAAACTCTACAGTGCAAAGAGGAAGCCATTTCTAAGCAAGCTCCACAAGCTCAGACGTTTGCACTGGGCCAGGGGTCATTTAAAATGGAGTGTGGCAAAATGGAAGACTGTTCTGTGGTCAGATGAGTCACAATTTGAAGTTCTTTATGGAACACTGGGACGCCATGTCATCCAGACCAGAGAGGACAAGGATAGCCCGAGTTGTTATCAACGCTCCGTTCTGAAGCTTGCATCACTGATGGTATGGGGTTGCATGAGCGCTTGTGGCATGGGCAGCTTGCATGTCTGGAAAGGCACCATTAATGCAGAGAACTATGTTCAGGTTCTAGAACAACATATGCTTCCATCTAGACGTCATCTGTTTCAGGGAAGACCGTGCATTTTTCAACACGATAATGCCAGACCACATTCTGCAGCAATCACAACGTCATGGCAACGTAGGAGAAGGATCTGGGTACTGAAATGGCCAGCTGCCTTCCAGACCTTACACCTATAGAGAACATTTTGCACATCATAAAGAGGAAGGTGAGACAAAGAAGGCCCAAGACGATTGAACAGTTAGAGGCCTGTATTAGACATGAATGGGAGAGCATTCCTATTTCTAAACTTGAGAAGCTGGTCTCCTCTGTCCCCAGATGTCTGTTGAGTGTTGTAAGAAGAAGGGGGGATGCCACACAGTGGTAAAAATGGACTTGTCCCAACTTTTTTGAGATTTGTTGATGCCATGAAATTTGGAAACAACAGATTTTTCCCTTAAAATTATACATTCTCTCAGTTTAAACTTTTGATCTGTGATTTGTGTTCTATTCTGAATAAAATATTAGATGTTGGCACCTCCACATCATTGCATTCAGTTTTTATTCACAATTTGTTTAGTGTCCCAACTTTTTTGGAATCTGGTTTGTATATAAATACTAAAATAAACTATATTACTTGTACTACTACTCCTACTTTGTGGTTTTTCACTTATCCTGGAGCTTCAGGGTATGGATCCGCCATGATAAACGAGGGACTACTGTATATTCATCTTGTAAACCTTGTGAGATGGTTAACTTCAAAAATAAGCAAAGTGCCATCTTCCATTTTGTTGTGTGCCTGTATCTAGGCATACGGTTTCAAAAACTGGTTGCCAAATCAAAATCCAAGATGGCTACCACAGTATTTATGTAAACCAGCCACCACAATAATTTGAAACTATGCTTTTTAGTTTTTATTATGCTTATAAGTATAGTTTTCTAAAATCCTTGGGGTGGCTAAAGATTAATCTATAAGGGCTAAGGACACCATTAGCCACCCCGTGGTTTTGCCATTGCACCTGTTCATGGATAAAATTGCTCCTTCCTCTTACTAGGATCCATCACGCTGCGCTGCCTCGGACAAGCAAAAAACAAAACGAAGAAAAAAGACTTACCACTCCTCCTATAAACAGTGAAACTCCTACGCACGTAAATACTGTATCTTGCACCAAAAACATTAAGGCTCACCTGCATTATCTGTTCAATTCAGTCCAGAAAATCACTTACCTAAACAGTTATCATATCTGTGTATCACTTGTTAAATTTACAAAGACTCTGTGCTTTTAATTGAAATAAATTCTAAAAATGTCCAAAAAACAAACTAACAATTGAAGAAACAGATTGATAAAGTCCGAATGGAAATAGCGTAAAAGTATAAGAGGACTTTTAACTCACTACTCCACATGTTTTTTTTAAAGATATTTCATTTTCCTTTTTAAAACATTAAAATCATCACTTCCAAATAGTGAATAATAATTGTCCACATGAATGTATAAACACTTAGCTTGTGAATTTATCATAGCAATTGGAACATTCCCCCTTTTTTTGACATAATTGATCATTTTCAATCAATAATTAATCTCTTTTGTTTAGCACACAAGCAAAACTTTATGACAGAATAAAATACTGCTAAATGTAAAGACAATGGATAAAAATGTCACCATCATGGTGGTTTCTGGAGAATCCTGAAAGAAGACTGCTCAGTGAGGTGAGTGGTGCTGTTTTAAGTCATGTTAACTGTAAAGTAAAAAAAAAATTTTTTTAATCAAATTAGACCTTTAATAGAAGGTGATTGTCTAATACCACATTGTAGTTTGCAGTAATAATGCGCCTGTCTGTAGCACAAAAACACTTCACACAGAGGAGCCCCAACTGAGGTTTAAACAGGAAACCATCAGTAAACTCCATTCATCCCAGCTCTGTGTGACACAACCTAAAATTGATCAATTTTCAAATATGACCCAAAATATCCAAGATTTAGTGGTTTTATTTTATTTAAATCAACAATATACCATAATTCTTAGAGCAACACATTGATGTCATAATAAATGTTGAAAATTGAAAATGTTTTATTTCATTAGACAAATGTTGCCAGATTAATATAAAGACAAATATATATATGTATATATATATATATATATATATATATATATATATATATATATATATTCTACCTAAAATGTAATCTTATTATAATCAGTATTTATGAGCAAGGAGTATATTCTGAGGTCAGCTTAGTCCAATACCTTGTTGTACATTATTTGAAATACTACTATCCTCCCACACACATTAACCTCATATGTACTGTAATGCGCCTCTTGAGAAATATTGCTCACTGTGCTGGCATGAGTTAGCAAATAATTACTAGTCAGGGGAGGAGGTAGCTTATAATATGCATTGGGAATTTTAATCTTGACTTTTAATAAGCCTTTGACCTTCTTGCGTCTGTAGCCTATAATTAGAAATTCTGGCTGGGCCAGATTGACAGAATACTGTGTCTTAGAGGAGGTAAAACCTTGTGTGACTGCAGTCAGCAGACCTTCTAAATCATGTGCCGGCATGAGAAATGTTTAATCTAACAAATTGGTTTCTGTTTCCTTACTCTTTTTTTTTTTTTTTATTCTTTCATGCAGTTGGTATTCTGAATATGGAGGTGATGTCATTGTCTCATCTTTTTAAGAGTGATTGTGAAGCATATATTGTGAGGGAGAGACAGAAAATTAAGGTCTCTCCTCCTTCAGCCAAATCAAATTTTCCTCTTATCTTCTCCAACTTTAACAGCCCCATTCAGCTTGGTGGACTTTAACTGTTGACTTTCCCGTGTGTGTTTTTGCATATATGTGAGACTCTTTCTCGAACTGAGCTGCAGCGACTCTTATTCCTGCTATTAACAGCATGCAGGTAACCTAGTTTGAACCCCCTTCAAATGGCAGCCATTCCAGCCTTCTCATTTAAAGAGATGAACTCTCTCTCGTTCTTCGAGCCTTTGTTATCTGTCAGCCTGCACTAAATTTAGCATTTATTTACCTAATGTCCTTGCTGGTGTGTCCTTGCTAAATGAAGGCGAACAGGGCTGTCACCGTCCAGAGGACAGCACTGCCCACCTCCTCAGGAGTTGATGGATAGCGTGGAGATGTGTGTGCATGAACAGAAACAGCTAAATATGCGCGTGCAAACTTTGTGCATTGCGCTGTGTTTCAGTAATCTACTTAGATCTTGCAGTACAGGAATCAGGGTGCATGACCAGCCATCACAACAGGCCTGTGTACCGCCAGTCATACAGGTATTTGAGTTTGCACCCTGTGAAGGTATTTAGGCCTCTGTATAGCATAGTGGTATTTGTAGCGTTGCTGTTTCAGTGTGCCAGTGTTGAGCGCTACACAGTCCCATGGATCAGTGCCTTTGTATGGATCCCTCCGAGGAGCCTCTTGTTCCTTTAACATTCCAGGTACATCCACACCAGCTCCTTCCTGTCGCTCCCCCTTGTGTGGCGCTGATTGACAAGCGTCCGCTTCTCTCAGGCGCATAATCAATCTGCTAATTGGTGTCGGAGGGTCGGTTGCTGTTGAAGCGTCTCCTGCTCTTTCTTTGCCTAATTTATCTTTGTCACCATCAGCCTGCACAAGCTACATTAGCTGAGAAAGTTCAG
This sequence comes from Nematolebias whitei, assembly GCF_014905685.2. Classification (NCBI taxonomy): domain Eukaryota; kingdom Metazoa; phylum Chordata; class Actinopteri; order Cyprinodontiformes; family Rivulidae; genus Nematolebias; species Nematolebias whitei. The sequence goes on from NC_056517.1 coordinate 27,145,529, forward strand.
CTTCGGCAGAGCCTTGTCTCCCTCTTGCTCTCACACACAGTATGTTTCTGTGCTTTGTTCTTTTTTTTTTTTTAAATTGCAATACATCACAAAAGAGTAAAATGTTAGTCTTGCACTGTTTCCATTGGTAACCAGGCTCAGTCGGTAGAAAGGGACGAGCAGGGTCAGAATATGCAGGATAATTGGTGAAAACACTGTGGCTCTATCAAAATTCAGCACAGCAAATAAAGCATAAAAGCACAAGGACTTGTAATTAGCAAGAAAGCCTCTTAGAATATTTGATTATGTCGAATACAATCCGATAATAAGCAGATATTATGAGAAAACCTCAGAACTGAAAGCACGTGAGTACCCAGAGAGGCACGCCAGGCGCATGTACGCCTGCAGAGAGCTGCCTGAGCCCTCGAAACTCCACTTCACGTCTGATTTATTCACGGGTTGTTTCCAACCGGGGTGCCAATCAAGTCCTGATTAGACACCAGCGACTCATTGATGACGGTTCAGACAGGAGCAGCCGTGACCGCCGGCTCACCGAGCACACAAGATTGATTGCTGCGTTGAGCCACATTAATATCTGCAAACGAGATAAGAGTCATGAAGATTTATCTGCCTTCGTTTAACACTTTAAAGCAGGTAGAGGAGTATTAGGGAAGGGAAAGGAGACTTGCTCTTAGATTTGTGGATTAGGCACCCAGTGCCCCCTGTTGGCCCCCAAATCATCTGTTGATCCTCTTTATTGATGCTCCATATTTGCAAAGAAAGGCTACGAAAAAAAAAAGCAATAATCTATTGACTTAAAAAAAAATGGTTGCATAAGATGATTTTCTAACATCACTTGAAAGGGTGTAATATGCTCCTTTCAACTAGATGCTTTACACAGTTATTTTTATCTTGTTTTTATTTGAACATGGGGATGTACATGGTTCTGATGGAGAATTAAGGGGAGCTGCCTGGGGGAAGTTTATACTGGGACCCTGCAAGCCCTGTGTCTCTCAGGAGCAGTGCACTAACCATACCCCCTATGAAGTTGTTCACTTTCTCCCTTTTCACTCTTTTTTTATATTTTTGCTCCTTAAAAGCATTAAATGCAGCAACCAAATCCTGTAAATGTGTGTTAACAACCACCATTTTAACAACAGCGGAAGTATCGGGAGGCTGCTTTATAGAACGTTTTTGGAAATCAACCCATGTACAATTACTGCTGCTTTTTATATGCCTGTTGTCTTTATGTTACAGCAATAAATGCCCTTTCAATAAAAAAAAAAGGCTTTTAACATAGTTTCAGGGACAAAACCAAATAGAGTGTGGCATTACCTTTCATTTGTCCATTATTTAAAAGACTAGTCCGGACATTTTGTAGTGAGCGTCTGTGGTGAGGTTGTGAACATTTATTATTTTATCTGTTGTAGGCAACCTCAGTTCGAAGAAATGAAGTCTAACATGTTAAATCTCAAAAATATCTTGTGAGCACTATTTTTGAAAACATTTACATTTAATTCTGTAGTGATTTACAAGTGCAAATAAGCAGCAGCTTTGTGTAGCACGTATTGTGCAGCCTGGGGCTTTTTCAGCAGCTAATCATAAAATTTCTAAATAAACAATGAATGCAAAACACAAACGAGAGCCCAAAGTTTTTTAGCTTTTTAGCATTCACATAAACCACTATGAAATTTTGAGATTTGAGTAGTTTTAAGATGGCAGTACTTACAGACTAGCCATTAACACTTCAGTACAGTCAAGGATTCAAGGTTCTTTATTGTCATTTTTATCACATATGGTACATGAGGTGGAACAAAATTGTGTACACAGGGTCCCAGTTACATCCAACAATTGCAAAAATATAAAGTGTAAAAAGAAACAGTAAATAAGGATCTACAATATAAATTAAGATATACGCTAAACAAACACTCCACGGTACGCTAAAAGATCTAAGATATATGCTAATCACTAATAATGCAAAACAATACACCGAACAACTGCAGTATGATTCTCATAGGTTCTGTTCAGCTAGTTACACGCTTAATGTAAGTGGAGTCGGGCTTGGAGCTGACCTCAAAACTAACATAAACTGCGATCTATTCAAAGCATGCAACAAAAATACAGAAACAAGGCACCAAAAGTGAAAAAGAAATAAATCTACAGCAGCATGGTTCTGTTGGCAGAGTGGTTCTGATGACTGAGGTTATCAACATGGTCCAGTTAGCAGCATGATACAGTTAGCAGGTGTAGTTAGCAGGTCCCGTCAGCAGCTTGATGGTAATAATGACCGCAGCAGTTGCCCTCCCAGACTGCCATCCAGAACTGGGTCTGGCAGACAGAGAACATCCAAAGTTTCCCCACGGAACTGAACGGGTCCATAGAGTTTGGGCCGTGCAGGCAGATGGAAAAACATGGAGACAACCGGCATGATAGGCCTGAGCCCAAAGCTAGAAGGACTGAACCACGATGGCAGGATGGCACAATGGCACAATGGCACAATGGCAAGGCAGCAACGCAGAAAACTCCACAAGTGTGTCACAGTCGTACCCGTACTGTGGATGTGCATTGTAGACGAAAAATAAAAAGAAGTTTAAAAAAAGCAACAGGAACGTAAAAAGATGGATTTCATCTTGGCCATTCTTAATGACTATCTCCAAACTGAGGTTGTGCAAAATACCATCTGCAACAGGTAAGATAGCAATTGCTCACAACAGTTCAATAAAACCCCACTTCAAAAATGTTCATTTTAAAACTCTTATTTTAGCATTTCAATCAATATTAAACCTAAAAGTTGATACCTCAGTAGAAATATGTGCGATTTTTTAAATTTTAAGTTGCATTTTAAATGGACAATATTTATTTAGTTGTTTAATGATTATTTTTAAATGTATTTATTTATTATTCGCATACGTTTTATTAAAAATTGTAACTCAAGAGGCAGCGGCAGCACTAATTTAAGGTTCAAGATATGTAAATATTTGTTCATTTTCTTTGTGGGCATCTGTTTCTGACTGTCACATGTCTTCAGTGTGACAAATAAATATGATTGCGTCATCAAATAAATCAGTCGAACGCGCCAAAGAGTCAAGTGGAGTTTAGTAGGTAAGTTCAGTACATCCCTACTTGCTAATTGTTTTCAGGGTTCTTCATATGAACTATTTTGACCTTATTTCATTATTAATCACAAATGTGCAGCTTTTAACATTTTTATTATGATAAAAAATATGTGATTTTACTTTTTCAGAGCAGCTTTTGCTCATTTTGTCTTAAAAAATGATTATCTTTTTCTTTTCATTTTAAAGCTTATTACACATAAATGCATGGCTTTGGCTGCAAGTTATTTGAGCAAATGCTCTCGTTTTGCTTTAAATCTGTGAATATATTTGATAAATTATATGACTATTAAAAAAACAGAATAAAACAATATATTTCCATGTTCAATAAACATTTTGTCATGAAAATCAACCTGTTAGAAACAGCTGTTGACTTTTTGAACTAATCATCACATTGAAGTGCTTATTATTTATTGATTTATTAATTTTACCATTAATTATACAAAGTATAGCAGGTTATAACTTTTCTTCCGTCTTCTGTGTGTCTTCCAGCCGTGTGTCACCCTGGACGTCGTTTTAACTTTGACCCAGACGTGCAGACAAACAAACTGATAGGGGCGTGAGCAGCTGACTCAGTTTTCCTTCTTTTAACGCAGGTCATGATGTTATTTCATGATGTTCTGCCCTCAGTCGAATCTCATAACTCAAAATAATTGTGACAAAATCTCACAGTTACTGAAGTTTCGCTGTGATTCTAGCTTTTTGGCACTTATTTGAGACTCGGCGTCTGCCTTTTTGGAGGTAGGCGGCTCTCTTATGTCTGTATTTCAGGAAAATGCATTCAGGGTAGCAAATTGGAAACATTTTTGAGCGCTGAGTTGCAGTCTGGTTAGCGGGTTACGCGACAATGTAGCAAGTGGGTGAGTTTTTGCACACAGTCCTGTCAGTTTTCAGGGAGCTCATCAAGTGGAGGTTGTGTCTCACCTTTTCACAGCAGCCAGGACTCAAAAAAGGTGGGTTTCTTTAGTTAGGTGAGATTGTAGCAAGGCAAAGGAGCATTTGAGTTGACCAAAAACATTTGTATAAAGAATTACGCTAAAGAAAGATATGCAATGTGGTATCTGCAAAAGGATGTGAGGTTGGGTAAAAACGGATCCTACATGGGGAAACACCTTTCCTGCAAGATCAAAACGTAAACATCAATTCTGAGGAGCCCTAAACAATAATCAATTTGCGCTACTTTTAAACAATAAAGGCCCCGAGCATAATAATCTGTGTGAGCCTGGCTGCACTGCAGAACGCAGCCATCATCTCCAGTATGAGCAGGTCCATTTCCTGTGCTTTTGATCTGCAGGCAGAACACGTCTTCACAAAGCTGAAACATAATGTACGATTTGAGATTATGTTCAAATATACACGGCACTAAAACAACCTTCGGTTCACTCCTCAAAACACCTGCGCCGTCTGCTCTGTGATCCCCTCACCTGTGATCTAAGCCTTTTATAAACCGGCAGCCGTGCAGTGGAAAGAAGATTCAACCCGTAAACTCCTCCTTCTGCGCCTGATGGGGCAGCCGTCCTCAGAGGCAGTAAAGATAAAGGATGAGGAGTTCCCCACCTGGAGACAGGAAGTGGGTTTAAGTTCACCTACAACTGCAGCAGACAAACATAAATACTCCTTAGGCCCTATTCTGACCAATTTGGAAAATAAACCAAAATCCAAAGCAGTTAAACCAATAAGGTGTAAGCTTCTATAACACAATGAAATATGCTGTTTAGGACCTGTTCAGACATGCCCCAGCAGCCCCCTTTTCCTCCGTACATCCCACCTAAAGCAATGCTCCAGTTGCTCATTTGTGCTTTTGAAATGTATTTAGCGCTTGGGGTTTTATTTGCAGTGGCAGGACAGGATTAGCTCGGGCTTACTGAGCTGTGCACAGACGGAGCAAGAAGGAGAGGCAGCCTTTAGACTTGTGAACTTTGGTGGAGTGTGAAAAAAAAAGGGCCTCGCCTCAGCTTGTAAATCAACAACTGTGGTGAAAAACACGAGTAGTATATATAAGTTTATCAGGATTTGTTGAGAGAGCTTGTTTATGTGCTTTTTTATTGATGATGTATCTGAACTGCATTTCGATGGCTTCGATAGCGTGATCTCTCAACTCCTCATTATTCAGCAATCGGATTTAAAAATAAATTTTAAAAAGCTGTGTTGTAATATATATATATATATATCAGTTAACGACAGGGTTTGTGAGTCAGATTTACACACGGATCTAACTTGGAAAAAAAAAAGATGAATCACTTTGAGCAATCTTAAAGTCAACTAATTCATTCCACCAGTAAAGATAAAACTTTCAAAAACGGTTTGCCTTGACGTGTGTGAGCTTTGCAGGTCACAGAGAGGTGCTCACACCTCACCTGGTCCACTCCATTTGAATGAGTTATCATCTGTATCTCTAAACCCTCTTCCATTTTATCAGAACAAACATAAACAGATTATGCATTTCACTCAATTCTTTTAAAATTGGGCATTTGCTGTTTTTACAACAAATCTATGTTGTGCATTAAAGAAGAGGAGCAGCAGGACAAGAATAAAGTTGGGGGCTCAAGCTTGGCCCCCTCAGTGAGAAAGAGGTACTGCACACTTCACTTTGTGCCATTTCTATCCAGGGTCATGTCAGTTTAACAAGAAGCAATAATAAACAGATATTTAATATAAGATTCTGCAGATATTAGCTCATCATTTAAAAGGTGTAGGGTGTACACCTTGTTACAGATTAAATTGGTCTAACAGGGTCGGCTCTAATATAAAGTTAACGCTGCGTTGGACAGAATCATTTCCATCTGCAACACTAAAATGATTATTATTTGTTGCCAAATAATAATTTTGGATCAGTGAATCAATTAGCTGCAGCTACCAGCAGTTCAAAGATTTCATCTTTTTTCATGTTTTCAGTTTTATTGTACATACTTTTTCCATCATTTGGGTGAAAACTATTATTAGTTGTCACAGTTTACACTCTGTTTTTTTCCTTTTCTCATCACTCTGTTCACTGTTTGACTTTTTCTTCTCTGTTCTCCTGGGTTTTTCCTCTGCTGCTTCTGCCAGCCTTTTTAAATACCACACCTCTCTCTCTGATTGCTGCTGATGGTTTCCACCTGTTTCTGGGTGTATATATACTTCCTGCTTTCTCCACTAAATTGCCAGATCAACTGCTTGCTTTCAGCCACAGTTATCCAGTGTACTCTCTTTGTTCACAGCTCTTTAATCTTGATCCACGCCTGTTTCCCTCGACCACGCTTTTTGCCTGTCCCTTTTGTGCCTCAGCCTTCTGACCTTGTTGATGACCTATGCCCTGTTTTTGGATTTTGCCTTTGCCTCTCCCTATCGGTACTGTCCTCTCTTCTGATCCCATGTATGAACCCTGCTCATCCTCGACTAAGCCTCTAGATTTCCCTTGGTCTCTGCAGCTCTGGGTCTCCGCTGGAGCGTCCCGTTACAACAAGAAAGGTTAGTGTTTCATCAGACCGTATGTATTCAGAGAACTACTCGTTATTCTGTCAAACACTAATCTTTCCCCTTTTCATCATTTTAGATGCAGTCCCTGGACTTGAGACCCCAGAAGCTGTTTATTTACTCAATAAACATTTTAAAAAACCTTTCTGAGTCTGTGTGTAGGATCCTCTGCCATCAGATCTCTGACATTAGTTTTCATGAAATTCAATTTGTTTCACTTCAGTTTATTTATATAGTGCCAAATCATAACAGAAGTCATCTCAGGGCACTGAACAGAAACATCCATCCATTATTTGTTACCCGCTTCTGCCTTTTAGGTTGTGGGGGGTCACTGGTGCCCATATCCAGAAGCCACTGTGCAAGGGGCTCTGATAGAGGAGCCTGATAACTGAACGACCCCCCCCCCCCATTTTGCTTTTCGAAACTCTAGAAACCACAAGTATGCAGTTTGAGCGCAAAGTGCTCTGTTAGGAAAATCTAGAACAATAAGATCTCAAATGTAAGATGGATCTAGGTTGTTGAGGACTTCGTAGGTTATAGAAGTAAGCTTTTGAATTCAATTCTGGATTTAACGGGGAGCCAATGGAGAGAAGCTAAAACTGGAAAGATATGATTTCTCCTAACTCCTACTTACATGCCTAATTGGTCCTAGCACTTTTTTTTAGTTTTTTGTTTTGCAGTGAACAAAGTAGAGCTCCTCTGCACCATTAAGAAATGCTAACTAACCAGGTAGCTAGCAGAAGTTTTATGCTTTAAAAAATAAAAAAAATAAAAAAAAATAACATAAAATTCTGCCATATTCAACTAAACTCCCAGATTTCATGTCAAACCTTTTCAATAAAAAAAAATTACAAAAGGAATTTTATTTTGGTACTGATCAGGATCATAATGCAGGAAAATAGTATTAGCTTTAATGAAAAAACATAATTTGGGAGAGTTCTTCCTCATTTTCAGTTTGGTTGAGGGTCAATCTCTGAGCCAATTGATACTTTTTTGTGTGTTTGTGCTTTATTTTTGGGTCAGTTCATAAGTCCGTACACATCAAAAGAGTTTTAATACCGACCAGCTGGCAATAACACTTTTTTTGCAAGGGTCACAAACAGAAGCTGCTGCCATGTAAGACAATTAACCTGAAGCCAACACAACCTCGCTGGCTAAACAAATCATAAAAATAGGTATGAGATACCAACTTTTTACGTAGCTGCTATAAAAAGGACTTGGTCCTTTCATGATTTGTTTCTTAGACTTCCGCCTTGTTAAAGAAAATGATTGAAGATGTCTGAGGTGGCTCTTGTTATTCAGGGTGTTGAGGTAAGTGCAGCAGGGGTCATCGTAGAGGTGTCGGCAAGACATGTAGTGAAGTCTGGGTGCTAATCAAACTCATCCCTCTGCACAGTGTTTGATAGTTTGCTTCAATGCTTTCTTTCTCCTTATTTTAGCCTCTTCTGACTCTCAGCTCTTAAACACTGTCCTCCATGAGCTATTGACACAGACAGGCTGCACAATAATTCAATCAGGCTGAATAACATGAGGTTATTATTCCCACTGTTGCTCCTGATATACGCTTGCACACAATGTGCATTACATATTCAATAAACCACCAGAGAGGAAGTTGAGTCTTTGCTGGTTTTTACATTTTGACATGTTAATGTGGTTTGTTTGCAGATTCACCACTCCTATATTAACTTTTCTTTATTTTTTAGATCACAACTGAGAAACAAATCATAATTTCTTAAATATTGTCTCAAAATGATTGAATATAAATATATATTTTATTCTTATTTTCCACTGTGTGCATGCAAAATGCCTTTTTTAATTAAATATATAAACATATTTGTGGACTTTTGTCAAATGCATAATAAATAAAACATTTAACATTGATAGGAAAACAATTAAAGTAAAATTGATACTAAATATAGAAAATATTCAAATTATTTTAAACCACATATAGCATCCCTCTATCTGCACGATCTATTTCACCCTCGAATATCTTGCTGACAAAGATCTGAGTCCATCCAAAGTCACCCAACACAGTCAGATATGAGGCGCATCAGTTCAGTTTCCTTGTTCCTTCAAAGCAAAACTTTGCTCAGCAGCTGCAGTCGAGTCTGATAAAACTCACAAAACAAGATGGACACAAGTTCATGCTCAATAATCCAAGTAAAAAAATCCAAAGCTCAGTCAGGTCATCTGGATGGGTCCTTTTTATGTGTTTTTTTTTTTTTGAGACGTTTCGTCTTTCATCCAAAGGACTTCATCAATCCAAGGAGCCACAACAAACTGAGTCCCACAAGCAGCACATTCCCATAGTGGACCAACCAGTTTGCTGGTGATAAGATGGTTTCTGGGGACCACCCGCTCCTCCGCTGTCCAGAAAATAAACCGTCCAGATGACCTGACTGAATTCTGTTGGATTTTTTTTACCTGGATTATTGAGCATGAACTTTGATGTTTTGACCCACTATGGCTGCCTCAGATGAGTCGACAAGGGAGAGGGTGGGCCCCAGAAACCATCTTATCACCAGCAAACTGGTTGGTCCACTATGGGAGTGTGCTGCTTTGTGGGACCGAGTTTGTTTGCGGATCCTCAGATTGATGAAGCCCTTTTGAGGAAGGACGAAGTATCTAAAAATAAAAAATAAAAAAAAATAAACGTCCAGTTGACCTGACTGAACTTTGTTGGAAGATGGACACAGGTTGTTGTGAAGCTGCTCGTTAGCAACTTTGATCCAACTCTAGCAACAAATCTAGTGTGTGCACCAGCACTTCCTTCTAAATCAAGATATCTGCAGCAAATCAACATCAGATTGGTTTGAATTAAAGAAAAACAATAAATCAATGACAAAAAAAAAAAAAAAAGAGAATTTCAGTTTTCTGCTAAAATGCTGTTGAGAGCTAAATGGCTGAAATTTGCTGAAGAAGCTGAAATTACATGTCTCAGCTAAAAATAAAAATAAATGCTGAAAGCTAAGAAAAGCTAAATGTTGCTAAATGCCAAGAGTCAGAGTCAGAGAGATTTATTTGTCATACACCACATGTGGTACATGTGGTGGAACGAGATTATGTACACAGGGTCCCAGTTACACCCAACAATAAAATGTAAAAGAAAAACAGTAATAAGGTCTGAGATATGAACTAATAAAAACATCAACTAAATAATACACTAAGCACTAATAGCATAAAAACAATACTCCGAACAGCAGCACGAACATGAGTCTGTGTGAGCAGATGAGCACGCATGAACACAGCAACATGAACCAGATCAGCAGCAACATTGAAACAGATCAGCAGCAACATGATGTGATTCTTCACAGTGATTAACACTACCTAAACGTAGCCAAAGTCAAGTTAGAAGCTAAAAGTAACAGTATAATTGCTAACTTCGTCTTCATCATCATCTTCTTCTTCGTTTTGTTGGTCCGGGAAGTCGAACCGGCAACCTTCCGATCACAGGCCCAACATAATAGCTAACAACTAAACATATAGCAAAAGTTTACTGAAAAAAGTTGAAAAATTGTAGTAAAATTTCTAAGCAGCTAAGGACAGACATAGGAAAAGTACGCGGATTCAAATTTCAAAGAGAACCGTTTTTGAAAGAATTGAAAAGATTATAATGTATACACAGGAAAATATTTACAAATACGATCAAACATGTTTGAAAAGTATGAAAATGAAATCGCTCAAGCCAGCTGACGTATACAGAAGTTAAACGGCAAATAAAACACGAAACAAATAAAATCTGGAAAGAGTCTCGACTGTTCTCTGTGAAGTGTGCAAACAGTCTAGATTTAAAGCATTGCTTGGGTTTGATGACAGACAGAATGCTCTTTCCAGATATCATCGTCAAAAATGAGAAAGAGCTGATTGAGAAGAGGAATGTCTGAGCAGCACGTTTGCATATCTGCAGTGACTCAGACTGGTGGTTACTGTGGTCGGCATGGGTAGTGTAGTAGCCTGCTAACGGGGCGTGATCGAAGCTTTCCTGCTGTTTGTTGTGTTCCCATTCCTCATTGTTTTCGGTTAGATGGGAGTTATTACCGCCGTTTTTGTAGCTCGAGGTGAAATGGCACAAACTCCAAGCACTCAGGGCTCATTAGAAAGATAGAATCAGTGTCCTCACTTTAATGAAAGCAAACCCCGAGGAGTTCATGTTGAAGCAGATTGCTCCTCTCAAAGAAGTATATTTGTACAGCCGAGCACTTTCAGATCACTGTGAATCCGTTTGGTGCATTAATCATTTATATGATGTTTCATAACTTTATGACTGCGAGTCATTGGTGGCGTTTTAACTCAGTCTTTCGTGTACGCTTCAGATCAAAATATTGTGGTACAAGCAGTATATGTAACATGTGACAGAGCACCTGAGTCCACATAGCACACACGAGTCCCTCGTGAAAGATCAGTTTCTTATATGTATTTTTGTCGTATATGTATTTGTACTTTTGCCCATTCTTCACCTTTTCACCAAGATCCAATTACTCATCCTGGTTGGTTTCTATGTATTGACAAGGATTATGATGCTGAGTGCCCAAACTGCTACTCTACAATGTCAAACCACTCAATAGAATTCATGGTATAAGAAAACAGGTTTACCTTTTTTTAAATTTTTTATACACTTTAGAAGGTATGTGTACACAACAAGAAAATGTCTGGGTTTTATGCGTTTGGCTTAAAATATGTTGTTTGGTTCAGATCATCGTAGAGAGCATTATGCTGCAGTCAGTATTTGTATTAGCGAACACGTTTTTGCATTCAGAGATGATTTTCAGCACCTGACGAATGTTCTGCAATGAGTTGATGCTACGATTTTACCCCATACTTTTGTTTAAACCTGGTAAAATAAAAGTCACACCATTTGTCCATTTCAATATTGTTTGGTCTGTATGCCCAGCCTCTTGACTTTTAGTTTTCCCTCCAGACATTAGCAACAATGAACGATAAAGTAAATCATTCAAATTCAGACTCCCAGCAGTCTGTTGAGCTCCTCGTCGCTGCGGACAGCCAGCTGTAGGTGCCAAGGGACAATCCTGTCCTTCCACTGTCATGAGCCGTGTTTCCTGTTAGTTCCAGGATCTCAGTGGTCAGGCACTCGAGCACAGCTGGCAGGTAGATGAGAATGCGTTCACAGAACATCCTTTTCAACTCATTTGAGATTTGGTGCTGTAGTTGAGATATTATTTGAGCTTTTGAGATGTTAATCAGCTGCTGTTGGTTGTAGAAAACTGCCTTGTTGCCATGGTTACACATCATAACAAATGTCCAAAACTAAAAAAGTTTCAGTAAAATCAACTGTATTCATGCTAATGCTCATCACTGCTGCATCCCTCTGTCTGCAGTCCCACTAAATAACTCAAAGGTCACTTTATGCTACTTCGCTTCTTATTGGCTAAATGGTTTGGGCTGATAAAATTAGATCAAATGAGCAAATCAGTGAGCAAATACCTGTCAATTACCTAACCCCATAAACACAAATAAAATATCATGCTGCTATGTATGGGCTGGATAAAAACAAGCCCATTTAGAAGAATTGTGTATTTTGTATGTATTTAGTGCTGATGTTGGTCTAGATTTCATCCATTTGTGAAACAGTGAAGTTATTGTGCTTGAAAGTAATTTTTGTTATTATTGTTGTAAATATTGGGGAGGGCTTAGCCTCGCTAGCTCATATACACAAGCCATACCATGACCTATTATATTCATATTCAAGTGGGTTTTAAACCTTTATCAGAACTGCTTTAAATCATAGTTTACTTATGTTTTTTTATGGTATAATTCAAGCTGTTGTTACCAATATGAGTTAAGCCAACCATTTATTTGCCAATCATTTTGTCCCTTATAATTTCTAGTGATTTTTTTTTTTTTTTGTCAGATTCTGTTCTGCACGGGCTCAAACGGTGCTCAAAATCTGTGGAATCAGGTCCAGTTCACATGTGCATTAAGTTGTCAAGACTATTTTGTGCAAAGAGAAAGAAAACGCTGGACATGGGCAACAGTGACCCCCGCGACTCGAAAAGGAAGAAGTTGGTAAAAGATGATGGATAGACGGATGGACGGACGGACGGACGGACGGACGGACGGACGGACGGATGGATGGATGGATGGAAAAAGAAAAGGTTGTGATGCATATGTAGTTACTGTTGTCAAGAGTATTTCTTGGCTCAAATGTTCAGAAGTTTCGTTTTATTGTTATAATAATAATAATAATACTTATTAGTATTATTATTATTATTTAGTCTTCATTACAAGCCTGAAATGTTCAAATCAGGTCTCTCTTATAAATGAGTCCCTGAGGCTTAATGGGATTAACCTGTATAAATAAAGGTTAAATGGAATCAGACCACTGGAAAAATAAAATAAAAGCAGACTTTACAGGTAGTTCTATTGAAACGTGACGCTGGTTCAGGAAGTCACAACTCAATTTAGTTTTTGATTCACATCAATATTGATTCATGCCGAGCATACCACGTGTATGAAAGCAAAAAAACAAATGTTTACGTTTCCATGGGAGCAAGCGTAGCACATTTCAAAAGGTCACTTCAGGATATTGTCAGAAAACTAATCTTTTTTTCTATTTCATCTAAAGTGTAGTATAAATGACAACCCAAAAGCAGGTTGAGAAGGTGAGGAAACAAACTAAGATCAAATTAAAGGCAATCGCAAGTCACAAAAAGAGGTCCAGAACTAAAAAAAAGACAGTAAAGAGTTAAAGGATAATCAATGAGATGTAGCCATGCTAACCGATCATAAAACAAAACAACAGGTGTGGTAACTTAGACCAGGTGTATAAAAAGAAAGAAGCAGAGGGAACTAAAACAGCTGATCAGGACACAAACCAACACAACATAAAACCTAAATTAATAAATCATGGAAAGCAGATCATCTATATAACACAAGAACCATCTTTAAAGTACTTTTTTATGTACCAATTTGCACCAGTAGGTGAAACTCTGCTTGTACTTTTACTACAATACCACTTCTCATTTTAAAGCTGGAAGTAGACAACAAAAAACTGCAAAATCCTTAGAAATTAAGCTAAATAACTGGTTTAAGTGACAAGGGATTTATTAAAAATAACAAAAACTATGAATGTGCACAATTTCCTTTGTGTTTGACTTTGATCTAATAATCGCTCTAATATGAAAGTGTTTTCATTTCCCCTTTTGAAAGTTTTCGCATGAAGACGTGGTTAAAAAAAGTCTCATTAGGTTTTAGGATGGAGTTATTAAATATTTATTGATCAATAATGCACTCTGTTAAGCGTTGTCAGTATGTTTGGGTACAAATTGACTCATAGTGCAGGTGTGGTAAACAGGTGGGCTCATCTTGGATTCTAAATTTCTTTGGTTTACCGAGGGGCTGTGACGTGAAAACAAGCTCCAAATCTCCAAAGTTCATGCTCAATAATCCAGGTACAAATCCAACAATGTTCTATCAGGTCGTGTGGATGGTTTTGGAGATGTTTCGTCCTTCATCCAAAGGACTTCTTCAGTTCGAGGAGCCACAACAAACTGGAGTCACAAGCTCCAAACTCATGGAGAAAAAAACAAAACAGTTTGCTGGTGATAAGATGGTTTCTGGGGTCCACCTTCTCCTCTGTAAACTCCTCTGAGGCAGTCATGCCAAAATGGTTCAAAACACCAAAGTTCATGCTCAGTAATCCAGATATAAACCCAACAATGTTCAGTCAGGTCATCTGGACGGTGTCTTTTTTTTTTTTTTTTTTTTTTTTCCTGAGACGTTTCGTCCTTCATCCAAAGGACTTCTTCAGTCTGAGCTTGATACATTTTCATCTGTACTGATGCAGCTTGTTACTTTGCTGATTATGTTCGGTGTTTCTGTCCAAACTAGAATTTTAGATGTTCTCTGACGCACTTTATGAAGCTTGTTCTGTCTACTGGTTCGTGAATAATCGTTCTTACTGTGAAAAGATGAACTCCACGTTTTTAAAAAAAGGTTTTAAAAAAGGTTTAATAGCACCAGATCCAAGGGCAGCGACTAATCCTTCTCCAGACTTAGTACTGATGTGTTAACACAACATATATGCTTTGATAGAGGTGCTCACACTTGTTCATGATTACTTAATCTGATGCTTTAGATAAGTAGCACCTGGCTGCTGCTCACCCTCTAAATTCCTCTGAAAGCAATCAGAGTGAACAGTTTCACTTCCTGCTTTGACATTTTGCTTCACCTTGTAATTAAACTCATAATGACACGAGGTAATATGTGCGTTGTTGATTAAGTTGGCATTCATAACTCAGTTTTTTTTTTTTGTTGTAATTTTTAGCTAAAGCCATTCACAACAAGCGGGACACTTGGAAAAGCGTGAGTTTAGAGAAACTCTGTGCACGCTTGTGTTTTAAAAGTATTGACACTTGTGGAGTTGATGCCCCCGAGCCCCTCCCTTCTCCGTCACCATTGCCTAAGATTGCAATGGTGTTGCATTGCAAGGCGGTCAGCTCTGACTCACCTGGTGTACAAACACCAGACCCCCACTCTGCTCTCGCTCCTTCCCCTCCCATGGAGTTCACCCTGCCCTGCAGTTCAAAGTGGTTTTGCCTGTCTAGCCTTGGCGTTTAATGTTTAAGTATTGGGAGCGGCTGGAGAGTGCAAATAAAATGCCTTTACAGACTCCGGGGCACGCTGAGGGCTGTGATTCTAGATACTGTATTGTGAAACATCCATTGTAGCTGACAGATTAGCTTCAGGGCACCTGTATCTCCTCAGCTGAAGTCTACCTCTTTACTTCCACATAATGCTTTATGCGTGCGGCTTAGATAAACCGATTAGAGAAAGACTATTCAAACTTTATTACTGTGACAAAGGCGTACACGTTTGTGGGCCACATGGCAACCTGTCTGTGCTAAAAACTGTTTGTTAAACAGGATGAAGGTTTTGAATGTGGACCCCGCCTGTGAGACAAAAAACAAAAACCCACAAAAAGTTGTGGTAGGGCCATCTTTCTGTTTGACTAAAGGAAACCCCTTACGCAGCAAAGGGACACAACAAGAAGCCTGACACTACTTATATGTTTGTGCGTGATTATTCTGTAGTCCTAATCCGTCTAACAATGTTACAAAACATTCAGACAGGAGGAGGCTTTAAGCAGTAATTGGGGGGACTTATACTGGTTAAACTTCTTTTAAACACTTAGCTGCATCAAGCTCGTGCTTGATCGAGACCGCGGCGCAAGAAATCAAGACGTAGGCGTAGATTTAGTCCATCTAAAGTTTTAAAGGAAATCAGGACAACAGAGACGAAGATGGAGCCAGTTTGGGAAGCCGAGGGACACAAAGGAGGCAACAAAAATAAAAAATCATGACTCATTCGTTGTGTTTACGCTGGAAGTCATCACACGCAACAGTCGGTCTTTTGGATGACGGTTCAGTGAAAAGATCATCTTACTTATTGCAGGTTTATGAGTTTACAGCAGGGCCAAGACCAACGTGGATTGCTGCCATCTTTTAAAGAACTTCTCCAACATTTCCTGGTGATTTATGCAGCAGCTTCGGATGGTATCAGCCCATTCAATCACTGTTATTCGTTGTTATTAGATAAGATAGAACTTTATTGATCCCGCAGGAAATTGTTGTGCCAGAGTTTCAGTACAAGGGAACATACACATCCTCATAGGAAGCGTTAAGACTGTCCCTCCTACGTCCTAGTAGTTTTAAAGGTACGTTGTTATCGCTGAAAATATGCAGCTTTGCATGCGTGTAAAACCGGAAGGTTTTTTTTTTGTTAGCTTTATTTAACCCTTATCCTAACTTTACACCTGATCCAGAGCACTGACCCTAAACTTAACCCCCTTACCCTTGAGCCTTAACCTAACCCAACAGACCCTTCAGGTTTCTCTTGTAAATGAATCCCCACAGCTCACTGAGATTAACCTGTATAAATAAAGGTTGCATGAAGAAGTGACCATATTATCAGTGCTAACAATGTATACCTAATAGGAGGTACAGGAGGGGCAGTCTGAACTAGAGCTGTCATTTCTAGCCCGAACGCGGCGCCTGGCCCGGCCTGACATGGATTAGAGCTGGGCCATAATAATGTGCTTAATGTGCAGGCCAGGCCGGTGTCGGGCTTTTTATTGTGTCAGCCGATTCGCAGAGCTGACAATCCAATTATATGGCAACATGGATTGCCATACATTCACCAGCCGCACACAGCCATTTGACCGTTCGCTAACCAGCCTTGAAAAAGGTAAAAATAAAAAAAGCTCAAAGTAAAGAAAGACATTCAAACAAATGAGACATCTTTGTTTTTGTTTTTTTCTTTTAGAAGGGTGGTGGTGTAATTTAAAAAAGATTCAGCTGCACTCAGAGTACGCGCGCAGCCGATGACCCAAACAGGTGAGATCCCAAAATATGTCAAAGTAGGGTCCGTGTCTGAATAATGCAGAATGCAGGCAGAAGCAGGGATTTAATGTGCTTTGACGGCCATGAAAGGACAAACACCCCCTCAGCTTTGAGCTTCTGCCCCCTTTTATTCAGCCACGCGTGTCCGCCGACCATTAATAACTATAAGCAGTCAACGCTTAATTAAAAATGTTGGGACTTTTTGGGGGGTCGGACCTGTAATTACTGTTTATTCATTGGGTCGGATAGGGTTTGGAAATGATGGTTACGGGCTGGGGCTGGGTTGGGTCAGATTTTCTGGGCCCGAATCTAACTGTCTGAATGCAATCTATGGGGATGATAACAACTAATGATGGACATTTACTGTCTGATAACATTTGAAGCAGGTGAAGCGGCAGGTGATTTATACTTTTACATCACCAGTTTTGCAACACTTACGCAAACTGCTGTGGTATTTTCAAGCACATACAGTGACAATAGCAGCTAGCTGTAGCCTTTTTTTGAGTGACCATGGGATGGGTACTTTGTACAAAAACAATGCATTAGCTCTGCCAAATTAATGTGTAATGTGAAATTTATTTATAAGGTTTATAAAACAGCAGTTATATGAACTAATATGACGTTTTTAGACTAGAATTGGTGAGTAACTCACCACCATGGTCACAATTAAATCCAATATCTCTAAACGGAAGCGGTTCAAAGACTTATCCGCAGCAGGTAAGATAATAACTGCTTATGATTTTCCATGGAACCACAAAAGAAGATAATACTATACTAATATTGTAAGTGTGTTCTTTTTAATAAGCATGTTTTTTTATTTTTTTATTTTAACTTGTGGTTTTATCAAAATAAAATAAATATTTATATGCCATTGATTTCCTTTGGTTATAGCTTTAAAACTCCACCTGTCTGGCGCAGGCACGGGTTAAAACCAAACACTGAAGTGTGATGTTTGCAAATTCTCTGGTTGAGTTGGTTTCCTCTGTGGGAGAAACTCAAGTTCAAACCCATCAGCAGTATATCTGCTCTGTAGGCTGCATTATTCATCACTTTTTCTGCATTATTCACTTCATTCTGCATCACATTTTGTCACCAACTTTCTTTCGAACAAAGAACCTTATCGTACGTAATACTTTATACCAGTTTCATCTTGCATCTCTCAGGGTGTCTGACACCTCCAAGGTCTCTTCCACAAAATATCTCTAACTGTAGGTTTGAGATATTTCTAACAAGGGGCCAAATGGGTCCATGCTGCTGTCAGATCAGTTTGATTAGCTGCCAAAAAATGTCCAAGAAAGACACTTTACAGCAAAATGGAGGCATCTTGTTAAGTGTTATAGACAGTGTGCCAGGTGCATAAGCCATTTATTGGCTGATAGCTGAAGCTCAGCTAGCAGGTCGTCCCACCTCCTCTGGTTGCCACAAGCCTGGCACAGGTTTGAACAACACCAGACTGGAGGTCAGCCAGAGTGAGCTTTGATGAGACTAAAGCCACAGCAAAAGGTTGGCATATCTGTCCTCACTTGTGTGTGATGAGAGTTAAAGTTGCCCCCAAACCAACCCCTCTACTCTTTGTTATCCTACACATCTTCTTTTATCCCTAAAACACTTTAAATGTCTGTTTTTGTCTGCACTCGTGTGTCTCGAGTGAGAATTAAATTGTCCAATGATGTCATGCCGCTATTAATCACAGGAACACAGGAGTGTTGATTTAAAATCAAGTGCTTTCTGTTGATATAGGACTTGTTTGATTTAATAAAAAAAACTTGTTCAGGCCAAATTTTTCTCAACATTATGCGTGCTGCTTCCAATGCATTTAGTTTAGACTCTATAGTTCTTTACATTTCAAAGCAAAATCTTTGCATCAAACACAACATTGTGTATTTTGTAGTATTGGATTTCTTTAAACTTCAGTATTGCACTGAACAACATTGGTACTTTTTTATGTAAAAATCTATAGCGGGTAAACTACCTTTCAAAGACCTGTTATGAGCTGAAGACCTTGTTTGGAGCTCCCACTTTGTAAATCAGAGTCCGCTTATTTTGCACCTCCATCATGGAATAACCTTTAGAGCAAACTAAAGTTCAATCTAAAAAAGTTTTTTTAGAGTTATTGAGCATGCATCAGGATAAAGTTTCATCCCTTCATCTCTTTGGGAGAGTTTAAAGCTCTGATATTGTTTTCTATACACGAAGGGTGATTCTTTGACTTCTATGTTGATCCTGACTTGTTTTATATTCATGTGTTTTGATATTAATTTTAATTTTTGCTTGTGTTTTTGCACTAATGTGCTGTCTTGACCAGGTGTCCGTTGCAAATGTCATCTCAAGCGATATCCTAGTAAATAATGAATATATATATAACCTACTATAGAACATATGCAAATATAATGTGTTGCACTTTTAGTAACAAAATTCTAATTTTAAATAGTTCAAAGCCATAAAATGCAATATGATGGAATTATTTCAACAATTCCCTGCAGGATCAATGAAGTTATATCTTATCTTATCGTATCCAATTAAGCAAATGAGTGCAGTATTTGAATGATTCTTGTTTTTTTAATTAGATAAAAGTTTGTTTTACTCATCACATAAACATATTCTAATTAGATCAGGCTTTGCACGTGTCGTGCATGAATTGCAAACAGCCGCTGAAGATGACTCTTCTTTATTTCAGTGAGTCCGTCCTGTCGCTGTTGTGCGTAAAAAGCATGGGCGCACAGCAGCGCGCGCACTGCAAACGAACTTTGCGAGTTTGTTTTGGACTCGTTTTCCTTCTAATCTAATCTGAGCAGTTTCAAAGCAACATTCAAAAATGTTTGCTCGGATTTCTCAAGGCTTTGAGTTAAGAGGAAGATCCCAAGTTTCTCCAAGAGGAAGTTTTGCACCATTTGCGCGCGCGGTTTAACGGAAAGACCCAATAAAGTTTTGTGTGTTTCCACCAAGTAAACTCTATTCCATTCCGTGCTGTTTGCTTTTGTTTCATTTTTTTTAAGTGAGTATGGATAACTGCCAAACCATCCATCACAGGTATGCGCAGTGCGCGCCCACGAGCAGCTTTAATTCTCCTGCAAACGCAGTCTGCGCGAAGAGCTGCTCCCAGACGCACCATACACACACACACACACACCTCCACACACACACACCCAGTGAAATCACTTCACCTAACTGCTGCTTCAGATTGAAGATCAGCTCCGAGCAACTTGTCCTGCCTGTTCCTCCTCCTGTGGAAGGGCAGAGAAGAGAGAAAAGACGGTTTATAATTGATGTTTTCCCATGGAGGAGCCCCTCCTCCATGCAGCGGAGGCTAACCCTAAAGTGGAAGAATCTTTTAAGATTTTTTTTTTTTTTTTTTTTTTTGTGGGATAACATCAGGAGGGTTTGTCTATGCGAGCCAATCAAGTCCCTCCCCTGCTGTATAGATCGGTGCTATAATACAAAGCAGTAAAACGGTCGGCTCACACAAGCAGCTGCAGCTCGCCTCCACATCCCGTGGCTTTATAATTCCCCTCACTACTTTTTTCTCAGCTTTTTTCGATGTGCCCATTTATTGGCATTTGTGTGACGCGCCCATTTCCGCACCTGCCGCGATAGAGAAGAGCAGGCGACGGCGAAGTAGAAGAGGAGACAAGGACATTGCAAGAGCCTTTTATTTTATTTTAATTTTTTTTTTTTTTTTTTTTTTTGGGGGGGGGGGGAGGCAGACGGCTGAGGTAGCAGCAGTGACTCGTTTAGGGTCTTAGAGGAGGAGGGAGAAGAAGAAGAAGGAAAAAAATGCTGCTTTGGACCAAAATAGCTTTGGCTGGTCTCATCTGCTTGTCCTTGGTGTCCTTTGGGATGGGATGCGGACCGGGAAGGGGGTACGGCAGGAGAAGGCACCCGAAGAAGCTGACACCTCTCGCGTACAAGCAGTTCATCCCCAACGTGGCGGAGAAGACCCTCGGGGCGAGCGGCAGATACGAAGGCAAGATCACAAGAAACTCGGAGCGATTTAAGGAGCTGACGCCCAATTATAACACAGACATCATCTTCAAGGATGAGGAGAAGACCGGAGCGGACAGGATGATGACTCAGGTGAGGAGACAGATTATTATCATTATCATTTGCGTCTCCTAACGCACCATCACTGCGCGCAGCCTCCTTGCAGACACTGCCAGTGAAGTGCGTTGTACCCGCCGCGGAACTCTTCCCTCTGCGCCTTTTGGCTGCACTTTCTGCGCCAGCATGGGGAGGTTTCCATGCAGCTGCAGGCTCGGAGCGCTGCAGCTGGAGGAGTGATGCGTTCAGGCGGGCAGTCAGGACACTCGGCCTTCATTATTGTGACAGCGTACTTGAAATATTCATGCGCCCCTCTCCACATATCTATATTTGTACCTCGATTTGAGAGCCCCGCACAGCCTCGTTTGGCTTAGATTTCGTGATATACCTTGTTGGAGCGCCTTTCTCCCATAATTCCCAGCCCTTTGCTGCTGATGCGCACCGCTTCCACCAGCTGGGCTCATTGAGGCATGGCGAAGTTCATTCAGACGTTTGTTTTCCTGCTCATCTGGTCATGTGCAACATTTCTTTGAGAGCTTCCTGACCACTGTCGGGACTTAGAAATCCGGTTCATGAAGGGTGACATCTTCTTCCATCCTCATCCCCAATCCGTTTGGCACGGATTAAGCAGAGAGAGACTGCCTCGGATTCTGTTCGGATGCCGCGGCTCTTCATCAGCGTGACTTTTAGCACTCTGATCTTGGTGAATTATGCAGCGCGCGCGCGGCTCGCATTGGCTCAGTAAGAACAAAATCCCCCTGTGGTGACAGGGGTGATGAAGCCATCAGGCAGGCGCGCTCTGGTCTCCAATAGCGCTATGTATGCGCATGAGCTCCAATGAAATATTCACCGTGCGCGTAGTTCTCAGCCCTCCCCGCGCATCTCCTCATCGTCTATAGGCTCTCAAACATCTGGAAACCGCTGATCAGGGAGGATGTGCTGGAGGTTTTTCTCCCCCACTCTAACAAGAACTGTGGAAGTTTTTAAATCATATTTCTTAGGAAAATATTTTGATGCAATATTTAACTCCCACGTGGTCGGTTCAAGCAAAAAAAAGAATGTGGGAGGGTCAAAATGTGACCAAAAATATCAGCTTTCGTTCATGTTTTTCTACCTTTGTGCTCCCCCATTTCTATTATTTCTTTCGTATATTTACTTTGTCACCAAAACATTTCAGCCAACAACACAACCAAGGCTGTGCATAAAGTGAAACAACTTTTGAGGACCCCTCACGAGCCCATATAACACTTTAACCGTCTGGTTTGGTTGGGAGGTCAAAGTAACAGTTTTGCTCGTGTTTATCACATCATAAAGTGTTCCACCTGAAACATCTCGAGCAGTGAATGAGGCTGCGAGTGACAGAAGCCTTACCACATGGGGATTTACGCTGTGCCGGCCTTGTTGACTCTGTTCCGCGGTTTTGCACTTGAATCCAGCGCGCTTTTACGCACGGCTTTTACGCACGGCTTTTACGCACGAACGCTACGGACTCGTTCTGTCGTCGTTCCGGAAACAGATGCTGTACATGAGAAGAGGCGCGTGTCTGCAGAAGTTCTGTTTAGATGTGCACAGTGAACAAGTTATGGAATCAGCTCACTGAAGTCGAGCCAGGACCGAGGACTGCGGGGCACGGAAACGAACTGACAGATGCTTTTGATTTGATGACGTTTTACAGATAATTTCCAGAAGTTATGGGGCTACCTTTTAACTTTAACCCACCTCAGTCAAACCCTAATTAAAAGTGTTTACCTCTCCTTTTTTTTTTAAACGGGTTTTCCAGAAAATCAAAAAGCTTCAGATTAAGAGCTCAAACTTAAAAAGAAGTATCTTTTAAACAGGTGCGTCTGCGTTAAGAGCCCGCAGTCTCTCTTCCCACACTGCAAACGAGTCGGAAAATATTTGGCTTGTTTGCGCTGACAGGTAGCTGATAAGTGTTTCCTCTAACCAAATCATTTGTGAAAAGATTAAGAGGCGGGCTGTTGAACAGCACAAAGCTCCGGGCCGAGGCGCCCCGCTGCGCTTCACGGTGGCTGAGCAGAATGTGGATGGATCTGCGGCACACGACCTGATGAATTAATAAACAGGTCGGGCTTCACGGCTTTTGACTCCCACCAGTCCCGCTCCGTGGAGTTTGTTTTCATTCTCTCTTTTTTTTTTTTCCTTTTCATTTAATGTGTTCCACAAGTGTGGCACAGATGCGCATTAGGCAACTTTCTTGTTTTGGAGGGGACAGTATATATCACAGGTCTGTCAGTCTGCAGCTGGAACACCTCCACTTAAGGAGGCATGTCACGTTTCCAGGACTTTGCAGGAGGAGAATAATGAAAGTCTCCCCTGCGCTTTTATGGGGGTCTGAAAAGCATCGATGTGCGGCTTTATTTGACATTCTTGGAGAAGGCCATGCATCTTCACTGGAAGGTTCAAGCATCACATATTTAGAGGATCATCTTCATATGTAGGAGCATTTATAATGCAGTAATGTTATTCTTAAGTCAACACTTTTTTAAGAAAAAAAAAACAGAGAGAGAGAGAGAGAGAGAGATGCTGCTCGCACCTTCTCGAGGCTAAATATGTTATAGGGCCAGTGAAGCGAATGCAGTGCCTTGTCAATATTTCATGAGCAGCTTTCTTACCCGAGATGTGCCCTCTGACGCTGCTGCTCGCGCTCAGAAGTGCAAGCTCAGGATCAGAGCGGGGTTTCAGCATCAGCTGAGACCATTCAGGATGGATGGGGCTTCATGGAGGCCAAATAGCATCTCTGATTGTTGGATGAATGTATATTTATGTGAAAGAGAGGGAGAACGATTTATTCAAGCGTGGCTGGGTTTGGTCCTGGCATCAACCCCATTTTTTTGTGCGCACTCACTGACCCATTCCTTCTCCCTCCCCGCAGAGATGCAAAGACAAGCTGAACTCTCTGGCCATCTCGGTGATGAACCAGTGGCCCGGGGTGAAGCTCCGGGTCACCGAGGGCTGGGACGAGGACGGACACCACTTCGAGGAGTCCCTCCACTACGAGGGCAGGGCTGTGGACATCACCACCTCTGACAGAGACAAGAGCAAATACGGAACTCTGTCCAGGCTTGCGGTGGAGGCCGGGTTCGACTGGGTCTACTACGAGTCCAAAGCGCACATCCACTGCTCTGTGAAAGCAGGTAAAAGCACGCAGAGTGCGCGCACTCCGGTGCAAGAGGAGAAAATCCGTTCAAGTTAATCCTAATGGAAAAAAATCTATTAATGTATTTTTATTTCATTGAGTTAAAATGAGTTAAAAATCAGGTGTCACGCATATTTTGTTCCTTCAGATAATTACTGGCAGATTGTTCAATTAGTTTCATAAAAATATCCAATTAATAGAAAAAGAATGGGACGTTTCCCAGTAAGTGTGCAGCTCATTCCCTGATCTTATATCGCCCCACACCGACCCCTGGAGGGAACCACGGCTGGAAGGCAGCTCTGCTCTGCAACAAGAACACATGCACAAAATGAAAGATTTATTGTGTAAAACCCACTCGAGTTTTTCCCCACTTCAAACTTCACTGCTGGTCCAGTTTGCATGCATCATGGCTCATGTCCAGGCCTTTTAGAAAAAGAAGGGACAAACGAGAGATGTTTATTCTCTCTCCTCTGATTGCTCAGACTTTATTGATAAATCTCTCATTTATCATTCCACTCACACGTTTTGAGATCACAGCGTGATCTGGGAGGGGGGGACGTGTCATCAGGGGTCATGCGACTTTACCAAAGGGATTTGGGCCCGGACAATGTGGATTCGGTCGGTCTAAGTCTGGTTTTCACTTGTCACCTTATTTCATGGAATCTTAGAAAGCAGATTAACTCCCCCCCCCCCCCCCCCCCCCCCGCCCCCTCACCACCCCCCCCCCCCCCCCCCCCCCCCCGCCACGCCCGCCGCCGTGGCGGCCCGCGGGCCGACTCAAAAAAACACACA
>NC_056517.1:27170821-27183816 GCF_014905685.2 Nematolebias whitei
CACACACACACACACACACACACACACACACACACCACCACCACCACACACACAAACGCACACCTACTGGACAGTGTGTGAACTATAGGCTGGTATGTGAAGAGCTCCACCAAGGCCAAAATTATTGTCATCAAGGCTGACAACAAAGCAAGGAGAGGTGGCAGACATGGGGGGTTGGGGGGGGGCATTGGTGTTGCACAACAGAAAGCATTTAAGACTCCTCATTTAAATTCAAATCTACAGCTCGAGAGGCTTGGAAAAGTGGCACCACTGGGTAAATAGTAGTTGTGAGTCGCCCGCTTGTGTGAATTGTCACATGGAGGTTTGTGCACCTGAGTAAATATGGGAAGAAGGAGCTGAAGGTGGTGGTGGTGTGTGTGTGTGTGTGTGTGGGGGGGGGGGGTGTCGGAGGGGAAGGGGGGGGTGTTTTCTTCGCAACCTGGTTTTGAATAACAATGCTGACTCTTTATTGGGGGTTTTATTTTTAATTAAGAATAGAGGAGCCTTTTTAACATGTCTTTTACGCATCTGGCACGAAGGAGCGCGTCATGACGCAGAATGCCCTGACGCGCGTGAGAACAAGTAGAGAGGAACTCTTTTTTTTTTTTTAATTATTGTCTTTTAATGAATTTAGACAGGTTGGATGATCTTTTTTGTAAAACTTTAATATTTATTTTTGTTTGTTTCAACAGAAAACTCAGTGGCAGCAAAGTCAGGCGGCTGCTTCCCGGCATCCTCCACGGTCTCCCTCCAGGATGGCACCAAGAAGGAGGTGCAGGACCTCCAGTCCGGGGACCGGGTCTTGGCGGCGGACGGCGACGGGAACCTGCTCTACACCGACTTCATCATGTTCATCGACCAGGACTCGACCACCAGGAGGGTCTTCTACGTGATCGAGACGGAGGCGGGTCAGCGGATCGCGCTCACCGCCGCGCACCTCATCTTCACCGGCAACTCCACGCGGATGGCGGCGGTGTTTGCCAGCAGAGTGCGCCCCGGGCAGCAGGTGCTCGTGCCCGCCGCCGGGGAGGAGCGGCTCGTGGCCACGACCGTGACACGGATTTACACGCAGGAGCGCGAGGGCTCGTTCGCGCCGGTGACGGCGCAGGGGTCGGTGGTGGTGGACCAGGTCCTCGCGTCCTGTTACGCGGTGATCGAGGACCACCAGTTGGCGCACTGGGCCCTGGCGCCCGTCAGGCTCGCCCACCGGGTGTCCTCCATGCTTTTCAGCTCCGGGCCTCAGACGAGCGCGCGGGGCGACGGGGTGCACTGGTACTCCAAAGTCCTGTACCAGCTGGGGACGTGGCTCCTGGACAGCCACTCTCTCCATCCACTCGGGATGTCCCCGAGCTGAAACATCAGGGAGAGACTGACGCGTCGGACACTCGGACTATTTAGTAAAATAAGATTTAAAATAATAATAAAAACGGACAAACGAGACAAAAAGGCCCCAGCGGAGTTTGGGATATTTATTTCAGTGACTTCTCCATGTGTCCCCCCCCCAACACACACACTTTTCAATGAACGAAATGGAGCCTTAAAAAAAAAAAAAAATCCTCTTTGAATAATTTATTCTCATGTGAACTCTGCTGCTGTCACAGAAGTGGATTGTGAAACGGTGCCAGCAGCACATTGTGCATAACCTATTTTTGTATATCTCAACTAGGAAAAAGGTTGAAAAAACTAAGAAAAAAATAATAAAATAAAATAAATTAAAAAAAAAAAAAAGAGAGAAAGACAGAACACCCAGAGACCGGATGTGACGCAGAACGGAGCAGGAAGTGCAGCCTGTTATATCTCAGCGGGGTTCCATAAATTATATTTTTATACACAGAATTGTAAATTAGATTTTGACAGATCGCGCTACAGAATCACATTTCGTTATTTGAAATAGTTGTAAGATATGAGAATATATTTTAATTTAAGAAACAAGTAGCTGAAAGTATTGGACAAAAACTGCTGTCTTGGTTTATCATTCAGATTTTTTATTGTTTTCATGGTCTAAGTTGTTGGAGACAGATATTCTGTCTTTATTATTTCATGACTGTATATGTTTTCCGTTTTTGTTTGTTTTGTTTTGTAAGGGGAAAAAAAAAAAGATCAAAATGCAGACAATTCAGTAACAGTTAAAGTAGTACGGAAACAGTTTGGTTGAATAAATTAATAACTCCTGTAAATGTACTAAAATGTTATTTTTCTTTCCATATTTTGTAATAGGGAGATAGTTTTCTATAGAGGAGACCTGCGGAAGATGCACAGTCTGGATAGTCTATAGGCAGACCATAACTTTCATAACAGGGCGATGTGTCAAAATGTCTAGAGTTTATTATTTATATGTTTATTACAAAGATAAAGAAAATCTTCATACTTGTAGTGTCTTTGTCTAATTGAGCCCTAATAAGATATTTCCCACCCCTTTAACATCCTAATTAATGCATATTAGCCGCCAATCTGAGTTACAGCCATTTTTGTGTTGGTTAAATTGGCTTGGCTGTGGCAGCCATCTTGAATTTGACTGATTTCAAAAATGATTGAGTTGTAGATATTCACCTATTGATTTCTTTCTGAGAGCATCATTAAAATCTGTTCAGTAGTTGGCGAGATATTTTGCTAACAGACATACACTGTTGACTGTAATAGTTGGTGCTAAAGCTTTAGGCAAAATTATTGCACAATGTGCAATGCTCTGAATATGTGTTTGGGACGACTCTCAGCTACTACCATATGGAATATTAACTCAATCTCTATAAAATTGACATAGTTATATACATTTTTGTGTTTTGTAAAGTTGATTGTCTGTGGCGGTCAGCTTAAATCATATTGACTTCAAAAGTTAAATCAGTTAAGGCTGCACATCCAGAGATTACTTTGTGCAATTTTTAATTAAATCCATCATGTGGTTCGTGGGAAGTTTTGCTAACAGACGGGCAGAGTCTATTCGAATAGTTAATGGGTTTTGAAACTCAGATCTAGCGCGATCCGTTCGTGCTCAAAATATGTGTTGGGGATGAAGCTCACCTACTACCATACCAAATTTTAACCCATTATATGGTACATTTGACGAGTTATAGACTTTTTGTGTTTGTAAAAGTTGCTTAGCTGCGGCAGCCGTCTTGAATGCGGTTGCCCCCAAAAATTAATTACTTGTAGAAACACACCTATTGATTACTTTCTGAGAGTCTCATTAGAATCCGTGCGATCGTTCACGAGATATTTTGCTAACAGACAAATGCACACAGACACGGCGACAATTATGCATGATTATTAGGTTTACTTCCATTCTAATCTTAATAAAGGTAGCGGATGGCCATCTGGGTGGCACTAATTAACATAAATAGTTAAAAACGTGATAATTGCGTTAAGTCAGGCCTGCTGGGAGCAAACATTTTGGCTGTTGCTGGCGCATAGAAAATGCAGAATATGGCGCTTTGAACTGCCTTTTGCGTGCTTGTGAAATGTGGAGGGCTTGTGTCAAATTTAACGAGCTCTGCCCTCTGCAAATACTTTCCAGCTCGCAGACAAATTAAACAGGAGCGTGTTTGTCTGCTTCCCCCGGTGTCTGCTGCAGCTTCAGGTCAAACACTCAATGCGGTCCAAATCTCAGCTCTGTTAGTCCCAACAAATCTCCATAATCCTCCCGTATTTTCATACAGATTTATAGTCTGCTATCTGGAGCTTTTCAATGTGCGCTCGGGCGCATCTTCTTGAAAGCAACCCGGTTCCTCCCGGAAGTCTGGAGGTTTTCATATGATGCAATGGCGACATCGTGTGGCCATATATCGGTACTGCAGCCAAAATATTAAAACTATAAAAACGAGCTGCAGTAATAACTGTGTTATAAGCACAAAATACGTTTTAAGAAGAAATTATACTAATTAATTTTAAAGATTTATTACTTTTATTATTTTGCCATGAGTTTTAATCAATGCTTGAGGAATAACAAGGGCTAAGGGAGCCCAGTTATTGCTTTTTTCCTGTATTAAAGCAAAATCAAGGTTTTATTTTAGTCTTACAAAAACACTTTTTTAAACCATTTTCTGTCCTTATACTTGAACATTTTGAGACAAATGTTCCCTTGTTAGTTGAGCCATTTAACTCTACGAATCCTTCAGGCTCGAACAAGTTTTGTCCGTTCAGCAAAAGCAATTTTGTTTTCATTCATTCAGCCTTTATTTATACAGGTCAATCCCACTGAGTCTCGGGGACTCATTTACAAGACAGACCTGATTTTAACAGAGTGATGACAACAGTGGACAACAAAATGTGTAATTGAATATTTAACTATTAGCCAAAGTAGTAGCAGACTGTCACAAAGATCTCATTTCTCTAGTTGAATTTATGAAGCATCATAGATAACGATTTGACTCGTCAAATAGTGTTTTAGCCCCAACGAGGGGATTTCTAAGAGCTGAATATTGACATAGAGCAACTAAAAGTTGATGAAATGCTCAGGTTGGACCTTTCATTTTAACTTCTTACAACTTTCAAATATAGTTCTGTTGCTCTAAATACTTTCCCTTCATTTCTTTTAAATTATTGCTTCTACGTTCAATGACTGGAATGAAAATGAGTAGAAACAATAAATGTTTCAAGACCTTCAGAAAGCCTGGCGAAATATTGATCCAGACCACTTCAAAATGGGAGCAGAACTCCTGCACTGGATGCATATGGATATGCAAAACATATTATGGGAATTGAGAGTTTTACTGATACAAACTTGTCTGTCATTCTGACTAATCAAAGGTAAAAGGGGCCACTGGAGCAGTTTCTGAGCACTGTTGCAACATGAGCAGGAATTCCATTTTCGTCTCCCACATTGTGTTGTGCTGTTGATACTACGAGGTGGAAACTCCGGGTGGGACAAAGACGCCCATCTCTCCCAGCGCTGTGACCTTGGGTCCCTGTCAGATACAAAAGCGTCCGTGCAGGGCAGCATTCCTCAGAGCAGGTAAACAGAGCCTCCTCTAATCCCTCTGGGGGCCCTCAGTCTGCTGGAGCTCAACTGCAGCTTTTACAAATGTTGACTTTTGCAAACACGAACAGTCTGGCTTTCTGGAAAACAAAAACTCACAAGTTCTAAGAGAGCGAGACAATATGGTTCTGATGGTGTGGCTCGTCGTCCCGAAACATTTTGATCCTCTCTCAACTTTTGGAGTTTTAGAAAACGTCAACATAAAATATTTGAGTTACTTTTCAAGCTGAGAGGATGAAACAGATTTTTCTAACACAGACTGTACACCTGCTTTGGTTTTTAATTCAAAAATACTCATTAATCCCAAAGGGAAATTAAGTGTTGCCGTAGCTCATCATTCTGGTTTCATTCAAGAGTTGTTACCGTAGATGCTGGGCAGGAAGGATCTGGCCACAGATACCGATCACACCCAGCTTGCTGTCAGATCCGGCGGGCCTCTTGGACCTCCTGGGCAGCAGGACCGCCCGAATTCCTTCCTGAGCAATGGTCACTCCTCCCAGCAGTCTGCCAAGCTCCTCGTCACCATGGACAGCTGAAGGTGCCGATCCTGGTCCTCCTGTTGCCACGAGACAAGTTTCCCACTAGCTCCAGGATCTGGGTGGTCAGGTACTCGAGCACTGCCATCAGGTTGACGGGAATTCGTCCACGGCGCCTCCTTTTCAACTCATTTGGGGTTGCAGTTGAGATATTTGATTTTGATATGTCTATCAGCTGCTCATGGTTGTAAAAAAAAACAAAAAAAACCCACCATGTTGCCATAGTTACACATCATAGCAAACGGCCAAAAGTAAAAAAGTTTCAGTAAAAATCCTCCCAGCTGCTCAGCATCTGATACCAGAGTAAATAATCATATGAAAAAAGTGATTTACATCCAGAAAAAAGAGAAATTAAAAGTTTTCAAAAGCAATAGCTCAGAATGAAAGTAACAGAGCTGCTCCAACATGCAGCCACCCTGAGCAGCGCATTTTCTAGAAATGAATGGATTATAATAAACCAGCAGATTAGAAATATTTTACATTTTAAAATATATCCCCTTTACATTATAGCTGTTCACAATATATATAAACTAGGGATGCACAATATTATTGGCATGTATCGGCCGATATTAGTGATAAAGATAAATATCAGACATCAGCCATTCCATCAAAATAACTCACAGAAATAAAAGACGCTATTTTTGTACAACTCAGTGACAAGGATGCGACGTCGCACGCCTGATCTGATCAGGGCAAGAGTGGAAGAAGTGAAAATGCCGGCGGTGTGGAAGTTTTTTAAAAGTGTCATAAACTGATAACAGATCTGCTATTAGCAATAACTGCTCAGCATCAGTGATGCGAGGAGTTAAAACAAAGTCCTACAACACTTCAAACCTAATTAAGCATCTCAAGAAGTGTTAGAGACAGTGTCATGGATAAATATGACATTAAACATAATCCAAGTTGAAGTGTTGCATCATTTTCAGCCCCTTTTTGGTAACAGGCCAAACTGATAAAGACCATGCAGAATAATGTATTTTAATTCCACAGCAGAGAAAGCTGTGTAGTCTCTGCACATAGTTCTAGGAAAAAATATCGGTATTGGTATCGATTATCGGACAAATATTTTTAAATATATTGACATATCGGTCAAAAATCCCATATCGTGCATCCCTAAACTACTTGCTTCTCACAAAAAGGCATAAAAACAAGAAATAAGGAATGAGCCAAACATAACTTATGATTACATCACAAGATCTGGGAATAAATATTTCAATTGAATAATTAAAACAGGCATTTGCTTCTCTTTAAACTTAAAAAGTACACAGTAACACATTTTGTGTGCATAAAATGTTTATTTTCCAGTTTGTTTTTTTTTGTTTCTTTGAAACATTCATCAAGATGTAATTCCATGAACAAATGTTTAGCATTTTTCACATGATCATAAAAAACGTTCAATCGTTTACAGCATCTGAACAAACATTTGAGCACAACGTAACAATCACCATGATTTCATACATCAGTGATGAGAACAGATTCAGTGGAAACTCATCTAGTCATTATTTGGTGCGACACAGTTCGATAAGACCACGGTCTTATCAAAGACTGGACCCTTGAAGCTCGGGCGCAGAAAAAGCCTTAGAGGGTTTTGCTTTAGAGTATCTGCTCTGTGAAGCCGGATGTCGTCAAACAACGGTGATCCCAGCAGGCCACCCTGCCGCAGCTCATTCAACAACAGCGTTCAGGAAAAGATGAGAAACAGTCACACTCGTGTACGGTAAGTTTAAAAGAGCTGCGCAGCCGCAGCAGGCAGGGATGGAGAGCTGCGCTGGGAGAAAAGTTACGAGTCAAAGCTTGAATGCAGGCCTGAAGAGCTGAAATAAAACCTTCAAATGTAAAAGACGTTATTTAAAAAAAGAAAACAAAGCAGCGTCTTTGGCGGCAGGTTCTGATCAGCAGTTTTCTGTTGGGGGGGAGAAAAACAAATGTATGAGTTAATCCAAGACGAAACAGCTGTTAAACTACAATAAATCTCAAAGCAAAACATCTGTGCAGCTAAAAAGCTAAAATATCAAGTCAGCAGCAACACAAGACTTGGACCATACCAGAGGTTCCAACACGCTCTGTGCTGATCTGGAACCACCCACAGCTGATTGGACCTATATTATTGGTTTGGATTTTTTTTATGTGCTGAAAGGAGGAAATATTACAACTTCATGATTGATGAGCAAAACTTGATTTGAAGTGCAATTAAATATGATTTCAAGAGCAGAAAAAAAAAAAAAGACACGCAGCAAAATTTTTAATGGTTCCCAACACTGGTCCCTGAGGAACACCATCCTGCAAGTTTTAGTTGTTCCTCTGCTCCAACACACCTGATTTGAATGAAAGGGTGATTAACAGGATTCTGCCAAACTAAAGTAATTTAACCACTCAATCAGGTGTGTTGGAGCAAAGAAACAACTAAAACATGCAGGATGGTGTTCCTCAAGGACCAGTGTTGGGGACCACTGCGTTACAAGCATCACTTCCCATCTTTTTAGCTTCTGACCTACAAAACGACCCCCCCCCCCCCAAAAAAAAAAAATCTGCCTATTTAAATACTAACTTTGCTCACAACTGTATGAAGGGAATAGTACCCGGTAATAATACAAAAAGCTAAACATCTATGATACAATTTGTATTATTTAATCAATATTACCTTCATTCTTTGTAACCATTACTCTGAAAACATGATTTTATTTGAACTTTTAGCTACGGTTTTTCAGATTTGCTCCAACACGTGAAGAGTTTAAGCTAAAATAAACAAGATTTGCACCGAGTTTCGTCAGCTTGAGGTAAGATTACGCAAACAAATGACCCAACAACGTCAAGTTGCTGCCTCAACAATTTCAAGTCATTTGTACTCATCTGTAAATAAAAGTCAACAACGTGAACATAAAACTTGTGGACAATAATAGTGACACATTGAGCGGGACACGTGAAACCCCTGGTATGGTCACTGAAACAGTGTTGCTGCTCTGTTGGGCGGGTTTGAGCTGGAAAAGAAGTAGGTATCAATTTTACTCTAGAAAACTTCCAAAACATCTGAATCACCAGATGAACCTGATGGGAAACAAAACAAAAGCAACGTTAACGTTAGTGTTGGCTAGATATTTAACCATATTGCATCTTTGACCCCAGTTTGGTGTCAATTATTCGATATAAAGTTTTACATGCTGTAATAAAAATATCAGGAAAAAACCCTCACTGTTGGATAACAGAGGTACGAACTGCTGTAAAACCAACTGCAACCACATGATGAGGGGTTTATATAAAAGATGGCTGCTAATTAAACAGCCTGAGGTAGCACCTTTCTAATAATAATAATAATAATAAATAAATAGTAAATAATACTTCAATTTAAAGTACAATAGATTCAATATGAATCTGTTTGTATATCAAGACATGGTCTTATGATATTGTCACTTTGAGCAGCGTGGCTCATACTTAAAACAATCCACAAGATTTACTTCAGCAGGAAACCTCTAGAGTAACTCGTAACGAAAAGAAAAGCACAGGAAATACAGAGACGAGCAAACAAAAACCTCTCAACAACTCAAAAAAGGGAGGAAAACACAAGTCAGTTTAGACAGTGCAGCATACAAACAGTTACAAAAATAAAAATAAGGAAATAAAACTATGCAACCAGAAGGGATGTTAGGGGACATTTTAAGGCTCCTGACTGATAACGACTCCCCCATTTGAATAACTTTGTTTAAAACTCAGTGCGTTTATCTTAATAAATAATTTAAAGGATATAGCAACAGATTCTGTGTTATTGACACATGCAAGACAAACAGAATCCCCTGCAAACGTCAGCTCTACAACAAGCTGTTGTTTTATGAGTGAAGTCATCCAGAGAAGCAGCTAAGAGAACGGAGTTCTCTCGTTCTTTTCGCTCTGAAGCAAAATATTTCCCAAGTGAAATCTTTAAGCAACATTTACGGCCTCTTAGTTCACGTTGCTGCCCATCAGGATGTCATCGTTATTAAACTATAAATTGACGTTTCCCTTTAAGCAGCGAGGTTCCTGAAATTTCCTTTCTAGATGTTATGGTCATTTAAAGATGACTTAATCCTCAAGAAGAGAATATTGTCAAATGTACAAGATGGGAGGTGAATACCCACAGATTCTGTGAAATACAAAAGATTAAAACAGAACAGATTCTTCATGAGAAAGGCACCAGACACGTGGACGCCACACAGAACCACACATCTTCGGACTAAAGTTTAACCAGCATGTTTACGGTATATTGGCCACAATTTTTATTTTTTTTTCTTTGTTTTCCCCTAACTGTTTGTATGTCTTATGAACAGAAATGTGGTCCAGTCAACTCTCATTTTATGTCTAAAAAAATCAACTAAAAAATAAAAATAAACTTGTAAAATGATTTCTGACTTGATACATGAGCACAGACTTTACATATAAAAATGTTTATCTTGATACAACATGTCTAAACAAGAGAAAGGGAATTCAGCAGGATAACTACGAAGAGAAATATCTGATATATACATGATGACTACAAGGATAATGGTTGCTCCCCCATCTTTTTGAAAAATGTACACAAAATTCACTTTTAGCTTCAGTAAATTCGTTGCAAGTAAAACGTTTCTTTTGCTTTTTGAAAATAGTTCAGTTCAACACATTTCTAAGCAAACATTAAAACAAAGTGGCCAAATGAAGGGAGAGGAAAAGTAAAAGAGAAATGCAAAATGAGCCGAAATGACGAGGAATGAGGACGCCTCAATAAGGAAATGTTCAAAACTGATGCTGAATTTAAAGGTGTTGGTAATGTAGTGGGATACCCTAAACATGGCTAAAAATGCCTGTGAACATAAAGTGATACATTAGATGATGCAACGGAGAATGTACCTATATCATCATAAAGGCCGGTCAAAATAAAGATTTCTGACATCAACTTCTCAGCTATAAAACACCAACTTATCAGACAATTTTGGATCAGTAGCTACAACACCTCACTTTCCCACAAAATTGTATCTGAGCAGAATTATCTGACAAAAACGTAGTTTTAACTCAATAAAAACCGACAACGACTCTTTCTAACACTTCCCGACAATGAAACGAAGGCGTCTCTTAACCTTAAAAAGTCCACAAGCACTCCTAGCACAGATATGAAAAGCAAAGTCTAAATACTCCACAATCAAACATGGAACTAAAACAGGTTTATTCCAAACACAATCCGGGTAAAAGGTAAACAAAGCAACCTAATAATACTCATGGAACAGAGAAGACCCAAAAACAATTTTTAACTTTCAATCCAGAGAACAGTTCCAACCAGAAACTTACTGCTACATAATCTTCAAAACTATGTTTTAAGAAAAAAATAAAAGTGCAGACTCTGCCCGGTCACTGTTAAATCACCATTAGCACCTCTGTCTGTACAACCAATGTCCACTAGGTGGCGCCACTGACCAAAACTGGATATGTAGCTGAAAAGAACAAAGCACCGACTGTGATAAAACGCTACCGCCTACAGGAAGAGAGGAAAACTGGCAACACAAAGCTCATATGGGCACATGGACCATGTTCTGCCACAACTACTCCCTGCATCAAAAATAAAAGTGTATACTGCCAAATCTGAAAATATTTTGAAGAGGATAGCAACCATTATCCCGTGATAAGCTCTACTTAAAGGGCCTGTTTAAGATCTGGGTGGGCAGGACAAAAAAACAAAAACAAAACAAACATCACAAAAGGGATTCACCGTTCAGTCTTTTCAATGTACTTGTAAACCTACAGCAGGCAAAGTCAAAATGCATGCACGCTTGCAGCTTATACTGTCTGTGTTCGTTCGTCCGGACAAGGAGACCAACGTCGAACTTTGTGCAGAGATGATGAATGGACCCCAAACAGTTGGAGGAGATTTTCCTGCCCCGCTGGTGGAGTTATGCACAAGAGACGTCCCACGAGAGGAGAAGGCGACTTCTTACAGGCTTTGTTCATCAATCAGTGACACATCAATGTGGGACAAATCAATCATGTGCCTGCGTAGCAATCATAATTATCTTTGAGTCAATTTGATTTCTAGCTCTATACAGCGTTATCAATATAAAAAAAACAGCTCTGTAATAATTTTATCGTCACTTGTATAAATAAAGGGAGAAGAGCGTCGATTACCTGTTGAAGCTCATTTGGAAACTCGCAGCATGTTCGGGCTGAGAAAATTTGGCGATAGCTTTCCTCTGCTGGGGGATCATTTTAAACATCTGCAGAGACCAAAAAGAGAACAAAGTGAGGAAAAAAAAATAAAAATATTTACTCAGGAGATAAATGGAATAATTACTTCCCTTTATAAATCTCATTTCCAGTCAACAGAGGGCGCTATGGTATCGCATACATGCAGATTTAAGCGTTTCTACTTCTGTGGGTGCAAGTAAATATCCATTTTCTAAACATTAAATATAAAAGTGATGACTTTTTTAAAAAGTGCTGGAAATGTTTTTTTTTTTTAACTAGATGACAGAACTAAAACTACAAAAATGCAAACAAAATTTAAAGTTTCTTAAAGGTGATGTGAAAGTTATTGATGGACGTTTTAAGTGAAAGTACTCAGAATTCAATGATCAGTATTTGATTAGGGTACAAATACTACCCCCCTCCACACGCAACATGTACATACAAAGGAACAGCTATTCAGGCTTTTCAACATGCGTTTAGTCCGTCTTTTACTCATAATAATCACATTTAAGGAGGATCTATTTCAGCAACCGGTTCATGATTTTAACGTCTGTTTCACATTTTTGTGGTTGGGATGAAGATTTGGGGTGAATTATATTTTCCTCCTGACAAGTCCTGCTGCTGTAAAACCCCCACTGATGTACCAGAGGCTTCAGGCGCGCGCGCACACACACACACACACACACACACACACACACACAGACACGTTTTTGCTACCTCGTGGGGACCAATGACATACTCAAGCCTTATGGGATCCACCATTTGTGAAAGGTTTAAAAATTTTGTTGTAATTGCTAAATTCATAAAAACAAATAATTACAATAACCATGGGTTGAAATTTTGAAAACACTCCTATTGATTTTTTTACAAGACATTTTGCATCCCCCTGGGGACCGGACCACTCATCTCCACAATAGCACCATAGCTAATGACAAAAAAACCCTTAAAAAATAAGTTTAAATTGTTATATAAAATAACAGTAAGCTGTTTCAAAAAGATATTTAATCAAAAAAGTTCCAACAGGTGTAAGACAGAAAGATCATCATTTGCTGTTTTACTAAATATTTTATTCAAGTAAAAATCAATAAGAATTGTTCCCCAAACTTTTTTGTGAAAACTGAAAAACACAAGTAGACAAACAAACCTACACTTTCACTCATGATTTATGAAAAACTATGTTGCATTTTCTTATTGTTGACTCAAGTGTGCATGTTCTGCTTTGTACAACATAACAAATAACATGTATATAGCAGGCATCAATAGCAAGCATCACATTCTGATTTTCCAGGTACTTTACCAGTCTTTAT
>NC_056517.1:27183826-27191087 GCF_014905685.2 Nematolebias whitei
ATCTGTGACCAGCTTCGTCTGGTTGAAGTTTCTAAGAAAGGCAGAGTAAAAAATAATGATAAAATAGTAATGTAAACACTAGTGAAACTTTTATAAACATTTAAGCAGCAATTGATTCTGAAAACCTATTATACTAGAGGGTTCTCAGAATTACATGAAAAAATTGTTTTCTCTGATTTTACCCAAGTAAATCCTAAAATTCCAGGATATATTTCAGTTTTACAAAATGTTCAAAACTGTAGTGCACTATAGCCTACAATACCGACATACAGAACTCATTCCTAATAAATAGTTATATTGTATAATATCAAAAACTAAATTGTCACCATAGCCAATCAGTAAGGATACACACACTTTGTACAGTAGGAGCAGAACTTGAACACAATGATACCAGCATTCTAGCATTAATACATAAGCACATAAATATCTAAGATAATCTTTTAATCAGCAGGTCAGTGTCATAATTACATGAGTTTATCCGTTTTTTTTTTCAAATTCACTGAGTTGTAGTTTCTACAAAATGCATACATATTGCTCCATTATTAAAAAGAAGCACCATACAATTCCACTTGGGAAAACTGTAACAGGCTAAGTGAAATACAGGCAACTATGGTAATCAGGAAATATCAAACTAGTATAAATTGTTTTCAGCACCGTTGATGAGATATCATTTTTCATTTAGAATTAAATTTTCACAGCATTTGACCAAGTGATCATCATCCAACTACAGCAGACAAACCTTTATCATTAATATAATTACCAATTTTTGAGGCAGCTTTTTCACACTTTTTCCAAGTTGTCTTGCATGTTGAAGTACCTATAAAAAATGATGGCTCATTTACATAAATTAATATTAAAACAAACTGATAGATACATTTTTTGATAGATATATTTTTTAAGAAAAAAATTTCTTGTCTGATTTTATGATAGTGGATCATTAAACTTCACTTCCACTTTTAAGAGCATTGAAAAGTGGTGGCCTAGTGATTTTATTGTAATTCCTGTTCAACAATGTCACACCCAAATTAAAATGAGTATAATAGAGCAACTGTAAAGTATATTTTGAATACATTAGAAAAACGGGTTTGCCATTGCAATGGTTGTAACACACATTAGGTGAAAGAATAAAAATGTGATGTTACAGAAAATGTGCATAAGTCTGCTTGTTTCCAGCCCAGAATAAATTACCCTACTCGTTCTGATTCTGACATATGACAGAGAATACATAAATAATGATAAATCTTTAAAATGCTATTCAGTCTGACCATTTTTAATAACCTTTGAGTGTATCTTGAATAACTAAGTAGAAACTTGCCTCCATTCTGCAGCGTGATGATACAAAGAGCAGCAACTTTATCATCCAAGAAAGCCTTGATAAACTTAGAACTGTTTATTGTTCTTCTTTAATAGGAGAACAAGTACAATCCCAGGTTTATATTTAAATAGGTAGACTATTGAAGCGTCCTGTCCCTCCTGTTCACTCTACTCATGCAACTGCACACTTATGCTGGATGTTACTTATGTTTCTTTTGTAACAAGAACAAGCATGGGAATTAACATGATTTTAGTTAAAGGCAGAAAACAACAATCATGTCTTTATAAAAAATTACCTGTCACAGTATCCTTGTAGTCTGAGTCATTCTGTTGCTTTTGTTTTGATGTCACAGGCCCTGTCAAAAGAAATATAATCAATTTTAAATGCTGGTTAAGATTCTCAGTCTTTCAGGACATGGTAAATCCAAAAATAGGTTAAAGTCAAAAACAACTGGACTTTTATTCTGCAGATGAAGATGTTTCGCTTCTCAACCAAGGAGCCTTCTCAATTCAAAGAATAGGGAGGGTGTGGTTTGAGTTATAATAGGTAGTTATATTTATTTGTCTAAAACAGGTCTCTTGAAAATGAGTCCTCATGATTCAATGAGACTAACCTGTATAAATAAAGGTTGAATGAATGAATAAAATTAGGTGTTCTGGAAGCTAGATTCACATGCCGATTGTCTTCTCACTCCTTACAATAGAAGCTCGTTAGGATCTTTGTTTTTGTTAGTCTGACTCACAGATTGGCCTCTTTGGACACATGAAGGTCTTGATTGGTGTGAAAATGACTGGGTATTAGGTCTAAAGCTGTATTATAGGTATTTGATAACTGACATCTGAGACCACCTCCTCTGTATGAAATTGGTTTCTTTTTTTACATAGATGGCTTCCTTCACCCCCTCTCAAGCCAATCAATCAACCAACCAAATGAATTCTAAACAATTGTAGCAGCATACTTTTCTATATTTGTATATAATTCCCAATTTAGTACATCCAGATTTTGTACAAAATGTCAATTGTTTTCTGAATGTGAACTTAATTGGGTAAAATAAACTGTTTATATTGGTTTTGTTACCCTCTTAAAAATGTCTCTTAAAATGTGTTCAATTAATTTATAACAACCTTGTGATTGTCAGACAATTAACTGGCATGCATGTAGTGTCAAAATTAAAATAAATGCTCAAAAAGCAATCCAAAAATCATTATATCAGAGAAACATAATTTTTAACTTAAACTAACAAAAGGTATATGAGGTAACAGCTACATCAATGATACAATTTATGAGTCTTTCACACTCATATAGTTAAACATTAAAAGTTTATAGAAACATGACTAACAAAAATAATTTGTGTAAAATACCAGAAAAAAGGTCATCACATTCAGACACCACTTTCTGTTTTCTAGTAGGTGTTGAAGAACCTATTGGAATACAAAGGGAATAAAAGTCACTATTTGACAGCTCAGCAGCTAAAGAAAAAAAAGAAGCTAGTTTAAAAATGTTAGATTACCTTTGAGTGCACATCCAAAACCCAACTCTTTAGCATGTGATTGGTTCCTTCTGGATCTGGAAGAATCTAGAAAAAAGAATCACATTGTTGTAATGCACCAAAAAGCTTTGCCCCTCCATCTCCTCTTACTAAGGAATTCCATGGACCTTTCAGAAGGGCCCAGTTCAATAAACATTCTGTCATCATTTCAGGACTCTGGATTCGTCCTTGTTCATCCTCGACACCCACTGAGTGTGTACGGATCTCTCCAGAGGGAACTATTTAAACCGAGTGATTTTATATGAACTGTGCAGTGCCTCGGTGTTGTCTCTGGACATGCTCACTGTCCTTGCGTTTTCTCCCGCGGACTGTCGGCGTCATTATGTCTTATGTGCGAGATTTTTTTTCATTATCACGCAATTGTCCTTCTACCAAAGATTAAAAGCATGTTAGGAATTTTTTTTGTCTCCAAACACTATGTCATTTTTCACCACTTTTTATTGTCTGTCCAAACAGATCTCACTTGTAAATGAGTCTTTGAGGCTCAATGTGACTTATCGGTTTAAATAAAGGTTGATTTGAAAAAACTAAACAAAACAAAAAAACAGCAACATTATTTACCTTCAAATGAAGAGCAAAAAGATGACTCCTCCTCCATCTCTTCCTCCTCTGAGACCTCACCCTCCATATTTTCTGGCATTTCCTCTGAAAACCATGGACAACCAAATTAGTTTAAACATATGGATAACAAATTTGAATTTAATTCATACATGACATTTAATGTATTCACCATTAGGATCTATCTGGATTTGGTCCATGCTCATTCCCTTGAAGTCTGACAGTCGGCCTTGTTCCAGGGCCATCAGTACTTTGCTCACTTTAGCCAACTGTAGAGTTCCTTCAGGCAGTCTGTAGTACTCCCTATGTACCCGGATGTCATGGCCGAGGAAATTTGCCAAGGTGTCCATCTCATTGTCTTTCAGATTCAACACTGTAGATAGTGTTGACACCTGTTTCCTCAATTTTGTTGAGGACAGTGTTTCAGGATGTTTGGCACCACAGCTTCTTGCAATTTGCCTGATGGAATCTGATCCTCGTAAACAAGTCTCCGCCTCAGGTCTTGCAAAGAAATAGGGGTTTTCATCTGGCACACCACAGGCCCGCCT
This sequence comes from Nematolebias whitei, assembly GCF_014905685.2. Taxonomy (NCBI): domain Eukaryota; kingdom Metazoa; phylum Chordata; class Actinopteri; order Cyprinodontiformes; family Rivulidae; genus Nematolebias; species Nematolebias whitei. The sequence goes on from NC_056517.1 coordinate 27,187,797, forward strand.
ATGTGCAACTAAGGTTTCCATAGAGGAGAGCATGTTTGGTGTAAGAAGGATAGGAACTTTCCTGTTTCTTTTCCCTCTTATTTCAATACGCTGAAAATGATGACAAAGCTTTTGTTCCAACTCTGAAAGTCCATCTGCCAAATCTGAGTGCATTCTTGATGTGTCTCTGAGGGTGAATGCACTTAAAGGCATCTTTGACACTTCACCTTCTCTTCGGCGGTTGAATAAGATGACCTCACACAATGTCACGTTTGCAAGCTTTGACCAGTTCTTTTTTTCTGGATTATCTCTGACCTTGCCCTGGTATTCTTGTCTGACCTCATCAAGGTACATGTGCATCTTTTTGACATCCTCAGTAAATGGAAGCAGCTGAGAAGTGTTCCAGTTACATTCTTTTAGAGTCTGCAATGCACGTGAAGAGACAAGCACATCCCATTTTTTCTCAATAAGACTTCGGGTCCTCCTCACATTCTCAATAAATTGTTCATTATCAGACTCTTCCATTTGTGCCTCACACTCAAGAATGTCTGCTATCTTTTTAAGACTATGACCTAACTTCAAAGCCAAGGATGGAGTTTTGTAAATGTTCTTGTCTTCATCAAACCCAGCAACATCCTTCACTGCCTCTATCACCAAATTGAAATTGGAAGGTTTATAAAAGTCTTCAACTTTTTCCACCTTCCCAGTTCTTCTTGCAAGTTGAATCAGTCTACCCAGCTCTCGCATTTTTTGTCTAATGTAGTTGTGTTTAGCTTTATCATGTCCATGCTTTGCATATAAATGTTCTCCAAGCCTTAAAATACTTTTTTCCTCTTTGACAATTTGCGTAATTTTATCTTGGTGCATCATATTTACAAGCTCCCAAACTTTTTTACTTATACCTTCGGGGACAGGCTGTGCAAATGAACAGATAGACTGAATTCGACTTTTGCCTGGCTTTTGTGAGCAGCATTTTTGTGAAACTCTACATCTGGACATGTGCCTCCATAATGCTTTTCTTTTAAGCAGGGCCGCACAATTAATGCAGTGCATATACTCACTTGCCTTCACTAGTTTTGATGTTTGTTGACTAGGAACAAGAGTTCCACTGCCATGTTTTAGGACGTCATTGTTATGAGCCTGATTTCCTTTGTTCCTGATTAGATCAAATTGTAATTTTCTGTCTTTTGATTTCAAAGGAAAACTTGTGGCTTTTGCTACAGCAAGTTCATCACTATGTTTGCGCACCAAGTGTCTTGCCATCTTAACACATTTCTCAGGACAGTACAGACAATAGTGCTTCTTATTGTAAAGTCTTGTGCCATCTTTCTTTTTTTCTAGTTTCATTACAGAAATATATTCTTTCGTGTCACAGTTTTTGCTTCCTGTAGGCATACTATCTATCTGTCGTTGGAGGAGTGTGCTGTATTTTTCTTTTGTAAGCCTTTTGTAACTTCTTTCGTTTCAATGGAACTTTTTCCTCAAACCCACTGGATTCATCAGAAGTAGTTTCATGTTTTGAAGGAATATACTCATCTGAGCTTTCATTGCAGCTTGTAGAAGCCTCAGATCCTTCATTAATTGTGGACAACTTGTTTAGGTCTTCTTTAGTAAGCTGAAAAAAAATAAGAGCACAAACTGTTGAATGCTTTCTTGAGGACTAATTAACATAAAAAGACATTTTGAAAAAGGTTAGGAGGCATACGGTTTAATATTCGTGTTCAAGACTGCACTGAACTGAAAAACTACTGTTGGCATTTAAATAATTTGATTATTTAAATTCATAATCTACATTTTAATGATGTAACTATCATATATCAAGAAAAAAAATTGAACAGGTTTTGTTTGATAAATTTTATCAAGTATCCAACTACTGAGGTTTCTTTTCTAAACATGATGTCCCAGTGGCTTTCAAACTCCAAAATATATTATGGCAAAGACTGGTCCATTCAAAGATCCAGTCCCCCAGCACAAACAGAGTAATATTGTGTATGCTGTTCAATGTCAGGAGGGTGATCAATCTTACATAGGGGAAACTAAACAGCCACTGGCCAAATGCTGGACCAGCACAAAAGAGCAACATCACCAGGCCACGACTCTGTGGTCTACACTCATTCTTATGGGCCTTATTTTGTATGTGAACAGCTAGATCAGGTTGTCAACAAGCTGACTGAGCCACTATGAGAAAGTGGAATGTAAGTGAAAGAACATTAAAACAGAAAATGCTTTCTCCTTATCAACATATATGCCTTTTTTATAGTTTCAGGCCTGTCCAATTAATTAATTAATTAATTAAATAGGTTGTACAAACCACATAAAGAGTAGATTAAAAATCATTGATAACCTAAAAAAAAGGTTGTAAATGTGGCCGAAAAATGTGTTATTGTAAAACATTTTACATTAACAAGCTAGATAGCTTGATCTTTAGCTAATGGTTATCAAGGTTCCTTATTGTCCTTCACATCACATGTGGTAGCCTACATGAGGTGAAATGAAATTGTGTACTCAAGGCCCTAGTTACACCCAATAATAGCAAAAATAAAAAGTATAAAAATAAACAGTATATAAGTGTAACCCAGGCGTTAAGTCCTGTCCCCATCTCCTCTTGGTCCATTCTGCCTCTGCGCTAGTTTTCAAAATTTAAGATCTCGTGATACTTCTAATGAAGTGAGTAGTTGTTCACATAAGATTATTTACTCAACTGCTACAGCCAGCTAATCACTGTAAATGGTAAATGGACTGTACTTGTATAGTGCATTTCGATCTTATCAAGACACTCAAAACTCTTTACCACAATCTGTGCCCTCATTTACCCATTCATACAGCACTCTGACTAGATCAATCTCTGCACAGCTAATTGAACAAATCATTCTAAAGAGAATAATCAGTGCTTTATCATATTCATACACTGATGGGACACACATCAGAGGCAACGAGGGGTCCAGTGTCTTGCTCAGGGACACTGGCATGTGACTGCTGGTGGATTCGAACGCCCAACTCTTGCACTGGAGAATGACTGTTCTAACCAGTCAGCCAAAGCCGCCCCTGTGGGTTTCAGGGGATCACGTGGGCTACCACAGTCGCACAGAAGTTAAAGCTCCGCCTCACGGGTGGCTTTGCCAAATGTTCCCAGCAGACCCTCACAATATGTTTGGGCCAACACCATAGGAGCCAACTCATCACCAGGTAGTGGTCAGTGGACAGCTCTGACCCTCCCTTATGCTTGAACATGGTGTTCGTTATGGACAATCCATGACGAGCACAGAAGTCCAACAACAAAACACCACTCAGGTTCAGATCGGGGGGGGGGGG
>NC_056517.1:27191187-27193669 GCF_014905685.2 Nematolebias whitei
GGGGGGGGGGGGGGGGGGGGGGGGGGGGCGTTCCTCCCAGCCACACCCCTCCAGGTCTCACCGTCATTGTTCATGCGAGCATTGAAGTCCCCCAGAGTAACAAGGTAGTTCCTAGGAGGGGCACTCTCCAGTACCCCTTCCAATGACTCCAATAAGGGTGGGTAATCTGAACTGCTGTTTGGTGCATAAACACAAACAACAGTCAGAACTCATCCCCCCACACGTATGTGGAGGGAGGCTACCCTCATTCACCGGGATGAACCCCAATGTACAGGTACCAAGATGGGGGGCAACAAGTATGCCCACACCTGCTCTGCACCTCTCTCCAGGGGCAACTCCAGAGTGGAAGTGTCCAACCCCTCTCAAGGAAACTGGTTCCAGAGCCATGTGTCGAGGTGTGCCCAACTATTTCTAGCTAGAACCTCTCAACCTCACACCAGCTCAGGCTCCTTCCCAAACAGAGAGGTGACATTCCACGTCCCAATAGCCAGCTTCTGTAGCAGAGGATCAGACCGCCAAGGACCCCGCCCTGGGCTACCACCCATCCCACGTTGCACCCAACCCCATAGGTGAGGAGTCCATGGGAATGGAGAGCCCATTGGAAGGGGGACCCATGTCTCCACTTCAGGCTGTATCTGGCTGGGCTCTATGGGTAAAAGCCCGGCCACCAGGTGCTTGCCAGCATGCCCAACCTCCAGGCCCAGCGCCAGAGTGGGGCCTTCGTGACCCATGGCTGGGCAAGGAAACATCTTTATCCTTTAATTGCACTCATCATAAGAGGTGTTTGAGCTGCACTTTGTCTGGTCCCTCACCTAGGACCTGTCTAACTCATGAATAGACTCATGAATCCTTAATCAGAATTATCACTGTGAACAAAAATCAATGTAATGCCACTTGATTGTTGATATGTGCTGCTAACAATCCATGTGGCTGATCTTATGCTGCCTATTTATTTCAAGCTGCTGTGTTCATTCGTACTCATCTGCTCACACAGACTCATGTTTGTGCTGCTGTTGTTCAGCATATTGTTTTTGCACTATTTTTGCTTAGGGTATTCTTAGTTTTAGCACATTTTTTAGTTCATATCTTTGATCTTATCACTGTTTTTCTTTACAATTTATGCTTTTGTCAGATGCAACTGGGACCCTGTCTACACAATGTTGTTCCACCACATGTACCACATGTGGTGCAAATAACAATAAAGAACCTTGACTTGACTTCACTAAAAACCTCGGACCAGAGGGAAGAAGCTTGAAACTCCCTGTACATGGAATGAAAAACACATTTTAAAACAAGAAGCTATCCGAAAACCTGGCTAATGTACAGGAATGTACTGTAACTGATTTTTGTATTCCTCCGATCAGTTTAAACGACAGCTTAACAATTTGCTGAAGGGAACTCTTTTCTTTCGGTTTGGTCAATATTAAATTGGCAGTTTGCCTTAGACAAAAAAGGTGCTGTTGTCTTTCTTACACACTTTGTCAAAAGTGCTATATACAATAAGATGTATGCTAAACGAACGCTAAATGATATGCTACAAGATCTAAGATGTACACAAAACACTATCCATCCATTATCTTTACCCGTTTCTTCCATTTTGGGTCACGGGGGTCGCCGATGACCATGTCCAGCAATCCACTAAACACTAATAATGTCAAATAATACAATATATTAAAAGATATATTAAACAGCATCTCCAGCAACACCATTATCTGAGCAGCACAGAAATTATGTATTCATTCACTAAATTCACAAGCTTGTTGCTGGAAAACATACAGTAGTGACAGATTGATAATTAGTTTAAAATGTTGTTCATTTCTTACCTGTTTTGAGGGGATTTGTCTGCCATGTGCTGGAGATGCAATGTCTTCCATGACTGAGAAGCGCAAGAAGAAGACTGGCCATGAAAGGTGTGTCCCCCCCCTCCTCACCTCCTGAGTGAGTCGGGGGGGTGACTGTGTGGAAAATCCCCAAAGTTGAGATGGACGTGATCTTGCTGGGTACAGCAAAAATCCGAAGTGTTTCTGCACTGAACCAATTGCATTAAATAAAAATATGTAGGAAATCTGAAATACTTAGAAATATATATATAAATACCCAAGTTAAACTTTAAATTAACTAAATATAAATACAACTACTACTAGCAAAGATGGTTAAATCATGTCATCTGGAAGAGTTTCCAGATGACATGATTTAACCTTTTCTTTTAATCTACCTGGATGAATGATGATTAAGCTTTTAAACCTATTTTTAACTAACAGATTTATGTGGACAGGTTCAGGTTAGGTTTATTTGTCATGTGCAAAATCAACGTCAAAGTCATTTTCATCATCCATCATAACTATGTTTTTCTTACCTGAGTTATTATAGCACAGCCAGTACTGAGGCCCTGTTTAGACAAGTTGAAACAGTAGCCTTTGTTCTGTGGTATGGCCGTTCATTTACATGACAACGGTCCTTGCTCTGTGAAACCCCCCAGGTC
>NC_056517.1:27213669-27216092 GCF_014905685.2 Nematolebias whitei
TTTACTTGAGGTCATGTTGATGACGTCCTGTGAGTTTAGGGTTCCTAGGTTGTTCCTAAGGTGGTCAAACGTACACTACAAATGTCAACAGGTCGCCTGTCAGGCCATATTTTAGTACAAAAATAACTGTTTCAGCAGCCATAACTCTAGACAGGAAGCACCCAGGAAAACCAAGCTTTACTAAGTTTTATTTGAGGTTATGTTGATGATTTCCTGTGAGTTTAAAGTTCCTTGGAGGTTACTAAGGTGGTCAAAGGGCACTGCAAAGGTCAAAAGGTCGCCTGTCAGGTCCTGAGTTAGTACAAAAAGAACTCTTTATGCAGTCCTAACTCTAGACAGGTAGCACCCAGGAACACCAAACTTTACTACGTTTTACTTGAGGTTATGTTGATGATGTCCTGTGAGTTTAAAGTTCCTAGGAGGTTACTAAGGTGGTCAAAGGGCACTGCAAAGGTCAACAGGTCACCTTTTAGGCCCCAAGTTAGTACAAAAAGTACTTTTTAAGCAGCCCTAACTTTGGACAGGACGCACCCAGAATTCTAAACTTTGCTACGTTTTACTTAATGTCATCTTGATGATGTTCTATGAGTTTAGAGTTCCTAGGAGGTTACTAAGGGGGTCAAAAAGGCACTGAAAAGGCCAACAAGTTACTTGTCAAGCCGTATTTGACAATAATGATGGACAAGAAGCTGAGTACAGGGAACTGGTGGACCGCTTTGTGGCATGGTGTGGAAACAATCATCTCATCTTGAATGTAAACAAAACAAAGGAGATTATTATAGATTTCAGGAGAATCAGGAACAGGTACAACCCTATTTCTATCATGGGAGAAGAAGTGGAGGTGGTGGAGAAGTATAAATACCTTGTGGTTCACCTGGACAACAGACTGGACTGGAAATGCAACAGTGAAGCCATCTACAAGAAGGGACAGAGCAGACTGTACTTCTTGAGGAAGCTGAAGTCCTTCAACGTTTACAGCAAGATACTGCATATCTTCTATAAGTCTGTTGTAGAGAGCGCTATCTCTTCTGCCATCATCTGCTGGGGGAGCAGCACCAGAGCAAGTGACTTAAAAAAGATCATTAAGCTCATAAAGAAGGCTGGCTCAGTTCTGGGGACTCCTCTAGAACCTTAGGAGATGATTGTTCAAAGAAGGATTCTTCATAAAATGAAGAACATTATAGACAACCCTCAGCATCCTCTTCATCAGACTGTCATACAACAACAAAGTGTCTTCAGTCAGAGGCTTCTTCAATTCTGTTGTAGGACAGACCGCTACAAGAGATCCTTCCTGCCCACAGCCATCAGCATCTATAACAACTCATTAATGAAACCAGGATGATGAGTTATTACAACATATAATTTCCCTCTGGGATTAATAAAGTATTTTTGAATAGAATTGATTATTTTAATACAAAAAGAACTGTTTCAGCAGTCATAACTCTGAAATTCTTTACCAAAAGATCTGAAGATCTTGACTTCGACAACGCTAAGGGATTTTTAAAAAACTATTGATTTCATGGCAAAAACTAACGCAGACATGTTCCTGTTTTTAGTCTTTTACATTGCTTTATGATGCGTTTTTTTTAATTGATTTCTCCTATTTAGTTTTCATTTGATAAGCTTTTTATATGAATGTTTATTGTTGCCTATACCCCATCTATGGTCTTTTTTTAAAAAACAGATATCTCTTGTAAATGTCTTCCAGGCTCAAATAAACTAAACTGTATTAATAACGGTTGAATGTATGATTTCAGCTATACTGAACTTGTCTATTCCTTAGTGATTTGCTTTGATGTGGCTTATGTTTGAAAATGAATTTCAAATGATTTAGTCATTTTTATTTGTAATATGGATATTTCTCATTTGTATTTATCCTATTTTGTATTATTTTATTCTATTTTGTGTTTTAATTCTAATTTGCATTTTTATTGGCCAAATAAAAATTAAATAATAATGATTATTTTATTAATTATTATTTTTATTTGTATTTTATGCATCAATATTTATGTATTTTCAAAATTTTCAAATTATACAAGACAGTAATAATTTTTAACAGGAAATGTCAATTTAAATGGCAAAGTGTGTTACACACTTTGTCACAAATTTGTCCCCACGGGTGCAATTTCAGACAGTGAATACCACCTTTGACCTCTAGGGTGAAAAGTCGACACACACTGTGTCTCAAAATTCAACCCCACGGGGACCTTTTTTTTTTTTTTTTTTAAACTTCACCAGGCATATCAGCAGGCTGTTTCCTATTGATTGCAATGCTCGTGCCTGTGGGGACCAGGCTTTGGTCCCCACGGGTAAAATTGGTCCCCACGAGGTGAGTGAAAAGTCACACTGTGGACCCCACCAGGTAATAAAAACGAGAACACACACACACACACACACACACACACACACACACACACACACAC
>NC_056517.1:27216192-27252497 GCF_014905685.2 Nematolebias whitei
CACACACACACACACACACACACACACACACACACACACACGCGTACCGCCGATAATTCTGCTAGCAGAGATATTTGTGTTTCTTTATTTTCACCGGTTCAGTGGATCAACAAGGAGTTGTGTGCACGTATTCGGGCGAGGCAGTAAAGTTGTTGCACACCCGGGGCTGTCGTTTCCATTTTTTGATACTTTCAAAATAAATCCACAACGGTAAAAACGTATGTGGGATCACTTCGAGGGTGATGGTGGTCGTGGTGGGATGAAGATTGCGTCCCGTATGGAAAAACACTAGTGGTTAGGATATAACTTAATGCTACATGCAGGTGCTGTTAGCAATGTGGGACTACTAGGTGCCAGTTTGGGAGGAAAAAGATGCTTATTAAAACAGATTCATTTTTCAAATTCATATCTTTTAATGACTGTTCTAGCATTTGAAAATGACTGCCCATCTTAATAGAGGGCCAAATAAACTGGGCAGACGATAAATTAAGTCATTTTTTTAAATAATCGCCCGAGCATGCTTTGTTGATTACAGACCTGGCATCTGTAGGCTGCACTTTGTTGCTGTGCAGTCAAAGTGCCACATGTACTAACTTTATAAAAAACAAAAAAATACCAGTAAGACGGTGACGGTAAGACTTGTGTTCTTACTTTTCAGAGTTGCTCATACTTAACTGGTCATATATTAGATGCTAATTTTAGAGCAAGAAGAAAAATGAATAACTATAAACTACCTTAGATCTAGATTCACAGCAAGCCCTCCATCAGATTTAATTTAGTTAGGAACAGGTTCCGAGCTGCATCACATATGCGCTAAATTATTAAAAATCTTAGTACTTAGTTCAAGTTAGGGCTGGACAATAATTCAACATCGATATATATCACGATATACGTTTATTAAATAATGGTAATATGCATTTTAAGCACATTTTTGATATTTCGATACGCATTACGCTATGATTACAGCGTTTCGCTGATGCATTTCTTTTTCTGTTCGGGTTGAAACGGCCACTTCAACCCGAACAGAAAAAGCTGCGACACAACGACGTAAGTGCGTGGTGACGTACACCACACACAGAGCTCGAGTCCAGAAGGAGTCAGCGGTAGCAGGCTAGGCTAATCGCCAAAGTTTTCGCTTCAAAATGAGTGCCCATGACCGTCAGAATGTGACTGAACAAACTTTCACAAGCGAAAAGAAAACAGATGACATAATTGAGAAGAGAGGAAAGACTAATTTGGTGGTGTGGAAGTGGTTCGGCTAAGATCCGATAAACTGCAGGTTTCAGTCAGTGTGCTGCAAAAGGTGCCGGAGTCTCGTTCCAATTAGTGGTGGGAACACATCGAACTTGTTCCACTCGATAGAATATGCTGAGAGTCAGAAGATGAAGCACAATAAAAGTTTGTGCCAACGTGTCCCTGAAACAACACCCCCAACTGTATCAAAAGAGAAATCCATGTTAGGTAATGTTGTTTAAAGTTAAAACTTAATATTGACAAAGTTGACAGTTTTATTTTTATTTGACAGTGATTTAAAATTTATTTGAAGGCAAAATACAAATAAAAGGTGAACATTAAATTATTTGTAGTTTTTCTGAGACTTTTTTTGGTTATATCGATATCCGAAATATATTGTTATCGACCGAAATTAAGAAATATATTGTGATAAAGTTTTGGTCATATTGTCCAGCCCTTTCAAAAAATCTTTATTATCCCCAAGGGGTAATTTATTTCACAGTCAGTAGTCACAAAAAACATCCATACTAGAGAAGACATTGAGACGTTAAAATAACGGTACACAAATCATCACTGTTCGCTGAGCAGCCTGATCTCTACAGGGATTAATGAGTTTTTCAGTCTGTTCGTTCTACATCTGGGCAGCAGATACCAGCGTCCAGAAGGAAGCAACCTGAACTCACCATGGAGTGGGTGATCAGGATCTGCCAGAATCAGCCTGGCATGGTTCACTGACCTCACCTTGTGCAGGTCAGTGAGGTTCTGTAGGGGTACACCAGCAGTTTTGCTGAACATAGTGACAATCCCCGAGAGTTTATATACACTTCAACGTTATCAATTCTGTTTTTTGGTTAGGTGGAAATAAGGAATGCGCGATATAAATGGTATAGAGATCTGCCTTCAACCGGCTAACTGCAGTAATGCTGTGTCTGATGTAAAATCAGAGCTGTCAGATTTAATCGTTACTTTTTTTGAGTTGGAAACTGTGCGCAAGTGGCGTTAAAGTCTTTTCTTCGAGAGCTAAGTAGCAAAGCTACAAGCTAACTACAGCCGGCTTGCCGTAGTGTTGCCGTATTGTGACGCATGCGCAAAACGCTGTGTTCCGTCAAAAGTTGTTTTTTTTCCATCGTAAGTTGAAGTAAGCGTTGGTCAGCTTTAGAGAAACCTGTTCTCTGATCTGTGAAAAGAACGCTGTGTTGTGTGATTTTACTGCGAGACCCTCTGGTCAAAGCCACAGTCATTTTGTGTCGGCTCTCCATTAAAGCAGAAGGAGTCGCCCACTAGAGGTTTGGAGGTGAAGTGTTTCAGTGTAAAATGCTGTTCTGTTGCTGTTCATTTCTTAAGTAAGACTGGAAACTGTTAACATATTATTTTGTTTAAAACATATGGTTAAAACTAAATTTTATATATTTTGCACTGTTGTGCACTACAAGCAAGAAGCCTAATACTTGATTTGTTTATTATTTAAAAACTCTCTGGACCTAGTAGTGGAATATTCTTAATTCAAAATATATGATGGCAAAAGGACACCCTATGCTTTTAGAAAAAATTGCTATTAAGTTTTATACCCAAAACATATTGCGATATATATCGTTATCGCCACCCTTCACAATACATATTGTGATATGAATTTTATGCCATATCGCACATTCCTAGTGGAAATCTCTTTCTTTCACAGGCTGTGTGAGCCAAAGTAGCTTTTGTACACATGCATGTGTTCGATAGCTACTTTATAAAATAAAATATGCGGCCTGATGTCTCCACAAAAGTCTAATTTGAAATTAATCATTTTAATGAGCCAAGAGAAGCTTATTGTCATACCTGCGAGATGATTTGTTATTAAACTGTTAATGTTATGGGGGGTGGGGTAGCATTATATAGAAACCCTCTGCTGCCATGATTTCTAAAGATCAACGCCTTGTCCGTTCACCTCTAGTCACGTATTTGGCACCTACCTCTATGGGACCAATTGACCTGAGGAGGTTCATCAGCTGACACTCTGTTGTAGATGTGGAGAGCCCCTCAATGGACACAGTAGCACCAGGGATCTCTGCATCTCTCTGGCTCTGTCTGGTGGGTGCTGGATGACCTCGACCCATCTGACCAACTGCACTTCCTCGGCCTCGGCTCCGGCCTCGGCCTGGCATGACGACCTATCCAGCAGCAAGAGAGATAATTGCCCAAATAAAAAAAAAGACATGCAACAGTAACATTAAGAACTGCAAAAACACGGAACATTTTCTTTCTGTAACAAAAACACTGCTGTATTCAGTCACGTAAAGAGGTTCCTAAACATCGAGGTGTGTTTAAAAAACTGCCTTTTCTCTTGTGCCTCTCAGACTTTAACACGATTGACTCATCACCTATCTACACAGAGCATCAATGTCAGAAAGTGATGAATGCTGCATGACACTCTTCATATGATCCTGTGTGTGAGAGGTACATTTTTCCAGCTGCAAAGAAGGAGGAGGGAAAGACCCTAAAAAGGATAAAGAGGGGGGTAGTAAGAATGTGTGTGTGGTGGGGGAGCATAAAGGAAGAGCAGCCATGCAAGCCTAGTGGTGGCACCTTACACTGTCAGCATCAGCGAGTATGGAATCTGTGACAAGAACCTGGTGGTGACACGCATGCAGAGAGGCCAGGGGACTTTGTGTTGCCCCGTCATGTTGTTTTCAACTTGTCAATACTCCTGCACCTGTATACCGTCCTGTGTCACTGCAACCACTACCTGATTGGTATGTCTACTGAATAAAAATGTAATGCAACATTACAGGAGACATTTTGGCTGTTTTTTCAGTGGAGATGCCACGAAGCCCATTAATAAAAACATTTTAGGTGAAAAGACTGCCAGTAGCTCATTTATGACATACCCTGCTTTGCTGTGCGTTGCCCCTGCCCCCGCGGCTAGCCTGTGGTGTTCCGCCTGGTCCCTGCTGCTGCTGTCCCATCATGGTCACCTTCCTTTGGACGCTCTGGTTGAGTGGAGATACTTGCCAGGAACTCTGCTGCTGCACTGGGTCGACGAATGCCTCAGGCTCCTTTCCACTCTGAATGGAGATAAGGACGGAAAACACTAAAGTAGTGTCTCACAATGTCAGCATTTATCTCTAACTGCACACATCACACACTTGTGCCACTAGAATGTATTTAAGTTTTACGTGACAACAAAGGAAAACTGAAAATCTGCAAACACTGAATGTGCATTTCTATCGAGCAGTATTTGGAGAATAGAGATCAACCAAACAAAGTGATGGTCTCATTATCAAATAAAGTCACAGATCTGCTGTGTTGACGTGCAGGGAGGAATTGAAGGTCGTCTTTTCTCCGACTCTGCAGAAAGATGTGACAGATCAATACGTGGGAAGAAAAGAGGCGCTATCTCTGACCTGTCCCCAGCTGAGAGTAAATGGATTAATCCCTTCTATAGAAATCACAGCTCCTGATTGCACCCATCAAATGCTAAGCTGCATTACACTGAAACGACAGCAGCTCGATGTGTATCCCATCCCCCCTTCACGCACACCCTTCCCTGAGCTTTTGTATTTTGCACTGCTTTGTATTACCCCTGATGAAAATATAATTTGCTTCTTATCTGTGTGCCTAAGCTATACAAATCCAAATCCTCAAAAGTGGCAACTTTCTTACACAGGTATTATGAAAGATTAATTACAAGGGTCTTGGATTGGCATCTTTTGTTGCCTCGCACCTGAAAGATGGGTTGATATGAAAAAGCAACTGAGGGATGACAGAGGGAAGAAGAGGAAAAAAGAAGCGATAACATTGTCAAACTCTTGTTGATGACAGCGGAACAATGTGGAAGAGAGAATCTTCTTTTCACTCCAATTATTAGCCCCAGCTCTTTCCATTCCTTTTTTTTTTTTTTTGCTCCGCTTCACATCCCACTCCACTTTTTTCGTCACAATGCAGTAAATCAGATAGCTCTGCACAGGTTTCCATTAACACACTGACACCAAGTGATCTTCATCAGCAGCCAGTCACCAATTTTGGCGCAGCAGCTTGATCCTCTGGGATGGAAAGCAGCTTATTTCAAATATTATCACATCCCACCACCGTGTCTCTTCAATGACAAGTATTAATGTTTAACATGCACGCCTTTGTGGGTTTTCAATAAAGATTAGTGTGCAATTAAGGACAAAGCCACAACTTATCAGGAGAGAATGAAATAGCCAGCAGTGATATTTTCTGGACTTTGTTAAAAGTTATTGTCAATCTTATTTTACGTTATGCCTTTAAGAGAATGCTTATCTGTCCTGAAAAGAGGATCTCAACCTTTAAAAGCAGTGACGAGGTGTCCCCAACTCAACAGATAAATGTCAAACTGCCTTTCTGCGTTATAGAAGTATGTAAAGACATTCTTGCTTAAATACCAGTTCCCAAAGCTTAAAAGAAGAAACTCTTAACAGATCAATTTTGTCAAAATGACACAGACATCACTGTGTCATCCCCGTAGGTTAGATATCAGCTAGATTACAAAATAGACAGTGAGGGCAATCAATAGCATTTCTGTTGAAGCTATGTAGTTCCCCCCCTAGGGGTAAAATCTACTGTAAAGGATCAAATAAATGCCAAAGAAGGTGTCATAAAAATGAAACCATATGCTCACCAGTCCTGAAAGTTTGACAACTCTGACTTTTTGTGGCACCGGCTGGCCTTCCATACTGGAAGTTCTGACTCTTTGCATCACAGTTCTTTTAGCCCCAAGTTTGGGTCCTTGAATCTGAGCTGGGTCTTGTCCCATTGGTGTGTATGTCTGAGGAACTTGAAGAGACTGAACCGGAGCATTGGGTCTGTTTACACTTTGCACATAACTGTTCCTTTGTTGTTGTAGCTGCTGATGTTGTTGGGGCAAATTCCATTGCTGTTTGGTACCAGTGCCTGAGAATTGCTGCTCCGGTTCACTGCCTTTTATCATTTGGAGGCGTGCCTTAACATTTAAACGTGGTGGAGGGGTCTGATCAGCACCACTAATATGCAGGGTGGTGTCTTGATTAGGATTTGTTAATGTGTGATTTAGCGATTGATGCATATTTTGAGGAAGCAATCTCGGTTGTTGTGCCTGTAGCAGAGGTCGTTTTTGTTCTGGCTGCTGCTGCTGCTGATTTGATAATAGAGGTTCAGTTTGTGTAGGAGTGGGGCCTTGGTACGGTGTGTTTGTCTGAGAATTAAGTCTATCCAGCAGCTCCCTCTTTCGAACACCAGCCTGCATTTGCCGTCGTAACTCCTTTTTCTTCAGAATCTCCTCTCTCAAACGCTTCTGCTCCTCAATCTTCAAACGATACTGTCGTGTCTCCTCATCTTCATCAGGGTCCTGCAGAAAAATTGCAAATGCATGAAAAAAATAAAACATGGATTGTTAACAGTTATGTTCTCACAATTCTTTTAAAGCTGTGAATATAGCTAAAGGGTACCACTTGCGCAAAGAAGTCAGCACTATATTGCTTGGCCTGATGTTTAACTTTAATCAAAGTAAAAATTTAGGATTTTTTTCCCCAAACGAGACTAGAAATTTCAGTAACCCTGTTGTTTACCATTCGTAAGCATATTCCTAACATCTGGTTTACTATTTAGAGAAAAGTATTTAGAATAAATCTATAATTGATCTACAATGTGTTTAGTTTTAGCTTGATTAATTTTTTTTAGTCCCTGGAAGAACAAAAATTCATGTTCAAACACTAACCTGTGGTGTAGGGTTGGACAGTGTGCTCAGGGTTTCCTTATTAACCATTGTCCTGTCTGCCCCCCCAGGCTGTGATTCAGGCTTTGCAACTTGGCCTCTTCCTCTGTCGCCGCCAGACATCGGCTGTGTGTACTGGCCCATACGCGTCCTCGGTGTTGCCCTGGCAACAGGCTTGATGTTGGCAGCAGGGGAGTCGGGGGTTGGGGCGGTGTGGGTCCTGTTCATGTTTGTGTTACCAGGTGCTACAGGGAGCTCCCGCAGGTTGCTGTTGCGCTGCTGCATTTGTTTGGAAATAGGCGTGTTCTGTAAAGTAAATACTAAGATCATCTTATGTAATTCAAATTTATTTTTACCTATAATAAATTGCAACTCTTTCAAATCAAGTCCTGTTCATTTAAATACAACATCGGAAAAATGTGCACCATAAAAATAAGAAAACCCAGATACCATCAAATTGACCTGAAAATAGTTGAGCCAATATGTTAATCTCTTACCATTCTCTGCCGGTTTGACATGATGCGCTGCTGAGGGTTCTGAGGGCGAGGATTCATCTGCCTCGGGCTACCATGCTGTTGATGGAAAAAATTCTGACCATGGTGTGTCATGGGGCGAGGCTCACTGAGATTTATCTGTTGCTGATGGGGGAACTCTTGCCTATGGTGCTGCTGCTGATGGTGCATGGGATGAGGCGACAATGGGTCGTGATGTGGCAGCTGAGAGACAGGGGGGGCTAAACCCTGCAATTATGGGGAAAAGAAGCAAAAAGTGAATGTCAATTTTTGTGATAGTTTTAGTTTTGCAACACAAACAATTGTTGAATCTGAATCTTTATCGGAGCATTAGATTGGGCAATTTATAGGAAATTACCCTCCTAATGAGCATTCTTGTTGAGCGATATCATAGTGCTTCAATCACTAGAGGGAGCTCTTGTCTATGCCTCAGCAAAATGAAGTGGCGCAAAATATGGCTTTATTTTTTTAAACAAATCTTCAACAACCATAAATAAGACAACTAGTCAGATCAAATACCCATATTTAACAAAAAAAACAAGAGACAATTGGGGCAGAAGCGGAGAAATGAAGATATAAATACACAAGACACATTGTAGTAATTAAAATCACTTACTCTGTGTCGTACCTGCATCCCAAACTGAACTTGTGGTGGGGGGAAACGGTTCCCCTGCTGGCCAAAGGGCTGACGAGGGTTCATGAAAGGCCTGGGTTGGTTGGGGGCCCCACCTTGTGGATTCAAATTCACCACTCCCTGGTGATTTTGGTGGGGAGGGAGGTTTGGTCTTGGAGGTTCTCTCTGAAACATTCCTAGTAGGTCCGGGCCCGTCTGGTTAAAGGGCGGTCCTGGCGGGCCGAAGCCCATGTGGCCCTGGCCGGGCAGGTGCTGCTGGTGGAGGTTGTTGCTGTTGTTCATCAAAGGGCTGGGGCCCTGGTGATCAAACATGTGCTGCGCTGGAAACCGTGTTGGATCTGTGCACTCTGTGGCCATACCAAAAAACCACAAATTATTTTTAAAAATAACAACACAAGTGAGATGTTTTGTCTTCCTTTTCTTTCGTTTATTTTACGCAAGAGCGTTCCAGTGCCAATAATCCCTTCTCCAGATGTGTAGTATTTCGGCCAAAAAATAAAAAACGACAACTTTTTTAAACCAGTGATGTAACAACAATCAATCTGTATTAACAATGTCAATAAAAACACATAAATATGCATATCTATTGCCATTTCCAAGGTTCTTTAAGATGTATGTTAATATACACATACATGCATTTCACATGAGTTCTGCTAAAACAGCAGCACCACAGAGCTGGCAGCATACCCTCTAGGTATTGGGCTAGAGGTGATAAAGAGGGTTAAATATGTGAACAGAGCTTTGTAACACTCATAAGGTTGAGTGTGAGCCTCACCTCCTATAAACAGGGGCTCCCTGTCCTGAGGGCCTTGAGGTGGCTGGTTCCTCAAGGGCTCCATGTGATGAGGAGGCCGCTGAGGCTGACCAAAACTGTCTGGCATATGACGCTGAAAGTCTCCCATTACCTGAGAACAGACAAAACTAGCATAAATTATTTGCCATCTGAAAAACTCAGTAATTAAAAATAAAAGAAACAATAAAAATAAAAAGGAGAGAAATTACTTTGGACAGGGAGTGATTGTAAATGGAAAGTGGGGGCCATTAAACAAATGTAGAATCATGAGTCATCAATATGTATGCCAATATCAAAGGAAGCCTTCAGCATGAATTCTTGAACAAACCAACATTAATGCTACTTGAGGCGCTATCAATAAACCTAAAGCCAGCCTCTAACAAGGAAAGAGTATTTCAGGAGGGAATAGGTGCCCTCATCTTTGTTTCAACTACTTTGAATCTTCGACAGCTTTCTACTCATTGCATACGCTCTAGTCCTAATCAATTTACTTACGAAAACTAGATAACTATTTAATCCCTCCTTGGAATTTGAATCCCACTCATAACTGTCTTCTTTATTCTTTTAAACATCCATCTCTGTTGAAAAATTAACCTGCTATTCAACACGTGGCACTTCCACAAATGGGCTGCTTTGCCTCCTCCAAGCCTATTGTAAATTACTTAAGATGCTATCAAGGCCTAATCCATCTTTATTCCACTGCTGCGTGGAGGTATTTAGAGAGAAGAGGTGTTAGAAAGCAAGGCCAGAGTTCCAAAAAACTTGCTTAACATAAAGTTAATCAAAAGGGCTTACAAAGACAGGGGATCACAATGGGGGCACAATCATGCCTTTCTAAAAGGTCAGGCAGCCAGGTTTGCACAATAAGGACTCTGGTGTCCATATAATACCTCTCAAATACCACAGCTCATCCTCTCACTTCTAATCCCTGATAAAACACTGTCTGGAATGCTCAATACTTAACTGATGCTGGTACAGCTTGAAGCTGAGAGGATATATCCAAGACAAATATAATGACGAGGGGCCAAATGTTAAAGTACTTTATAAATTACGATAACTTGATTAAAAAACATGCTTTGTTTCTGGGTATGTTGACATTTTGCCCATTGAGCTCATTCATATACCAACTTTGAATTTTATAATTAAAAAAGTTAACGACTGAAGGCTATGAAGGTTACATCTAATGGGCGTTTTTGTTAAAACACACAAATCTACAAGCAGATATCCGAAGCCGAAGATATTTTTAAACTATGAATGAAAAAAAAGGAAACATTCAAAAGGAATACGTTTAGCCTCAAAATTATGTGGTAATATTTAGCATTACAGTAATATTGCTCCTTTTTCTATCCGTGTAAAAAAAACAAAAAACAGATTTGAACTGGTTATCAAACAATTTCCAAGTTGGATCTTTGCAATATTTTTGCCTGCATTTAGCAACAAACAACATATACAACATTAAAATACAAGCTGTGCACTGATGTATTTTAGTTATCAAACCAGCTAGTTCTAGCCTGTAACCATGAGAAACTAATTAATTTTGTTTTCTGCTCCACCAGACTGGCTCCAATACTAAACCAGACCAAGTGTCGGCCTGGCACACAAAAACACAGTTACAGTAGCACAATAAATGAATAAGACATTTAATTGTGGGCTGGAAACCAATAAAAAATTATGTGAGGCAGCGCAGCATTTAGTCTGCCTAATTCACGAACAAACAATAAAAACACAGATCTTTAACGCTGATGTGAAATCAAAGCAGTACTGGAATAACATAAGATCAATGCGTCTCATTTTCCTGCTGCTTGTTTTAATATCACCAGTTGGGCAGCGAGTGCAGATTAATGCAGCACACAGTTACAATGGAGTGGCTTTGTGGCTCTGGAAAAACAAACTACTGGTAGTTCTTTGCAATATATACATATATTTTTAAGAACCAGTTAGGAATTGACTCTAGCAGCCCCAGTTTAGCATCACTTTGGTGGAGAAGATGATTCTGCATGCACCATCCAGTGGTCCATCAACCATGACAAATTTGCAGTGACTAAGGTCACGTGTCTTTGTCCTTCATCTTTTTGTCTTAACATTGGAATAAAGGGTAGTTAATAAAACAAACTGTAAATGCTAAATAAAAAGGTTTTCAAACGAAGTTCATCTACTAGACAACTTTCACAAAGACCCCATTTAGAAGTTTAATATTTAATGATTTTTTTTTTCTTTGGATCGTTATTATTGAAAATGATCTGCAAATAATGAAAATAGAAGCTTCATTTTTTTTTAAATAATGCGTGAGCAGAATAAATATTCCAAATAATGACTTTAATTGGTGTTAAGATTAATATTTCAAAACCATCTCCGATAGCAAACGTGTGATGCAGTAATACTGGAGGCTACGACCCCCCATTAGCCTGGCCTTTAAACAATTAAATTTGATGGGATGATAATGTATGATAATCATGAGTAATCAGGTGCCCGCTGATAAATGGAGTTGCTGGCTTGTATGTCACCTGCATTTCAATTCATGTCCTTGGCAACACGAGTCTAAATTTGATTGACAGCTGGGAAATCCAACACTATGCCGTTAGTCAGCCCAGTTGTCTTCATACCCATCCCATTACATTTTCTACTCTGATATAGGCCAAAACTCTTTTTTGCTACTCTGCTGTCAATATTTAACATGACTGTAGACTGCAGGGAATAAGAATAGCATGATACTGACATTGAAGGTTAAAAAAAAAGGTAAATAAAAATCCAGCGTTTGATTAAGACTGTCTCCTGAGAAAGAGCCGAGCTCATTTGTGCATCCACATGAATGCAATTGGATGTAGCTATTTTGTGATAGCCAATTTGCATAAATCCATCTAAAATCGACTATCCAGAAAGATGTCAGTCAGTACCAGCACCACCTGATGCCCTGGCTCAATTATCTAAAAAGATGGATTTACCTCAAGCATTTTAGTTGACTTTACACAGAGCCAGTTCATCTCTTGAATGGGTTCTTGAGTTTAAAAAAAATAAAAGGTCTGTTTACAGGAAAACACTTGTCTGATGTGAAATTCTAACTTAACAGATGCAAAAGAAGAAACAGGCTCGCCTCCGACCTCATCAATCCATCACATTTCATTAATTCACATACCATAAAAAAACAAACATTTCTGTGCTTTTAGGACACAAACTCGAAAGCAAATTTTAACTGGCACTATATCCTGTATCCACAATTCCATTACGTGCGATGCTGAATAGCCTGAGCTTCAGCCCATCCATGAAGCACCTCTAAGTACTGTAACCGTGGGCCAAGACGCAAAAACTCTTTTGCCTGAAGCTCCTATCATGCATTTCCAGTTGTGCGGCCAGGCTCATATCAGTGTTTACGGATTTGCTTTAACAGCATTTGGCCAGTGCAAACGGTCTAATTGAAGTAATGTTATTGCCCTCACATAAAGGGACGCTGACCATGTGGCGAGTGGGAAAGTGAAGCGAAAGGAAGGTAGAGGAGCAGCTGCTACTCACAGGAAACCTCTGAGGACCCACAGCAGGTCTGGACTGGCTCTGAGCAGGAGGCATCAAGGGCACTGCAATGAGAAAAGGGGGCAAAACAGAAAACAAAAGGAGGCGGGGGAGGGGATAAAAATGAAAATGAGAGGCAGTAGACAAGAGTGTGTGTGACTGTACAGAGGAGGAAATATCTCAGTGCTGAAGGCTCTTAGTCAGGCAAGAATAGTCCATTTCAGCAGAGTTGCTCCTCATAATTTTACACTGGTATGTACAGACGAGCGAGATCAATGTAATACAAAAAAACATGAGAATAATTTACTAAAACATGAATAAGGTGTTTGCTGTTTTATAGCATTCGGCATTATATAAATCAGTAAATTTGATTTTGATGTTTTCAGCTTTTTGAATGGCAAAGGTTTTTACTGTATGTCAAAAATCCAAGATGACAAACCGGAAAATCCAGAAAATCAAGAGAAATAATTGTACACATATAAAAATAGCTTAACTTAGGGCACATTTAGAATATTAACTAATTAACCTTGTGCAGAAGACTGTGAAGGTCCTCTAAAGTGGGGATTAATGTGGATGTTTTTGGGATGCGAGGGCTGCTGTTGGTGATGCTGCGGGAAGTTGGGCGGCGGAGAGCCCATCATTCGTGATGGTTGTTCCATCTGTGGTCGCAGTGGTGGGGAGCGATGAGCCATGTGAGAGGGGATGAGAGGTTGAAGGGCTTGCTGGGGAATGGGCCGACCATGCTCCTGGAAAGGAGGAGGTCCTCTTGCTCGTGAAGGGTGGTGCTGATGGGACTGCAATTGCTGCTGATGTGGCATGTGAGAGGATGGCTGGTAATTAAAGAGCATACAAAAACAAACAAAAAGCAGATCAACATCTGATAAAACAGGTTTCTATTTAGGTTTATGACTTCACTGTTTACATTCACATGAAAACAAACCAGTTTGTATTAATTTGCAAAAATGGAACAAGTCAAAATGAGTGGGCCTGACAGTACTGGAATATACAGGAATATCTCAACCTACTGATTATTGTAGAAATCCCAATTTAGTTAATGGGCATTTCAAATTGATCTTTGATAATTGCTCAAACAAACAAAACAAAAACAAACATGCCAGTGACCAAATTAGTCAAATGCTACGTGACAACGATAGTATGTTTCAAAAGCACACCCTCATTAACTGCGGTCAACAAAATATATGTGGTGCTCCCATGTCAACTGTATGTCATTAATTTATCTTGTCCAGTGTTGTGTTCTGAATTTTACCATCTATTATCATTAATTAATAACTCTTAAAATAACACACTGCTCAAGTTAAATGCCTTGCAACCTTGAGAAGAACTACTTTAACCCTAGGGGTTCTTTCTAGCTCTGAAAACACACATAATTTTGATTTGTTACCTGCAGCCTTGGGCTAAGAAACGCTACACATCCATATGAGTTATATGCAAATTATTTTACAAATTTAAAGAGCAATTAATATTTTAGCTATTTATATGTGACATTAGGAATGCGCGATATATACAGTACACAGTAGAAACGATAAGACGACATTTAGCCTATGATAGAGATCTGTATTCTACCAGCTAACCACGGTAATGCTGTGTCTGATGTAAAATCAGAGTTGTCAGATTTAATCATCACTTTTTTTAGTTGAAAACTGTGTGTAAATGGTGTTAAAGTCCTTTCTTCGAGAGCTAAGTAGTGAAGCTACAAGCTAACTACGGCCGGCTTGCTGTACTCGTATTTGGACGCATAGCAAAACGTTGTGTTCCGTCAAAGGTTTTTTTTCCGTCAAACGTTCATTTGTCAGCTTTAGAAAGTGTATTTGAGCTAAAAAAAAAAAAAAGGTTAAACCTGCTCTCTGAGCTGTGAAAAGAACGCTGTGTTGTGTGTTTTTACTGCGAGACCCTCTGGTCAAAGCCACAGAGGAAACTGGTTGCCATTTTGTGTCAGCTCTCCTTAAAGTGGAAGGAGATGCCCACTAGAGTGTCGGAGGGTTAAATGTTTTCAGTGTAAAATGCTGCTCTCTTGCTGTTCATTTCTTAAGTGAGAATACTGGAAACTGTTAAGAGTTAACAACATATTCTTTTGTTTAAAATATATGGCTAAAACTACATTTGATATCTTTTGCACCACAAGAAATAAGCCTAATACTTGATTTGTTAATTATTTAAAAACTCTCTGGACCTAGTAGTGGAATTGTCTTGATTGAGATTATTTTGTGGTATAGCAGTTTTCAAAATAAATAATGGCAAAAGGACACCCTATGCTTTTTTTTATTTCTATTGCAAGTTTTATACCAAAAACATATTGTGATATATATCGTTACACCCATCACAATACGTATCGTGATATGAATTTTATGCCATATCGCACATCCCTATGTGACAATGCAAAATGCTATACATCACAGCATGCCAAGCAATATGAAATATACTGAAAATCAAACCTAGAGATCTAGTAGTAACTATTTTACTATATAAATGTCAGATCTTGCAGTTCGGCAAAGCTTTATGTCTTTTATCCCAGTAAAGAAGCCACTCGAAAGGAAGCAATCATGAAGAAGCCAATCAAATTGAATTTATTTTCTCAATATAAATATAGTAATGAAACTGAAACAAAACACATTTTTAAATATATTCAACTGAATGTTCCCAATGTTCAAACTTTAAACATTACAGACAGACATATCCTTTAAAAATGGCCTGCGAAGATGATTGAACAGCCGTTTACCTGTATGCTCATGTTTCCCATCAGGGGAAGCATTTGGTCATGTATTTTCCTCCTTTGTCCTCCTCTATAATCGGACATTCCAAACCCAGAAAATCCTCCTCTTCCTCTGCGTCCTCGACCCCCTCCTCTGCCATAGCCTCCATAACGATTTGGTCTCTTTTGCCGCTCGTGTTCTCCATCAAATCCAAACTTCATCAAATCTTTTTTAGCTTTCTCTGACAGCTCTGATAACGTGTAAAGAAAGAAAAGGACAGGAGTGTACATTAGGCGTGAAAAAAGCAAATAACAAAAGTTCAAGTAGTGAAGTAAAGCAGTATACAAAAAAGATTGAATTGAAACATTTAGGGGTCACTTTGTATGCAAATTAAATAGAAAAATGGACAAAGTTTGTACCGAGAGTTTCAGGAATGTTCCTCCTTTTATTGCCTGCATCCGCCAGTCGTACCACAGAGCCGTCCTTCCTTTCAGATTTAAATCGTATTCGGCCCGAGTCTTCAACTTCATCTTCTTCTTCATCTGATTCCTCCTTTGTTTCATCATCTGGCAAAGTGTCATGTTCACCCTGAAGACATTTGCTGATGTTAAAATCACACCTCTTTCACATAACATCTTTGCTTTTATGGTGCAATGTGTAAATTCAGAGCAATAATAAGACAAAGCAAAACTGGTGCTCAACATAATAGCTTTAATACAAGGACCAAAAACTTAACTACTATGCAAACTTTTTACTAAAAAAAAAAGTTATTTTCAAAAACAAATATTTCCATACTGTATCTATTTCAAATAATAAAAAAACTAATGATTGAAAAAAACAAACACACAAACAACAAGTGATAAAGCTATAATATTTTATATCCAGTGCTATGTTTTAACTATAGATTCAGAAATCTATGAAACTTCACGGTTTTATTTACCTCTTCTGTGTCATAGACTTGAGATGCCTCAGTGGTGGTTTCTTCTTCCTCTCGCTCCCTTTCTCTTCCCGCCTCCTCTGTGTCTTCCTCATGGGTAGCTTCATATTCCTCATCCTTCCAAGTTGATATGAAAAGTAAGATTAAGACTGCAACATCACTGATAACCAAATTAATTTCTGCTTTATTATGTTAAATAAAACAATTCATATTGAGTAGTAGTTCTACAGACAGGCAGATTTTTTGCAGGAAAAAGTATACATATTTTAGATTTCTGATACATAAAACTTAAACATCAAGAAAAGACGAAAAAAGAATGCAGACGAAAATATTTTGGGGAGGACTTGGGGAGGCACCAGGGAACCCCACCCCTTCCAAAAGCAAATTACCATAACAGTGGGAGCAAGGCTTCATTACTATTCCTGACAGCATTTGAAATTCAATGAGATGTAAATGTTTGACATGATATACAGAAATGCAGGCACAGATAAAAACACTCCTCCCCGCTTCAGTGATGGTGAAAATATCATTGACTGACTCCTCACAAATCACTCTGTTATTGGCTGCACTGTAAGTTCACGACTCCATGTCGAAAATATAGCACAGAAACAACATTCTGAGATGACAAATCTATTTTTTATTTCCATAACAAGATTTAGTTTAACCTATGATGCAGTCAGTTGATATAACCATTTTGAAGATTTCTAATGAAAAGCTATTGTTCTAATAAAATCTACAAGAAAAAAAGGTGCAGCATTATTTATAAAAGACTAATCCTTCAGAATAACAAACATTTGCTAAATAAGGTCAGACTGTAGGTCACACAGTGGTGATTTCTGTTGTACTGCATTAACCTGCTACCCAGGCCACATATAAATGCAGAAAAAAAAACCACAACAAGCAAACCAAACAAATGAACAAAAAGCCCCAGGGGGAAGGGAACAGCTTAATCATTGAAAATGTTCCACGTAATCCTCAATGGTGAGCAAAATGTCAAGGCCAAGCAGTTTAGTGACCTTGTAAACAGCCATAATACACATCCATACAAACAGGCATCCTCCAAAATTCAAAAAAGGCAGCGACTTTGGTTAAGAAGGTCAATATCTTATCTTTGTTTTGAGAAGGGAGGCTAATATATCTCTGTCAGGTGCCAAACACAATCACGCCATGGTAAATGGACCATAACAGACATTTGCACATAGATCTGGTCTTATCTTTGATCCTCTTAGCCCAGGCTAAGAGGAAAAGGAAACGAATAAAAGAGAAACTCCCATCAATCATTAGAAAACTGTATGGAGTGTCCTCAGGAAGGTCAATAATCTTTTCACCTGCATGAGACTTTATCAGATCCAGTCTAAAGCCGGAGAAAAAGACGCCCACATTAACCTCCGCCGATTGGCAGCACAGCTCCCCGACACAAAGCGGATTCTTACTCCTCTAAAGATACAGGGCCCAAGGTCACAATGGCAGCGGGATTCGGAGGCGACAGCAGAGCATTACCCAGTGCCAAACAAGCTGTCAACTAAACTTTGTCAGCAAGATGGGAGAAATTTGCTGGCAGGAGGTGATAATGATTCTAATCATCCTCTGCCCAAAAACGCCAGCCAACATCTTCACCTGAATAGATTTTTAATCCTGACTTCTTCCAAAGCGTGACAAGAAAACTGACATTATCTCGGGGACATAATAGAGATGGAAAGGGTGGGTTGAAGAATGTGTGTGTGTGTAGACTTTTACATTAGAGCTATAAGCAAAATTGAAAACTCACTTGAAATTCACTATCTATAGGTTCAGTTATCTGGATGTCTAAGACTTCACCCTGGTAGCCATCATCATCCTGGGTCAAGTTTCTTATGTAATCATTTTGATCTTCAGGCATCTCTGTGTTGTCTTGATTGTATTCTTCTGTATAGGCTTCTTCGCCCTCTTGATGGTACCCCTCCTCCTCATCGTCTTCACAACCCTCTGCACCCAGGTTCACAACATCATCTGCGTAGTCTGCTTCCTGTGACTCGCCCTGCTGTCCAAAGGATGTGCTCATGCTGTAAGTGGCATTGCGGCCAACATCCTGACCACTGACAAACAAAAACAGTACATGTAAACATTTAGGAAATACTACGAGGTATAATGGGGGAAAATAAACCTGGAAGCAGTAATGAATCAGCATACATCATATTTAGGTCTTCATCATCACTTTGAAGAAGGTCATCGTTTAACTCTTCATCCGACACTTCTGAAGGATTCTGAAACAATTAAAAAAAAACATTAGCTCATCATGTAATGTTTTTTCCCCACTGTTTACTTTGTTGGTGTGTGAATGTGTTAAAGGTGTGGGGGCAGGGGGGCACCTCCAACCCTTAAGGTTGCTTTATTCCCATGTGGTGAAGGCAATCTGCGCAGGTCAACACAAGAGCTTTTTTGTCCACTGTACTTCCTCCTGGTGCAAATCAACAATTCCCCCCGTGGAGGAGCCACCTGCTACAAGTCCATTTCTCGTGAATATTTTCTAAAATGTTCCAACATTGTCAACTAATGTTCTGGATGTTTGTTTGTTTTTTCTGCTTTGAAGCACAAAATTACCACTAAAGAAATAAACTGTTCTTCTGGTGCCAAACAATAAATCAAAACAAAAAAAGTGAAATCCCAACAATTGTTCCTTAACCTTACCTTTTTACCAGACAACCAGTCCTCCTCCAACAAATCTTCTTCCAAATCACTAAAAAAAGGCAAGAAAAACTGATAAAGGTTTTACCAACAACTGTGTTGTCTTCATAATTGTTTTTATTAAAGATTAATTATATTTCATATTTTGCTTATATCTACTGGTAGTCTCACTTTATAAAGCTGCAAGGCTACAATAAAATAGCAAAACAAATGTTTGAAAAATTACAAGTTCATAACCATATTTAAATGTAGTTACACAAGTTATCGATATACAGTGCCTTGCGAAAGTATTTGGCCCCCTTGAACTTTTCAACCTTTTGCCACATTTCAGGCTTCAAACATAAAGATACAACATTTAAATTTTTTGTGAAGAATCAACAACAAGTGGGACACAGTCGAGAAGTGGAATGAAATTTATTGGATGTGTCGAACTTTTTTAACAAATAAAAAAACTGAAAAGTGGGGCGTGCAATATTATTCGGCCCCTTTACTTTCAGTGCAGCAAACTCACTCCAGAAGTTCAGTGAGGATCTATGAATGATCCAATGTTGTCCTAAATGACTGATGATGATAAATAGAATCCACCTGTGTGTAATCAAGTCTCCGTATAAATGCACCTGCTCTGTGATAGTCTCAGGGTTCTGTTCAAAGTGCAGAGAGCATCATGAAGACCAAGGAACACACCAGGCAGGTCCGAGATACTGTTCTGGAGAAGTTTAAAGCCGGATTTGGATACAAAAAGATTTCCCAAGCTTTAAACATCCCAAGGAGCACTGTGCAAGCAATCATATTGAAATGGAAGGAGTATCAGACCACTGCAAATCTACCAAGACCCGGCCGTCCCTCTAAACTTTCATCTGGAACAAGGAGAAGACTGATCAGAGATGCAGCCAAGAGGCCCATGATCACTCTGGATGAACTGCAGAGATCTACAGCTGAGGTGGGAGAGTCTGTCCATAGGACAACAATCAGTCGTACACTGCACAAATCTGGCCTTCATGGAAGAGTGGCAAGAAGAAAGCCATTTCTCAAAGATATCCATAAAAAGTGTTGTTTAAAGTTTGTCACAAGCACCTGGGAGACACACCAAACATGTGGAAGAAGGTGCTCTGGTCAGATGAAAACCAAAATCCAACTGTTTGGCCACAATGCAAAACGATATGTTTGGCGTAAAAACAACACAGCTCATCACCCTGAACACACCATCCCCCACTGTCAAACACGGTGGTGGCAGCATCGTGGTTTGGGCCTGATTTTCATCAGCAGGGACAGGGAAGATGGTCAGAATTGATGGGAAGATGGATGGGACCAAATACAGGACCATTCTGGAAGAAAACCTGTTTGTGTCTGCAAGAGACCTGAGACTGGGATGGAGATTTATCTTCCAACAAGACAATGATCAAAACATAAAGCCAAATCTACAATGGAATGGTTCACAAATAAACGTATCCAGGTGTTGGAATGGCCAAGTCAAAGTCCAGACCTGAATCCAATCGAGAATCTGTGGAAAGAGCTGAAGACTGCTGTTCACAAACACTCTCCATCCAACCTCACTGAGCTCGAGCTGTTTTACAAGAAGAATGGGCAAGAACTTCAGTGTCTCCATGTGCAACACTGACAGAGACAAACCCCAAGAGACTTGCAGCTGGAACTGCAGCAAAAGGCGGCGCAACAAAGTATTAACGCAAGGGGGCCGAATAATATTGCACGCCCCACTTTTCAGTTTTTTATTTGTTAAAAAAGTTTGACACAGCCAATAAATTTAATTCCACTTCATGATTGTGTCCCACTTGTTGTTGAGTCTTCACAAAAAAAAAATAATTTTTATATCTTTAAGTTTGAAGCCTGAAATGTGGCAAAAGGTTGAAAAGTTCAAGGGGGATGAATGCTTTCGCAAGGCACTGTAAGTTTTTTACAGATCACCACATCATAAGTTTGGAAAGCCTAGTCTTTAAACAAAGAGTTGATAATTAATGACAAAATTAGTTGTATGCTTTCTGCCCCTGCACATATAACAAATTCAGATGCAAACACACATTTACATATTAGAAAAAAATGAGCATTTGTAGTTTCAGACTGGAACTCTTAAATCAATCAGTAAGGTTATTTATTTTAATTAAATTCTAAGAAACTTTGGTTCAGTGCTTCTTAACAATCGTTGCTTAAATTATTAAATACTTTACAAACAACACAAAAGACTGCTGACAACTCTTGTTCAATATTATTCAAATCATCTAGAAAGACTAAATGTTCTGAATGCTGTTGTCTAGTAAACACACCCCTAGGCCTGTCGCGATAAACAAATTAATTAATCGCATGATGAATGAAAATTATCAACCTTATTTTCATTTATCGGCTTTATCGTTTCTTCGTGTCTCTCTCTTTCTACTGAAGACACTGGATGACCGGTGTTCTTCACTGACCCCCCACTTTCTCTTTTCTCTTTAAAATCCATTTTAACCATCCACAATCTCGTTTTTGGCTCATTACAAGCAGCTAAAATAAGAAGCTAAGCTACGAGCTAAGCTAACAGACCGACCCCGGGAAAAATCTTCTGTCCCGCCGAGCTCCAAAATTCACGGTTGAAGCCCGTGCCTTTGTCTAAAAAGTTGTTTTTCTCAGCAAAAAGAAGCTGAAAACTTGTTTTTTGATTTTTTATTAAAAGCTTTGTGTCAAAAATGCTATGCTAAAGAGCTCAAACCCCACTGAGCATCTGCCATGTCACCATGTCAGCCCATGTCACGTCAAGTGGCCTCCCTCCCATTTTTCTTAAAGAGACACGCTGCTCGCTCCCTCACTATCCATCCTTCAGTTCAGTCTTATACTGCTTTTTGGTGGTTGAAAAAAGGTACTACACTCCAAACAAATCAGCAATTATTCTAAAATTTGACTATTACTAATTATTGTTAAATTTCAAACAATATTATCATTTATCGCAATAATTTCTGAGACAATTAATCGCCCAGCAAAATTTGTTATCATGACAGGCCTACACACCACTCTTCCAAAAAGGAATTTTATTATTAGATTAACTGCTGAACTGTACATTTCCTAAAAAGTAACTTTAGCTAAATAAAGAACTATACTCACTATTACTAAACTCAAAATTGTTTACCCGTTGTTCATTAACATTGTGTATAACTTGTTTACATGTAGTTTTCTGAAGCTAAGTGTACCCCATAAAAATTGCACAGAATTCAATCACTTTCTTAGACAATTTGAATATAGTCCTGCGGTTATTTTATTTTTCTTATCATGTTGTAAAAAAAACAAAAAACGCTATATTTCTGTAACGATCTGTGCATAATAGTGTTTTACCTCTCTACGATATCATCACCTCTCCTCCGACGTGACCGCTCAATGCCAGGTTTGTCATATTCATCAAAGTCAAAATCTGCAACAGAAGAAACATTTTTCTTAGTCATTATTTGCTCAATTAAATCTACTGGAAAACTGGATTGCTTATTGGCCAAACAACTACATCAAAATAAATAACAGGACGAAGTTTATTCTTTTCATTAAACATGTCACTTGTATTGCAAAGATGCAAATGCAAGAAGTATAGTTGAAAAGTACAGACTAATTAGTGTTGTAATTTTTTTTTCTCAAAACAAGTTTCCATTTGTTAAAAATTATGTAAAAATATTAATTTAGTTTGAGTAAAATAGTTATTTTACTCGTTTTTCTTGCACAAGGAGGCAATTTCAGTTTCTTGGTGTGGTAGTAAATATTTCTAATTGATTCCATAGTGACACAGTCAGACTACTTCCTGTTTTGTCTCACTGACTAGTGAAGCAATCTGTGGTAAGTGAACAGCAGATCGGTAAATGGCCAACCACTGACCTGAATTTTTAGAGATTTAAGTACAAACTGTTCATTTTAGATCAGTAAATAAATCAAGTGTTAAAATCCTTGTAGAGAAGATATACAAATATTGGTTTATAACTTAACTTTATTTTTCCTGACACTGAGGCTGTGACACATCATGCCTCAAATCTGCTCCTTGGTGGTCACTGACCTACGTGTTTTGGATGTTTCCCTGCTTCAACACACCTAATTTAAATGGATGGGCTTCTTCAAAACTCAATGACATGCTGAGAAAAAAAAACCTTTTAAATCAGGTGTGCTGGAGCTGGAACACATCGAAAACTTGAAAGACAGTGCCCCCCCAAGGACCGGAGTTGGGGACCATTTGAGCTAGAAAGATGTCAAATTAAGTCAGGTACAGATAATCAAAGGAATTATTCCAAAATTTATGAAGAGGGCAGCAAGACAACAAACTTAATATAATATTCACGATAATTACTCAAGCTGGTGAGTGCTACAGTTTACAAATCTACAGGGAAATTTCTTTGGATGACTAAAATTAACTTTTTAATGAACACTTCTCTAAGGCTACGTTCACACTGCAGTAGGGCTGAAATGATTCCTCGAATCATTCGAGTACCTCAATTACAAAAAATCCTCGAGGCAAATTTATCTGCCTCGAAGCTTCATTAAACTAGTCAAAGCACTGTGGTCTAGCCGGAAGGTTTTTGTGTTACACAACGATAGCACTTCCGCTAACGTGTATGTGCGAAGTTTGTAGCTATGGAGGGAACGGAGACGGCCTACAAGAAGAGCCCTGAAAACAACAAAAACTGTCAAAAGTTTGGGAACATGTTAGGCTAAACAGAAAAGACAACACAGCGAAATGCAGCCACTGCAAAGCAGAACTGAAGTAACGACAACAGCAGGTCGTCCATGTTGCATGTTGAAGAGAAAACACCCGCTGTATGCATTAACTCGTCCGCAGCTGTAACAGGTGTGTTCTCTTTGCAAAATACGTTCACCTAAATGTGTGATAATCTGTCATGTTATAGATATAAAATGAGACATATTTTTGCTAACGTTAAATCTACTGACTAATCATAGTGGCTACCTGGCAGGGTCTGTACGTTGTGTGAGAAAAAAAAAAAAACATGCAGAACTTGATGCAAGTTTGTTAACGAAAAAAGCAGCAACAGACTGATGCATTTATTTATTGCTGTACTCCATCCTGACTTAAATGAGATATTTAGGGTGAATATTTCAAGTGTAAATGTATTTACATGAGTTAGTAGGATTTTTTTTCTTCTTGCTACTGGTTTATGATTTAAAAACTGGGATTAATCTGCATGTATTAATACTGCCATATTTGTTTATAGCTAAGAAATCAAGACTAAATAATAATACAGTGTGCAGAACTCAATGTACAAACTCAAACTTTACATTATCTATCTATCTTACTCAATTTCTAACAAAGATTACATTCAGTTTTCCAATCCATAAAAATATTTACAGCATTTAGATTTTTATGTGATGGTTAAAAATAATTCAGTGACAGCGGGTTTTAATTAAAGCATCTTCAAACCTCACACATAAATAAAAGCTTAAAAAGCATAAATCAAATACAACTGACATGCTAATGTTACTTTGACTGCAGCAGGGTCATCAGAAAGTGTAGATTACTTAACAATATTACATAATTTTGTAATATCCAGTGAAGTACACTTGAAAATGTATTAAGGAATAATAATGAACAAACAATTTTATTCTACTCCTTTTCAAATGGCAGATTCATACGCTGGACAGCTTTGTACAAAGGGCTCCAGGATGTTGGGTTGTGCAGCAGATGAGTTCACAAACAGCATTTTAAATATGATCATCACAGACATGCAGCTGCTGTCTGTGGTGGAAGCTGAAGGATCCAGAAGATCATCTCCACCTTCAATCCAAATGATGTCCTTCCTTCCAGATGCTACTTTGTAAATTCCATTCAGTTTTCCAGTCCATACAAATTATTTTACAGCATTTAGGTTTTTATGTGATGTTTAAAAATAATTCAACTTAAGCAATTAAAAAAATGCTACAAAGAGGAACTAAATGGGTTGTTTATTTAATGGTTTTTCTTTCGTGTATTTGTATTACTCATAAAATGAGTACGGTAGTTACTGCAGAACCTGACAAATTGTGTCAATTTGTTTTTGATTACTCGATTAATCGCCAGATTACTCAATTACTACAATATTTGTTTCCGACAGCCCTACTGATATTGTCAACAAGCCCAACCCCAGATTTAGAGCCTTGCCACATCAATGATGAGTGAGAGAAAATATTCAACCACCTCATAAGATGACCGTGCAAGAAGCGGTATTGTATTGTTGTGATCTAATTAACTTTTTTAATTTAAAAATATAATCTTATTAACTCAATTTTTTAAAATCTCTGTGTTGTTTGCAGTCTGAGGTTGATAGCAGCGGAGTCTTCTTCATCCACCAGACCACCTCCAGCTAAGAAGTCTGTAATGACTGAACTTGTTTACTTGGCTTTTTTTTTTTAAATAAACATTTTTTAAGTCTTTATTTTGGCCTTTTTTGCACCAAAAATTAACCAAGCCCTCCTTGAAACTGAACCGAAATGTGATTTTAGGGTATCGTTACACCCCTAGTGTTTTTTCAATGTTTATTGGGGGTAATAAACAAATAAAGAGCAGGTTTAGATGAAAACTATACAGTTTCCATGTCAGTCGGGTTGCCAGATAATAAATTATGAACTACAGTACCATCACTTTAAAATGAAAATATTTTTACCTAAACTGTCACATGTGCTGAGAAAGCATGTTGTAAGATGAGGTGTGTGCTGTGTTTAGTGAACATGTGTACAGAAAAGGATGGAGTAAATAAGACATTTAAAATTTATCTGGCAACCCTGATGCAGGAACTCAGATGCATTCATTGTGCATGCAGTGTCTGCATGATCAGTTAAGTCCCAATTAATACTAATGCCTCTTTGGACCCTGGTTTTTTTTTAAGTTTTGCTCCTACATGTTGAAAAAGGGTGAGTAGCACAAAGAAACTGCTCGTTGTCATTTATTATAACTGTTAGTGCAGAAAAACTTTTGACTGCAGCCACCTGTAGTGCACATGTGCGACTTCACACCTGCAGAACATTTTTCACCTCCGCAACAAGGGCTGTTATCTTGTCAATGAATGGCTGAACCGCAGCAGTGGTTTCACTCAAAAAACACGTTGTGTAAACGGTGTCTAAGAGTCTGCATTTTGATTCATGCCCAGAGGGAAGAATTTCTTGTTAAAGTCAAATTTCACATTTTTACAGTTTCTCGACATTGTGATTTGAGGAAATGCGTATAAAACCCTACTAAAGATCTGACACTGAACCTGATAGATGCATTATTCTTCACTTAATCATCTATTGTACCCTAAGTTTTTAGCTAATAACTAACTGAGAATTATCTGTGTTAAAATATTATTTAAAATCTGTTCCACTGTATTGCCGTAGCTATTATTTTATAGATTTAACTAAAGATATTAGAACAGTATGTGTATTTGTGACAAGATCCTGGAACCAAAGTGCCAAATCTGTTCTTTGCAACGGTCTTATTCATCCCAAAGATCCAGTCCCCCAGCAGTGCCAGGAGGGCTGTGATCATTATACATCGGAGAAACGAAGCCACTGGCCAAAAAGATGGCTGAGCACAAAGAGCAATATCGTCAGGCCAGGACTGTGGTTTACACTCATCTCCAGACCATCGGTCACTCTTTCAGGGATGAAGATGTGCACATCCTTGATAAAGAGTAATGCTGATTTGAGAGAGGAGTAAAGGAAGCCATCTTTGTGAAGAGAACCTGTCCATCATTAAGCAGGGCCGAGGGTCTCCGTGTTCAACTATCACCCTCTTATAATGCTGTTATTGCAAGTATCACTCAGCCCTCTGTGAATAACAAGCGACCATCAAGGTACTCAAGAACAATTTTAGGGCTCTAACAATCAATTTTTAGGCTGATGGTCCTTCTTTTACATGTGAATAGCTAGTTCTGGCTGTCAGCAACAAACTGATTGATCCACTGTGAGAAGGTGCTATTTATAAGACTGAATTTGTTGCAGCACCTCAGACTGAAAAAGTATTTTGGAGTTTAAAAAAGAAATGTTTCAACAAAGAAGAATCTGTCCAGAGGACTTGGCTTAACCTTGTTAGAACTGAGACTTAGTATTTGCAGTTTGGCCACTTCATACCCAGACTGTGGCAGGTGAGAAATGAAGCTCTCAACAAGCTTGACAGTCGATGATTTCAGGATAGATTTTATATATATATATATATATATATATATATATATATATATATATATATAAATAAATAAATTATGGGCAGCACGGTGGCGCAACTGGTAGAACTGCTGCCTCTCAGCGAGCAGGTCCCTGGTTCGAACCCCGGTCCAGGGGCCTTTCTGGGTGGAGTTTGCATGTTCTCTCCGTGCATGCGTGGGTTTTCTCCGGGTACTCCGGTTTCCTCCCACAGACCAAAAACATGCATGTTAGGCTGATTGGTAACTCTAAATTGTCCCTAGGTGTGAGTGAGAGAGTGAATGGTTGTTTGTCTCGTTTGTCTCTATGTGGCCCTGTGATGGACTTGCGACCCGTCCAGGGTGTACCCCGCCCCTCGCACAGTGATTGCTGGACATGGGCACCAGCGACCCCCGTGACCCAAAATGGAATAAGCGGGTAAAGATAATGGATGGATGGATGGATATATAAATGATTAAATCTAGATGAGCTATTTTAAAGCGACCAGTAAAATCCCCACCACATTTGCTTTGGGAAAAGTACACTATAACAGGATGGCAGTAGATGTTAAACTTCAAATCTCCAGATCTGGTCTATTTTCATGTCTGAGAATGAAATTTGCTTGTAAATGCTCTTTTTGTGTTTTCAAATTCTGTCATCCAAGCACGTTGTCATATTACCAACTATTTGGCAAACAATTTTGCTTTTAGTTAATGCAAATTGACCAAATCAATAGACAATATTAACAATGAGAAACTGAGAAAAGTAAAAACAGCCTTGCATATCGAGGACATAAACTACCAGTGCTGAGTTTAATATTCTGTCTCCCCTATTTTTCATTCAAAACAATGCAGAATCATTTTTAGCACGTTTATAATTTGCCTTGTGATGACCTGCATCATGAAAACGGTAATAATCTTCTGTATGATTTTTCAGTCATCTAAAAATCAACACACCGACCTTACTGATAGAAATTGTTAAACTTGATGTCTGACGTGTTATGAAACCCAAATTTACATAATCGTGACTATGACCATTTCATACATAATCAAACTGAAAAACACTGCGTGCGACAATCCAATCAATGTTTAGATGAAAGAGCAAATAGATAACTCTCTTTTAACTCGAATGCATTTCATATAAATGCCATACATTTAAAGACTGCGTGCAGAATAGCTGATAGCTTACGTGCTAACCCGCGCTAATATTTGACTTTGAATACACACATAAACCAATGCTATTTGATGCGTTCATCTTCCTTACACGACTAAAACAGCTGCAAAAACACTATTACATGAACTGTATATCTGCTTACACTCTGTCAACTCTCTCTGTAATCTGTCGTCTGAACACGGCCTACGTCGAAGCAGCTAGCCATGCTAGCGCTAATTAGCTTCCAGCTAACTTAGCATTGTGGGGGAAAAAACACACACAGCTACTCACCCTCAGCGTTGGTTGACATAGTGTAAGATCCGCCTTGCTTAAAGTCAGACTACTAAACCGTGGACGGCATTTAATCTTCAATACGCTATCAGTATTATCACTAAAAACAAGCAAAGCTCTGAGCAGACATATTTTCTCTTCCACGGCCAGGACGCAAACATGGCAGAGGGGCGTCCGCGACGATGGTGACGCGTTGTGGGTGGAGAAACAACAGGAGGACATCTGATGCAGACAGGCTGAAAGGAAAGGTAAACACGGTGAGGAGATAATTCTGATCTGGACCTACTCTTCACTCTTCTGTTGGCTTTTTTTTTCTTTCTTTTTTTTCTTGAGGGGGAGCAAACAATGAGGTGGCAGTAAATCCATAAATGTATTCAAATGTTGTATAATAACATTAACAGATATGCTGGATATAATTAGCAGATGTTGAGGTTCTCCTTAGGAGTGGCAAAGATGGATAAGATGGGATCATCAGAGGTGCAGCACAGTTTGAATAAATGGGAGTTAGAGAGGCCAGACTGAGATGGTTTGGACATGTCCAGAAGAGGGACAGTGGTAGAAGGATGTTAGAAATGCAGCTGCCAGGAAAAAGACAGATATATGGATGCAGTTAGAGAGAACATGGAGGTAGTTGGAGTGAGGACAAAGGATGCAGAGGACAGAGATGGAGGATGACATGCTGTGGCGACCCCTGAAGAGGGAAAAGCCGAAAGAAGAAGAAGATAATAGTAATACCAAAAGAATACGGTGAGTGTTTTCCTCACTTTATTACAACTTACCATGCCATATCACTTTATTTAAACTTAAAGCTCTCACTAAAGCAGGTGCATCATGTCAGTTTATCAATAAATAACAGATTGATTATACCTTATAGGAATTAAATAGTTAGATTTCTTCAATTATTCAGCCTTGATTTGTCAGATTTCAACACTTCAAGATGAAATCCATTTAGTCAAAGGGCATTTTCCTTGGGTGTCACAGTGGCTCAGACTCAGTTAACTCTCAGCAAGAAGGTTGCCAGATCAAATCCCAGCCTGGGACCTTTCTGGATGGCGTTTGCGTGTTCTCGCCGTGCATGCGTGGGATTTCTGCGGGTACTCCGGTTTCCTCCCACAGACCAAAAACATGCATGTTAGGCTGATTGGTAACTCTAAATTGTCCCTAGGTGTGAGTCAGAGTGTGAATGATTGTTTTATTTGTCTCTATGTGTCCCTGTGATGGAATAGAGACCTGTCCAGAATGTACCCTGCCTCTTGCCCAGTGACTACTGGATATGGGCACCAGTGACTCCTGTGACCCAGGAAGGAAGAAATAGGTCAAGATAGTGGATGAATGGATGGATAAAGGGCATTTTCTATCATAACACATTATTATTAAATAAGCCAAATTTGCCTTTTCAAAGTTCCATGCATACATCCATTCTCTTTTACTTACTTCTTCCTTTTTGGGTCATGGGGGTCACTGGTGCCCATATCCAGCCATCACTGAGAGGCGGGGTACACCCTGGACAGGTCACTAGTCCAGCACAGGGCCACATAGAGACAAACAAGACAAACCAACCATTTACTCTCTCACACACAACTAGGGACAATTTAGAGTTACCAATCAGCTTAACATGCATGTTTTTGGTCTGTGGCAGTAAACCGGAGTACCCAGAGAAAACCCACGCATGCACGGAGAGAACATGCAAACTCCACAGCGAAAGGTCTCAGGCTGGGATTTGATCCGGCGAGCTTCTCACTGAGCGGCAACAGCTCTACCAACTGAGCCACCGTTCAGCCCCGTTTTCAAAAATTTTATTGCAAAAATAAACTAAACAAAAAATAAAAATTAACAAGCAAATAACAATTAAAAAAACACTTTAGATTTGGGAACAACAATTTGAATTTTAGCACCAAGTAAT
Source organism: Nematolebias whitei (assembly GCF_014905685.2). Classification (NCBI taxonomy): domain Eukaryota; kingdom Metazoa; phylum Chordata; class Actinopteri; order Cyprinodontiformes; family Rivulidae; genus Nematolebias; species Nematolebias whitei. The sequence goes on from NC_056517.1 coordinate 27,246,325, forward strand.
TTAGAATTTTGTCACCTGATTATAACCATTATACTTATTTGACTGTGATTTTCCTGTGATTTCTCCTGTCAGTAATACACAGAATCCAATCAATTTGGAGGTTTTTTTTTTAATACAGCACGGATTCCTAACAAAAGTCATCGTAGAAAATTAAGTCTAAACAATAGATTAAACTCGGATCCAGATTCAAGTTCAAATGTTGTCCGTCCATTCATATTTTTTATACAATACATTATCTCAGTTTATTGTGAAGTGGTAATTAGTAAAAGTAATCTAAGGAAGCCAACAGATTGTGTTGAATCTTATTTTTGTCGTCTCATCCAGAACAAGCACTGAGGCAACAGGGAAAAGAATTGAATCTGGAATTACTCAACTTTCTTTTGTCAGCTTTGCTCAGGTCCAGTCATTAAGATCTTTCTAAAAATACTTTGAGATGTTAGATTTACATTCATTGTCAAAGAGACGACCGCCTGAAACTAAACACATCTTTATAAGTGCCTCAGACCTCTTCATATGACCCCTACATGCCTTCCTCTCACACAAAGTTGGAAGCAATCATTAAGCTATGGACACAGAACACCCTTGGAAAAAAAGTAGTTTTTGAAAACTAGTGAAAGTATCATACATATATACTGAAGAATTATGAGTGGAAACACTTGGTGCTCTGGATCCCTGTGTGGAAACTGCAGCAAGACTTTAAACAAAACAGAACTTTGAAAAGATAAAGCATGTATATTATACAAGGAAACAACATGTTTTGTTGTCCAGTGGTCAGTTGCGAGTGTAAGTGGAAAATCAGCGTCCTTACTGTCTTAGGAACAGCTACAACTTCACTGCACCGAAACAACTTTAGTGAGGGTTTGTAAAGACATTCTGTTGTCAAATGATTCTGATCAGCTTGTGACACTTGTACTCCTTGACCTTCCTGCTGCTTTAGATACTGTTGACCACAGTATCCTTATATTGAGGCTGGAACGCTGGGTTGGGATTACAGGTGCAGCATTAAAATGGTTCTGCTCGTACCTGAGTGATAGGAGTTTCTGTGTCAAGGTGGGTAATAGTGTCTCTGCCTCAGTGCGTCTTTCTTGCGGGGTCCCGCAGGGCTCGATTCTTGGACCACTTATGTTTTCACGCCAAATGCTCCCTTTGGGGTCTATCCTGGAGAAACACGGTCTTTCTTTTCATTGTTATGCTGATGATTGCCACATTTATTTGCACTTAAAACCAAATAGTTCTTGCTTTATTCACCCTCTGTTAAAATGACTTTAAGGCATGGATGGAATAATTTTTATTTTATTTTATTGATCAGAAGACTGAAGTCATTGTGTTTAGTTCTAGCTCTACTGCTGTCTCAGATTCTGTAATCCTGGACTCCCTTCGGCCTTATCGTAAGCAGTTTGTTACTAATCTTGGGATGGTTTTAGACTCTGACTTTAAATTTAATAAACAAATCAACTGTTCTGCAGGAAAGCTTCTTCCACTTAAGGCAGATATAGCTTAAGTCAGTGTTGTCCAGATCTGACCTTGAAAAACTAGTCCATGCTTTATCACTACCTGACTGGACTACTGTAATGCACTATAAGCTGGGGTCAGTCAGGTCACCATTTCCCATTTCCAGCTCATCCAGAATGTTGCTGCTCGACTCTTAACTGGAACTTGTAAGTTTGAGCACATTACACCAGTTTTATCCTCCTTTCACTGGCTCCCTGTACATATCAGAATCAATTTTAAAATGCTCCTGCAAACCTTGAACTGCTTAAATGCCTAAATGGCCTTGCACCCTCATATCTCTCTGATCTACTGGAACCATATAGTATGCTCCCTCTCGGGCCCTGAGATCAGCTGATCAGCTGGCTGTTCCAAAAACATGATTGAATCTCAGAGGTGATCGGGATTTTTCAGTCATGGGCTTGACCTGACTCAGAAATGAGGCTGGTTCACGTTCTGGTTGTTCGTGATGCAATGAAACTTATAATGTTGTCCACGTGGCATGGAGGGTAAACAATTTATGGGTTGAGTGAGAAGCTTTCATAATACTGAGGGCTTTTTTCTTACATTTCTTTTTTCACACTGCAGATTCCATGCACTGAAGAGATGCAGATCAGGGTGCTCCTGATAGTGCCCCAATGGGGAATTTATGCACACTTAAGTCTCCTGAGGAATTACTCCTTTTGTTGAGCTTTCTCTACCATGTATGTGATGTTGAGAGTCCTGGAGAGCACCTCAGTGATGTGGAAACCCAAAACCTTTGGATGGAAGATTGGTCTTTCTTTTAAAATCCACAATCAGCTCTTTAGTGTAGCTAACTGTTCCACATGAGCTTTGTAAAATGATTCATTATATTGGTTGATGAGTCCTAACACTTTAGTGTCATCAACAAATTTAACCAGCTGGTTTGTACTGCATTTAGGAGCACAGTTATGTGTTTAACCTTTGTGCAAGAAATGCTCCCAGAATCGTCACCTCCACATTTATTATTCTTTTTTTTTTTTAATTATTTTTCTGCTTTGGGATTTAACCAGAGTTCAAAATGGCATATCTTCAGAATATGTTTGCCCTTTTCAAAGCTTTGATTTTTGGCTGAAATTTAAAATGTCCTCTGATCTTTATTCAACTCACTCCTTTGTTTAGTTTCCATTCCTGTGACGTTAACGTTTGTTCCTCACGTTCCCCTCTTTTGTGCAGAATGTGTAGAAGTCAGAGTTGATTTCTGAATCTACTGTTAAACTACAGCCAATTCCTTAACCCCCAAATTCCTCCGGGGCTGACAAATGTCCACAAAGACCCCAAAAGACTCCAAAGAGAGGTGAGCAGTGAACTTGAACTGAAGCCTCTTTGTACTGGCTCATTATGGGGTCCAGCAGTGAGGAAGAGGCTATTTTGTAGCACCACAAGGTTAATATCTGAAAAGCAAGCTGATGAAGAGGATCAGCCATTGGATTTTTATTGAAAAAAACTTTAATTTAAAGGCCTTGCAGAAAAAAATCTGACAATTTAACCCCAAAAATAAGATTTTGCTATTTTTGTTATATTGTAGGTGTTGCATTAACATTACCAATTCAATGTTTTCTCAAGTTTCGACAAAAATGAAAAGCACGTGTGTTTTTGTTTTTAATTTTAACTTTCCTCTTTATCTTTATAAATGATCCAGGTGCGATTTATTTATTGCACGTAATATGACACATCTGTTTCCAACGCTTGCGTAAAATATTTCTGTGCTCTCTGGATTTACTTTCCCAGGAATTTTGATTTAACTTCTAAATAGATTTGAAAAGGCGAGCTGTCACACTCTATTATGGTGACCTCAATGATTCTGTGCTCTATCCAAATCCAGCGGTTTTCCATAACAATGCAAATTAAAGGGTGCAAAGCTGAAGGAGACAAGACTTGTTATTTCCCATCCAAAGGACAGGGGTTCTTTACAACAAGCTCGTCTGTACGCTTTGACAGAGTTTCTATGCCAACTTGGAAGTTGTTTTGTGCGAGACAAAAAGTTTTTGATGTCGGTTCTTAGGGATCAGCAGCTGTCCTGAGAAAGTGATATTAGTGCTGTGGAATGGGCCCGGAATGGCCTGCAAGAGATTTATTTTGTGAATGAAACCATTCGAGGAACAGTTTTCTAAATGAGTCGAGGTCAAAGAACAACATAAAAACATGAACCCACTGAACTCCACCAGGGGAACTACTGGTACGGTTTGCCTAGTCCATCTCACACGTCTTTCTTACAGAAAGCACCAGCATGGCTGCCATACGCATGTTTGTTGCAAAGTTTTTTATATATTTTATATACGGGCATTATTTTGTAAGAGCATTCTTGCTTTCATGTTACAATACTGTGCAAAAGTTTTAATGACCTCTCTTCAAAGTCTTTTTTTTTCTTTCATTCAACCTTTATTTATACAGGCTAGTCTCATTGAGCCACGGAGACTCATTTACAAGAGGGACCTGTTACAGACAGAACATATAAAGTACAGACAGCATTAACAATAAACTACAGTACAAATGCAATTAAAATAAAAGTAGTGTTATAAAACAATAAATCAGGGTGCTTTAAAACAAGGTAAAATACTAAAAAACAAGAGCATATTTGCTTTGATTTTCTACTGACATTATCAAATGTTGAAAATCCTCTAAAGAAATTAAAGTGGACAGTTTCATTTCTTATTGCACGGTGTTCCAGGTTGCAGGAGCTGAGTAGGAAAAGGCCTTTTAGCCAAGTTCAGTCCGCACTGAGGGAACGCTGCAGGTAATGGTGGCCTGAGAGCGCATGTTGCAACAGACGTGACAAGTGGGAGGAGATATAAGAAGGTAGCAGACCAAGGAGTGATTTAGAGATGAACATGAGAGCCTATGTGTAGATAATGATGACCAACTGACCAGTGAGTACAGGGTGCAGTGATGGGTACAGTAGTTACAACCAGTTATGAATCTTAGCGCGCCATGGTAGACAGCATCCAACATCTGCAAGGAGCTGGCAGGGGCATTCATGTAAATAATGTCACCATAGTCAATGGCTGGTAGGAAGGTATCGGTTACTAGGCGTTTTCTGGCATTCAGAGTTAAGCAAAATCTATTTACGAAAAAGAAACCCAGTTTTAATTTCAGTTTCTTTATCAGGTTTTTGACATGTGGTTTAAAAAAAGAGATGTGCATCGACCAAAATTCCCAAGTATTTGTAAGAATCTACAAACTCAATAGGAACATTATGCATGTATGAGATAGGAGGAAGAGTTACTGGCACCAACTTTCTGTTGGAAAACAACATCCCTTTGGTTTTGTTAGCATTTAGCACCAATTTGAATTTAAGACTGACTGAATGATGTCATATGCAGACTGTAGAAACTGGAAAACCTTGGCAACTGTGTTAGCTCGGCAATAAACAACAGTGTCGTCAGCATGGAGATGCAAGGATACGTCAGGACTGTTTTGACCTACATTATTTATATAAATTGTAAAAAGAGTGGGACCTAAAATTGAGCCTTGCAGCGCACCATCAGTGACCTTTAGGTAGCTAGATGAAGTACTGTTATGACAAACACATTGTCTCTGGCCTGAGGCAATGTGTTCGAGGTCTTTATCATTTCTTTCCAAGGAGTCCAACTTTCTTGTAATCTATGGATCGATCTTTAGTTTTCCAGGCTTTTTAAAGGCCTTCTAAATTTTTTCTTTTGCCTTGTTAGAAAAAAAATATTTATTAATGTTTTTTTCTTATGATCAGTATGGTAAACTTATACAAGACATTGATATGCTAACTAGAGAATAAATCAAGTTATGCATTGTGTTGCTTCTCAGCAAAAAGAGAACTGTGTAAGTAATACTGTAGATACGAGAGAGAAGCAGTCAAAACAAGATTTCCACTGTCTGAGAGGATATGTGCATAAGGTTATTCTAGCAGGTCTTTTGTTGAGTCTTCATCCAGTCTTTGTATGTGGAGATTGAAATAAGAAATATGGACATGGGATTGCAAAAGAAGAGGTATCACATTTTAAAAAACAGTAAGCAGTGTAATCATGTAATACAAAAATATATACATATAAGATAAAAACAAAGCAAAATCATGACACAGGACCTGACAGATGTGTCATCCTTCAGCTGATCATCTGCTGTATTTAAAGTTTTCAACTTATACCAGTTTGGAAATCATTTAGATGGTTCTGGAAAATATTTTCTGTCCAACAAATTGTGCTATATCTGGTACTTTTCAAAAGTTGTAAAGAAATTGTGTCTTTGTCAGAGTCAGAGAAGTTTTATTGTCATTTCAGCACAAGTACATATTGAAACGAAACAGCGCTCCTCCAGGATCACGGTGCAACACAGAACATTACGTGCAAAAATAATACAACACAGTGCAGATATGTAATAAATACAGACAGACCTATAATAAATGCAAAAAGACATATAACCCAATCTAAACAAGTAATTAAGAGACAAGACTTTATCTTTCTCTCTATCTATCTCTCTATCTCTCTATCTCTCTATCTCTCTATCTATCTATCTATCTATCTATCTATCTATCTATCTATCTATCTATCTATCTATCTATCTATCTATCTATCTATCTATCTATCTATCTATCTATCTATCTATCTATCTATCTATCTATCTATCTATCTATCTATCTATCTATCTATCTATCTATCTATCTATCTATCTATCTATCTATCTATCTATCT
>NC_056517.1:27257497-27258212 GCF_014905685.2 Nematolebias whitei
GATAGATAGATAGATAGATAGATAGATAGATAGATAGATAGATAGATAGATAGATAGATAGATAGATAGATAGATAGATAGATAGATAGATAGATAGATAGATAGATAGACAGATAGATACTTTATCAATCCTAGGGGGAAGTTTGAGGCATCCATGTTTTAATTATACTGGAAAAATCACTTGTGAAATAATAAAAAAAGAAGCAGAATACACAAATTTGGAAAAAGACAATATGCACATGCACAAAGTTGTAGGGAGTACTACAGTCATAATTAACATATATACATGTGTATGTATATATTAGGGGTGCAACGATAAATCGGCCCTGATTTCCTTAATTTGGGGAAATTGGAAATCGGCCGATACTTGCGTGAGAAACCGATTTTACCGGTTTCTTTTTTAGTTTTAACAGCATTTGTCTGAACTTCATTAATATTTCAGAGCACTACCTCTTGGCCAGTTAAAACAAGTTTGTATTGTTCTTGGATATTGATCAAGGGTATGTTTTTCAATACAATAAGATTGGAACATTGAAGTGCAATGTGACCTTATAACACCTGACAGTGTCGGTTGTAAAACAAAATCAGAATCAGCAGATCAGACTTTTTAGAAAACGGTAATCGGCCACAAAACTGCAATTGGTGCACCCTTAATATATATATATATATATATATATATATATATATATATATATATATATATATATCTACACAT
>NC_056517.1:27258312-27288384 GCF_014905685.2 Nematolebias whitei
ATATATATATATATATATATATATCTACACATCTAAGCATACATATATACATGTACAGCATATACAGATGCATATGTACATAAATATACATACATACTCATACATAAATGGCTAAATTATATGCTAACTCATAATTTTTAAAAATAATGGATCCATGTGTTTTTAGTCCCACCTGTATGCCCAGATGCAGGAGGCATTTAGCTCATGCTCACCTAAGAGATGGTGCTACTTTGACCCGAGTCATTTGGTTCTAGAGTCGGCGTTTCAGTGGCTGAATTAGAAACAGAACTGGACCCTGATCTTAACTGGAACCAACTTGAGTGAAACAAATCTGTAGAGTAGAGGATTGATTCATGGATAAACAGTCAAGCAGTTTTAACATGACCACTAATTTCCATCTAAATTCCACAACCCTGAGTAGGTTTGTCTAAAAATTTCCCTCTTCATAATATATATATATATATATTTTTTTTTTTGCTTTGTTTCATATCTGAGAATTGTTTTAAAGAAGTCTACTGAAAAATTTCCCAGCGCAGGGGATTTGCCAAAAGTTGCCATCAAAGTCAGCTATGTGAGACTTGACAGTGTGCTTGCATTTTTCCTTAATTGGGGCTTACGCTAACACACCTTGAATACCTGCTTTCACGTTGCCATTTGACCTTTAGTGAATTAAGACGGCAAGGCAGAGTTGAGCTCGTCAACCCTGTGGTTCCTCATCGTGAGGGGAGACTGCTCCATGACTAATTAGTAAATCTCACTTCTCTCAAAGGTGAAAAAGAAAATGATTTCTTTTGCAGGGGAGCGTGAGGGTTGATGAGTAAATACCCACCTGCACCAAGCTGCAGTAACCTAATAAGTCTCCCTGGACTTTGAAAGTGAATATTTCATATTTCACTGATCTCTAACAGCTTTTCTGCGTGTCTCGTATTTGGCTCTCCACAAGATTACTGGTGGCTAAGACTGCACCCACAGACTGCAGGGTCTCTCCTGTCACAATGGTGTGGAAAGGTCAGGCCTAATGAAGTCAGGGGTGCGACCCCTAGTATTCAGTGACTTTGCATGGCCTCCCATCCCACCGCTGCAACCATGCCGGTTAATCCCTTTTTGATCCTAATTGATAGGCATTAACACGATCCTTAACCAGGAGCTGTGTTTTGTCTTCCACAGTCCTGCTCTCCTGGTGTCGGTGACACAAAGTGTGAAAGCGTTAAACCAAATGTGAAATTGATATTTTTCATGTTTGTGTGCTTAAAGTCAGGCTGTGCATCTGAACAGTGGCACAGAAGTGCTGGGTGTTGAGCGTTTGCCCTTTGAGGCTCTTAACAGGACTTAACCTCTGGAATCTGTGATGTGAACGGTACCAGCCCGTTTGCACATTGTTTCTCTTAGAGGCCTTTTATCTTCATCACTAGATGATCACCGCCTTTAACTGTTAACTAATTACACTCTTTCAGACTTTTTAGTTACACGTCACTTATTGATTTCCAAATGTTACACAACTTCCTCAACGCTTTGAGATACCAACTTTTAGAGTGCTGCTGATGTGACTGGGTGCTGTTTATCACAAAACATCAACAGCAAACAAAACGTCAAGAAGTGCAGTATTTGCGTCTCAGCTACAAACACTAATCAAAACTTTGCATCACTTCTTGTTGTTGGTTTTTACTCGATGTCATTTCTCTGACAGCGATGATTGTTGCGCACTCGTAAAAAACATATTCCAAGACCGGTAAGATTTATTCATTTTATTTTTTACATGATCTTTTCTTTTTGTTCTTTATTATCTAGTGTTTTCATATAAAAAAAAAATTATAGTCAAAACAATTTGAAATAAAACATTACATTTTTGTGACAAGAACTATTTGCTTTGGGTCAATAAAAAAAATAGGAAAGGAATATATATATATATATATATATATTTAAATAAAAATTTAAACCATATTTTGGGCTATAAGTCTCTTTTTTTTCAAAGTTTATGCCCTCAGTGTTTTATCAAACTTTTTTTTTAGATATACTGAAAAGATTCAACAGGACATTATGTATCACAGTTTTAATATTCATGTTCAGTTATGTTATGGTCATCCCCCAACACCACCCCCATTTGGGCAGCTGTGGCTGAGTGGTTATCCTCCAGTGCAAGAGTTGGGGGTTCAAGTCCACCAGCAGTCACATGCCAAAGTGTCCCTGGGCAAGACTGAACCCCATTGCCTCCGATGTGTGTCCCATCGGTGTATGAATGTAATAAAGCTCTGATTATTCTTTGTGGAGATCTAATAGAGTGCTGTATGAATGGGTAAATGATGACACAGATTGTAGTGTGAAGTGCTTTGAGCATCTTGATAAGATAGAAAGGCACTATAAGTACAGTCCATTAACCAAAAACAAACATTTTGTATTTTAGAGCACCTATTTGATCATCTGTCATCACTATATCACAAACGCTATTATCTGTCTATATGAATAAATAAACAAATAAATAAATAAAAATAACTTTGTCCCTGCTAAGGTTGGGCATTGAGTCTTAAGAATTGATTGGAACCGAGGCTAACGTTTCGATTTTCCCGAAATTCTTCAAAAAAAAAAAAGAAAGTCCATTCCTAGTCCGCCGACTGGAAGAAGAGGCCACCGAACACCAACGAAGAAGAATCCGCAGGAAGTGTGTACGCAACCATGAACATTGTTCGGCGTGGCGGTGATTGAATGTGTGGCTTAACTTTAATAATAATATTTATTTTTTAAAAAGACCAGTCGGCTCAGTTCAACACTTGTAATAAGATTATATTGTGCAAAGAAGGGTGCACAACCAGCATGATTAAACACCTCCAGGTTCATGGAGTAACAAAGTGCCCCATTTTTGACGCAATGTTCCGTCTTTCCTCTGTTGCCTTTTCCTCTGACCCAGCCTAGCACCGCACCGCTGTCAGAATCATCTATCCATTATCGTTACCTGCTTCTTCCTTTCCAGGTTGCGGGGGTCACTGGCGCCCGTGTCCAGCAATCAATGTGCGAGAGGCTGGGGACATCCTGACTATGGCACCAGTCTATCACAGGGTGCAGTCAGAATCAGGTTAGTAAAACTATAAAGTACGTCATACCAACACTGAGGCAGCCAACAAGTTATACTCGACCTAAAGGTCAACTTATACCAAGCTAACGTTAGCCCATGTATTTTATCATAGACATACGACCAGAAATTGCTAACGTTAGCCAGGCAGTTGACCAGACTCCGCCATGTGCTATTCTGCAAACGTGTTCTCCATTGCAGGTGACATTATCTGTCCAGAACGCTCATGCATACAGCTTGAGAAGGCAGACACGATCATTTTCCTCCTCTGATTTTATACTGTGCCTGCTGTTAATCTAGATTGGCTTTTTCAAGTTGTTCTTTTTTGTTAGGATGATATTCTGCACGAGATTAGCCCATCAGTGGGAGCTCAGTGACATGGCTGCCGCATCAGACAATGGATATGTGTAAATGCATTTTTCATGAGGTTTTTTAAAAAATAAAGTTCTGTTGTGAAAGTTTATCCCTGTGAAAAGAAAATTCACAACATTCATATTCAAGTTCATAGCTTTGATATTTATATACTGGTAGAAAATAGCCCTGTGTGAAATTCATAGTAAAACGTTGATAGAATTAAAATTCGTAGGTAAGTTCAGACTGTTTCATCCAGAAAGTACGGTTAGCTAGTTCATTTAAAACCAGGGAAACTTTTTTGACCCTGCCTCTTAAAAGAATCGTAATCGCAATCGGAGCAGTCTTGCTCATTTTGAAGACCTTTTCATGGAGAAGAAATTAACATCATTTGAACAACTTAGCAGTAAAATGAACTACCATAATCCCACTTTTTCAGATATTTACATGCCAGAGATTTTATTCAATCCCATCTTTCAAGCTCAGATTCTCTACCAGAGCATACACTGCTGGAAACCATCTTACTATTGAACCTGACCCGTAAAGGGTTGATTTTATGGCTTTACAATCTAATGCTGAGACCTCCTCACCCAAACTCAAAACTTTATGGGATGAGGACTTGGGCATGACCATTCCAGATGAGACATGGGCTTCTATACGTAAACTTGTTAATACAACATCTCTTTGTGCGCACCATTGTCTTATTCAATTTAATGTGATAGAGCCCATTTCTCCAAAAGCAAACTGTCTCGTATCTTTCGAGAAATCACCCCACACTGTGACAAATGCAAAATTGCTGAGGCCACACTGGTTTATATGTACTGGTCCTGTCCCAGACTTGGTTAGTTCTGGACAGATATTTTTCACACCCTGTCCAGATTCCTCAGAGTTGCAGTAACACCTAGCCCTCTCCTGGCTCAGCTCCTAAAAGACAGGTGTTGTCTTTTTGTTCCTTGTTAGCGAGCCGTGCAATGCTCCTCCAATAAACAGTGGTTATATGACCTTATGTCGTGCTTGAAACTAGAAAAAATAAGTTGTTCTCTTTGGCACTCTACTGGGAGATTAAAAGAAAAAAACATGGGGCCCCTTTCTTGACGCATTTCAAAATATACAATAATATTTCAGGTGAATTTTTTTTATTTTTATTAAAATGTGCGCTGACTTCTTGCCAGGGATGTAGTGTTGAGGCAGTGATCTGGATAGGAGTGAATGGGATTATTTTGATGATTTTTTTTGTTTTTGTTTAAGTATGTTGTTTAAATAGAACATATGCATGATTCATTTGTACCCACAGGTTCCTATGTGTATGTATAAAGAGAAAAACTTTAATAAAAAGAGTGATAAAAAAAAAATCGGAATTGAGAATCGTTAGGAACTGGAATCGGATTCAGAACTGGAATTGTTCAAATTCTAACAATGCCCAACCCTCTGCACCTCATAGTTGAAACACTTTTTTTAATCTTTTTTTTGGCATTCCAATAGCTGCAGCATTTTGACAGCAGTGTTGATGTTTGTTTGATTTTTTAATGCTGTACTTTAAAGAAAAAAGACATCAAGGTCAACAGTTTATTTTTCTCAGTCATATCTCATCAATTCCAAATTTCCTGTGGTTACAGAATGAATCACAAGTGGCTTTCTCACTACATGAACAAACAGCCACAGTTTTTAACACTATCCTTTTAAAAACCTCAACAAAACCTCAAATAAGTGATCAGCTGAAAAGCTTTGGGTTTGAGTCTACATGCCATGGAGGAGTAACATGAGTGTGAGTGATGTTTTATTTTTTAATGTCATCCTAAATCTGACATCATAATTTGTATTTGTTAAGTATTTAAATAGTTTAAAGCATCATTTGCAACAAAATAATTCCTGATAAATGGATTGGGAGTCTGGTCAAACTGCAGATGAGGAAATTGTGAATATTGAGAAATAATCAGTGCTTTATGATTTCACAATATGGAAAAAAAGTGCACAAATTTTTTTAATTTGACCAAGAAAATAAAATGTATCATTGAACCCAAAATTTGTTATTATGTCTATATATTTTAACGAAATAGGGTTTTTGCAGACTGCTTTTTACACTTTACAGTGATTTTCAAACAGAACGAGTGATGTTTTTGCTGCTGTTTTTGTGACGCGGCCTGTTCGGGCTCAGGTTTGTGTTCAGAACAATATCCAAATGATTTTTATGACTCGGGCAAACACCTGTTTTCTATAAAATTATAACAGTATAAAAACGTGTTTTAGTTTTATTTTCTAAATCGGCCGCTCTGAAAACTCGTGCTAAAATTTCCCCATTTTGTTCTTTGCAATATTTCGCGTGCTGAATTCAATCATTGCCAAATTATGAACCAGTTCTTCTGTTTTAGCCAACAAAGCAAAAACTCAGTTTTTTTGCACGAGTCACAAAAGCCTGCAGTCTTGTCACTTAATCGTAAAAAAAAAAAAAAAATCTCAAAATAATTGTCCTAGTTCCAGTTTCCTCCCACAGACCAAAAACATGCATGTTAGTCTGATTGGTAACTCTAAATTGTCCCTAGGTGTGAGTGAGAGAGTGATTGGCTGTTTATCTCATTTGTCTCTATATGTCCTTGTGATGGACTGGAGACCTGTCCAGGGTGTCCCCCACCTCTCAAACAGTGATAGCTGGACATGGGCACCAGTGACCCCCTTGACCCGAAAAGGAAGAAGTGGGTAAAGATAATATATGTATGTATATGTATGTATATATGTATGTATGTATGGATGGATGGATCTAAAGTGCTTCAACTCTCAACTCAACCTTATTTTGGTAAATTAACAACAGTACAAAAACATGAAAAACAGTATAAAAGTATAAAATACTATTTTACAAATCAATAATTTACCAAAAATAGAATATGCTGAAGCCAAGGCTTATACTTATCTACTCTATGCTTGAGTTGCATTTTGACACCTGCCCAGGAGCACTCCTTAGAAAACATCCAAGGCCACACTACCAAATATCAAGGTCTACAAACCATGCCATTGATGATTAATAATTAGTAACCACAAAAAAAAAGACAATAAAAAGGCAAATATTAAACAACTGGGCTAAGTCTTCCCGTCTTCATTTCAAAAGTTCACTTCAGTAAATTAAATTGTTCGCAGCTTCCAAGGTGGTCACAAAGCAGGTGGAGGCAGGTACAACGTGAGTAGAGTTGGGCAACCTCAAATGCACTTTTGTTAGCCAGGTACGCAAAAATAGGTTGTGATTTTTAAAAATTGGCCTCTCAAAATCTGGACGCATGGCTTGTTCGTCGCTTTATTGCAAACACTCATAATCAAGTTAGACAGCAACAAAATATATGCCATTTTTCACAACTTTGAGTTGCCAACTTGTCGTCAACACTCATAACATAGAATGCTGCGTTATGGAGACCAGCTAGGCCAGTTCTCTTTAAATCAATAGAGAAGTTACATTTTCATTCATTCAACCTTTATTTAGACAGGTTAATCCCACTGAGCCTCCGGGACTCATTTACAAGAGCGACCTGATATTTTATGAATATAAAAAACAAAACCGTGGTTAGGCATTGATGCGAAGTTATTGCATCAGTGGACACGCACAAGTAAAATACTACTTTCATTTTTCAGTAAAATATTTTTCAGTTGTGTTGTGAATACATCATTGATCCTTATTATAAACTAGATTTATGAAAAACAGTTGCAACTTCCATTATTATCACGTTGAAACAACATGTTTATAAAACAGCTGATAATATTAAGACAATTAGTTTACAAAGAAAGTGATACAAACACTATCATACAGAAAAATTAAGTTTCAATCGCTAATCAGTTTCAAAATAGGGATGCACAATATACCACATTTATTGTCATCACAATATCATATCAATATTGCAAAGGACTGCAATAAATCACCACAATAACATTGGGCTCATCCAATGGACTCTCGTTGCCCTTCATGGTTTACGTTGGTGACGAAAATGCTAAAACCCATTTTGAACCTCGTACTGACAGTGCACAAAGAGAAAAATCAGACAAGTGTGGCTTTAATTCAACTGACATTGTAATTGCAACAATAAACTATAACCTAAACAATGTATGTCCCCAGTTCAAACACTATGTTAACACAAATAAAGTGATCAAATGGCTGTTTTAAGGTTCTTAGCTAGCAAGCACACAAGTGGCTTTATTACTAGCTCTGGAACCACTTTAGTTGTTATAAACGTGTGAAAAAGGAGCACAGTACCCCTCCTTAAAAACAAAAGATTTTAATATTAAGTCAATCCAAGTTGTGCAATTTGAGCAAAAAATATTTTATGATTCACTTGTTTGTCAACTATTTAAAGTGTTTGAACTCAGAATTTAGCATGTTTTAAAATAAATTATTATAGAACTTGTAATATTCTAGTAGTTTTTATTTACCAAATGTATGACTATTTGTTTGAATTGCTTAATTTTTCTTTATATCACAGTGTCAGACAGCGTTATAACATTGGATTGTGTCTGGACTGCAAAAACAATCCTAAATTTATCTTAATTACAGCATCATTGTGCACAATATCAGTAAAGGATTGCAATGAATGACAACGTAACCACATGTAATTCAATTCAGTTTATTTATAAAGCACCGAGTCACAACAGAAGTCAGAGTCAGAGAGTCAGAGTTTCTTTATTGTCATTCGCACCTCATGTGGTACATGTGGTGGAGCGAAATTATGTACACAGGGTCCCAGTTACATCAAACAATAAAATGTCTAAGAAAAACAGTAATAACATCTAAGATATGAACTAAGAAAAACATCAACTAAATATACACTAAGCACTCATAACATAAAAACATTGAACATCAGCACAAACATGAACATGAGTCTGTGAGCAGATGTGCACGCATGAACACATCAACATTGAAACAGATCAGCAGCAACATGAAACAGATCAGCAGCAACATGATATGGTTTTTCACAGTGATTATTCTAGTTAGAGATTCATGAGTCTAACAGCCTCAGGGTAGAAGCTGATCTCAGGGTCATTTCAGGGCACTGAACAGAAACATTCATATTTAAAAATAATAATTTAGCATTATTTATCTGAGGAGCAGACGGCTTTGAGTTTAACTCCATCACAGAACTCTTGTCTTGAGCAAGCATGAAAGTGACAGTGGAAAGGAAAAACTCCCTCATGAGGAAGAAACCTTTAGCAGAACCAGGCTCAGGACAAGCGACCACCTGCTTCGACCGGCTGGATTTGAGAAGAACGGATACACAATGGCAGGTCAAGAATCACGCTAAGATAGAAATAATATAAAATGAAAACTATTCAATTTTAACAATTCATTTAAGGAAATGAGGTCAATTTGTCCTCTAGCGGTCTAAGCATAGCAAGCTAACCCTAACTATAGGATTTATCAAAAAGGAACGTCTTAATCCCAGTCTTAAAACTGGACAATGTATCAGCCTCATGGACAGAAACTGGAAGTTGGTTCCACAAGAGAGGAGCATAATAAGTGAAAGTTCTTCCTCCCATTCTGCTCTTGTAAACTCTAGGGACCACGAGTAAGCCTGCAGTCTGAGAGCAAAGTGATCTGTTAGGAAAACATGGTATAATAAGATCTCGAATATAAGATGGAGCTAGGTTGTTGTGAGCTTTGTAGGTTAAAAGTAAGATTTTGAATTCAATTCTGGACTATTCAATACAAGTATGTTTCAATTTAATACATGCTAGTAAACACTAATGCGCAAAGTCAGAAGATAGTTAGAGTACATGGAAAGTATGTTGATGATGGAAAAAAAGGAAAGAGCTGGGAATTATAGACTTATTACAATTGATCTCAATATTCAACAAAATAATGTAACTACAAATTCTCCTAAACTTCTTGCACTCAAAATCCAGTTTATTTTTTACTTAAAAAAATATCTAAACATTAGTCTATAGTTTGTTTGTTTGTTTGTTTTTGTGGGAAAGCATATAGTTCTCAGTATACTCAAATGTGCACAACAATAAAGCAGCATTCCTCAACATTGTGCTCAGCAGTGTGAAACATCCCAGTATAGCTGTTAAACACCAGGTGTCATGTTGGTTCTTGTTGGTTTCACACAGCGATTCGAGTCCCCCCTGGAACACATTTCTCACGTCTCCATAGGATTGAGCGCTATTTCCAGTTTGTCTGTTGCAATGAATAATGAGTATCCTATAAGATCTGATGACGTCATTTGAAGATTGCCATAGAAAATGACTAATTATGTAGTTGGGACACTACAGATTGGGACTACACTCGTGTACTTCACTTGACTGGCACCACCTGCCCTCCATGTGTGTCACACTCACTTCACATATCCCTCTGCTGTGAAACCGAGCTGGTGCCTGCCAGTTCTGTGCAACCCCCAGTAGACATATGTGCAACGACTCTGTGGTGACTGAAATTATATATTGTTTTTTCTTATTTAGATTTAACCAGAAAGACGAGGAATGCTCCCTCCGGGTCGTAGGTGATTCCTTACCTCAAGCAGAGGAGTTCAAGTATCTGAGAGAATGATACATCATCTGCAGTAATGAGGGTGTTGCTCCAGTCTGTTATGGTAAAAAAAAAAACTAGCCAAGCTAAAAGGCAAATCTCTCAATTTGCTTCCTCACCTATACGGTCATGTGAAAGGAATCATGGCTGACAGAACAAGGTCCCAGATAAAAGCAGCTGAAATGGTCTTCCTCATGGTAGGGTAGCTGGATTCAGCCTGCTAAGGTGAGGAGCTCAATCATCCAGAGGGAGCTCAGAGTGGAGCCACTACTCCGTGTTGAATGGAGTCTGTTAAGGTGGTTCGAGAGTCTGACTGGGATGCCTTCTGGGCTCTTCCTTTGGGAGGTTTTCTAGTCATGTCCCACTGGAAGCAAGCCTCAGAAAGGACCCTGAGGAGGAATTATATATCTTCTCTGGCCTGGGAATGCCTTGAGATCCCTCAGGAGGAGCTGGCAAGGGTTGTTGGGGAGAGGGATGTCTGGATTACCCTTCTGGACCTGTTGCATCTGCAACACAACCACGGATAAGAGAAAGAAAATGGATGGATGGATGGATGGATGGATATTTAGGTTTAACTTCAGCACACATGAGCAAAACTATCTTAATCCAGTCCTCAAAATCTTCATACAAAAATAAAACAACTTAAAATTATCAAAATCCGAGGTTTTTAGTGGGGACTGTAAAACAATGCCTGGACTGTTGTTTTTTTTTTTTTTTTTTTCTTAACCACTTTACAGCAGATTGCTTTTTAAAGATAGAAATACTTAGATAGAGAACTTTACTAATTGGCTTTTATGTATGTGAATGTGTCTGTAAAGTGCACTGAGACAACTTGGTTGTGATTTGGCGCAATATAAATAAACTGAATTGAATTGAATTAAAAACTTTTATGAGATCAAATTTTTCTTTGTCCAAACTTCAAGGACAATAATTGTATTAACACACCTAAATGAAGGATGGAGCTTTGAAATAAAGACGCTACATTTTGCCACTTTTAACCATTAATATCGTGCGAGCTCACAGCTGTACACACAGTTGTGCTCAACTTGTCATCATCAGTAAAGGAAAACCCAAAAGGGTCTTTTGAGATCTCGGCCTGAAAGAATATTCTTACAAAGCGTTTAAACAAAATCAAAATATGCAGCAAATCTTATAATTTGGATGAGAGTGAGTCTTAGTGTATTTTTGCAGATGGCATGGTTGTGTATGATAAATGCAGGAACTTTGCTCATGCATGTTTCACTTCAATTTGTGGTTATTTAACCCTATGTCAAAACAGCCCTATAGGGTCAAGGATGAAGGTATAAAAAGTGCATGATTGGTTGAAGGAATTTTTAATAAAATCAAAGAGGAACCTTTCACAGTTATCGTCTGCGAGACTGTGAAAAATGTGTATAAAAACAACTACAGCTGTAGTATTTATTTCACATTAC
This sequence comes from Nematolebias whitei, assembly GCF_014905685.2. Lineage (NCBI taxonomy): Eukaryota > Metazoa > Chordata > Actinopteri > Cyprinodontiformes > Rivulidae > Nematolebias > Nematolebias whitei. Next base: position 27,269,657 of record NC_056517.1, read on the forward strand.
CTGGAAGATATTTGTCATTTCATTTTGATCTGCGAGTAGGAAAAAAACAAAAAACTTTTGGATTTCTTGCATTCCTTTTTCTGTAACACACAAGATGTTTTTTTGGAGTATGGGAGTCGTCAGTGGATGTATGATCATGTGCATACTGGATGAGGAGTTTGCTCCGCTGAATATGTTTTCACTGCCTGTCCTGTTTTTCACAAGCAGAAAGAAAAAAAAACATGCAAAGCGGTTCATGAATATAACAACAGTTAAGTCACCTGAGTGTATGAAAAACAACATTGTAACATTCATTATTGCTCCACTGCAGAAGGGTTAAACACATTTTATGTTCTTAGCATTCAGAAGTTTCCACACTTCGTACAACCGATGTGTCTAAAAGACGAACACAATAATTACTTTTCTGCTCTGGTGCGAGTCAGGACTTATTTGGGTTGTTTAATCAATCATTTTCATGCCTAGAATTATTGTCTAAGTTAACAAAGAATGAAGAAAAATCATTCAACCACTTAAAATAGTTTGCGCTTTACAATTTAACTTTTATCCACCAAGCCTCTGGTTTTCTTTAGATTCAAACTGCTTCCCCTGTAAAGGACCCAGATGAACACATCAGGATGTTTCAGCAGGGATGAGAGGAGCTCGTTGTCATGTGTTGAAGCAGGGCTTTTAATACACTGACGGTAATTTCCACTCCACTCAGAATATAGCTGTCAAGAAACCCGCCAGCAAAAAGTCATTCGTATTCAATCATATTTATAAACCAGGTCCTGGATTTTTGAAACATAACCATTTTGGACTAGGCGTGAATAAAATATCAGCTAATACATGTATTTGTTTCTTGTGCTTGTATAACCTTATTGCTACCACTTTACAATAAGGCTCCCCTTATAGATGGCTAATAAATAATTAACAGATACGTTATTAATTCCACTATAAGCACTTTATAAATCATTAATAACTGCTTATTATGCATTAATTAAGAGTGACAGAGACACAACTGACCAGTTTCTTGCCAAATAGTGAGCCACATCTGTTCACCTATATATTTCATCTAGAGTTGTTATATTAAACATTTCAGACTAAGTAAATCCATTTTTTTAATGATATAATATTAGTTGTAGATACTTATAATGCAGTGATAATGTACAATATTATATGTTAAAACAATTAAGTTTAAAAATGCTTATTGTGCTGACAAGGTAGTAACTTAGTCTGAAATATTTAATATAACAACTCTAGATGAAATATATAGGTGAAAAGATTTGGTTCACTATTTGGCAAGAAACTGGTCAGTTTTGTCTCTTTGTCACCCTTAATTAATACATAATAAACAGTTATTAATGATTTATAAAGTGTTTATAGAGGAATTAATAACATATCTATAAACTATTTATTAGCATCTATAAGGGGAGCCTTATTGTAAACTGGTATCCAATTATTTAACATTGTATTTAGTTTACATCTTTAAAGCTGAATGAGACTGATTCTGTTTCATATACTGTAAACTTTTTTTTTTTTTTTTTTGAATAAAGCACATAAATTAGCTAACAAATGAGTGCTTGGCTTATTTTTTTTTCTGAAATAGGATTTACAGCAATTGTCCAAAATCGGCTACAAAACTGCAACAATTTTAGTTCAAACCTTTAACTCGTCTTTGCAGAAAGCCTAGGAAGTGCAAACACTAACAATAAAAATTATAGCTTTGTTTATTTATTAAACCAGTTCTAGAAAGATGTTCAATTATATTTCTGTATTTCTGCGCTTAATTTATATATATAAAAAAAAGATTAGTCTAAATAGTAGAAGGGTGTATTCATTTAAAACTCTATTTTCACGAGTTGATGATAGTCCTGCTTTGCGGAGAGTTTAAAGATTTCAAGTTGTTTTTATTTAGAAAATTATAATTCAAACATTATTTGATGTACATTTTGTACTTTCATTGCACACAGCATAGTTACTTGACTTATTTCAGTTTACTTCTGAATATAGATTTAGAGCTTTTTATGACATTTCCATCGACGTGGCTTGGTTCCTAAAGGACGAGCAACTTTTAATGCTGCACATTCACCATTTTCCTAACAAATCTACTCAAGAACAAGGACAGCATCACCTCTGCCACTAATGAGCTCGTTTATTTACCAAATTTTCTCGTGAGCTTAAACTGAGAGAAAAACGGGCCATGCATAGCAGACCAAATAATAAGCATTAGCTAAATAGAGCTTCAGAAATCCCAGGTTATATATTATTTGACAATATAGGGCATCTTTCTTGAACTGTGAGAGGTTACTGAGGTGAGCAGACCTCATTATTACACTGAACAGAGATGTGCTGGATTTTAATTTAGACATAATCTTCAAAAGAACTCAATAAGCTGGTTGTTTTATTAATTTTAGGGCTTTTATTAAAAAAAAAAACCTCAGCAATTACTTATAATTGCACGATTTTGATAAATCAAGAGACTTTTATGGCAAAGATTGACAACTTAATCACCCTGTTTGAATTTGTGCACATTCGGGCCATTTTTTTTTTTTTTTCAAAGTTAGACTGCAATATTTGTTTGTCGCATTCCTCTGCTTGGATTCTACAGTTTTCAACGTGACACAAACTGCACATAAACTCAGCAGCAAATGCATCCGTAAAGATAAACGAATACATAAAATAAGTTTGTGACACCTGCAAACAAAGGATGCAATGATGTGGAAGGCATAAACAGGCGTGCAAGTTAGGCACATATACAAAGTGTGTTTGAAGTTGCAAATCTTATGTCAATCCACATATACAGCCTTTTTTCAGCTCTATGGAAAAAAATGAATATGCCTCAAATAATTAGCTTTTCACTTTATTATTTTAAAAAAAACCTGCATATTTAGCACTTTAAATCTAATTTCTGTCACAAAATTGTCAAGTAGGTGCAATACAGATAAGCCTAAATGATGATGATGTTTGTGTGCATTCGTAGCACAGTTTTGAATTTCCAAGCTCATGCATGCTGCTTTATTTGCTGATGTAAATTGTCTTCCAATCTCTGCGTAAATGTGAGGCTTTACTGTATGTTTGCTTATCTGTCCAGCCATCCCATCCATTCAAACAGAGTTTCTTTCATTTAAGGCTTGCTGGGCTTTTCTTACTTTCTTTTCTTTTTTCTTCCTTCCCTGGGATCTTTTCTGTTATTTTGGGGACCAGATGGCGAGGAGCTTCGCAGCGCCTCTTTTGTCTGGGTGCCCCCTGTGAAAAAAAAAAAAAGGTTGTTCCTCTCTAATGTAATCAGCAGCACCGGAAGGGTCTGTTTTGAGTTGTGAAAGAAGACAATTGGGTCTGGACACGTCTAGATTACAGAAATGCAGGGTTCATCTCCTGACCCGGCCCCCTTTGACCGGAACCCTGGCATGGAGGATCCTCCATCTTTGATCAGTGGAGGGTAGAGGTGCTTGATGTGACCCCATACGGACCAAAGGCCACCCCCCTCCCACCCTGCCCTGTTTACCCTGTACTTGGCTGCTGCTGACACCTCCTTCCGGAAGAAGCCAAAGGGGGTGGGGGGTGTTGGGGTAGGTAGGATGGCATTGCTGAGGGGGGCGGAAAGGGAGGGGTACCATGACCTGTCTAGACACCTTTGTTGCTTGTTGCCGCGGCGTTGCTAAGGAGCTATAGTGAACTTTGACCTCAAACGTAGTTGGTTAGGAGCTCTGGTTATTTATGGAAAGCAGTTTTTTTTCCTCCCTTTTTTAATTTTCAGAGTTGGAGGTGGAGAAGTTGAGCAGAGTTTGGGTGCGACCATATTAAACACATGCGGTCTTAAGAGACTACAAGGTTGGATTGACTGCCCAGACTTCCTGTTTATTTCAGTGATTGTGTTGCAGTCATTTCAGTGGAGGAAACAAGATGGCAGGACTTGTGCTCCAACTGGATGTTTGTTTGAAATTGTCTCATTTGCAGTAAGTAAACTCTTAAGTCTTTTCTTTTTCTTGCAAATCGCCTTTGCTTTTGTGCTGCATCTCACTGAGAGCGCGAAACCGTTTTGGTTTGTGCGCAGCTTTGCACATTTTTCATATTTTGTTTGAACTTGTGGGATGCACAATGAAAGACAGACTTCTTTCACCATGCACGTTTTGTGAAACCCATTGTGCAACGTCATTAAACGAACAGGAACAGGCACTAAAAGTACAATACGAAATTTGAATTAAAATTTGTAAAAGTTGACACTTTGGCGAGTCGTCAAAAAAAATGTATATATAAATTTGTGCAAAAATAAGATGCACCGCCCTCCTTCTGTTCTCGTTTAATTAGAAAAACGTAATGAGTCAATTTATTTGTTGTTATGCCATGCACCTGGTGAGATCACGTGCCGCTCAGACCTTTGGCGCAAACCAAGATGCAGGCCAACGTAGAAGCTGGTGCTGATAATGAAGCTGCTCCTCAGGAGTGGCTGCAGTGATTCCACCATCATGGCCGCTGCCGGTACCAACCACGCCCTCTCGCCTGCCAGTCAGGAGCAGTAAAATGGCAGCATGCAGCAAAATGAGTGAGAGAGAAAAAAGAGGGAGACGCCCACTACTGCAAGCTAAGGCACGCTCGACTGAGCTGTAGCTCGCCTCGAACGCCAACCCAAACCAAGATTATTATTTTTGGTTTGTTTTTTTCAGTGTTGAGTCTGAAAATTAAAAAAAAAAAACACGTGAAACGATGCAATATTGAAATTAAAGCAAAGTTTGGCTCTTTTTGCACCAATTTTTTGGTTTGTTCTAGTTTAAGTGTATGCTCAGTTTCTTGTTCAGGAACACAGACCAATAACCAAATCAGCCAAAATCACCAAACCTGCAGTAAGACGGACTAAAGACGAGACGGTAAATAAAGTCATGCGTGTTGGAACGATGATCCGTTATTGTTTGAGGGAGCTGCTCGTTCAGCTGCACGACCATTTTTGCAAGCTGCTTGCATCTGCATTTAATTGTATAAATATTTCAATTTCTACCTGTGCCGAGCTAAATAATAAAAACACCGAAACAATTACCGGCGTTCCATTGTCTTAAGGAATCCTTCAGGTGTGCATTGTCTTTGTGAAACTGTTCAAACTCAGACTGAACATTAAAACGAACGTGACCAAGGAGCTGAAGCAGAACCGTTTCATGCCATTTTTTTCAGTAAAGGCGACTCTGTTTGGTAAAGGACTGCAGAAAAGAAACTTAAATTGTGATTGTTATGTATGTGTTTTATACACATGGAAAATGGATGCATGTTTGTTTGGGATAGGGGGTGGGGGCGGTCAGTGTGGCTCAGTTCTCTAATATGGAAATGTTACTTGTCCTTATTACATACTAAGTACTTATGCATAAGCATATTTTTGTTTTTTTCCTGCTCACATTCCCTACTAAAAACAAAATAAGTGTAATTCTAACTTCATACTGCTTTCCAACAATCGTTGGATTGTATACCTGGATTATTGAGCATGGACTTTTAGTTCATACTGCTTTGCTAATGTCCACAGGTGTAATGTATTGAGAGTTCTGTGTTATAAAGTGTTTATTATTTTCAAGAACCACAGATTGAAGAGCATAAATCTGAGCCGGGGTTAAATTTTACTTTGTTTCACGATATAAACGCAGTCAAATGAATAAAGATATCGGTTTTGGTGTTTCCAGGCTTCCATCAATGTCTTATAAAGTATCAAAAATTAGCTGTTTGTATTTTCCTGGTCTCAAAAGAAAAATAGAAAAACAAATCTTAGAGTAGCGATTTTTTTTTTAAGTCAACAGTTATATTGGTAATGTAGTCTGTTTCTTGAAAACGACCAGTAAACAGTTTAAAACCCTTCATTTATATCATATTCCCATTAAGAGAACAGATAACCTTTTTCATACAGACAAAAAGTTGGATCGTTCTACAATATTGGTAATTTCATTTCTGAAAATTGATGTAAAAAAAGGAAATTTAGCTTTGCAAAAATAATGAACATTACAAAAGTTAAAAAAAACAAAAAAAACTGTTATGTGTACTATACAAATTGTCTAGTTTTGGAGCTTCAAGCCAAGCGCATTTACAAACCTAACTGTATTTTCTGAATTATTGTAATGGTTTAGAAATACTGGCTGATTTGCATCATTAAACACAGAAAATCTGAATTATTCCTATAATGTGTGTTTGTTTAATGTCTTAGTTTGTGTGTTGTGATTAAACCACAGCATTATTTATATTTTAAGGCAATGCAGTGCAGTATTTCACCATTCCATGTTCATTTGAAGTCATTGAAGAACAAAGAGCCATGATGTTGAATATTGAAATCCTCCCTGGAATCATCTCTGTGCATGCACTTATTATGTTATCTTACCAACCTGATGCTATTTCAGAGCTCGAGACTGTTTTAAAGTGTCTCAAAGGCTAAACATGTTTATATCCAGTGGTACAAAAAACTCAAATTGAGTAATATATCCTGTCTATTTGTCTTCATAGAGCTGGCTGCCACTCTTACAGCTCTATTAGTGCTTCCTATATACAAACTGCAATGTGCTGAATTTTAAGGTAAACGTCTATATTTTATTTTTAGCCTTTCCTCCTGTTGAATGACACTTTATTACTGGTTCTTGGTGTGTGAATGTGTTTTTTCTTCCCTTTCCACAGTGCAGAGACTTGCTGGTGGACTAGGAGGAAGATGTCACGCTAAGGATGGGTTTTGGTGATGATGCTGGTGCTGTTGATGCAGCATCGAGCACTTACTTTGTGCCTCTGTCAGCTATGATCCGTAACCACACAGTGAGTGACAGGCCAGTCTCCAGGGAAAGCAGAGGTCTGAGGTGAGTCAGATGTATCCTTGACCCTGTCTGGCTGTGTGTCAGCAAGCAACAGAAACTCAGTAAAATAGCTCAGGACTGGCATGACTGTACAATGTACATCTTTATTTAAGACATGTAAGAATTGATTCTTTCAGTGCAATCTGCTCATGAGGTGTGGTTTTGTTGCTAAGGTGTTCTGAACTTAAAAAAATTATATTGCAGCTCACAACATCACAAACGGATACATTTGATACCTTTTTGTCCACGTGCGTTCCTCGCGGATGCTTTAACGCCCGGTTCAAGTTTTGAACTTTTGAAAAGAAACAAGAACCGTTGTGCATCTGTGCTGTTTTAAAAGAAGGATGTTCAAATCTGTACATATTTCATACATACTTTGTACATGTTTCTTCCTCATGAGGGAGTTTTTCCTTTCCACTGTCGCCTTCGTGCTTGCTCAAGATGAGAGTTCTGCGATGGAGTTAAATTCAAAGCAGTCTGCTCCTCAGATAAATAGTGTTAACTTATTAATTTTTATATATGAATGTTTCTGTTCAGTGCCCTGAGATGACTTCTGTTGTGACTTGGGGCTATATGAATTGAATAAGTTGCCACCAGAGCCTTCAATATTGTTCTTTAACTTGTAAACTGAAGCAAACTACATAAAAAAAGCAGTTTTCAACAGTAATTTACACACAGCTTTATGCTTTACAATCTACAAGTGTGGGCTAACATCTAAAACTATTCTGATTAGAAAAAAAAGTATTTAAAAATGTAAAGAATGCCTGTTTGTTATCTGAATCAAAGCAATCTGAACTTGTATTCAACTATAACAGCCTTAGTTTTATAAAACTGTTTTAATAGCTACAGATATGTTGCTGTTGTATAAAAAACTTGACACTTTTTGGTTATTTTTTAGACTCAGTTCGTCAAAACAGTTCTCTATTTTTTTATTTATGAGTTGAACAATCAATTGGCTTATAGTAAATTACATTTATTTCAACATATTTGCTGCTGCAAGCAGGTTTTTACTTGAATGGGCATTTTGCAAAGTAATATTTATAATTTTTTATGCTGTAAATGCAAAAAAAAAAACCATCACACTCAAATCAAGGCATCATGTGATTTTGTTTTCAGGAATCCCAAATTGTTTGTTATAACCCTGTTAACATATTTTCTCACTATCTGAACTTACTTCTATTGCTTGAAATAAATGCTGCAAAGCACATTGAATTTTGATGATTTATATGCTAACGGTCAGATATTGTTCCTTTGCAACAAGGAAATCTTTTTATGATGCCTCTACAATAATTCAAAGCAGAAAGTTGAATGCACCAATTCCTGTTGCTGAGCAGAAAACTTCCCTCAAGGAGTCAAATGTGGGATCCATTTAGCAGAAAACCGGTGCATGGACACCCTGTTTTTAAAGTGAACAAAAGGAATTTGTGCCTAAAAGTCCTGCTTTTATTTTTTTTTCAAGGGTCACTCAAACACGATGTGTGAAATGAGAGTTGCCTGGGTGTGACTTTACCAGAATGCTTCCACTTGCCATTGTCTGCCCAGTCAACTTCTACAGGCCCCAGCGCCCTGACTTCCATACATGAGAGATCAAGGGTTACCAAGGTGCTTTTGAGAAAGGAGGGCTCAATGTGAGAGGGGACAAACCGGTCCACAAAATACTCATTTCCTTTGCATGTTAGAAGCCCTAGTGGGGATTCAGTTGGGGTCACTGACATAACCGTAGTTCTTTTCCACCCTCCCATCGTTTTTTCATAATGAAAACTGTTGCTTGCCTTTTTAGTGGCTTGGAACTCCTATCTGCTGCCCGTACAGTATGTGGCTCAATAATACACTGAGTAAAGTTAGGTCGTTCATCCAGCGTTGCCAGATAGAGCCACGTCAAGTAAAACAGGTAAAAGTAGTTCTGTCCACCTCTCATTCTTGCCAAAAAAGTTCAGCCACTGAACCACGGCATTAACTTGTATTCTAACAAGATTAAAATATATTCGTCCTGGGGATTAGCATAGTTAGGTGTCCCTTTGCCTCCTTTTTTTTTTTTTTTTATCCAGCACTAGTGCGTTGACGTTGTGCTTTGATCTGTGTTGCAAGGCAAGAGTCCTGGCTTGGACCTAGCCATTCGAGTGCCAAGTGTGAAATTGGCCTGATGTCATCCCCATTCTTCACCTTTTACATCTTTCACCACTTTAATTATGTTTCCGCCACAAAGCCCAGGCACCTCTGAGCAGATTCCACTCTGGCCGTAGGAAACATTTTAGAAACTGTGGGTAAATGACACAGTAGGGGAGAGGGAGGAGGATGGCAGGAGAGGTCATAGCAGGATGGGGCCCCTTTGTGCCCAGAGATATACATTGATACTTCCCTGAATTAGCCTTCTTTAAGAAAAAACAACTTTTACTTAAAGCACTTTTGAAATTTAGCGATCCAGAGGGTTTTATTTCTATTTACCAATGACTTATTTTGCCAGGCTTTCACAGAAGCGTGACTTTTCGGTTGCGTGCCACAGTTATAGAAAGAAAGAGGTCATCAGGACCTGAATCCCACTTTTATAAAGGAGACAAACGACTCTCAGCTTTATTTTCCCAGCAGAATGTGCTCATGTGGCGTAACAGCTTTAGCTTCATGCTTTGGTGTCCCTATCTGAACTCCAGGCGGCTCCTCTTCTTTCCTGTGAATATTTTGATGAAGCTTCCTATTGATGCGCTGAATGAAGGATCAAAACAAGTGTGTGTGTGCAGAATCAAATAAAATGCAGTGATATTAATGTGTGTGTAAAGCGGACAGAGAGTGAGAAAGCCGTGTGTGGAGAATGGGTTACTAAGGGGTGGGAGGTGGGGGGAACCAGCCACCTGCAGCCATGACGGGCTTTGACCTTCATTGCTCTCTCTCTCTCTCTTTTCCCCTCCCTCTTCTCCATCCCCCTCCTCATCTTTTTTTTTTGCCTCCCCCACCCCTTCCTGCTCCCATTTCTGCCTTGTGATAGAAGCTCTTTTCAGAGGTGGCGAAGAAGACTGACCGTCTTGAAGACAGTGCTGGCAGCAGCCCTATCTGCTCTAATGCCTATAGTCACTGACCGTTAGACATGGCGTTCAAAGACTAGTGGTGCAAGTATGGAAATGCAGATAAGGCATTGTTGAGGAAACATGCTGGGGAATTGTTCAAGGCTTCCACTTGCATCATGTTTGGACACTTTGTGCAAGTGTTTTAATTACATGCATCTGATCCTGCCCACATCTGATGGTGAATGTTTGCATGAAATAAATTGCTGTGCAATGCAAGTTATGGATGAAATTTGTGCATATTTATTGTATTTGTTTTCTAGACAGTTTTTATTTGTTTTATTTGTATTTATGAAAGCAACACGCAAAGATGAACCAGTTTGTGTATAATCTTCAAGGTTTATTTACTCTTCTTTTGCAGTTTTCAGGAGGAAGCTACAAATTATGTACATTTATACCAAAGAATACTTCCAACGTAAAATAAAAAATAGCATTGTATTCTACAACTCTGTGTCGTAATTTTCATTTAAACATGTTCATATATAGATAGATATACGCTGATGAGTAAATTCATAATGTCGTACCAGCAAGTTTTCATAAAGGCAATAAACTTGAGTAGTCTGCATTTGAAGTAATACTGCTTCTCTGATTCGGCACAGTTCTGTTTCAGAAGAAAAAAGTTCCCACTTGAACTTTTAAGGCAAAGTATGTTTTAGGTTTGGTGGATTATTATTTTTTTTTTTAATTCACACACACTTTTTGCAGATACACAACAAAAGAAAAAGAACACATTAAAAGGAAAAAAAAAGTAATACGGTCATAATTTGGTATGGATGCAGTCAGAAAAAACATAGCTCCATCATACTTTTGTCGATAAAGACCAAAGTTTATAAACACAGTTATTTGCCCAAGTACAACAAATTGCAGCGTTCATGCAAAAAAGGCCCCATAAACAATTTTCCATTTGCAAAAAAAAAATAAAAATGAAAAATGAAAACAAACAAACAAACAAAGAAAAAAAGAAGTTATTGCAAGATAAACAAGCAGTGTAAACACCTCAGATATCTACTCTAAAGCAACACTGGTCATTGGATAGATTTTTTTTTCTCAATAGAATCTATATAAATACACATATGAAGTCCTTTCAACAACAATAAGAGATTTGCAACATTTGTAATACAGTCACTGGCAGATTCATTTGAATGATATACGAATATGTAATAAAATGTATATAGAGAAAGTTCTGAACATCCAAGAAACCTGCATGAGGATGAGGAGTGCGCAGAAATGGTCGCCATCGTTATGCTACAGAGTTGTTTCTGATGTAAAAGGCAGCTTTTTAGCCTTCATTTAGCTACAAAAAAATTAATATTGCTATTAAAAACAATAATAGCTGCACCAATGCATTGGCAAATAAAGAGTTTACACATGTTTGTTTAAAGGCTATGAGAGAATTGTATGAATTCTTAGTTAAGGGTTTAAAATAAATCCTATGTCCACCTAAAACAAATTGTGTTTAAAAAAAACTGATACTGCCCAATTAGCTCTGCAGCTGATACACAACACCTTCATATGTTCAATACACCAAGAAAACCAGCAAGCATGGCAACAAAACTGTGTTAGCAATTATGTAAAGTCACAGTAGCCTGGATACAGCAGAAAAAAAAATATTCTTTGGACTTCAGATTTATGTTTTTTTTATTTTATTTCACTGACAAATCAAATGCCAGTTCAATGTAAAATGGTGACAATCATGATGTGTATAAAAATGAAAAAATTTGAGCATTTCTTCCTCCTGAAAGGGGGTGGGACCACAAAAAATTTTGACAAAAACTTTATACAACATCTTTTATAGACGTGATATTGCAGAAATATCTGTTGTTTTTTTAAAAACATTTTATGCTGGTATACGCTGGCCCTTTTTTCGGTCATATTATTGCATTGAAAGCTTGATTAAGCCTCCCATAAAACGAAAAAATCACTATAATATTCCATAGGAACCTACAGAAACCTATGGTAGTGTTAGAAATTGTGGTAGTTGTGACCTTATCGTTTCTGTGTGTTGGTTATGGTGTTGTGGAGCCATTGTACATCCATATAAGTGAGTTATAGTATCTGCTGTGGTAACATTAAATATTCCTGTAAGTAGAGTTTATTAATCTCAGTAAAAATCTATCATAGGATTACTATAGGTTCTTTTTCGTCATGGAGGCTGCTGTTTTTGTTGCTCAGGAACTCAGTCGCTGTCTGATTTTTCGTCCTTTGACGTGACGGTGGCGTGATTGTACAGTCCCTGCGCCATCAGGTGCAAGGCCAGGCCGTTTTTAGTGCCGCTGGCCTTCTTGATTTTGGCCCGCTTGTTCTGAAACCAGATCTTGATCTGGGACTCGTTCAGGCCCAGCTCCTGCGCCAGGTTCTGCCGCCTCTGCTCCGTCAGGTATCGATTTGTCTGGAACTCCGTTTTGAGTCTTTGGAGCTGCTCCGCTGTGAAGGCCGTCCGTGGTCGCTTGTCCTCTTTGCTGGTCGTTTTCTTCTTTGGTTTGCGAGATCTCGGCCCTGCTGATGCGGGGGGGAGACAGAAATATGCAATTGTTTGTTAACACAATCACTGGTGAGCTGAAAACTAAGAAAACCTTTGCTCAAAAAGAAATCCGAAGGCGGTAATTGTGAGTAAACCCCAAATAAAACTATTTTAAAAACTTAATTAAATACATATTTTTAAAAATTCTGTTTAAAAAAGGATTTAACCTTGACGTGAATAGCTACTACTATTTTCTAATTTGTATTCAGCTCAGTCACTTCCTTCAGATCTACTCCAAACACGTGCGTAAAGTGTGCTTTACGCAAAGAATCGCCTTTTCAAACTTATTACTATTGCACCAAAATACTTGTAAACAAATAGCTTTTTATATGTCCTTTCAGGTGCCTTTGCATTTATTTATTTAGGAGTGGGCTATACAGTATAGATTTAGGAAAAATCAGATCATGCAGAAAGTATATGTTTAAATAAAATAGGCATAAAAAAAGCAAATATGACTAAAATGTTTGCACTTCCTTTAGAAACAGCCCAAGAAGCTAAAGCACCTCCCTGTTGCTATCCTCCTTCCTCCTCTACACACATAGACATCCATCATATACACACACGCACACACATGCACATCAAAACACATCAAGTAATTATTATTTTTTTGGTCAAAAACATTGGGAAAGCATCGCTGACGCATCTCCGCTTTTATGCTGCAGTTTTGTTAAAAACCAGGATCAATTCTCGTGCAGCAAACAGTTTTTGTGGGCCACTTTAAAAAGCTCCTCAGTGAACAAACGTGCACAGAATTTGAGCAGCACTTTAGAGACACAATATGTTTTTTTTTTTCCCCCATCTGGAAGGAAGCCTGTTGGAGTGCACGGTCTCCTCCTCCAAACAGCGTGCTAAACATTAATGAAACAACACAAAACGGGTCCATGAATCAGCGTGCATGTTTTTCTTTTCAAGCAGCCCATGTGAAAACTGCAGCTCTGCTACTCGTAGTAGTCGCCCACGCCACTCTATATGGCGTTACATAATGCATGAGAACAAGTTGTACTCCACTTTCCGAGAGAGGCGAAGAAAAATTGGACTCACTAACTTTTTTTGCAACAAGATGAGCAACTTCAGGGACTTTTCTCACTAATAAAGTTAGTAGCTTTATAAAAGGTACCAACATAGGCTCATTGTTTAGCTTATCAGCAGATATGAAGACGTGCAGGTTTGTGTAGTAATCCAAAACAATATTATTGTAACGCAAAAAGCACCACGAGTGCACCAAAAACTATCCTGCACATCTCCAGGAAGGATGCACGCTCATGATTATTATATTTCACACCCTGCCTAGATTATTGTCTGCCTAAAACTAGATTACATTTCAGTTTTGCCAAATCGGATTGTTTCAGTGAGAAAAATTCTGTGCGTAATAGTTCCAAAAATGCGTAATTTTTAAAACTTTTTAAAAATACAATTTATTCAAGTTTTGTTCTTTAAAAGAGCAATATTTCTCCACTCTTGTTTACATTCTATAACGGGGCTCCTCCTACCAGAACGTGCTTTTAAATTTAATATTTATGGTATTTTTTTTCTTCTACATTGTAGTTTGCATAAATATTTCTTCATGCCATATACAGCTTCGAGGCGTAATTATTCATGTAATAATATTAAAAGTGATTTATAGTTTGCTCCCTGCGCTCTGCTCTGCAAGCGAGAAGTCGGTCAAGCCATCCGGGTCAGTGTTACGGGGTATTTCAGGTTACCGAGAATACGGGATGGGAGGAAAGCGCGTGGCACCAACCTGAAGAAGGCCTGTCCGAGTATCTGGTGCAGTAGACCCAGGCTGGCCACAGCATGGGCTGAGACATGGATGGGTTCGAGCTGGCTTGGGAACTGTCCGAGTCCGAGCTCAGGCACTGGTCTCCGTTCTCCCCGCGGGCTTTCAGGGGATCCTCGGCGGATTGTGCGGGCTTCTTCGCCCCAGTGACCGCGTGTGGAGTGGAGGTCCCCTCCGCCGGCACCGTGCTGCCCACCGGCTCGGTCAGAGGGGCGGCGGGGCTGTCGTGGCTCTCCCGCGACGCCAGGCTGCTGCTCTCCTCCCGGTTCCCCGCGCCCGCATCCTTTTTCCGCCCGAAGTCCGGCCGCAGGATGTTGTCGATGAAGAAATTGGTGACCCGGTGTGGGATCTGCTGGTTCCCCGGCGCCTGTAGGAGGGGAAGGATGGCTCTGTTGGACTCGTCCGCCGACTCCTGCCGCTCGTCTCTGTTGCCGTGCTCATTTTCTTCCATACTGATTCACTTGCGCCGCTTTTACGCTCTTTACGCTTTTATTGCTCCCACAGCAGCAGCAAAATTCGCGACGAGCTTTATAATACTGATGGAAAAAAACTGCTCGAGGAAAATAAATAAATAAAAAAAAACTCAAATACTAGTGAGTGCCTTGGACACCATGCAAAGCCTTGCGTTAGTGTCCTTTGAGAAAAGCATAATTTTTCACATACATTCCCTCAAACTCGGGCTACTACTGGACCTAACACCATTTGCCATTTGCGCACCGTCCAATTTAGAGCGCCATCCGCTTTGCGCGTCCTCGGTGCAGCCTAACACCTAAACTAAACTAAAGGGGGTAAATAAAGAGGCTCCTAAACTGATGCTCTAATACTCTCACTCTGGAGTTTTGTTCTTATTTTCAATGCGAGCACCCCCGAGTGACGTTCTCCCACAGACACGTGCCTCGCACCAATCGGACGGCAGAAACCAGGCCACGTGACGCACACTCCAAGAAGCAGGTCTACAAACGCCCATCCCTCGCTGTTAGTAAAAGAGAAAGAGTCCCGGAGTTAACGGAGAGGAAGCCTCATTTAAATCCAATGCATGCTCCCAGATACTCCCCATATTTCTTTGGCATCATTTTATTTATTTATTTTTTCTGTTTCAGGAGGAGGTTTGGTTTGAAAATATGCGCATCAGTTTGTGCGTAAAACAAAAGGGGGTTGAAGCATCGCTTGGCAAAGTGAGCTGCAAGGAGAACCCCGGGGGTCCCTTATAGTTGCAGGGCAAACATTCCCAATTATATTTGGAGGTGACACATTTTAATATGTTTTAATACATTAAAACATCATGGCCAGTTTGGAAAACGGCACATTAACAGCAAAAGATCTGTTTGCATGTAAACAAAGACCTGTTTGGGGTCAAAGATGTGAACATTTAGTAAAATATCACCTAAATAAATGTAGTTTAGTTATGTTTTTATGGCTAAAGATACCATTATTATTTACATGGCGCACACGATTCAACTATAAAACACTGGGGTAATTTATTTAAGATAAAATGAAAATAAAGTTGTATTCAGTTCGGTTTTGTGCGTAAAAACAGAATGTGTTCACTTTTGAACCAAGAGGTTACTATATATATATATATATATATATATATATATATATATATATATATATACTAAAATTGCCTGAAACGTGCCCTTTAAGTCGCAGCAAGAGCCCATTTGTGTTTGCTATAAATTTAATTTAACAATTGGTTTTTATTTTGTCTCATAGCAACCTAAATACATCATAGTTTTTTAAAAAAGATGGGCAAAACATGGCCAAATGCGTGCATGTTGAGTATTTCCATGCTCTTGCGTTCCACCTGTCGCGAGGCTCCGGTCCAGCCCAGAACTGGGTCCATATCCCTTTAAAAGAAATCAGTGATGCAAACAAACTGTTTTGTGCGCGCCGCTCGGGATCCAGAGCCGCGCCAAACACAAAACTTTGGGTAACTTTGCTCACAGAAGTTTGTCCCTCCTCATAACCGGGGCGCCAGCGGCCACCGTGAGGGCGGTTCGGGAGGAACCGAACCCGAGCTGCGCGCGATTACACCGGGAGGAGGAGGGAGAACCTGATGAGCAACACGATCGGTAAAGTTACATCTTTTTTTATTTTTATTATTAGGAACAATCTGGTGTCTTTTTTTTTTTTTTGAGTGGACAAACAGAGATCCATGTTTATTTCCTTTTTTTTTTTTAAAAATCAGATTTTCTCATTATACTAATTATTTTATTGCAAATCATTTTATATAGCGACAATGTCCAAATCTGTGACACATTTTAACACTTTTTATTGAAGCTTGTTGGGATGTTTTTAGGTTAAAAGTTGTCTGAAAGCCAATTTTTGAATTTCTCTTATGATTTTTATATATGCTTTGCAACATACCAGTCACAGTGCTTTATTTGTCTTTTAAGCTGATTTGGACTATTGTTCAAAACTTACAGAAGCTCAACATCTTTAAATGGCTAAAAATGATTATTTTCTTGCTCATGTGGCCAACAACCTGCTCCCATCACAAGTCCAAGGAGTGAAAGTTGAGAGTGAAAGATGTAATTAGACAGGCCACTCTCACGCTGCGATTGTTTCTCACTTGTGAGAGGAAGCGCAGATTAAATGTTGAGCGCTAAATAAGCAGCAGACAATAGATCCACAGACAGGCCCTGCACCGCCTGGGCTTGGCCTCTAACCTCCCAGCAAAAACAGGGACGTCTGGAGGAAATGACACCATTTCAGAGGCTGAATTATAATAAGAGCCTTTGTGCGCTGCGAAAACTGTTGCAAAAAAAAATCTCGAAAAGTCTCTTAATAATTTCCCTTTAGTTTTGCATACACTTGATTGAAAGAGCTGCAGCTTTTACGCCAGAAAATTAAATCATTTCAAGAGAACAGGTTTTAAAAAATCTAAAAAAGAAAAAAAAAAGAAATATAGGACAAAACCTTCTCCATGCGTATTTTTTGCAGTGTGCAGACGCGCCACTATTGTCTGTTTTGGTTTGCGCCCATTAAAGGAAAAGTAACCATCTTGTGTTTGGGTGCAAGATGTTCCTCCAGTTCATCGTCTCCATTAAGAATTTGTTTTACCATCATTGCATCTTTTGCTGAAATGAAACGTGAGCGACGCCGTCTGCCTTGTTTATGGAGAAAAAGCAATTTCCAGGGAACTGTTGTGCGTAATGGCGCTTTAAAGGGTTTGCAAATTGAAATGTTTTCTGTGCATGCATCATAAGAGGCTCATTGTGCTCGTTTCTTTTTCATTATATTTTACCTTCTGCATCTTTTTCCAGTTTAATTTCTATTACAGTGTTTGCATATAGAGGCACTTTCTTTCTTTCTTCACTGCCCAGTCGAGGTAAAAAGTTGCAAATGCACCAACAATCATGACAACTCTAATGCGTGCTGTTGTGGTGCAGCTTTTGATTTAATGTGCAGCCCTTTCAATTTTTGTTTGGTTTGTTTTTGGACAAAACGCAGCCCAGTGCGCAGACAGCCGCGTGCAGCTGTTGCAGCAAAGCCAAAGTCTGAGGCCTCGTCTGCAGTTGGGCCTAAACGCACGCGCCCTATCCAGACGTTAAGTGTTGCCATTTAGCTTTGCTATTTGGCTGCGTGCTCTACAGAGCAAAGCCACGTCGTGGAAGGCAAGTTTCCCAAAATAGGTGAGAGATTAATGATCTGTGCAAATATATATGACAGCAAAGGGCAAATAAAAGCAATAATTTGTTCTTTTGGGCACAATCATAACTGTGTCATGTCTATTGAGTTTAATTTTTTATATTTTTATTATACATATATTTATTTTCATCTTTTTTCCTGCATGTTTATTTAAAATAAACAACTGTTTTTCTGTTTTATTTGCAGGAAATTTACATTTTTTTCCTGTTTCTGAAGGCTCACTTTGATTACATTTCTCTTTCCATGCAGCTTTACACTACAGTCACCACACTTATAGCTTCACACACCCCTCCCACACACACACTAATACAAATCAATGGCATGTGTTGTGCGCATGTGCCCTGTCCTTGAGTTCCTATAACCTACCTCCCTCCCTCCCTTCCCTTCCCCAGCTTGTATTTCTTGTCTTATACGTCACCATGCGCCAGGGTACTATGGAGTACTACAAAAGGTGACGCGCAGGAGGAGGATTTGTGAATGGACGGCCGTGATGTGTGCCAGCTCACAGATCAGAGGGCGGTGGGGACCTCTGCAGATGCCCCCCCCCCCACCACAAATGAATGGTGGCGAGGGGAGACATCAGCTCTGTCACCATCGCAGGGGTCGAACCCAAATCCTCCAGCTTCCTGTGCCTTTCAGAAAAACCTGAAAGCGCGTCTCTTCTTTTTGATGATCCTGCATGCCCCCCTCCCCCTTTCTCTTTTGCATGATGGCAGCCGAATTATATCAAATTATGAGCAGACCTGGAAATAAACCAGTCAGCCAGTTCAGAAACAAACAAGAAACCCGTTGGTGGGAGAGTTGAACTCATCATCTCGAATAATGGCGGACAGACCAGAACCTGAAAAACAAATGTCAATTCATGTTTGACCAGCTAAAACACACCCCTCTTCTTTATTTACTTACACTGTAGGTCGTGAGATTATATATATATATAT